>NC_066583.1:486891854-487624354 GCF_024323335.1 Lathyrus oleraceus
GTTCTTGCTAGGATGTCGCATCCTATGCATACGTATCTTCTCTAACCAGAGTAAGAATCAGAGCACTCGTAGCTCGGCTAACGCACACCAAACAAAACGCTAAACGGGGACGCTGAGACGTCAGAGCAAACACACAACAGAAAATGGAATGCCCATAAATGGACTTACATCCAACTCCACACAAAACAAACCCACGGGAAACCGAATGCCAATCGCTGGACTTACATTAGACTCCAAACACACAAACACAAACAGGAAACCGAATGCCAATCGCTGGACTTACATCAGACTCCAAGCAATCACAAACACGGGAAACCGAATGCCAATCGCTGGACTTACATCAGACTCCAAACACACAAACACAAACAGGAAACCAAATGCCAATCGCTGGACTTACATCAGACTCCAAACACGCACACAAGAGGGTGAAGAAAGAAAAAGGGTGCCCGGAGAGATCAGCTCAATCTCCTGCCTACGTACCTCATCTGGTATGAGGATCAGGGCGACGTAGTTCCCCTTAACAGGGAAAAAACTTCTATCCTAACTAGAGACTAGGGAGATAACAGACTACTAGGGAGACTACGACTCGAGCCTAGAAGTTGTCATGCATACGATCCCTAAGTTGAGGTCTCTAAACAGAACCTAACTCGCACAAGTAGCAAGCTAGCCTAAACAGCAAATAAGCAAACATAGGGGAACAGGTATCACGCACTATATGCAAACAAGTGGCTCATACAAGGCTGGGCTTTAGTCAAGGGGTCATATCAACCTCGACAAACAAGCCAATACTGGAAGGGGTATCTGAAGAAACTCTTAACCACTGACATTGACCGTCAGGGTGAGCAGATGAAAAGGTAATGAGGATTGGACCTCATAGCTCTTAACCCAGGCCTGGGTGAGCTTCAAACAATGAAGGTGTGGGAGTCCAGAATGGGGAACTCTACTCCACATGACTGGCTCTATATACAAGGATCTTGGGTGTTTATTCAAATGCATCAACACGTAGTGCGAGCAAGATGAAAGACTCAACTGAATAGCAGGGGATGGATTGCACATCCCTTCTATCTTCCAATTGCCTGTTCACTTAGGAGGACTTGAAGTACATGGCACAAAAATAAATAAGCACAGTCATTGCCTCTTAAGGAGGACTTCAGCCAAATGCCTGCCAAACAGAAACGACAGGGCTTCCAGACTACATGGAGTTAGAGGATGATTACCTAAGTGGTATGCCAACCACAAGCAAAGCAAAGCAACTCAAGCAATGAGTTAAAGCTACTAAAGTACCTGTGAGAAAAGCAAACAAGTCAATATTCACGTTCAGACAAACCAAACAGACAGTCAACAGTGTTACAACTCAATATGCACACAAGTCAAGCCTTATGACTCAAGAATTCAAGTGATTCCACCACCAAGGAGCCTATAACACAAGAAAGGTTAGTGGACAAAGAATTTGCATCTCATGAAGTGAGATTACACCAATCATTAGGATTAGAAGCTTGAACCTGAAATACAAAGCTCAAAAGATGAGTACAAACCACTAGCACCAAGGCTAGGGTCAAAAGTAAGGCAAAAAGTCAAAACAACAACCAATATTCAACATGAATCACATTTAAACAAGTGAGAACATGTACTAAAAATGACCAAATCAAAATCATTAAGCAAAGTCATGAAGTGAGCAAGAGAAGACAAAGGCAATTTCAAGGCACACAATTGGACATTAAGAGTCAAAATTCCATATTAAAACAGAAATGGATCAAACAATCATGAAAATTTTTATGTGCATACAACATGTACAATACAATCATCATGCAAAAAATTGTAAACAGAGAAGCTCAATTGATATGGGAATGAAAATGAATAATATCAACATCAAATTGTGTGACACACATTGTCACACCATACAATCATGTGTCCCAAACAGAGAAGGAAAATGCTAAAAATGCCAAATGAAATCTCAAGCATCCTACAACATGTTAGGAATCAACATATAAAATTTCATGGCAATTGGACAAGTATTGACCATTTCACACCAATTTGAATGAGGCATGGCATAATTGTGTACATGTTCAAACAATTAAACATCATTAAAAATCCAGAGGAGATAAAATCATGAAATCACAACCATAAAATAGTAGACATCTCAAGGATCATGTAGAAAAAAAATTGGCATTATTTGGACTAACATGCTATTTTTTATGATTTTTTGAATGAGCATGCATAAAATGAAATAAAAATTGCAAAACATGAAAATAATGAAATGAATTATGAAAATGGGAAATGCTATCACGCAGGTTCGAACAGGCGCGCCTCAAAACGCACCGTTTAACTAATTGATGTGGCAAGCTGTAACACCTCAAAATTTGCCCTCCTCTCTTGGGACTAGCTTAGCATATTGCATTTCATTTTGTAGGACATTAGGCATTACATCTTTGCATATCATAGGGAAACAATGAGAAAGTCATCCTCCTAGGTCTTTCTCAGAAGATAGAGAGGTTAAAAGATTCAAGCTTGAGGGTCTCATGAATTGATCACTAGTCATCTGAGGGTTTGTGCTTCAATTAGGGTTTCTTGGTTCCTCAAGGAGGTTGAGTATTATCTTTGTTGAAATGGTACATCATCATCATCCTCATGGCTATGTCCTTGGCAAAGATTTCAGAATTCATGCTCAGCTTCCTTGGGATTAGGGTTTTGACCTCTGGTCAACCCTAATCAGTTGCATTATACCAATCAGGGTTTTGCAAGGATATGAGGGTTTTATTGAGATGGAGATCATCATATGATTTTATTGAGTTTGTATAAGCTAGGGTTTCATGTTGGTGCCATTTCATCAAGTGTTTGAGGCTCAAAATCATCTGTGCATGACTAAGTCATCTGTCAACTATACAAGTCAACTGCAAAGTCAACTGTTGGATTTGGGGGTGGGAAGTGAGTAGAAATACTTCATTCATGTTCAAACAAGTCTCATTTGACATTTCAAACATCAACATTGAAGAATTTAAAGTCAGGACAAAACTTTCCAAAAATAGAAAGTGACCTGTAATTTGAACTTGCCAAAAATGGAAAGGTTTTCAACTCAAGATTACATCATCAAGAAAGCTTCAAATGAAATTTTGTTGAACATGAAAGTTGTAGATCTTTCTCTCTAATTTCCAAAAAGTCCAAGATCATGGATTTCTCATATGTGGTTAAGGAGATATAATCAAATCTTGACAAAGTGTACATGGAACTTCAAATGAGTATAACTTCTCAACCAAAACTCCAAATTGGATGGCTCTTTTTGCATTTTTCTTCTCTTGATCTCTAGTTTCAAAATCTTGCATTACATGGCATGCATTATCATCATATGAACATTTGCCATTTCACTTGATTTTTGGAGGGAAAAATTGAAGTTCAAAATTGGTGCATTGTTTAAGCATTCTACCATTGCATTTAGCTCCAAAATGACATTTTGAGTGAATTTGAATCCAAACCCGTGCACTGTTCACCATGCATTTCATGCATAGGGTGAAAATCACAATTTTGCACATACACCACATTCTTGCTAATTCACTTACCATTTGCTTAAACATGATTAGGAGCATGATTAGTGGAGCATATATAAGCATAATCCTAACTGTTTTCAGCATTAGCTTCTCATAATTTCAGATCTAGATCTAGAACTCCAAAATTTTCTCTCAAAATTTTCTTCCAATTTCTTCACATTGAAGCCATTGCCATTGCTTGATACTTGTTCCTGAAGAGTCATTGATCAACTTTGCACGTGGAATCAAGAGAATTGGTGCAGTTTGAAGCATGCTCGAAGCTTGGAAGCATCAATGGTGAACTCAGATTTTGGAGAGATCATGCACAATTAAGCCTCAATTCTTCCTCCAATCATCCATACAAGTGTTATAGAAGAACTGTTGAGCATTGCAAAGCCTGGACAACACGAATTCCAACTTCTGCTCTTCAAGAGGTCACCAATCGAATCTCTCATTACTCAAAATTATTATGCTATTGTTGTAGATCTTGTGATGCTGATGAATTTGAGCTTTGAATCATGAAAATCCATGCTGTTTTGAGTGAGATACAATTGTTTAAAGTTTTGATGATGAATCTTCTTTCATTCGATCCATGCGTGTTTTGATGTTTTTTGGTGAAATGTTTATGGATTCTTGTTGTGTGATGGAAGATCTACACAATGATATGCTCATTTTTTGTTTCTGGATGTGTTGAATTTTTCTGGAAATTCGTGGAAGAAGATCTTCATGATCTCCATTATGTTCATACTGTTTCCAGGTTTCCTGTGGAATTACCTGCGGAACGCATACGGCTTCCTGCGGATTTTGTTACGTGTTCATCACGTCTTCCTGTGGATTTCAAATTGCCATGCATGCGCGCCAGATTAGGGTTTGACATCAAAACTACGTCGTTTTGATGTAGCGCGCGCTTTGGATTCAAATATGTACTGGCTTCGATCCTTAGCTGGAGCGCCATTTCATTTTCTCCTATTTTCATATTAAAATGTCCATTTCATTTTTTACTTTGTTCCATCAACTTCATAAATTCATACATAATTGAAAAATCATCTAAAAATTATGAGACTTTTTGCATTGTGATCCTGATCCTCTCTAGTTTTTTATCATCATTAAAATGAAAATTGTGCTTGGCTGATTAATTTTTGGTGCTAGGATACTTGAACATGTATGCACTCTTGACCTTGCCATGCCATATCATTTGTGAAATGCTTGATTCTTATCCAATGCTCATGAAATTTTGCATGCTATAACTAGACATCTTGCTTGAAATTATGGTGTTGATTTGGTATTTTTATCATGTGTCATTGCTGTTTTATGATCATGGTAAGGTAGGTGTGACAATTTGTGTCACACCTGTGAAAGAATTCTTTAACTTGAATTAATTTTTAATGATAGCAAATTGTGTGATCATCATCCAAATTGATTGTGCATTGCATTACATGATATATTTGTGTTCTTATTTTGTCCATCATCCCACTTTATTGTTGCATAAACATACATACAAATCTACATTAAAAATTCCCTTCAAATAACAATTAAAATGCATTTTATATCAGTATGTATCAATACATGAGCCTCTGCATCGATACATGTAGCATATGATTAATCACAAAACAATTTCTGTTCAGTATGCATCGATGCATACGAGCCATGCATCAATACATGGAAGGGCAAAAACTCTATGCATCGATACACACGAATTCTGCATCGATACATGACCACTTGAGACAGCCTGTGCATCAATACATGCGCAGTAGGCATCGATACATATTAGTGTAAAATTCACATGCATCGATACACACGAGTTATGCATCGATACATGATTAATTGATTTCACCAAAAATTCACACAACTTACAGTATGCATCGATACACACCCTGCATGTATCAATACATGAATCTGTTTTATGTCATAACAGCAACTGTTTTTGTAGCATATAAGAACAGGTTTCAACAGCAGACACAAGGACGAATTCATTGAGCAAAAAGACAATTGAACACAAGATCAAAGAAGTGTTGGAGCAATTGTCAGTGAGCACATAGAAACCTGAAAGAGACTTCATCTTCTTCATCTTCTCAATCACTCTTCTTTCAAGAACATTTACACATAACAATTCTTGTTCGTTGGATTAAAGAAGCATTGAGATAACGTTCAGTGGTGTGATCAAGGATCTAGCTGTGGGTTGCAGTGGAACGATCGAGGATCTAGCTGAGTAGAAGATTGAAGGGGGTTTCTAGGAAAAACCTACTGGTTTTTCCTTCAAGAACTGGTGTGTTCTTGAGGGTTTGGGAGTCACATTTGCAGAACAGATTCAGCCGCAGCGTTGCGTTTGGAGATCGGGGGATTTCGCAAGCAGGTCGTGGAACCGGTGAATTGTTTGCAACTTTGTGCAGGAAAATCTTGATCAAGCTCAGATCAAGTGAAGGTTTATACAAGAAGAGGTTCTTGGAGATTAGAAATTCTGTCTTTGTATCAAAACCTTGTATCAACGGATTCGGCAATAATTGATAATCAATGTTCTCAATTTCATTTGAAATTGAGAGGGAGACGTACCCACACGCGAGGACGACGTGGGGAACTTCCTTAACAAATCTCTGCGTATCTTACTTTTACCTTAATCTTCTTTAGGTTTCAAAACTGTTTTGCAATTTCTGTTAGTGTGTGGTGATTGATCATATTTCTGGACAGCAGTGATAATAAAACCTTTAATCATACACCATTGCTGTTTATCATCAAACACTCACACACCAACTGTTTGATAAAACGGTTAACTAAATTGTGTTCATTGGAAATAGTATTTGAGGATAAGCGCATTCAATCTGTTAATATTCTGTGTGTATTATTTCTGTCATTCTCATTAAAATCCAGCAACTGCACTTGCGTGTCCGGCTTTCTAGTAGCAGTTCGGAATAGACGGAAGTCGATTCGGGACTGCTTTTTCCGCTGTTTTTTGAAAACTCTGATTAAACGTTAAATCCATTAATTTTTTAAAGAGGTGATCTATTCACCCCCCCTCTCGATCACTAGCCACACCGTCTAACAAGTGGTATCAGAGCGCCGGTTCGCTGGTGCTCTGTGGCTGCCTGTAACAGTATGGATTCTGAACCAAAGGGGGCGTATAATAGAGCGCCTATTTTCAACGGTGAAAACTACGGCTACTGGAAAGACTGCATGCGAGTTCATATAAATTCTGTGAATAGGTTAGTATGGGCTGCCATTGAAAATGGTCCGTTTCAAATTACTATGACAAATGCGGCTGGCGCCATAGTACCTAAACCAGAATCTGATTGGAATGAGAAAGATGAGAAAAAGTGGTCGTGTGATTGGAAAGCTCGAAATATACTAATTTCAGCACTTGGTGTTGATGAGTATTATCGAGTATCCCATTGCACGACAGCTAAAGAAATGTGGGACGCTTTAGAAGTTGCCCATGAGGGTACGACTGAAGTAAAACAGTCCCGCATTAACACACTTAATCAAGAGTTTGAGCTCTTTCGCATGAAACAAGGAGAATCTATCTCCGACATGCAAAAGAGATTCACTCATCTCACTAATAGGTTGAATGCACTTGGAAAACCTGTTTCCAATGAAATTGCTACTAATAAAATTCTGAGGTGTCTTAGCAGGGAATGGCTACCTAAAGTAACAGCTATCAAGGAAGCCAACGATCTAACGACACTTACGATTACAACTCTGTTTGGAAAGCTGGAAGAACATCAGCAAGCATTGGAAAGTCTTGAAAAATATGAGAACAAAAGTAAGAAGGAAAAGGAGAAGAAAAGAGACAAAGAGGGAGAGAAGAAGCCAATAGCTCTTGTGGCCTCTAGCTCTAAGTCCTCACGAAAAGAGCAAAGTGACAATGATTCTAGTAGTGACAAAGATTCGGATGATGAGGAAATGAGACATTTTGTAAGGAGATATAACAGATTCATTCGAAAGAACGGAGTCAAGCATTCCGACAAAAATCTCATGAAGTTTCGAAGACAATCTACAGAGTCAAAACATGAAGAGAATAAGAAGAGTAAAGGAAGAGGATCTTGTTTTAATTGTGGTAAATCTGGACATTATAAAATAGATTGTTCTATGAAGTATAAGGATCAAGGAAAAGCTCCACCAAAAGGGTACAGCAAACAAAGAAGAGCTTACATTGCATGGGAAAGTGATAGTGATTCATCAAGCACACAAAGTTCAAGTGATAGTGATGAAACCGCAAATCTGTGCCTTACGGCTCACACCAAAAATCTGTCCTACCACAAGAAGAAAATCAATGATAAAAAGGTAAAACAGGCCTATTATAATAATTTCTCTTCTATGACTTTTGCTGAACTGAAAATAGCTTTTGAAAATCTGCATAACAAAGCTGTAGATGCTTTTAAAAGATTATCTTCCGATAAACAAATTTTTTCATTTCTGGAAGGTAAAGTATACAAAGCTGAAAATGCTTTAGAATCATTAAAAGCTAGTATTGCAGAAAATTCAAAATATATTGACATTGATGGATGTAGTAAAGTTAGGTATTGTGACGCTTGTCATATTTGGCAAAAAGAAGTAAACACTCTCAAGGTCAAATTAGAGAAAGCGTTACAACCTAAGGTTACTTATGCCGTTGACTCTAGGTTGTTTAAGAAGTCATTAAATCCTCCATATGCAAAATACTCTTTTACTCCAAAGGATTTAATGAACAAGAATAAACAAACGCATCATCATGGTTTATGTCATTATTGTTGTCGTGCTGGCCATACCAATGAGAAATGCAAGTTTAGGAGATTTCTTGTTCCTAAAGGTATTTATCAATGGAAGCCAAAAGGCAACCATGTTAGCACTTACCCACTCGGACCCAATGAAAATTGGGTACCAAATTCTCTCTTTTGATATTGTAGGATGAGTGCCTTGCCTCCGTAAATAAGAAGATGGTTTCTTGACAGCGGCTGCTCAAGGCACATAACCGGTGACATATCGCTTTTCATAGACTTCAAAGCAAAGAAGAAGGGATATGCTACTTATGGAGACAATAACAAAGGAGCTATACTCGGCAAAGGTAGTGTAGGAAATCCCTCCACCACTACTATTTCAAATGTCCATTTAGTTGAGGGACTTAAACACAACATGTTAAGCATAAGTCAATTGCATGACAAGGGTTATAAAGTTTTTCTTTCACAAAAACTTGCTGCATAATTGAACATGCTGAACAAAACATTATGTTTAAAGGAGTAAAAGCATATAGAGTGTATAATAAGCGTCTACTTACTATTGAAGAATCTGTCTATGTTTCTTTTGATGAGTCTTATCCGAAAAATGTCGGAAAAGGTATTTCTTTTAATGACGCAGGGGTATCTACAGAAGACATACTCAAGGAAGCTGTTGAGGAAACTGATCAGTCCAAAACAGCTGCCCATGAGAAGGAGGAAGATACTAGTCATGAAGAAAATGAGGAAGAAAAGACAGCTGAAGTGAAAGACCTTCCAACAGCTTGAAAATCCTCAATAGACCATCCTATTGACAACATCTTGGGAGACATTTCAAAGGGAGTAATGATTCGTTCTAAGATAAGTTTTTGTTCTCACTTCGCGTTTGTTTCACAAGTAGAACCTAAAAATGCCAAAGAGGCCTTGATTGATGAATTTTGGCTAATGGCCATGCAAGAAGAGCTTAATCAATTTTAAAAGAAATAACGTTTGGGAACTTGTCCCTCGTCCGCGAGATCATCATATCATAGGTACTAAATGGGTTTTTAGAAATAAGCTTGATGAAAACGGAGTGATAACTAGGAACAAGACACGTTTAGTAGCACAAAAGAAAGCACATTCTTTTAGTTCAAGTTTATGTCGACGATATAATATTTGGTTCAACTAACATACACTTGGTCGAGGAATCTTCTAAGGTTATGCAGGGTGAAATTGAGATGAGTCAAATGGGGGAGCTGAACTATTTCCTAGGACTGCAGATAAAGCGACTTGTTGAGGGTACAGCAGTATGTCAAACAAAATACTGCAGAAAACTACTCAAGCGCTTTGAAATAAATGACTCAAAAGAAATTGACACCCTTTTGCCTACCAACGGGAATCTGGATAAGGATAAGCATGTTTCTTCTTATCTATATTATGCCTCACCTTGGTTGATGAGATTTGTTTTAGATTTCATTTATGCCTCGCAAGATTACATCAACAGAGGTAATATCAATCCTTTCTACAATTCTCCTACTGCTAAGTGGTTGTATATGTTAGAACAAATGTTCTTACTCTCGTTGATACTAATTTGGCTGCATTTATTGTTTGCCTATATTGTTTGAACATTACAATAATCTGACTTGTGAATCCTTCTTGGGCATAACCATCATGACTTAGTGCAAAATGCATATCCATACTGCATCATGACTTAGTGCAAAATGCATATCCATACTGCAAAATGCATTAAAATCTGCTTTGGCATCAGTATGCATCGACACAAAACATGTATGCATCGATCCATATACTCTGAATTTCAATTCTTTTTCAAACTGGTTCAGGATGTATCGATGCAGCCATCGCACGTATCGATACACAGGCCAAATGTGAATAATAAGCATCGATGCATGACCATTTGCATCGACACATACTGATGCTATTTGAATTAAATGCATTTCATCTCATGCTGCTCAAGTTTTATTTGAATTGTTGCATAATATATGGTTCAGCTTCTGCAATTCTTAAACTCGTTCTAATCCTTAAATGCTTTTCACTTTATGTTTATCTCTTTTGTTATTACCCTTATTCGTCATTCTTTGTGAATGATTCTTTACTTTGATAGCTTCCTTCTTTGTGATTGATAGCTTGTTATCCATTTTTTGCCATGTCCTGTTACACTGCTACCTTGATAATTCTGTTTCCTCCTCTTTTTGATGTTGACAAAGGGGGAGAAAATGCAGATATGCACAAACTCAGGGGAAATGCAGATATGCACAAACTCAGGGGGAGTATCACACATCTTGCCAAGAATTTGCCATCATCAAAAAGGGGGAGTTTGTGAAAGAATTCTTTAACTTGAATTAATTTTTAATGATAGCAAATTGTGTGATCATCATCCAAATTGATTGTGCATTGCATTACATGATATATTTGTGTTCTTATTTTGTCCATCATCCCACTTTATTGTTGCATAAACATACATACAAATCTACATTGAAAATTCCCTTCAAATAACAATTAAAATGCATTTTATATCAGTATGTATCAATACATGAGCCTCTGCATCGATACATGTAGCATATGATTAATCACAAAACAATTTCTGTTCAGTATGCATCGATGCATACGAGCCATGCATCAATACATGGAAGGGCAAAAACTCTATGCATCGATACACACGAATTCTGCATCGATACATGACCACTTGAGACAGCCTGTGCATCAATACATGCGCAGTAGGCATCGATACATATTAGTGTAAAATTCACATGCATCGATACACACGAGTTATGCATCGATACATGATTAATTGATTTCACCAAAAATTCACACAACTTACAGTATGCATCGATACACACCCTGCATGTATCAATACATGAATCTGTTTTATGTCATAACAGCAACTGTTTTTGTAGCATATAAGAACAGGTTTCAACAGCAGACACAAGGACGAATTCATTGAGCAAAAAGACAATTGAACACAAGATCAAAGAAGTGTTGGAGCAATTGTCAGTGAGCACATAGAAACCTGAAAGAGACTTCATCTTCTTCATCTTCTCAATCACTCTTCTTTCAAGAACATTTACACATAACAATTCTTGTTCGTTGGATTAAAGAAGCATTGAGATAACGTTCAGTGGTGTGATCAAGGATCTAGCTGTGGGTTGCAGTGGAACGATCGAGGATCTAGCTGAGTAGAAGATTGAAGGGGGTTTCTAGGAAAAACCTACTGGTTTGTCCTTCAAGAACTGGTGTGTTCTTGAGGGTTTGGGAGTCACATTTGCAGAACAGATTCAGCCGCAGCGTTGCGTTTGGAGATCGGGGGATTTCGCAAGCAGGTCGTGGAACCGGTGAATTGTTTGCAACTTTGTGCAGGAAAATCTTGATCAAGCTCAGATCAAGTGAAGGTTTATACAAGAAGAGGTTCTTGGAGATTAGAAATTCTGTCTTTGTATCAAAACCTTGTATCAACGGATTCGGCAATAATTGATAATCAAAGTTCTCAATTTCATTTGAAATTGAGAGGGAGACGTACCCACACGCGAGGACGACGTGGGGAACTTCCTTAACAAATCTCTGCGTATCTTACTTTTACCTTAATCTTCTTTACGTTTCAAAACTGTTTTGCAATTTCTGTTAGTGTGTGGTGATTGATCATATTTCTGGACAGCAGTGATAATAAAACCTTTAATCATACACCATTGCTGTTTATCATCAAACACTCACACACCAACTGTTTGATAAAACGGTTAACTAAATTGTGTTCATTGGAAATAGTATTTGAGGATAAGCGCATTCAATCTGTTAATATTCTGTGTGTATTATTTCTGTCATTCTCATTAAAATCCAGCAACTGCACTTGCGTGTCCGGCTTTCTAGTAGCAGTTCGGAATAGACGGAAGTCGATTCGGGACTGCTTTTTCCGCTGTTTTTTGAAAACTCTGATTAAACGTTAAATCCATTAATTTTTTAAAGAGGTGATCTATTCACCCCCCCCCCCTCTCGATCACTAGCCACACCGTCTAACAACACCTTTGCTTGTTCATCTTATGTGATGTGTTTGCCTTGCCAAATGAATTCCAATTGTTCGTATTTTTTGTATGATGCTTGATATGAATGTTGTGAATAAGCTTGAATTTTATTGGAATTATTTGAATCATTTCTGATTTAATTGAGATTTTTCATTCTGGTTGGTCACATTTGAGCTTTAAAATTGCCTTGAACTTCAATTGATCATGAAATACTTTTGATATATGATATTGATGTGAGACCTTTTGGATTGTGTTCTTGATTAAATGAAGTTGATCCATGTTAAATTTCATGTTCTGTTTTGAATTTTTTCTCCATCTTTGACCCTAGGCCTTGACCTAGTGGTTTGTGACTCACAATTGAGCTTTGATTTCAGGTTTACACATCCAAGTCCATAGTTGATGATGCTTCCTCACTTGAGCATTGATGTTTTCTCTAAATGTTGACTAACCTTGAGTTGTTTTGTAGGTTGATGCCAAGTTATTTGTGTTGTGCCCATTGGCTTGTGGCTTGCACATTGTTGCTTAATGCCTTATCTGTCTGATTGTGTGATTGACTGTTGTTTGGTTGTCTGAACTTTGTACTGATTTGTCTGATGTTTCCACAGGTACATTAGTTGCTTTAAGTTCACTTTGAACTTTGTTTTGCTTGGTTGCATAACCATTGAGGTATAACTCTCTGACTTCATGTAGTCTGGAAGACCTGTCCTGTTATGTGGGCAGGCACTTGTCTGAAGCCCTCCTTAAGAGGCAATGCTTGTGTTTGTTTATTTTTGTGCCAAGCAGGAAAAACCCTCTTATGAGGCAATTGGCAGATAAAAGAGATGTGCAATCCATCTCCTGCTATTCAGTGTGTCATCCACTTTGCTCACATCATGTGTGTTGATGCATATTAACCCAAGATCTTTGTTGTGTCAGTCATATGTGGAGAAGAGTTCCTACTTTCTGAACTCCCATTTGTTTGCATATAGTGTGTGTGCTTGCTTTTTATGCTTGTATGACTTTTCCTGTGCTGTTTAGGATAGCTTGCTGCCTGTGCAAGTTAGATAGATACCTTAACCTAGGACCATGGTGAATTTACATGATAACTATTAGGCTCGAGTCAGTCTCCCTTTTAGTTTGTCATTTCCCAGTCTCTGGTTAGGAGAAAGTTTCTCCCCTGTTAAGGGGAACTACGTTGCCCTGATCCTCATACCAGATGAGGTACGTAGGCAGGAGATCGTACGAGATCTCTCCGGGCACCCTTTTTCTTTTTTGAGTGTGTTTGCTTGACAGTTATTAGGCTCAAGTGCCAGACTCCCTATTAACTTGTTTGGCAGTTGGTTTCCTGTGTGTGTTTGTTGGTTCGGAGTCTGATGTAAGTCCAGCGATTGGCATTCGGTTTCCATGTTTGCCTGTGTGTGTGGAGTCTGACATAAGTCCAGCGATTGGCAGTCGGTTTCCTGTTTGTGTTTTGTTTGGCGTGCGTGAGCCGAACTACGGTAGCTCTGATTCCCATTCCAGATGAGATACGTAGGCATAGGATGCGATATCCTAGCGAGCCCGTTCCCCTCTTCTTCCATCTGTTTCCTTCCAGTGTGTGTGTGCATTCTTTTGAGCAGTTTTAGCAACCTTTCTTCTATTCTTTTGAGCGTGGATCCCGTCGAGTACGACGGACGTGAGGGGTGCTAATACCTTCCCCTTGCGTAACCGACTCCCGATCCCATCTCTCTTTGGTCGCGAGACCATTTCCTTTCCAGGTTTACTTCGAGCGTTTCCTTTCCCTCTCTTGGGATAAATAACGCACGGTGGCGGCTCTGTTTGTTTTGTTTTTCTCGCCGGTTGTTTTTCGCGGATGCGACAGCTGGCGACTCTGCTGGGGATTAAGAAGTTGACCTCTTACTGGTCCATCTTCCCTAAGCGAGTCTCTCCTAGCGTCCTCTAGGATAGTTTAGGTTGCTTGTGTTGTTCTATTTATTACATTTATGATTATTATGTTGTGTATATATTTGCATAAATGTTTGCATGCATCATACTATCATTGTGCTGTCTTCTGTACAGGTGGTTCCTCTGAGTTGGGGGGATGTTCTGAGTGGGGCTAAAACCCAGGCCCGAGTATACACCTAGGATTAGCATGGTCTCATGTTGCCTCTCATGTTAGGTCAACATGTTTTTGGCGATGTGACATACCACAAGCCGGACGAGGTTCTTTTGAGGAAGCTCTTCCTTTGTGGAGTATCCACTTTGGTTGAGTCACTTCATCTGAGCTGTTGACTTCGGTGACCGTTCATTCCCGAATCTTTGGTTTAGACGATTTTAAGAGAGCTACAACGGCACACCCGAAAGGGCAAACCCGTTGAGTATCTTTGCCCGATTATCGAGACCATTATCCGCCTTAGGATGACCTGATTAGAATTCACCTGTGAGGGGAGGGTTGATTCTTACAGATGCATGTTCTGATGGTGACTTTGTTGGTGACTATTGGTTCAACTATTGATCAGAGTTCTATTTATAAGTCGGATTTATGGATTTATTTCTGAGACGCCGGAGTTCTGTCCGTGATATTTATCAGTGGGGATCCGTTTATTTCAGGATTCCCTAGGTTGGTTCAGAGGATCTCTGGTGATGATGGTGATGTATCCTTCAGTTCCGTTTATTTCGGAACCCCAAGTCGGATTTGTGGGTTGCTCAGTACCTCAGATGGTTGTGATCAGTTCAGAGACCGTGACTCAGTGCAGTGGTTGTTCAGATGACTTGGAGGATGGCACAGTGCATTGCATTCATACATCAGCATCATTCACATTTTGCATTTATCTGCATCTAACTCATGTTTATCCATATGCAGGGGACATTTTTGATTGAGATCCTGGTTGAGAGACCTCTTTGTTCCAGACATGAGGACCGACTTGAAGGATGACGTCGTCTACAGTTTCTTCGATCCAGAGATTGGTGTGCTGAGAGATATGATAACATTGATTACCCCTGACCATGTGGGGATGTTCCGTGAGGCATACGGTGGTATTCTGAAGTTGGTTTTCAGGCTCACAGTCAGTGATAGGAGCGCCGTCCATACTCTTCTCCAGTTTTATGACCCGGGCTTGAGATGCTTAGTGTTCCCGGATTACTTATTGGGACCTTTGATGGAGGACTATGCTAGCATCCTGGGTATTCCGATCAGGGATCAGATTCCTTTCTATGCCACTAAGGGGGAGCCTGATATTGTGGAGATCTCTCGTGCTCTTTATTTGAGCCCAGAGATGATTAAGGGGGGTTTGAAGGAAAAGGGATAGTTACCCGGTTTTCATCTGAGTTTCTTGGAGGATAAAGCCAAGGAGCATGGTGTTGTGGGTAATTGGAGGACCGTCTGTGCCTTGATTGCTGTGAGCATCTATGGGATCATCTTGTTCCCTAATCAGAAGAACTTTGTGGATATTAATGCCATCAGGTTGTTTATGTTGAGGAATCCCATTCCTACTCTGGTTGGAGATGTTTATTACTCGGTCCATAATCGGAATGAGAAGCGGCGTGGGGGATTGATCAGATGTTGTGCTCAGCTACTGTACAAGTGGTTCATGGGGTATTTGCCTTCTCGAGGTGCCTTTGCCTTTCTTGATCCTACTGTCAAGTGGTCAGTTAAGTTGATGGGTTTGCGAGCCAAGGACATAGCTTGGACTCATAATGGTATGGCTGGACAAGATTTCATTTACAGTTGTGGGAGTCTTCCCAATGTGCCTCTTATAGGAGTTCAAGGTTGCATTAATTACAACCCGGTGCTTCTTAGGAGACAGATGGGATTTGCCGTGGAGGGTCCTCCTCTCGGACGAGAGATTCAGGAGTCTTTCTACTTCCCAATTGAGGGTAATCAGACAAAGTTGAGGCAAGTGTCTGGTGAGTGGCGTGATATTCAGAGGAAGGGCAAGATTCCTTTTGGTAAGGTTAATAGCAGGTCTTTTCCTCCATTTGATGATTGGATTAGGAAGAGGATTGAGCTCACACATCTACCATTTCCTGGAGGTGATCCTTGGTGTCCTATGATTGAAGGGCCACGTTCTTCTGTCAGCATGGAAGAGTTCCTTGAGATGAAGAAAGCCAGAGATCAGCTGCAAGCAGAGAAGACTGAATTGGAGATGAGTGTTGCTAGGATTCAGATGGCTAATCAAGAGATCAAAGGGAGAATAGAAGACCAGGATAAGAAACATGCCATGGAGGTGAAGCGCTTTGAGATAGACACTGCCTATTACCGCAAGGTCAGCCAAGCATTGGAGTCGTCTACAAAGGAGCACGACATCACCAAGGAGAAGCTAGCCAGAGCTTTGGGAGTTATTGAAAATGAGAAGAGGAGACAAATCCTTGTGAGGGATCAGAGAGATGCCAGAGTCAAAATCATTGCTACAGAATGGGAAGCTGAGAAAGCAAAGATCATTGCCGAGAGAGATCACTATCTTGCTGAGAGGGATCATTACTTCAGACAGATGAAGATTCACCAGAAGGAGATAGGGAGATTGCAGCAGAAGAACAATGAGCTTAGGTTCGCGGTGAGGTTTACCAAGATGGTTGATGATGCAGAGCCGTCTGTGGGACCTCCTTCAGTGTAGACCTTTCTCATTTGTGTAGATTACAGTCAGGCCTGTTGACGGAATTCACTTGCTTGTAGTTTCTTTCTGATTCTGGAGAATTGTATTTGATTTGTATCAGACTCGATGTATGACTCTCGCACATATGGTGCCCTTTTGATATGCAATGGTTGTTTTCATTCAGTGATCAATCTTCAAGCTTTATTTGCTTTGCCATTGCTTCACACACTCAGCACACACGTGGTTGGGTGATGTCTTTGCTAAATCATATATCTCTGATCTGTATGATGAAATCAGATGGTGAATATCAGAATATTGCTGCCGGATTATTATCTGTCTCGATGAAACCAGGATCGAAAAGACAGAGTGTTCCTCATATGGATAGACATTGCATTCATGCATGAATCATAATAACTTGTCTTCTATGTTGTAGGTGTCAGTTTCTAATGTGCTTGCTTGTTACAGGAATCATTGCTCGTGCGCGTAGAATC
The DNA here is from genome assembly GCF_024323335.1 of Lathyrus oleraceus. Taxonomy (NCBI): domain Eukaryota; kingdom Viridiplantae; phylum Streptophyta; class Magnoliopsida; order Fabales; family Fabaceae; genus Lathyrus; species Lathyrus oleraceus. The sequence goes on from NC_066583.1 coordinate 486,909,109, forward strand.
ATTCCCTTGCACACAACACGTCCGCACAAATACTTTACCAGACGCAACACGCCAAGGCTGATGGATCTACCCAATACAGATTTTCTCGAGCTGAAGGAGAAAATGAATGAACTAATCAACGTCATGCAAGGGTTTGCCGTCGGGCAGAAAGCACTTGCTGATAAGGTGGAGAAGCTCGAGCGGGCTTCAGCTGCTAACAGTGGTGTCAATTTGGAAGGTGTCTCTAACCATGGCCTTGGTGGTTCCAGGGATGGAGGAGATCTTAGAAAGAAGACAACTGCTGGCGTAGTGATCAACAATGCTGGGGGTGGTTTTGGTGCTGCCACAAGCGGTAGACCAGGTCCGATGGGTAATAATCTGAAGGACAGTCTATTTCCTCCTTTCTTTGGGGCTGAGGAGGATAGAGAGGAGGACAGGGAAGCAGATCAATTCTCTATGTTGAATGAGCAATTTGGTCAATATGGTGTCCAACCACCAAACAAAGAGATTCAGTTGCTGGCAGAAAAGATAAGGGCCTTAGAAAGCCATGTTACTCCAGGGTTTGTCAATATGTCAAATATGGGGCTGGTCGAGGGGATTGTGATCCCGCAAAAGTTCAAAGCGCCTGCGTTTGACCGATACAATGGGAGTTCTTGCCCGGAAACTCATCTTCAGGCCTTCGTCCGTAAGATCTCTGCTTAAACCATGGATCAGAAGTTGTGGATGTACTTCTTCCAGGACAGTCTGTCTGGAGGGTCCTTGGAATGGTACACCAAGCTGAAATCTTCTGACATCAAAAGCTGGCAAGATCTTGGAGATGCATTCTTTAAACAGTACCAGTTTAATGCTGATATGGCTCCTATCCGTACCCAGCTGTAGGGTATGTCTCAGAAGCCTAATGAGGGGTTTAGAGAATATGCGCAGAGATGGAGGGAGCTGGCTGCCAGGGTCCAACTTCCGTTGGTAGACCGAGAAATGTCGGATCTGTTTATGGGTACCCTTCAGGGGACATTTGCTGAAAGAATGGTTGGATGCCCGGTTACTAACTTTGCTGATATAGTGGTGGCTGGAGAAAGAATTGAAAGTTGGTTGAAGCTGGGGAAAATCCAGGGTAATGCTTCGTCGTCTGGATCGAAGAAGCCCTTTGGAAATGGTCAGAGGAAGAAGGAGGGTGATACCAGCGCTGTGTATGCTCAAAGAGGACAGAGTAGGGATCGTTACTACCAGAACACTGCTGCGGTAACCATTCCTGCTCATAATCAGCCTGCACAACAACAGCAGCAACAACCGCAACAACAACGACAACCGTTTCAACAGAGACCGCAGAGGGCTGGGTATCAGGTGCGGGGACGAATGAATGATCGTCAATTTGATAGACCACCTGTGACCTATTCATTCCTGTTGAAGAAGTTGAAGGACTTGGGGTTGGTCCAGTTGAGGACGTTGGCTCCGTTGAGACCTGATCAGAGGCCTCCCAGTTTTGATGAGAATGCTAAATGTGAGTTTCACTCAGGTGCTCCTGGACATAATGTAGAAAATTGCAAAGCTTTTAAGCATGTGGTCCAGGACTTAGTGGATTCCAAGGCAATCAACTTTGCTCCATCTCCAAATGTGAATGCTAATCCCATGCCTGCGCATGGTCAAATGGGGGTGAATGCAATTTCTGAGGAGGGCAGAATTGGGCTGTTGGATGTGGGTCAGTTGAAGACTCCGTTGGCTGAGGTCAAAAGACAGTTGTTGAAGAATGGGGTCTTTCCGGGCTGTGATAACTGTTGTGCTACGTGCACTATTGCTGTCAATGGGTGTGTATTGTTGAGGGAGGCTGTCCAGAGGATGATGGATGAGGGAAGCCTCAGATTTGAAAAGATTGATTCGGGGAAAGAAGATGTCTCCACCATAACCATCTATTTCGACCCGGTTGATTTGTCAACGCTTGCAGATGCGGCTCCAGTTACTATCACGGTACATGGGCCAATTCCTTATGACAAAGATGATGTCGTGCCGTGGCATTATGGTGGGGAGGTGTATTGTAATGGGGAGAAATTGGAGGATCAGACTGCGGATGAAACCACCGTTTCAAAGGTGGATAATGCCAGACCTAGTGGTTTCACTCGCAGTGGAAGGTTGTTCGCACCGGACGCTTTGAGGAGTGGGGATGGAGAGAGAGAGAAGAAAGAAAAGGCCGAGGCTTTAGCCAGGGCAAGAGGGAAACAAGTGATAAATGAAGGTACTCCTGTGGTGACACCGGCGCCTGGTGGGTCGGAGAAAGAACTTGATGATGAAGCTGAAGAATTTCTAAGGATCATCAAGAAGTCAGAGTACAAGCTTGTTGACCATTTGCAGCAGACCCCATCCAAGATCTCAATCTTGTCGTTGTTGCTGAGCTCCAAGGGGCATAAAGAGGCTTTGCTGAAAATTCTGAAGAGAGCCTATGTTCCCCAGGAGATCACAATCAATCAGTTAGAGACGGTGGTGTCAAATGTCAATGCCAGTCATGGGCTAGGTTTCACCGATATGGATCTGACTGTGGATGGGAGGAATCAAATAGGGCATTACACATTGCTATGGAATGTAAAGGGGCCGTGCTTTCGCACGTGTTGGTTGATACCGGCTCCTCTTTAAATGTGTTGCCAAAGAAAGCCCTGGCGAAGCTGGACTGTGAAGGGTTGATCTTGACGCCTACTGACCTAATAGTGAGAGCTTTCGACGGTTCGAAGCGGGCTGTGTTCGGGGAAGTGGAGCTCCCGGTGAAGATCGGGCCCGAGGTGTTTAAGTACGTTTTTTATGTCATGGATATTCAGCCGGCGTACAGTTGCTTGTTGGGTCGCCCATGGATTCATGCTGCTGGGGCAGTGACTTCGACTTTGCACCAGAAACTGAAGTATATCTGGGACGGGCAGGTCGTCATAGTCTGTGGAGAGGAGGATATCTTCGTCAGCCACTTATCGTCGTTCAAGTATGTTGAAATGGACGGTGAGATATGGGAAACGCCAAGTCAAGCATTCGAAACCGTCAAGGTAGAGAATGCTCTTTTTGCCAAAGAAGAGGAGAAGCCGTCCATTTCTTCGTATAAACAGGCTGCTGAGGTGGTGAAGAGTGAGGGAGCTCCAGATTGGGGGAAGATGATGGACATTGCCGTTAAGAAGGATAGATTCGGAGTGGGTTATGAGCCGGGCCGAGGCTCGTCTGGACAAGGTAGAGGACGTCGTCCGTCATTCACATTCACCAGTGATGGAATGCTGGATCCAGATCACATCTGTATGGTGGGTGAAGAAGTTGACAGTGACTGCGAGATGGATCAATGGATAAAGTCGTGCGTACCAGGGACGGAAGTCCAGAACTGGAAGGCCGAACAGATCATCACTGTCACTCTACTTGAAGAGTAATATTTTCTGTTTTCAATTTTATTTGCATGGAAGCCATACGTTTTGCCCGAAACGTAATGGTTCATTGTAAGGGCCACCTCATGCTTCATTTTGCAATTTCTTGCATCATAAATAAAAGGATGTTTTTCAATTAAAAGCGGTGTTCCCTGTTTTTCATTTATTTTTGCAGTTTAATAAAAACAAAAATAAAAATGGCAATGTTTTCATTTTCTTTTTCAATTTGTCTCGCTCCGGTTCTAAAGCAATGCATGAATCAACATTCATGCAGATGCGATCATTCGCCTGATCTCGTTGATAACAATCCTGTTACACCCTCATATGACTTCGACAATCCGATTTATCATGCCGAAGAAGAAGGCGAAGAAGATTGTGAACTGCCGGAGGAATTAGCCAGGTTGTTGAAACAAGAGGAGAAGGTGATTCAGCCGCACGAGGAGCAGGTAGAGGTTGTGAATCTGGGTACCGACGAGGTCCGAAAGGAAGTGAAAGTTGGGGCTGCTTTGGAGGCGAGTGTTAAGAGCAGAATGGTAGCATTGCTGAAAGAGTATGTTGATATCTTCGCCTGGTCTTATCAAGATATGCCAGGGTTGGATACCGATATCGTTGTGCACAAGTTACCGTTGAGAGCAGATTGTCCTCCAGTAAAGCAGAAGTTGCGCAGAACTCGACCTGAGATGGCAATGAAAATTAAAGAGGAGGTTCAGAAGCAGTGGGATGCTGGTTTCCTCGCTGTCACTAACTATCCGCCTTGGGTTGCGAATATTATGCCGGTGCCGAAGAAAGATGGAAAGGTGAGAATGTGTGTGGATTACCGGGATTTGAACAGGGCTAGCCCGAAGGATGATTTCCCATTACCTCACATTGATGTGTTGGTAGATGATACCGCTCAATTCTCGGTGTTTTCCTTCATGGATGGCTTTTCTGGCTATAATCAAATCAAAATGTCGCCAGATGATATGGAGAAAACAACGTTCATCACACCGTGGGGCACTTTTTGTTATAAGGTGATGCCATTCGGTCTCAAGAACGCCGGTGCTACTTATCAGAGGGCTATGGTGACTTTGTTTCATGATATGATTCATCATGAAATCGAATGCTATGTTGATGACATGATAGCAAAGTCCCAAATAAAAGAGGGGCATCTGGTGGATTTGGCCAAGTTGTTTGACCGGCTGAGACAGTTCAGACTGAGGTTGAATCCGAATAAGTGCACTTTCGGAGTGCGGTCCGGTAAATTGCTGGGGTTCATTGTAAGTGAAAAAGGAATCGAGGTTGATCCTGCTAAAGTAAAAGCAATAAGGGAAATGCCTGAACCGAGAACAGAGAAGGAGGTTCGTGGTTTCTTAGGTAGATTGAACTACATTTCACGGTTCATATCTCATCTAACAGCCACTTGTGAACCGATATTCAAGTTATTGAGGAAAGATCAAACGGTCAGGTGGAATAATGATTGCCAAGCGGCATTTGAAAAGATAAAAGAATATTTGCAGGAGCCTCCGATTCTAATGCCTCCTGTGGAGGGACGACCGTTAATCCTGTACTTGACGGTCCTCGAGGGGTCTATGGGGTGTGTATTGGGGCAGCATGACGAGTCTGGTCGAAAAGAGCATGCCATATACTACCTTAGCAAAAAGTTTACCGACTGTGAAACAAGATATTCACTGCTCGAGAAAACTTGCTGTGCTTTGGTCTGGGCTGCTCGCCGACTGAGGCAGTATATGCTGGTTCATACCACTTTATTGATTTCCAAGATGGATCCAATCAAGTAAATTTTTGAAAAGCCAGCATTGACCGGACGGGTTGCGAGATGGCAAATGATTTTGACCGAATATGATATACAATATACCTCGCAGAAAGCAATCAAGGGGAGTGTATTGTCTGATTACCTCGCCCAGCAACCCATTGAGGATTATCAACCGATGAAGTTTGAATTCCCTGATGAGGACATCATGTTTCTCAAATCGAAAGATTGTGAGGAACCCATCCCGGAGGAGGGGCCTGACCCTGAATCCGAATGGATTCTGATGTTTGATGGGGCCGTTAACGTGAATGGTAGCGGTGTTGGTGCTGTTTTGGTTGCCGAAAGGATCCCATATTCCTTTTGCTGCCCGACTAACATTTGAGTGCACCAACAACGTGGCTGAATACGAAGCTTGTATCCTGGGGATTGAAGAGGCGATTGATTTGGGGATCAAGAACCTTGTAATATATGGAGATTCGGCTTTGGTTGTGAATCAGGTTAACGGAAAATGGTATACGCATCAATCTCATTTAGTTCCATACCGGGATTATACGAGGAGATTGTTGACGTTTTTCACCAAGGTAGTGTTGCATCACGTGCCCAGAGAAGAGAACCCTTTAGCAGATGCTTTGGCTACTCTGGCCGCCTTGATTAAGATGCAGTGGTGGAATCAGTTCCCCAGTGTGGAGGTGGGACGTCTGGATAGACCGGCTTATGTGTTTGCTGTTGACACAGTGCTTGACGATGAGAAGTCGTGGTATTACGATATCAAGCGCTATTTGGAAACCCAAGAGTATCCTGAGGGAGCATCCAAGAAGGACCGAAAGACTCTACGGAGGTTGGCCATGGTGTTCTACTTAAATAAGGATGGGGTTTTGTACAAGAGAAATTTCGATTGGGTTTTGCTCAGATGCGTTGATGATAGAGAAGCAAGCCAATTGATGAAAGAGGTTCACGAGGGGTCGTTCGGTACCCATGCCAGTGGAAATGCAATGGTGAAGAAGCTGCTGAGGGCAGGTTATTATTGGATGACAATGGAGGCCCAATGTTTCAATTTCGTGCGGAAGTGTCATAAATGCTAGATTTATGCTGACAATGTGCACGTGCCTCCAAATCCGTTGAGTTTGATGTCGTCTTCGTGGCCGTTTGCTATGTGGGGCATCGATATGATTGGGAAGATTGAGCCTACGGCTTCGAATGGGCACCGGTTCATATTAGTGGCTATTGATTACTTCACCAAGTGGGTGGAACCTCTTATGCAAATGTGACGAAGCAGGTCGTCGCCAGATTCTTGAAGAAAGACATCATTTGCCGATATGGGGTTCCCGAAAGAATCATTACTGATAATGGTTCTAATTTGAACAATAAGATGATGGCAGAACTGTGTAGGGAATTCAAGATCGAGCATCACAATTCTTCTCCTTATCGTCCAAAGATGAATGGGGCGGTTGAGGCAACTAATAAGAATATTAAGAAGATTGTACAGAAGATGGTCGTGACCTATAAAGATTGGCACGAGATGTTGCCGTTTGCATTGCATGGGTATCGAACTTCGGTGCGTACATCTACTGGGGCAACGCCTTTCTCACTTGTGTATGGAATGGAAGCGGTGCTACCGGTTGAGGTTCAAATTCCTTCGCTAAGAGTCCTGATGGACGTGAAGTCGCAAGAGGCTGAATGGGTAAAGACCCGGTATGAAGAGTTGAGCCTGATTGAGGAAAAGAGGCTGGCAGCCATTTGTCATGGGCAGTTGTACCAGCAGCGGATGAAGCGTGCTTTCGACCGAAAGGTGCGACCTCGTGTGTATCATGTGGGGGATCTGGTGCTGAAAAGAATCCTTCCTCCTCAAAACGATCGTAGGGGCAAGTGGACACCCAATTATGAAGGTCCATTCGTGGTCAAGAAGGTTTTCTCTGGCGTAGCCTTGTTGTTAACGACCATGGATGGCGAGGATTTTCCATCCCCTGTGAATGCGGACGCAGTTAAAAAATACTTCGTATAAAGAGACCCGCTGGACGAAAAGAATAAAATAGTCCAGGCAAAAATGGGCATCCCGGCGAACCAAAAAAAAAAGAGAAAAGGTTCGGGCAAAAATTAGGGATAAAAAGGAAAAAATTGTACACCCGGCAAGTCGAAAACCTGAAAAGGAGGCTTGGGCAAAAAAGGGTATCCCGGTGGACTGAAAACCCGAAAGGGCGGTCCAGGCAAAAGAGGGATTGAAACGAACAACTGCGTCTGGCATGATTGTTTGCGCTTTGGATATGACATGGATAATCCCCGGTAGGGAGCAGTCGGAAACGTCTTGTTCAGAAGGCAGAAGGTATGGAGAGTCTGAGGACATATGGGGTGTAACTGAGTTAGAACTTGATGAGATCGCGGTTTCTCATTGCCATTAGGATAGATTTTCCTTTTGTGCGCAATTACCTCTTTTCAGGAATTGCTTCCTTTGTATTGCTCAGTTTGAGCCACACCTTTTCAATCAATGAAATGCATATTCAGTCAAATAATTTTGTTTTTGTTTTCATTACCGCTTTGATTGCAAAAACATCCATTTGTTTGTGATAAAGAATCTTGCGTTTTAAGACATACAGGTCCCTTCCAATGCATGTTTATAAGATTGAAACTTGAAATCTTATTCGGAAGGTTGAGTGACCCAAGTGTTGAAATCTTGGCATACCTGAGGCACGTTTTATCTAACGATCTCTATTGCAGGTGTTGTTAGATATTGTCACTCACTTGCAGGTTGTGATGTGGAGCTTTTGACAAAAGATCCCCGTGGAGTCCAATCAGGGACGAATGAATGGAGAATGGTGAAAAGACGGCGAGGGATGACGACGATCCTGGATATTAATCAAGAAGACTCTTCAAAGTCTGAGATTGGAAAGTCTGTATGAATCCCAGGAGTTCGATCGCCGTGGAGTATGGAGAAGTCGAGGATACAAGGTGATGAATCAGAAAAGTCCAGACGAGTCTGGGAGCACTCAAAAGTGGAAAGCGGATACAAGGCTTAGATGTGGAATACCAGGGTTCGACGAGTCGATGGGTGTTCTACGCCGGGCTTTCCTTGTTTCCCCAAGCAGAGTTAGGATTGTTACCTCCCCAGCAGATTCAAGGTCTGTGACTTCCCTAGCAGGGTCAGGATGGTTATCTCCTCAGCAGGTTTGAGATCGGTGTTTCCCCAGCAACCAGGCCTGAAGGTTGCTATTTCCCAGCCCAGGTGTCTGTGGGTAGCTGTTTCCCCTGGCATGGTGGAGCTTGTAAATTCCCCAGCGAGTCGGAGATTGTTGTTTTCCCCACAGAGTGCGTTGGTGGTTTCTTCCCCAGCGAAGTCCCCAGGCGGGTAGGGTGTAGAGGAGGTTATCCCTAGTGAGGGTGATCCTTTCCCTAGCAGCAGTGCTATTCCCCAGCAGGGTGAAGATTGGAGTGCTATCGAGTTCTTCAGCAGAGTGCCTTGAGCTCCCCAAAAGAGTCCCTTGAGGGGGATACTTTTTACGCATTCATCATGTAGATAAGCATAGCATATTGCATAGCTAATTGTGTAGCATTCCCATGATTATGGAGCATTACGCTAAATTTTTTATCATGCATCAGCATTGCAAGCATAAGCTAGTCTCAAGCCGTGGTTATTGTTTGAGAGGTGGTTTCGCCAGAAGGTGAAGATGTTACTCCGAGGAGTTTGGCATCGTGATTTTGAATCAGCAGTATTCCCAGTAGTGCGATATTGGAGGAAGGGTTTCTGTCGTGCGGAGATGGAAATAATAATCAAAGAAGTTTCGGGGTTCAAGAAAAGAACAAAAAGAAAAGTAAAGAGAAAAAAATCCCCAGCTGAGCGCAATTTGTTCGTTTGCTAGGGGTGAGTAAAGGATAGCAGGCTCATGGCTTGTTATCCACAGCTTGGGTCGTTGGCACGCGTGCCGCCTCATTTATCACTATTCCTTATTTTTGCCGATGCTGACAGGCATGACGCATTTTTCGGGTTTTCAGACCGTTGCGGCATTCAGGCCAGTTTTTGGGTGTTCAGACCGTTGTGGCACTCAGGCCAGTTTCCGATTTCTAGATCGAAGAAGTTTCCGACGTTCAGGTCGACGCACTTGTGGCACTCAGGCCAGTTTCTGATTTTCAGATCGAAGAAGTTTCCGACGTTTAGGTCGACACACTTGTGGCACTCGGGCCAGTTTCCGATTTTCAGATCGAAGAAGTTTCCGACGTTCAGGTCGAAGAATTTATGGCACTCAGGCCAGTTTCCGATTTTCAGATCGAAGAAGCTTCCGAAGTTCAGATCGACGCAGTTTGCGGCATTCAGGCCAATCTCTCGGTATTCAGACCGACATCAATACTCTCGTATTCCGATGCTCAGTATTCAGACTGATGAGCGGCGTTCAGGCCATGGTTATCCCTGTGTTACAATTTATTTTGGTATCCAGGTCAATATTTCTGTTTGGTATTCAGGCCGACTCTCTCCGTATCCGACAGATTCTTCTTTTGGAATTGCTTCTCTACCGATTCTGACAGGCATTGTTAATTATTTCCCATCAGAGTGCAATTTGTTCGTCTGTTCTTGGTATTCAATCACTTTTCACCCTGGTCATCTGAAAGTCGAGGCTGTTCATATCGACAGGTTCAAAGTGGATTGAATAGGGGCAGTTGTAACACCTCAAAATTTGCCCTCCTCTCTTGGGACTAGCTTAGCATATTGCATTTCATTTTGTAGGACATTAGGCATTACATCTTTGCATATCATAGGGAAACAATGAGAAAGTCATCCTCCTAGGTCTTTCTCAGAAGATAGAGAGGTTAAAAGATTCAAGCTTGAGGGTCTCATGAATTGATCACTAGTCATCTGAGGGTTTGTGCTTCAATTAGGGTTTCTTGGTTCCTCAAGGAGGTTGAGTATTATCTTTGTTGAAATGGTACATCATCATCATCCTCATGGCTATGTCCTTGGCAAAGATTTCAGAATTCATGCTCAACTTCCTTGGGATTAGGGTTTTGACCTCTGGTCAACCCTAATCAGTTGCATTATACCAATCAGGGTTTTGCAAGGAGATGAGGTTTTTATTGAGATGGAGATCATCATATGATTTTATTGAGTTTGTATAAGCTAGGGTTTCATGTTGGTGCCATTTCATCAAGTGTTTGAGGCTCAAAATCATCTGTGCATGACCAAGTCATCTATCAACTATACAAGTCAACTGCAAAGTCAACTGTTGGATTTGGGGGTGGGAAGTGAGTAGAAATACTTCATTCATGTTCAAACAAGTCTCATTTGACATTTCAAACATCAACATTGAAGAATTTAAAGTCAGGACAAAACTTTCCAAAAATAGAAAGTGACCTGTAATTTGAACTTGCCAAAAATGGAAAGGTTTTCAACTCAAGATTACATCATCAAGAAAGCTTCAAATGAAATTTTGTTGAACATGAAAGTTGTAGATATTTCTCTCTCATTTCCAAAAAGTCCAAGATCATGGATTTCTCATGTGTGGTTAAGGAGATATGATCAAATCTTGACAAAGTGTACATGGAACTTCAAATGAGCATAACTTCTCAACCAAAACTCCAAATTGGATGGCTCTTTTTGCATTTTTCTTCTCTTGATCTCTAGTTTCAAAATCTTGCATTACATGGCATGCATTATCATCATATGAACATTTGCCATTTCACTTGATTTTTGGAGGGAAAAATTGAAGTTCAAAATTGGTGCATTGTTTAAGCATTCTACCATTGCATTTAGCTCCAAAATGACATTTTGAGTGAATTTGAATCCAAACCTGTGCACTGTTCACCATGCATTTCATGCATAGGGTGAAAATCACAATTTTGCACATACACCACATTCTTGCTAATTCACTTACCATTTGCTTAAACATGATTAGGAGCATGATTAGTGGAGCATATATAAGCATAATCCTAACTGTTTTCAGCATTAGCTTCTCATAATTTCAGATCTAGATCTAGAACTCCAAAATTTTCTCTCAAAATTTTCTTCCAATTTCTTCACATTGAAGCCATTGCCATTGCTTGATACTTGTTCCTGAAGAGTCATTGATCAACTTTGCACGTGGAATCAAGAGAATTGGTGCAGTTTGAAGCATGCTCGAAGCTTGGAAGCATCAATGGTGAACTCAGATTTTGGAGAGATCGTGCACAATTAAGCCTCAATTCTTCCTCCAATCATCCATACAAGTGTTATAGAAGAACTGTTGAGCATTGTAAAGCCTGGACAACACGAATTCCAACTTCTGCTCTTCAAGAGGTCACCAATCGAATCTCTCATTACTCAAAATTATTATGCTATTGTTGTAGATCTTGTGATGCTGATGAATTTGAGCTTTGAATCATGAAAATCCATGCTGTTTTGAGTGAGATACAATTGTTTAAAGTTTTGATGATGAATCTTCTTTCATTCGATCCATGCGTGTTTTGATGTTTTTTGGTGAAATGTTTATGGATTCTTGTTGTGTGATGGAAGATCTACACAATGATATGCTCATTTTTTGTTTCTGGATGTGTTGAATTTTTCTGGAAATTCGTGGATGAAGATCTTCATGATCTTCATCATGTTCATACTGTTTCCAGGTTTCCTGTGGAATTACCTGCGGAACGCATACGGCTCCCTGCGGATTTTGTTACGTGTTCATCATGTCTTTCTGCGGATTTCAAATTGCCATGCATGCGCGCCAGATTAGGGTTTGACATCAAAACTACGTCGTTTTGATGTAGCGCGCGCTTTGGATTCAAATATGCACTGGCTTCGATCCTTGGCTGGAGCGCTTTTCAAAATGCCATTTCATTTTCTCCTATTTTCATATTAAAATGTCCATTTCATTTTTTACTTTGTTCCATCAACTTCATAAATTCATACATAATTGAAAAATCATCTAAAAATTATGAGATTTTTTGCATTGTGATCCTGATCCTCTCTAGTTTTTTATCATCATTAAAATGAAAATTGTGCTTGGCTGATTAATTTTTGGTGCTAGGATACTTGAACATGTATGCACTCTTGACCTTGCCATGCCATATCATTTGTGAAATGCTTGATTCTTATCCAATGCTCATGAAATTTTGCATGCTATAACTAGACATCTTGCTTGAAATTATGGTGTTGATTTGGTATTTTTATCATGTGTCAATGCTGTTTTATGATCATGGTAAGGTAGGTATGACAATTTGTGTCACACCTTTGCTTGTTCATCTTATGTGATGTGTTTGCCTCGCCAAATGAATTCCAATTGTTCTGATTTTTTGTATGATGCTTGATATGAATGTTTTGAATGAGCGTGAATTTTGTTGGAATTATTTGAATCATTTCTGATTTAATTGAGATTTTTCATTCTGGTTGGTCACATTTGAGCTTTAAAATTGCCTTGAACTTCAATTGATCATGAAATACTTTTGATATATGATATTGATGTGAGACCTTTTGGATTGTGTTCTTGATTAAATGAAGTTGATCCATGTTAAATTTCATGTTCTGTTTTGAATTTTTTCTTCATCTTTGACCCTAGGCCTTGACCTAGTGGTTTGTGACTCACAATTGAGCTTTGATTTCAGGTTTACACATCCAAGTCCATAGTTGATGATGCTTCCTCACTTGAGCATTGATGTTTGCTCTAAATGTTGACTAACCTTGAGTTGTTTTGTAGGTTGATGCCAAGTTATTTTTGTTGTGCCCATTGGCTTGTGGCTTGCACATTGTTGCTTAATGCCTTATCTGTCTGATTGTGTGATTGACTGTTGTTTGGTTGTCTGAACTTTGTACTGATTTGTCTGATGTTTCCACAGGTACATTAGTTGCTTTAAGTTCACTTTGAACTTTGCTTTGCTTGGTTGCTTAACCATTGAGGTATAACTCTCTGACTTCATGTAGTCTGGAAGACCTGTCCTGTTATGTGGGCAGGCACCTGTCTGAAGCCCTCCTTAAGAGGCAATGCTTGTGTTTGTTTATTTTTGTGCCAAGCAGGAAAAGCCCTCTTATGAGGCAATTGGCAGATAAAAGAGATGTGCAATCCATCTCCTGCTATTCAGTGTGTCATCCACTTTGCTCACATCATGTGTGTTGATGCATATTAACCCAAGATCTTTGTTGTGTCAGTCATATGTGGAGAAGAGTTCCTACTTTCTGAACTCCCACACTTTCATTTGTCTGAAGCTCTCCCAGGCCAGGGATAAGAGCTGTGAGGTCTTACCCTCACTTCCCATTTCATCTGCTTCACCCTAACTCTCAATGTTAGGGTTAAGAGCTAATCACACCCGATTCCAGTTGGCTTGCTTTTGCAGCCTAACCTTGTATGAGCCCCATTTGTTTGTATATAGTGTGTGTGCTTGCTTTTTGTGCTTGTATGACTTTGCCTGTGCTGTTTAGGATAGCTTGCTGCCTGTGCAAGTTAGATAGAAACCTTAACCTAGGACCATGGTGAATTTAAATGATAACTATTAGGCTCGAGTCCGTCTCCCTTTTAGTTTGTCATTTCCCAGTCTCTGGTTAGGAGAAAGTTTCTCCCCTGTTAAGGGGAACTACGTTGCCCTGATCCTCATACCAGATGAGGTACGTAGGCAGGAGATCGTACGAGATCTCTCCGGGCACCCTTTTTCTTTTTTGAGTGTGTTTGCTTGACAGTTATTAGGCTCGAGTGCCAGACTCCCTATTAACTTGTTTGGCAGTTGGTTTCCTGTGTGTGTTTGTTGGTTCGGAGTCTGATGTAAGTCCAGCGATTGGCATTCGGTTTCCATGTTTGCCTGTGTGTGTGGAGTCTGACATAAGTCCAGCGATTGGCAGTCGGTTTCCTGTTTGTGTTTTGTTTGGCGTGCGTGAGCTGAACTACGGTAGCTCTGATTCTCATTCCAGATGAGATATCCTAGCGAGCCCGTTCCCCTCTTCTTCCATCTGTTTCCTTCCAGTGTGTGTGTGCATTCTTTTGAGCAGTTTTAGCAACCTTTCTTCTATTCTTTTGAGCGTGGATCCCGTCGAGTACGACGGACGTGAGGGGTGCTAATACCTTCCCCTTGCGTAACCGACTCCCGATCCCATCTCTCTTTGATCACGAGACCATTTCCTTTCCAGGTTTACTTCGAGCGTTTCCTTTCCCTCTCTTGGGATAAATAACGCACGGTGGCGGCTCTGTTTGTTTTGTTTTTCCCGCCGGTTGTTTTTCGCGGATGCGACACAAGCCATATCACTAGTCAAAGCCTGCGTTGAGCCAGTCAAACAATCTAGGCCAATGGAGGTGACAACCGAATGCCATGCAAGCGCCAGTCAAAACGAAATAAAACAAATAAAATTTGGAAAGCAAGGATCGAACACACGAGGCTTCAGTTAAAGGCGTTTCTACAGTGCGTTTTCCAGGAACGAACCAGAAAACCCTAGCACGTGTACAGGCGCGGCCATGCACGGCAGAAACCACCGTCTTCTTCATGAAGACGGTGGAGGAACAGTAACAACCTTCAAATTTTTTCCAGAAATACGAAAACTATACACCAAATGAAAGCTCATGACATGCACAATCCAAATCCACTATTATTTTGATCTAATTCCTCCTAAATCATGCAAATCGAAGAAGAACATTTTTCAACATCAAACTTTAACTTCACATAACTCCACGAATACTCAACCAAATTTCAAGATTTTTATATCAGGATGATCAGGAAGCAAAGATCTACAAGTCTATGGCAATAAAATGGAGAATTAAGAGGTTCGAAAAACCTACCTCTTGAAGATCCAACAATGGCAGCAGTGGATTCAGGTGCTTAGCAAGGTCCAAATCTCTTCTATCAACCTTGTTATGACTTCTGAAGCACGAATCAACTCTTGGAAAGGCTTAGATCTAGCTCAAAGTTCAATTTCCATTGCCATGTTCTTGAGCTTCATATGCTTAATTCTTCACCGAATTCTGCAAATCAAAGCTTGATCTATACTAAATGATGATCAGAGAACACAAATATGCAAGAAAATCAAGGTGTTATGTGGAGAATTTTTGAATTATGGTGGAGAGAAATTTTGGGGGGAAAACTTGGATCTAGATCTAGAATCATGAAATCTGAAAAATTCTGTTATGATTATCCTTTTATATGCTATGTTAATCCATTTGCTAATTACACTTAAGCACGGCTAATGAAATTTTAGTGAGATATGAGGTGTTATGCCAAATTGGAATTTTCACCCCATGCATGCAACATGAACGTGAACAGTACCAAATGACCATGCAATTACACTTAAAATCATCTTATGAACATGATAGAATGGTTAAAAAACTCATATGATGCACCAAATTCAAATTCATGATTTTCCCTCCAAAATGAGCATGAATGAGCAAATGGTCATGTGATGAAATTTCATGCAATGTGATGAATGATTTGAAAAATATGAGTCATGAAAAGCATTATGCAAAAAGAGGCACTCAATTTGGAGTTTTAGATCAAAAGTTATGGCTTGTTGAAGTTCCATGCACACTGGGCAATGATTTGATCATATCTTCTTAACCATTCATCAGATGCTCATGATCTTGGACTTTTTGGAAATGAGAGAGAAATATCTTCAACTTTCATGTTGGACAAAATTTCATTTGAAGCTTCTTTGATGTTGGAAAGTCAAGTTGAAAGTGGTCCAAAAACTTGCCTTTTTTGGAAACTTGAAATTACAGGTCACTTTCCATTTTGGGAAACTTTTGATCTGGCTTCAAAACCTTCAAGATAGAAGTTTGCCATGATGAATAAAATCCTTTTGGACATGAATGAAGTGTCTCAAACCATTTCTCCGCCTCCTAGCCCTTAGTTGACTTGCAGTTGACTTTTATGGGCCCTAGATGACCTGGCAATGCACTGATGACTTCTGAGCCTCTACCACTTAGTCAAGTTGCTTCAAAATGAACCTTGATTCATATAAGCTCTTTGGAATAATCATAGGGCCTTCATCTCAATGAGATGCTTGGTTTCTTGCACAGATGAATTCTCCTGATACAAGTCTTGGCTGATGAGATGCAATGTACTATGCCATGCTAATGTAAGGCTAATGTAATGTCAATGACCTAAAAAATGAAAATGTATGCATGAATGGGGGGGTGCAAATTTGAGGTGCTACAGCTGCCCCTATTCAATCGACTGAGAACCTGAATGGATGAGAGCAACGGCTGTCAGACCTTCAAGGTACACAAGGATTGAATACCAAAGAACCGTAGAATTTGCACTCTGTGGGAATGATCAAAGAAACAGTCGACTTGATATACACCGATATCAAGGAAAGCGAGCCATTTACCGATGGCAGCTGGTGAAACAGTCGACTTGATATACATTGATATCAAGGAAAGCGAGCCATTTACCGATGGCGGCTGGTGAAACAGTCGACTTGATATACACTGATATCAAGAAAAGCGAGCCATTTACCGATGGCGGCTTCGACTGAGGAGGAACGAGATGTTCACAACTGGAACCAGACAAGACGTTTACCGACGACTCTACTGAGGATTTCAATATGTACCAAAGAAAGGATACATGACCAGACATTGACCGATGACTGGGGAAAACTCGACATTTACCGACATCGAAAGATGATGTTTACCGACACCAACAAAAGGACAACCAGACATTTACCGATGACTGGGAAGGAAGGATACATAACCAGACGTCAACGGCCGAATGGGAAAAAACTTGACGTTTACCGACATCGAAAGATGATGTTTACCGACACCAACAAAAGGACGACCAGACATTTACCGATGACTGGAAAAGAGATACTCAACCAGACGTCAACAGACGAATGGGAAAAAACTCAACCAGACATCAACGGATGAATGGAAAAAGATACTCAACCAGACGTCAACGGACGAATGGGAAAAACTCGACGTTTACCGACATCGAAAGATGATGTTTACCGACACCAACAAAGGATGACCAGACATTTACCGATGATTGGAAAGGAACTCGATGTTTACCGACACCAAAAGATGGTGTTTACCGACACCAACAAAAGAACGACCAGACATTTACCGATGACTAGGAAGAACTCGACCAGACACCAACGGATGAATGGGAGAAAGAAACCACGACCAGACGCCAACGGACGAATGGGAAAAAACTCGATGTTACGGACATCGAAAGATGATGTTTACTGACACCAAAAAGAAAGGAGACCCACGCGGGGATCAGCATGACACTTACTGGTATCATAAGGATGACATCTACATATGTCAAGACAAGGCCAAACACTTGTCGGGGACTACTCTGGGGAGTCAAGCTTTCCTTTCACTGACGGGTGAGGAAATAAACCTCACTGGGGATTACCAATCCTGAACGCTATCAAGAGCAACTGCAGCAAATGTGCCATACAGATGTTGAAAAATGATCCGCCTCTGCCGGGGATATGATCCAATCTGCCAGATGCAAGGGGAGGAAAACTCCTACTGGGAAAGCAAATGATGACTTTGCTGAACACACAATTCTGATTCGATCTTCCAACTCTGTGGGGAATAGCACTGCTGCTAGGGAGCTTGCTGATCTGTCATCCTCGAGACGGCAGAGAAACCAACTCAACTAGGGAATCACTTGTTGGGGAAACACCAACCTCTCAACCATGCTGGAGAAGCAAATTCTGAAATCGTCCCCGATAACCCAATGTCTCGATGCTAAGCTCTTCGGAGTATCATCTTTACCAGCCGGCTAAACCAATTCTTGAACGGTAACCACGGCTTGGGTCTAGCTTATGCTTGCAATGCTGATGCATGAGTTTTTTAGCGCAATGCTCCATAACCATGGAAATGCTACGCAGTTAATGATGCAATATGCTATGCTTTTCTAAATGATGAATGCATAAAACAAATGCCCCCTCTAGGGACAACACTGGGGAGCTCGAGGCACTCTGCTGAGGAACTTGATGTCACTCCCATCTCCACCCTGCTGGGGAATAGCACTGCTGTTGGGGAAAGGACAACCCTTGCTGGGGACGACCTCCACCGAACCCGATCCGCTTGGGGACTTCGCTGGGGAAAACAACCAGCGCCCACCAGCAACCTTGGGAATCACTACCAACGCACACCTCCGTTGGGGAAACAACAAATTTCAGACTTGCTAGGGAACTAACAATCCCCATCCTGCTGGGGATCATTCTCAACCCTGCTAGGGAAGATAACCAATCTCAGGCCTGGTTGCCGAGGAAACACCGCTCTTGAATCCGCTGGGGATTGCAGCACACTTCAGACTTGGCTGGGGATCTGACACTCCTCAGACTTGCTGGGGAAATACTCTTCTCGACACTGCTGGGGATTACATTCTCAACCCTGCTGGGGATTAAAGCACTTTAGACCTGGCTGCTGAGGAACAATCTACCCACCGACACCTCCGCCGAGGATATAGCAACCTTCAGGCTCGCTGGGGAACTAACAATCCTCAAACTTGCTCGGGGAGATAACACTCTCAGACCACTCAGGGAGATACGGCCTATTTGACACGGAACGCCCGTCAACTATCGTGCATTGGCGCCCACCATCTAACCACAATTTCGGCTTTCCACTTTTGAGAACTCCCAGACTCATCTGGTCTCCTCTGATTCATCACCTTGCATTCTCGGCTTTTCTCTTCTTCGAGACAAACGATCTCCTCAGATTCAGGGCCAACTCTCTAATCTTCAGACTTTAAAGAGGCTTCTTGATTACCCTCTAGGATCGTCGTCGTTCTTTCGCCGTTTTTCAATCTCTTGCCCCTGATTGGACTCTGCGGGGATCTCTTGTCAAAAGGCTCCATATCGCAACCTGCAAGTGAGTGAAAATATCTAACAGTACCTGCAAAAGAGATCGTTAGATAAAAACGTGCCTCAGGCGTGCCAAAAGTTCAACACCTAGGTCACCCAAACTTCCGAATAAGATTTCACATTTTTAATCTTATAAGCATGCATCGGAAGGGATCTCCATGTCTCAAAATGCAAAGATTCTTTATCAAAATAAACGGATGCTTTTGCAATCAAAGCGGTAATGAAAACAAAAACAAAATTATTTGACTGAACATGCATTTTATTGACTGAAAAAGGTGGCTCGTAACAGAGCAATTCACAGGAAGCAATCCCTGAAATGAGGTAATTACGCACAAAAGGAAAAATCTATCCTAATGGCAATGTGAAACCGTGATCTCATCGAGTCCCAACTCGGTTACACCCCATATATCCTCAAGCCTTTCCGCATTCTCTGCCTTCTCAATAAGACGCTTCCGATCGATCTTTGCCAGGGATTATCCATGATGTCTTAACCAAAGTACAAACGATCACACTGGACGCAGTTGTTCGTTTTAATCCCTCTTTTGCCTGGACCGCCCTTTCGGGTTTTCAGTCCACCGGGATACCCTTTTTTGCCCAAGCCGCCCTTGTGGGCTTTTCGACTTGCCGGGTGTACCGTTTTTCTCTTTATCCCTAATTTTTGCCCGAACCCTTTCATTCATTTTTTTTTATTCGCCGGGATGCCCCTTTTTTCCTGGACTCTTTTATTCTTTTTGTCCAGCGGGTCAATTTACGAAATATCTTTTAACTGCGTCCGCACTCACAGGGGATGGGAAATCCTCATTATCCATGGTCGTCAACAACAAGGTTCTGCCAGAGAAAACCTTCTTGACCACGAATGGGCTTTCATAATTGTGTGTCCACTTGCCCCTACGATCGTTCTGAGGAGGAAGGATCCTTTTCAACATCACATCTCTCACATGATACACACGAGGTCGCCCACATCTCTCACATGATACACACGTTTCGTTCACTGGGTACAACTGCCCATGACAAATAACTGTTAGCCTCTTTTCCTCAATTAGGCTCAACTCTTCACACCGAGTCCTTATCCACTCAGCCTTTTCCAACTTTCATCCATCAGGACTCTCCATGATGGGATCTGGGCCTCAACAAGTAATACCACTTCTATCCCATACACGAGTGAGAAAGGCGTTGCCCCAGTAGATGTACGCAACGAAGATCGGTACCCAGGATACAAGCTTCGTGCTCGACCACCACTGTTGGTGCACTCAAATGCTATCCGGGCAACAAAAGGAACGTGGGAACCCTTTGGCGTAACCAAAGCAACACCAACTCTGCTTCCATTCACGCTAACGACCCCATCAGACATCAGAATCCGTTCGGATTCAGGGTCAGACCCCTCCTCCGGGATCGGTTCCTCACAATCTTTTGATTTGAGAACCTCGATGTCTTCATCAGAGAATTCAAACTTCATTAGTTGATAATCCTCTATGGGTTGTTGGGCGAGGTAATTAGACAATACACTTCCCTTGATTACTCTGAGATATGTACTGAAAATAATACTCAGTCAAAATCATTTGCCCTCTCGCAACCCGTCCGGTCAACGTTGGCTTCTCAATTGTATACTTGATCAGACCCATCTTGGAAATCCACAAAGTGGTATGAACCAGCATATACTGTCTCAGTCGGCGAGCAGCCTATGCCAAAGTACAACAAGTTTTCTCGAGCGGTGAATATATTGTTTCACAGTCGGTAAACTTTTTGCTAAGGTAAATTGCATGCTCTTTTCGACCAGACTCGTCATGCTGCCCCAGTACACACCCTATAGACCCCTCGAGGCCTGTCAAGTGCAGAATTAGCGGTTGTCCCTCCATAGGAGGCGTCAGAATCGGAGGCTCCTGCAACTTATTCTTTTATTTTTTCAAATGCCGCTTGGCAATCATTATTCCACCTGACCGTTTGATCTTTCTTTTTTCAAAAACTTGAATCTGGATTCACACGTGGCTATTAGATGAGATGTGAACCGTGAAATGCAGTTCAGCCTATCTAAGAAACCACGAACCTCCTTTTTCTGTTCCCGGTTCAGGCATTTCTTCTATTACATTTTTTTAGCAGGATCAACCTCGATTCCTCTTTCGCTCACAATAAGCCCTAGCAACTTACCGGACCACACTCCAAAAGTGCACTTACTCGGATTCAACCTCAGTTTGAATTGTCTCAGCCGATACATCAACTTGACCAGGTTTACCACATGCCCCTCTTCTGCTTGGGACTTTGCTATCATGTCATCAACATAGCATTTGATTTCATGATGAATCATATCATGAAACAAAGTCACCATAGCCCTCTGATACGTGGCACCGACATTCTCGAGACTGAATGGCATCACCTTATAACAAGAAGTGCCCCACAGTGTGATGAACATTGTTTTCTCCATATCATCTGGCGACCTTTTCATCTGATTATAGCCAGAAAAGCCATCCATGAAGGAAAACACCGAGAACTGAGTTGTATTATCAACCGATACGTCCATGTGAAGTACTGGGAATTCCTCTTTCGAACTAGCTCTGTTCACATCTCAGTAGTCCATACACACCCTCACCTTCTCATCCTTTTTCAGCAACGACTTCTGCTTCGCTGGAGGACAGTCTTCTCTCAATGGTAGCTTGTGCACAACAACATCGGTATTCCACCCTGGCATATTTTGATAAGACCGGGCGAAGATATCGACATACTCTTTCAACAGTGCTATCATTCTGCTCATGACATTTGCCTCTGAAGCGGCCCCAATTTTCACTTCCTTTCTGACCTCCTCGGTGCCTGGATTAACAAGCTTGACCTGTTCCTCACGCGGTTGAATCACCTTCTCCTCTTGTTTCAACAACCTGGCTAATTCCAGCAGATCACAATCTTCTTCGCCTTCTTCTTCGGCATGATAAATCGGATTGTCGAAGTCATACAGAGGTGTAACAGAGTTGTTATCAATGAGATCAGGAGAGAGATCGCATCTACATGAATATTGATTCATCCCTTGCTTTTGAGGTCGGAACAAGACAAATCAAAAGGAAGGAAAAATGAAAACAAACATTGCCATTTTTATTTATTTAAACTGCAAAAATAAATGAAAAACAGGGAACACCGCTTTTAATACAAAAACATCCATTTATTAATGATGCAAAATGTTGCAAAATGAAACCCATGAGGTGGCCCTTACAATGAACCATTACGTTTCGGGCAAAACGTATGGCTTTCATGCAAACAGAATTGAAAAAAAGAAATGTTACTCTTCATGATGAGTGACAGTGATGATCTTTGAGGCCTTCCAGTTCCCTGGTACGCACGATTTTATCCACGAGTCCAGCTCGCAGTCACTGTCAATCTCTCCACCTACTGTACAGGCGTGACCTGGATCCAACATTCCAGCACTGATGAACGGGAACGGTTGACGACGTCTTCTGTTTTGCCCAGACGAGTCTTGGTCTGGATGATAGCCAACCCCGAACATATCTGCTTTTACCACAATGTCTATGATCTTTCCCCAACCTAGGGCTTCTCCGTTCTTCACCACTTCCATGGCTTGTTTGTAAGAAGAAATGGACATCTTCTTCTCTTTCTCAGCAACAATGGCATTCTCCACCTTGACGGTTTCAACTGCCTGACATGGTGTTTCAAATTTTTCACCGTCCATTTCCACCTTCATCATTCTCTGAATCGATTCTCTCATCGTTGCACACCCATTTGTAGCGACAGCCGCACAACCCATATCACAACCAGGGAAAGCTTCACTCTTTATTAGATGTTTCTGGACCACAGCCATTGGAGTTTTTAACTGATCCCCATCTGTCGCCTCCATTTTTATTTTGTCCCTTGACACCACGTTCACCCCCACAGGACCATGCATTGGCACGGGGTCAGCATCAACTTTTGGCGTCGGTGCAAAATTGATGGCTTTAGAATCCACCAAATCTTGAACGACATGCTTAAAAGCTCTACAACCCTCAACCTGATGTCCGGGTGCCCCAGAATCGAACTCGCACCTGGCGTTCTTATCGTAATTTGCAGGCCTCCGATGTAGTTCTACAGGAACCAATATCCTCGGTTGAACTAACCCAAGGTCCCTCAACCTCTTAAACAGAAGGGTATAAGTCACGGGTGGCTTGTCAAACTGACGATCCGTCGTCCCCTTCTTCACTTGGCACCCAGCTTTCTATGCTTTCTGTTGAGATGGCTGATGTTGCTGTTGGACAGATTGATCGCTAGCAGGAATCGCTGATGTAGCAGCATGCGTGTGGTAACGCTCCTTACCATGTTCCTTTCTGGTGTGCACACCACTTGATTCAACCTCCTTCTTGTGCTGACTTTTGTCAGAGGGCTTCTTTACTTCGGAGGACAGAGCGTTTCCCTGAATTTTCTCCATTCCCAACCGGCTTTCAATCCTCTCCAACCTCTCAGCCATTGGTTTTTGCTCCAAGGCGAGCCCTTGCACGACATTGAACAACTCCCTCATCATTTCTTTCAATTCGATAATGTCGGCGTCGGGTAGATCCATCAGTCTGGGTTGTTGAGTCTGACAGGATCTCTGAGTGGAGGAATGATTCGGTGGGCGCGAGCAGTGATTCTTCCGTCAACCAAGCAGGTTAGATACTGACACCTACAAAACAGAAAACAGGTTAATATGACTCACACATGCATGCAATGTCTATCCGTATGAGGAAGATTCTGTCCTTCGATTCTGGCTTCATCGAGACGGATAATAATTTTACAATATCATTCTGACATCCGGATGTCTCTCAACCAGGATCTCAATCCAAGATGGACCCTGAGTACGGATAGACATTAGTTAAATGTGGATGAATGCAAAATGGGAATGATGCAGATGCATGAATGCAAGTCATTGTGCATCGTCCAAGTCATCTGAGTATCAATTGTACTGGACCGGTCTGTGAATTGATTACAGTCATCTGGGGGACTAGGCAACCATAAATCCAACTTGGGGTTCCGAGATAAACGGAACCGGGGGATATATCACTATCATCACAGGAAATCCATTGAACGGATGACAACACGATCCTCTGAACAAATACCCTTAGATTCAACCCGGGGATCCGAAATAAATGGAACCCGCTGATAAGTACCACGGACAGAATTTCGGCGCCTCAGAGATAAATATCCACTGAACCATAGTCACCATCAGCACCTGCAAATGATTCATTCCCGCCCCACTCACAGGTGTCATCTAGGCCAGGGTAAGGTCAAGAGAAACGCAGGATAAACAACCCTTTCAAGAATATCATCATATACACACCCGGTGTGTGTAACGATAATACCCCCTCAGATCTTGAACTGCTCGTGATATCATGTTCCGCTAAGTGGCGCCACACCACCCGCTTCCCATGAATCACTCTATTCCTAGGTGTCCTAGAGTTCACTCATAGCCTGTGTATTGGGCCTTTTACCTCTTGTGATTCCCATCCAACAGAGAAATAGATACACAACCAGCACAATGATAATATGATGCATGAAAACATATATGCAACTATACACAATCACAACATAATAATCATGAATGCAATAAATAAAACAGCAAAAGCAACCACAACTATCCTAAAGAGCGTTAGGATTGACTCGCTTAGGGAAGATGGACCAGCAAGAGGTCAACTTCTCTAGTATCCCCAACAGAGTCGCCAGTTGTCGCATTACGCAAAAAACCGGCGGGAAAAGACACAGAGCCGCCACCGTGCATTATTTATCCCAAAGGAGGGAAAGGAAACACTCGAAGTAAACCTGAAAGAGGGAAATGAATGGTCTTGCGACCAGAGATTGCTAGGATCGGGAGTCGGTTACGCAAGGGGAAGGTATTTGTACCCCCTCACGTCCATCGTACTCGACGGGATCCACGCTCAAAAAGAATAGAATAAGGTTGCTAAAAAGACTGCTCAAAAATTGCACAAAACTGGAGTGAAACACAGGAAAGACGGAAGAAGCGGACTCGGCAAGATGTCGCATCTTGGGCCTACGTAGTTTGTCAGACACAAACATCAGGGTCGACGTAGTTCAGAGATATGGGAAACGTGCTCGCTAGGATGTCGCATCCTATGCATACGTATCTTCTCTAACCAGAGTAAGAATCAGAGCACTCGTAGCTCGGCTAACGCACGCCAAACAAAACGCTAAACGGGGACGCTGAGACGTCAGAGCAAACACACAACAGGAAACGGAATGCCCATCAATGGACTTACATCCAACTCCACACAAAACAAACCCACGGGAAACCGAATGCCAATCGCTGGACTTACATCAGACTCCAAACACACAAACACAAACAGGAAACCGAATGCCAATCGCTGGACTTACATCAGACTCCAAGCAATCACAAACACGGGAAACCGAATGCCAATCGCTGGACTTACATCAGACTCCAAACACACAAACACAAACAGGAAACCAAATGCCAATCGCTGGACTTACATCAGACTCCAAACACGCACACAAGAGGGTGAAGAAAGAAAAAGGGTGCCCGGAGAGATCAGCTCAATCTCCTGCCTACGTACCTCATCTGGTATAAGGATCAGGGCGACGTAGTTCCCCTTAACAGGGAAAAAACTTCTATCCTAACCAGAGACTAGGGAGATAACAGACTACTAGGGAGACTACGACTCGAGCCTAGAAGTTGTCATGCATACGATCCCTAAGTTGAGGTATCTAAACAGAACCTAACTCGCACAGGTAGCAAGCTAGCCTAAACAGCAAATAAGCAAACATCGGGGAACAGGTATCACACACTATATGCAAACAAGTGGCTCATACAAGGCTGGGCTTTAGTCAAGGGGTCATATCAACCTCGACAAACAAGCCAATACTGGAAGGGGTATCTGAAGAAACTCTTAACCACTGACAATGACCGTCAGGGTGAGCAGATGAAAAGGTAATGAGGATTGGACCTCATAGCTCTTAACCCAGGCCTGGGTGAGCTTCAAACAATGAAGGTGTGGGAGTCCAGAATGGGGAACTCTACTCCACATGACTGACTCTATATACAAGGATCTTGGGTGTTTATTCAAATGCATCAACACGTAGTGCGAGCAAGATGAAAGACTCAACTGAATAGCAGGGGATGGATTGCACATCCCTTCTATCTGCCAATTTCCTCTTCACTTAGGAGGACTTGAAGTACATGGCACAAAAATAAACAAGCACAGTCATTGCCTCTTAAGGAGGACTTTAGCCAAATGCCTGCCAAACAGAAACGACAGGGCTTCCAGACTACATGGAGTTAGAGGATGATTACCTAAGTGGTATGCCAACCACAAGCAAAGCAAAGCAACTCAAGCAATGAGTTAAAGCTACTAAAGTACCTGTGAGAAAAGCAAACAAGTCAATATTCACATTCAGACAAACCAAACAGACAGTCAACAGTGTTACAACTCAATATGCACACAAGTCAAGCCTTATGACTCAAGAATTCAAGTGATTCCACCACCAAGGAGCCTACAACACAAGAAAGGTTAGTGGACAAAGAATTTGCATCTCATGAAGTGAGATTACACCAATCATTAGGATTAGAAGCTTGAACCTGAAATATAAAGCTCAAAAGATGAGTACAAACCACTAGCACCAAGGCTAGGGTCAATGGTAAGGCAAAAAGTCAAAACAGCAACCAATATTCAACATGAATCACATTTAAACAAGTGAGAACATGTACTAAAAAGGACCAAATCAAAATCATTAAGCAAAGTCATGTAGTGAGCAAGAGAAGACAAAGGCAATTTCAAGGCACACAATTGGACATTAAGAGTCAAAATTCCATATTAAAACATAAATGGATCAAACAATCATGAAAATTTTTATGTGCACACAACATGTAAAATACAATCATCATGCAAAAAATTGTAAACAGAGAAGCTCAATTGATATGGCAATGAAAATGAATAAGATCAACATCAAATTGTGTGACACACATTGTCACACCATACAATCATGTGTCCCAAACAGAGAAGGAAAATGCTAAAAATGCCAATTAAAATCTCAAGCATCCTATAACGTGTTAGGAATCAACATATAAAATTTCATGGCAATTGGACAAGTATTGAGCATTTCACACCAATTTGAATGAGGCATGGCATAATTGTGTACATGTTCAAACAATTAAACATCATTAAAAATCCAGAGGAGATAAAATCATGAAATCACAACCATAAAATAGTAGACATCTCAAGGATCATGTAGAAAAAAAATTGGCATTATTTGGACTAACATGCTATTTTTTATGATTTTTTGAATGAGCATGCATAAAATGAAATAAAAATTGCAAAACATGAAAATAATGAAATGAATTATGAAAATGGGAAATGCTATCAGGCAGGTTCGAACAGGCGCGCCTCAAAATGCACCATGTAACTAATTGATGTGGCAAGCCACATCACTAGTCAAAGCCTGCGTGGAGCCAGTCAAACAATCTAGGCCAATGGAGGTGACAACCGGATGCCATGCAAGCGCCAGTCAAAACGAAATAAAACAAATAAAATGTGGAAAGCAAGGATCGAACACACGAGGCTTCAGTTAAAGGCGCTTCTACAGTGCGTTTTCCAGGAACGAACCAGAAAACCCTAGCACGTGTACAGGCGCGGCCATGCACGGCGGAAACCACCGTCTTCTTCATGAAGACGGTGGAGGAACAGTAACAACCTTCAAATTTTTTCCAGAAATACGAAAACTATACACCAAATGAAAGCTCATGACATGCACAATCCAAATCCACTATTATTTTGATCTAATTCCTCCTAAATCATGCAAATCGAAGAAGAACATTTTTCAACATCAAACTTTAACTTCACATAACTCCACGAATACTCAACCAAATTTCAAGATTTTTATATCAGGATGATCAGGAAGCAAAGATCTACAAGTCTATGGCAATAAAATGGAGAATTAAGAGGTTCGAAAAACCTACCTCTTGAAGATCCAACAATGGCAACAGTGAATTCAGGTGCTTAGCAAGGTCCAAATCTCTTCTATCAACCTTGTTATGACTTCTGAAGCACGAATCAACTCTTAGAAAGGCTTGGATCTAACTCAACGTTCAATTTCCATTGC
Organism: Lathyrus oleraceus; assembly: GCF_024323335.1. Classification (NCBI taxonomy): domain Eukaryota; kingdom Viridiplantae; phylum Streptophyta; class Magnoliopsida; order Fabales; family Fabaceae; genus Lathyrus; species Lathyrus oleraceus. The sequence continues at coordinate 486,937,031 of NC_066583.1, forward strand.
CATGTTCTTGAGCTTCATATGCTTAATTCTTCACCGAATTCTGCAAATCAAAGCTTGATCTATACTAAATGATGATCAGAGAACACAAATATGCAAGAAAATCAAGGTATTATGTGAAGAACTTTTTGAATTATGGTGGAGAGAAATTTTGGAGAGAAAACTTGGATCTAGATCTAGAATCATGAAATCTGAAAAATTCTATTATGATTATCCTTTTATATGCTATGTTAATCCATTTGCTAATTACACTTAAGCATGGCTAATGAAATTTTAGTGAGATATGAGGTGTTATGCCAAATTGGAATTTTCACCCCATGCATGCAACATGAACGCGGACAATACCAAATAACCATGCAATTACACTTAAAAGCATCTTATGAACATGATAGAATGGTTAAAAAACTCATATGATGCACCAAATTCAAATTCCTGATTTTCCCTCCAAAATGAGCATGAATGAGCAAATGGCCATGTGATGAAATTTCATGCAATGTGATGAATGATTTGGAAAATATGAGTCATGAAAAGCATTATGCAAAAAGAGGCACTCAATTTGGAGTTTTAGATCAAAAGTTATGGCTTGTTGAAGTTCCATGCACACTGGGAAATGATTTGATCATATCTTCTTAACCATTCATCAGATGCTCATGATCTTGGACTTTTTGGAAATGGGAGAGAAAGATCTTCAACTTTCATGTTGGACAAAATTTCATATGAAGCTTATTTGATGTTGGAAAGTCAAGTTGAAAGTGGTCCAAAAACTTGCCATTTTTGGAATCTTGAAATTACAGGTCACTTTCCATTTTGGGAAACTTTTGATCTGGCTTCAAAACCTTCAAGATAGAAGTTTGCCATGATGAATAAACTCCTTTTGGACATGAATGAAGTGTCTCAAACCATTTCTCCACCTCCTAGCCCTCAGTTGACTTGCAGTTGACTTTTATGGGCCCTAGATGACCTGGCAATGCACTGATGACTTCTGAGCCTCTACCACTTGGTCAAGTTGCTTCAAAATGAACCTTGATTCATATAAGCTCTTTGGAATAATCATACGGCCTTCATCTCAATGAGATGCTTGGTTTCTTGCACAGATGAATTCTCCTGATACCAGTCCTAGCTGATGAGATGCAATGTACTATGCCATGCTAATGTAAGGCTAATGTAATGTCAATGACCTAAAAAATGAAAATGTATGCATGAATGGAGGGTGCAAATTTGAGGTGCTACACATGTAAATTACCATTTTCAACTTTGTAAAAATCTATGGAGTCTTGTCATTTACAGACTACCATTCCATTAAATAAAGTTGAGCTTTTATTCAATTGTTTCTACTCTTATTTACTTCAGTCAATAGTTTTAAATTTTTTTATGATCATTTTGGAATTAAATTTTTAATCAAAATCAGTTTTTCTTAAATATATAAATGCCAGAATTTTTCAAAAGCAATTAAAAAGAAATATCAACAACATATTGATGGATAGCAAGTCCTTAAGTTAGACACATCGAAGGTTCCCCAAGAAGTTAACCCTTGGGGTATCCCTAGACGTTTGTGTTGATTCAGTTCCTCGGAGGAGTATTTGATCCCCAATGGAGATTTGTTCCTTGTCCTCAACTGAGTTGGTTGATTCAGATAACCTGCAGCGTGTTGTTATTCCTGATGGAGTTTTGGCCTTCCCCAGCGGAGTTCGTATTTCCTCAGCAAGGTGGATCTTCAGCAGAGATGGTTGATCTTCCCCAGTAGATCGCATTAGTTTCCTCGCCAATCGCCATTCAACTTGCTCCTAGTCAGAGTTTTCTTCTAGTTCTGAGCAACTTTTGATTATTCTCTATAGGGTTGTCTCCCATTTTTATGGTGTTGACCTAAAATTCCCCACGGATTTGATGTTCTTTCCTTAGCAGATCTCCTCCTTCCCCAGCTAGGGTTGAGCCTTTGGGATGTTGATCTCTCTGTTCTCCAGCAGTTGTCTCCATATTTTGTGGATTGACTGAGGATTGTACCGATGATTCAAATTCTTTGTGACGCCTTTGTATCCGTTGTGATCGTGTTGTCAGCATAATCATCATATATACATATACATACACATTCATATAATTTCATGATTTGCATTATCATATGTGATTGATTCATTCGAGATTATTCTTTGTTATGGTGGTAATCTATCCCCATACAAAATCTGGTGTTTGTCCTCCTTCAATTGTAGAGTGTCATCCCCTTAAGCAGAAAGACTTTAACCTTTCTCCTTTCCCCCACTGAGTTAATTATCTGGATGGAATCACTCCCCTTGGGTTATGTCCTTAATGGGTTGAGTCTTGATTGACCGTTTCTTTCTAGCTCTTACCTAGATAGATGCTTTGAGTCCCCTAAGAGTCTATTGCCCAGTAATTGGAAATAGTCTTCTTAGTTTGGAGTTTGTTACTTCTTGCCCAATACCCGGCAAAAGTACCCCAACTTTCCCAGCAGTGGAGTCCCCAGAGGATCTGTTTCCCCAGGAAGTATATCCTTGATATGTTCACCCTAACCGGTGACGGATATCTTTCTCTCCCCTGCTTGAGTCTAACCTTGATATGTTCATCCTAACCGATGACAGATATTCTCTTTTTGGTATTCTACCTAGTAAAAAGGTAGTTGTAATCCCTATTTTTATTCCTCAGAGAGTTAATCCTTGATATGTTCATCATAATCGATGACGAGTTTTCTTCTCTTTGCGATCTTCTACCCAGTAACCGGTAGTTGTAAATCCTACTTTTGTTCCTTCCACAGAGTTTATCCTTGATATGTTCACTTTAACTAGTGACGAATTCTCTCTCTTGGTATTCTATCCAGTAGCTGATAGATGTAATCCCTATTTTCTCCCTTCACAGAGTCTATCCTTGATATGTTCATCTTAACTGGTGACGAATTTTCTCTTTGATGGTCTTCTTTCCAACATTTGATAGATGTAATTCTCTTTTGTTCAATTGGTATATCCTTGATATGTTCATCCTAACCGATGACGGGTATCCTCCTTAGCAATCACAGGCAAGTCTATCCTTGATATGTTCATCTTAATTGGTGACGGATTTTCTTCCCTATCGAGTTTATCCTTGATATGTTCGTCCTAATCGATGACGGATACTCTCACCCTTGGTCTTCTTCTCAGTAACTAGTAGTTGTAAATCCTATTTTTCTGCAGTTTTCCCCAACAAGGCTATTCTTACCTAGTAACCGGTAACGAATACTCCCTCCTGGAATCCTCAGCGAGTCATCCTTGATATATTCATCCTACCCGGTGACGGATGTCCTCTCTGTCAGATCTTTATTATCTCCTTACCTAGTAATAGATAGTAGAAAATAGATTTCTGCTCCTCCTGTGTTGAAGTTTATCTTCCCCAGTTGAGTTGGGTGCACATTTCCTTAGAGAAATCGTTTTCCCTGCATGATTCAAGTACTTCAGTTTTATCCTAACTTACTCGTATCCCCTGCATATGTTTTTAGTTCCCCGACCGAGTCTTTTCCATGTTGTATGGAATTCCTCTAGTCCCCCAGCAAATTTAAGTCGTAGCCTGGCCTACGCATAACTCCTTTATCCCCCAGAGTCTCTGTCTCCCCAGTGAGTTTTCCTTACGGAATGCATTATGCTCCTGTGGACTTTTGGTCTCTCTGATTTCTTTTCCTTTGTGGCAATATTTCCCCACAGGGCATTAACTTTTACATTCATATCATATGCATCATGAGGTCTCTTAGGGACCAAAATTTGTTTCCATATGTTGTTATTTAAGCCCATTCTACTGAGTCGACATGAAGATTTTAACCTTCGCCTCCTCAGTTAGAATGTCCTTAAATAGGGGCAGCTGTAAGACCCCAATTTTGACCTTAAGATCCCTCATGCAATTCCATCAGATGCATTAGCATTGGGATCATACCTTGGCATCTTCCTTACCCGTTTTCCATTAGGTTTGTTTTGGGAGAGATCACCAAGCACTATGTAATTGTATAATACTTGTATTTTATAATTTCACTAACCAAAATACGAAAAATATGTCTTTGCATTTGCCTAACTCTTTTGTAGGTAGGGCATGATCTCCATTGATCTATCAAGTTCACATCTAGGGTTTGAGACCCTCAACAAAGAGCACAACCATGGCTTGATTCAATAATGGTTATGAGCATCATATGTGAGTCCCAATGATATCTACATGTTATATTGATCAAGTTTTCTTCAAGAGTTTGAGGGTGATTTGCCTTGGAAACCCTAGTTTGACTGGGTTTCTTGAGTAACTTCTCCAACAAGCTATCTCACCAATTGATCAAATTTCTCAGGGGACACTTCAAAATTCATCATCTTATGCATATATGATCTACCATGAGCCTAGAAAGTCAAGATAATTAAAGATTAGCAAGTTGGTTAATGGTGGTTGGCCAGATGAATTCATCTGATCAAAACTAGGTCTCCCTAGACCCTATCTCCTACAATTTTCACCATATGAAAATGATTCCAAGCGAAAACTTACTCTAAAGGACCTTCCAAACAACTTTCATGTTTATACCTAGAGCTAGTTTTTCTTGGAAAATCATTTTCTAGGTTGAAACATTATTGGTCATTTTGACTAAACCCTAATTTGAAAGTCAACTTCCCAAGGTCATAACTTGCTCACTTTTTATGATATGAAAGATTTCCAAGTTTCAAAATCCAATTCTAGAGGTATACTTCAACTTTGATGTTTTGAGTGAGAGCTAATTTAACTTTTTTGAGCATGTGATATGAGGTTACATTATATGTCACTTTTGACCTATACCATTGATCAAGTGATTTTTCCAAACTTCAAAAATGCATAACTCTATCATTTAAAATCAAAATAACATGAAATTGGTGACCATTTTTAATGTCTTTGAAAGAGCTATAACTTTGATGAAGACACGTTTCTCATTTTAAGTTCACAAAAAAAAGTTAAGCAAGGTGGAATGTTGAGACATATGGCTTGACACTTAGAAAAATTTTCAATATGTTAAAATTTCCAAACTTCCACCTCAAAATTCTTTAAGTTCCAAGCTCTAAATGGAAAAGTGTTGAACATGAAAGTTGTTCCTCTTGATCTAAACTTTCCAAAAAGTCCAAGTTCATTCATTTTGGACAAGAAATGAATAGGTTGCGCATGGCTTGAGCATGATATCATCATTTGGAAAGATTGAACTTCAAACATCCATGCACATTTGCCTAGCATTCCAACATGACTTCAGCCTTTCTTACACTCAATTATGGATCAGATGGAGTGATTTCATGGGCCTGCACACGCCCATGCACTCATGCATCACACATTGCTAATTTTGGAAGTTCACTTCAAGTGTGAAAATATCAATTGAATTGTCTATAAATAGAGCTCCATATGCTCAGAATTTCATACACATTCGCGCCAGCTTTGATCCCAAACCTCTAACCCTCTCATTCCAAAGGATAATCCTGAGAATTTCACTTGAAATTGAGTTTGAATTCTCACTGTTTTGATATTCAAAACTCCAGGGATCCAAGACCTTTTGAGCATTCAATTCTTCTTCTGCAAGCATTTGGAGTGAGATCAAGCACGAGCCAAGGCAAGAACAACTGAATCCTGACCTACATTGAAGGTATTTTCCAGAAATTTTAATCTCTTTGATTCTCTCTCAATCTTGCTCAATTCTCTTGATTCTTTGGTTGTCTGAAGTCCTACCAATGTAGGCAAGAAGATTGAGTTGCTTTGAGGTCAAATCGAAGCAACTCAGTTCATGTACCTCAAATTTCAACTCCATGTATCCCTCAATATACTTGGAGTTAGGATAAATTGAGGTCAAATTCGTGCTCAAGCCCATTTTTACTTTGAAATCATGTCCTTCTTTTTAATTTTGGTGATGGTTATGACTGAACCAGTCCGGCGAGCCTCGCTTGAGAAGGAGACCGGAGTTGTAGCTCCGGTGGTGAGTTGGCGTGTTCAGAGCCACATGATCCATTTGAAATGAAATAATCTTGTGCGTCGTTTTGAATTACCTTTCCTGTGGCGCGCTGACTCAGTCGTATCGTAGATTGCGCGCTTGTGACCACTTGATCTGCCACCTCAATTAATGAGGGAGATCAAGTGGTCCACGTTTTTTTCTGATCATTTAATTTTCATTTTAATCATTTTATTTTCATTAATTCATATTAATTTTAATATTGATAAAAATATGTGAGTTTCACCAAATATTTTCAAATAATTTCCTCTTTCATATTCTGGATTAAAATGATTTTTTGGATCATTATTAATATTTTTCATGATTTAATTGATTTTGAATTTGTTTTTAATTGTTTAAAAATACTTTTAAATGTCCAAAAATTATGAATTTTTTTCTCCAAGGTCCTTTGACCTTGTTTGACCTATGATAAATCTCATGGCCATTTCTATGGTGTTTTGATGAGGTTTTAGGAATTGGACAAACCATATTTAATTTAAATGCCTTATTTTAGTATTTTTAATTTGAATAAAAGTCAAATAAATTTGTTGACCAATTGTGATGACTTGTTTGAGTTTGATTATTGTTGTTGGGCCTTGGTCAAGGTTGATTTGACTTTGTCAAATTAATATCATTGGATCTAGGGGATGGATGAAATGTATATTCCATCTCCCCAAATGAATGAATGATATTAATTTGGTAAAAGTCCTCCTTTGACCAATTTGTATTTTCACCTATTCCCTTCCCACTTAATCTCATTCCCCTTCTTCATTCATTCATTCCATTTGGCCTATGATATCTCAAAATACTAAGGCTAGTTGATTGAAAAATTAACATGAGTATGGATGAGATTAGGCCACACCTTTTGCATATTCTTTTATGTGTGGTATGTTTTATGAGCATAGTTCATAATACTATGTCTCTAACATGCATTAACACCAAAATTTTATTACCCGACCTCAAGTAGTTGTGACTTCTACATAAGTACAATTGCGATTGCTTAACATAAGCATTCTAGTTAGTGAGATTGTAAGTTTCCCCTCTTTCACGGTATTGTATGGAAACTTGGCCTTTTTCCTTCCTTTGGAAGATGTCTTGGTTCAAGGATCCATGCCTGTGATAAGAGGGTTGAGTGTTCTCCAAAGAATGTCTTAAAATGAAAAGCAAAAGCAAAACAATACTAACTTCTAACCTATTAACTACTAACTTTTAATTTCAAGCCATTTACTTTAATGTCATTTAATTCTAGCTTTTATACATTTGTCATTGTTCATATCATTCTAATTGTTTATATTAATGCAATTTTCACTTTGTCCACTTGGACCATATTGTGTGATATATTTTGTTTGTGTATACTTTGTTTGTTTATGTGGTCTTTGACCATTAATATACATAATAACAATAAAAACCCTAAAAAACTTTTGTGTGGACTGTTGGCTTGATCTTGGACAAATGGATTTAGAATTTAGGCAACATTCCTATGCTAAAGGACTTGGCCAATGCCAACTTATTGAGAAACCAAGTGCTTGCAATTTGAAACTTCATCTGATACATCATTCAAGATCCTTCTGAGTTCATCTGCAACATGATCATTGTGAAGCTGTTATTTTGAACCCGTGACTTGTGAAATCCATCTGTTACATGAGTTATTTTGAAGAAGATCGTGGAAGGGATAAGCTTGGATGTGGCCATCTTTATTTGATACCTTTCTCTTTAAGATTAATATAATTGTGCATTTGTGTGTTGCTTGATTCTAAAATTCCAAGAGAATTCTGGGTTTCTATTGACATTCTTGTCTATTGGATTGCTACCCATTTGGTCAGATATTTTCAACTCTAAAATTTTAATTTTGTACATAGGATAGTCTCTTCATCTTCTCCCCACTTTCTTTAATTTCAAAATCTCTCCCTCTTTTTTTCAAAACCTTCTTTGATTGAACTTATTTTGTTCTAAACTTTGACCACTTTACAAAAAGATAGAAACTTTGGCCTTATGCCATTGCATTTTTCAAACTTCTTTTCTTAAATCAAACTTGTAAATAAACTTAACTATACTTGACTTAAACTTTCAAAAAGCTAAAAAAAGAACTAACTCATCCAAACCATTTTTAGGCCTTTGTTCCTTTCAAACTTAATTTGTGTTAAAAAAATGCATCCACTTTGAAATTTGTATCACAAACTACGAGGTTTTGATCCCTCATTTTTATGTTGGTACGTAGGCACAAGACCGAAGTTCTTGTCAAACACAAAAATATAATTAATGAATTATTTTATCATCCCCCCATTCTATTTGTTTGTAAACATCACTTTATACCAAGTACATATGCATACAAAAAGGGCTCCCTAGGAGTACCTAGGACACTTTGGGTGCTAACACCTTCCCTCTGTGTAACCAACACCCTTACCTGTAATCTCTGACATTTTATTAGTTTTGATTTGAAAACTTCTTACTTTTGGGTTTTGTTCATACTTTTTTCCCTTTTCCCTTGGAAACAATAAAAGTGCGGTGGCAACTCTTGTTATTTGATCTCTAGCTTATCCATAGCTTGATGATCATGAATTTACCGCTACACAACCCCGTTACCTGTAATATCTAGCATTTTATTAGTTTTGATTTGAAAACTTCTTATTTTTTGGGTTTTGTTCGTACTTTTTCCTTTTCCCTTGGAAACAATAAAAGCGCGATGGCGACTCTTGTTTTATTGACGTCTAGCTTATCCATAGCTTGGCGATCATGAATTTACCGCTACAGAAATTAAGTGGCGACTCTGCTGGGGAGTAGTCTCCAATGGGTTTAGCCTATTTTTATGTGTGTATATAACTGTATATTTGATGTATGTATATTTGTATGTATGATATAATCTACTTGTTGTGCTTGGTGATCTCTGAGTGGTGAGATAAGTTCTAACCCGAACTTGAGTGCAATTAAAATAGGAGGATGGTATAGTCATGTTCGACTTGTGTGGAGTAGTCCTTAACAAGTTGGATTGAGACCCATCTACTCGGTGGAAACCCTTTTGGATTTGGGAATGTCACACAAGTATTTATGGTTAGGCATTACTATCTCTGATTTGGGGTCCAAGAAGCTGAGGACCGTCGAACATTTAACCCCTCATGGCCTATTTAGGACATAGTGTGGAGATTGTTAAAGTGTAGACTTGATAATAGTTGTTACGCGATACTACACTTAGACAAGTTTCTCTTGAGAATATTATGGGTTGATGAGTCAGTCATCCTAACCTGTAGTATTCGATAGCTGGAATTAAGACTCTGGGAACTTTTTAGAACATGATTTATAGGTTTTTATCCATTGTTCACTCCTTTGGGATGGTTCTTACCCAGACTCCATGCTCGTGACTCACAATAAACCCTTGATTCTTGGTTGATCCAATCAAGTCTTGTCAATATCAATGGAACTTGGGTGTTGATAAGGTGTAAACCATAATCCACAAAAATGGATGATTGATCTTGACAATGACTTGATTCCTCCCCTGACCTTTGTTTGTTTACCTTGTGTATGATCCCTTATTTCTGATTGTTGAATTCATGCATTCATGCGCATCGTAACATTCATCGCACGAATATTTCAAGGAACTGAGGTATTATTTGCAACTATTTCCAGACCATGGATTGTGGACGAAGGAACACCAAGAAGTACAATTTCAGATGTCCCGACTTGAGAGAGTTAAGGAAGCTAGCATATTTTGTATTAAATCCCTTGGACTTTAAACAACGCCATGAGAAGCTTCTGTCTATCTTGTATGCTGATGTGGTTGAAGGACTTTTGAGTGTAGTAGGGCAGTTCTATGATCCTCTCTACCGTTGCTTCAGTTTTCCGAATTATCATCTTGTGCCTATGTTGGAGGAGTATACCCATCTTTTGGGAATAACTGTTTCTAACAAAGTCTCATTTAGTGGATTGAAAGAGATTCCCATATTTCATCTTATTGATGAAGCTCTTCACTTGAAGAAGTCTGAGATAGAGGCTCATTGGGTGAAAAAAGGAGGATTGTTTGGGTTGCCTTCTGATTTCCTCATCAAGGAAGCTACTGCCTTTGCTCAAGCCGGTAGTGTGGACGCTTTTGAAGCTATCTTTGTGTTGCTCATCTATGGACTAACTTTGTTCCCTAACATTGATGCTTTTGTTGATGTTAATGCCATTAGAGTTTTCTTGATTGGGAATCATGTACCTACTTTGTTGGGTGATATGTACTTCTCTTTGCATCTAAGGAATTCTAAGGATGGTGGAACGATTGTCTGTTGCATTCTTCTTCTGTACAAGTGGTTTATTTCGCACTTGCCTCAGACGTTTGCATCTGTGGAGAACAAACAATGTCCACAGTGGTGTCAGAGACTTATGTCTCTCACTAATGATGATATAGTTTGGTATGATCCTTGTTTGAGCAGTTTGGAGATTATTGACTGTTGTGGTAAATTCTTTAATGTGCCTCTCATTGGTACACAAAGAGGAAATAACTACAACCCTGCTTTGGCTCGTCGTCAACTTGGGTTCCCCTTGAGAGACAAACCTAATAACACCCAGTTAGAAGGTCTTTTCTATCAAGAGGGTAAATATCCCTAACATTTGAAGCAAAAGATTATGCATGCTTGGCATAATGTGCATAGGAAAGGAAAATCCGAGTATGGTCCATGCAATTGTGTAGCTTTGGAAGCTTACACTCTTTGGGTAAATAAGAGAGCTTTGGAGTTGAAGATGCCTTATCCTTGTGAATTACCTATGTCTATGGTTGTAGTTGAGCCATTAACTCTCCCGAACCAAGATGTAGAGGAGTTGGAAGACGCACTTGCCAAGATGAAGTGAGAGAAGGATATGTGGGAAGAGCGTTTCCATGCTTTGAGCAAAAAGCATGAGGAATTGAAGCTTAAGTCTAAGGACAAAGATGCACTTATTTAGCTACTTGAAGACCGAGTGACAAAGAGACAGAGAGAGCCGGAGGTTTCATCATCCTCTAGTATGCCTTAGTCTTAAGTCGCTTGGAAGAAGATTATTGATTAGCTTGTCCTCGAGAAGACTCAGATGCAGGCTTCTTTTAAGACCGAGATCCGATGCATTTGAAGGAAGTACGCGCCTACAGCCAGATCTTCTAACATTATTGTTAGGGATCCTTAGGGTGACTAGTCTCCTTTTCTCTTGTATTTTTCATGTGGTTTCTGAAACTGTACTCAGTGTAATCCTTCCAATTATATAAATAAAAGAGATTTTTATTGTCATATCAAATTGTTGCAATTGTTGTTAAATATATAAATTTGCAAATAATATAGTAAGTTCCTTGAAAATAAAAACAATCAAGCATTGCATTTCATGCATCATTTGCATAAATATGTTTCTCTTTCGCCAAATGTCTCATTGTTGTTTCTTTTGTGCTTCATCCAAGCTGACTCATCGATACAATACTGGCGCCAATCACTCCAGAATCATGGAACATCTTGAGCAAGAGAATAGAGACTTGAAAGAGGAGATCCCCCACCTGACTGGCATGATGGAGTCAGTGTTAGATGCTCAAAGACAATCTTCTCCAACGGCCGTAACTCCTCCTCCTCAGAGGACTGTTATTTCAAAGATGGCTACCTCTACTGTTCCTGCAACTGTCGCTCATTTTCACCTCATATGCCTGCTGGATTCCCGTGGGGAGTGTCATTGAACTTCGTGCCTGAAGGCTTTCCACCTAACTTTGCTTCTATGCCGGCATCTAGCTCGGTCATGTCTGTGTCGCCGCCTCTTGTGCATACCATGCCTCGTGTAGAAGACACCATCTATCAATCCGAGAAATCTGAGGGCTCGGATGTGTACGATAAGATGGATAAGATGAAGGATCAATTTCTTGAGTTGCGCAAGGAGTTGATAACTTTGAGGGGTAAGGACTTGTTTGGGAAGAGTGTTACAGAACTTTGTTTGGTTCTGAATGTCAAAATCCCGAGGAAATTCAAAGTGCCTGACTTTGAGAAATACAAATGGAATACATGTCCGCTCAGCCATTTGGTGATGTATTCCCGAAAGATGTCCACTCAAACTGATAATGATCAGTTGTTGATCCATTATTTTCAAGACAGTCTGACCGGTGCCGCGTTGAGGTGGTACATGGGGTTGGATAGTGCGAGCATCCGCACGTTCAATGATTTGGGCGAAGCATTTGTGAAGCAGTGCATGTACAATATTGATATGGCTCCCAATAGAGATCAATTGAGATCATTATCTCAGAAGAATAAGGAGACATTTAAGGAGTATGCGCAGCGATAGAGAGAGCTTGCTGCTTAGATCACCCCTCCTTTAGAGGAAAAGGAGATGACCAAGATTTTTCTGAAGACCCTGAGCTCATTTTATTATGAGAGGATGATTGCCAGTGCCCCCAGTGATTTTACCGAGATGGTAAACATGGGGATGGGGCTTGAAGGTGTCTGAGAAGGAAGATTATCTAGAGAGGAGGTATCATCCAGCAAGAGGTATGACAACAGTTTTAGCAAGAAGAAGGATAGTGAAGCTAATGCAGTTTTAGTTGGGAGGCAAAGGAGGCCTCAAATTAGAAGAAATCAACCACCCCATCAACATCATCATCAAGTATCTTTAGTTATTCCCGTGTTTTCAGCAAATCAATCAGCACCGATTCAACAACAACAACGCCAACAACAACAACCACAACATTGAACAAACACCTACAACAACAATAATACCAACAATCATCAGCAATCAAATTTTGAGAGGAAGACATATGCATACCTATATCCCTCGTTGGTTCTCAAGAACCTGTTACAACCAAGAAATCCTCAGCTATAATATGAGATCTGGGAATCTCTTCCAATCCACTAAAAGGCACTTTGCTAGAAACAGGTATTCCCAAGAGATGGGCATACTCCTCCAACGTAGGTACAAGCTGATAATCAAGAAAAGTAAAGCAACGGTAGAGAGGATCATAGATCTGAACCAATACGCTCGACGGTCCTTCAACCACATCAGCAGACAAAATAGACAGAAGTTTCCCATGATGTTGCTTTAAGTCCAAGGGATCTAATACAAAAGATGACAGCTTCCTTAACTCTTTCAAGTCTGGACATCCGAAACTGTACTTCTTAGTGTTCCTTCGTCCATAATCCATGGTCTGAAAATATTTGCAAATAAGACCTCAGTTCCTTGACATTTTTGGTGTGATGAATTTTATGATGTGCATTAATGCATGAATGCAACAATTACAAATAAGGGATCACATACAAGGAAAGCAAGCAAAGTTCAAGGGATGAATCAAGTCATTGTCAAGATCAATCATCCATTTTGGTGGATTATGGTTTTTACCTTATCAACACCTAAGTTCCATTGATATTGACAAGACTTGATTAGATAAACCAAGAATCAAGGGTTTGTTGTGATTCACGATCATGGAGTCTAGGTAAGAACCATCCCAAAGGAGTGTACTAAGGATAAAACATGTATATCATGTTCTAAAAAGTTCCCATAGTCTTAATTCCATCTATCAGATATTACAGGTTAGGATGACTGACTCATCAACCCATAATATTCTCAAGAGAAACTTTTTTGAGCGTAGTATCATGTAACAACTATTATCAAGTCTACACCTGAACAGTCTCCGCACTACGTCCTAAATAGGCCAAGAGGGGTTAAATGTTCTACGGTCCTTAACTTCTCGGACCCCAAATCAGAGAAAGTAATGCCTAACCACAAATAACTTGTGTGACATTCATAACTCTAAAAGGGTCTCCATTGAGTAGATAGGTCTCAAGCCAACATGTTAAGAACTACTCCACACAAGTCGAACATGACTATACCATCCTCGTATCTTAATTGCACTCAAGTTCGGGTTAGAACTTATCTCACCACTCAGAGATCACCAAGCACAACAAGCAGATTATATCACACAAACAAATATACATACATCAAATATACAATTATATACACACACAAAAGTAGGCTAAACCCACTAGAGACTACTCCCCAGCAGAGTCGCCACTAAATTTCTCTAGCGATAAATTCATGACCATCAAGTTATGGATAAGCTAGACGTCAATTAAACCAGAGTCTCCATCGCGCTTTTATTGTTTCCAAGGGAAAAGGGAAAAGTACGAACAAAACCCAAAGATAAGAAGTTTTCAAATCAAAACTAATAAAATTCCAGAGATTACAGGTTAGGGGATTGGTTACACAGAGGGAAGGTGTTAGCACCCAAAGTGTCCTAGGTACTCCTAGGGAGCCCTTTCTTGTGTGCGTATGTGTTTGGTATAAAATTATGTTTGTAATAAATAGAGTGGAGGGATGAGAAAAGAATTCATTAATTATATTTTTATGTTTGACAAGACCTTCGGACTTGTGCCTACGTACCAACATAAAATGAGGGATCAAAACCTCGTAGTTCGTGGTAACAATTTCAAAGTGAATGCATTTATTGTAACAAAAATTTAAGTTTAACAAGAGCACAAAAGGTATAAAAAGGTTTGAATGAGTGTTATTTCTTTTTGTATTTTGAAATTTTAAGTCAAGTATCGTTAGGTTCATTTACAAGTTTGATTAAGAAAAGAGTTTAATAATGCAATGGCATAAGGCCAAAGTTTCTAATTTGCAATATGGTCTAAGTTTAGAAAACACAAGGAAAGAGGATTTTAAAAGGAGGGATAGATTTGAAATTAAAGAAGTGTGGAAGAGATGAAGAGACTAATCCTAAGCAAAAAATTAAAAGTTAAGAGTTGAACAGATCCGAAATCCAATACACAATAATGTCATATAGAAACCCAAATTTCCCTTGGACTTTAGAATCAAGCAATATTAATACACAAATAGAAAGGTGAAGAGCAAGGCATCAAATAAATATAGCCACATCCCAAGCTTAGCAAGTCCATGATCTTCTTCATAATTCCATGTATCAGATGAACTCAAAGATATGCAATAGACACAGGTTCAAAGTAACAACTTCAATAAGACCATGTAGCAAATGAACTCAGATGGGATCACAATACTTGCTTCAGATGAAGTTTCAAATCACAAGCACTTGGTTTCATGAATGTTGGCATTGGCCAAGTGTAGCGGTAAATTCATGACCATCAAGCTATGGATAAGCTAGACATTAATAAAACCAGAGTCGCCACCGCGCTTTTATTGTTTCCAAGGGAAAAGGGAAAAGTACGAACAAAACTCAAAAAGATAAGAAGTTTTCAAATCAAAACTATTAAAATGCCAGAGATTACACGTAAGGGGGTTGGTTACACAAAGGGAAGGTGTTAGCACCCAAAGTGTCCTAGGTACTCCTAGGGAGCTCTTTTTTGTGTGCATATGTGTTTTTGTACAAAATGATGTTTGAAATAAATGGAGTGGAGGGATGAGAAAAGAATTCATTAATTATATTTTTGTGTTTGACAAGACCTTCGGACTCGTGCCTACGCACCAACATAACAATGAGGGACCAATACCTCATAGCTCGTGGTATCAATTTCAAACTGAGTGCATTGCTTTTAATAAAATTTTAAGTTTAAAAAAGGCACAAGAGGCCTAAAAATGGTTTGAATGAGTGTTAGTTCTTTTTGGCTTTTGAAATTTTAAGTCAAATATATCTAAGTTTATTTACAAATTTGATTAAGAAAAGAGTTTTGAAAATGCAATGGCATAAGGCCAAAGTTTCTAATTTGCAATATGGTCAAAGTTTAGAAAACAAACACAAGCAAAGAATATTTTAAAAGGAGGGTGAGATTTGAAATTAAAGAAATGGGGAAGAGATGAAGAGACTAATCCTAAGCACACATTTAAAAGTTAAGAGTTGAAAAGATCTAACCAATGGGCTGCAATCCAATAGACAAGAATGTCATATAGAAACCCAAATTTCCCTTGGAATTTAGAATTAAGAAATATCAATACACAAATAGAAAGGTGAAGAGTAAGGCATAAAATAAATATAGCCACATCCAAGCTTAGAAATCCCATGATCTTCCTCAAAATTTCCCATGCATCAGATGACTTCAAAAATGGCATAAAACACATGTTCCAAATAACAGCTTCACCATGATCATGTTGCAGGTGAACTCAAATGGCTTCAAAATTATATCAGATGAATGCTCAATTCAAAGAACTTTGTTTCATGAAAGTTGGAATTGGCTAAGTCCTTTGCATAGGGAATGTTGCCTAAATTCTAAGTCCAATAGTCCCAGATCAAACCAACAGTCCACACAAGATGTTTTTTTAGGATTTTTGTTCTTATTATGTAAATTAATTTCAAAAGACCAAACCAACAAACAAGTACACACAAACACACAATATATCACAAAATATGGCCAACATGGGAAAAGTGAAAATGACATTAAAATAAACAACTTGAATGGTATGAATAATGGCAAATGAATAAAGCTTAAAAATTAAAGTGAATTAAAATTAAATGACTTGAAATTAAATGTTAGTTGTTAGTTGATTAGAAGTTAGTATTGCTTTTGCTTTGTTTAAGTCATTCTTTGGAGAACACTCAACCCACTTATCACAAGCACGGATCCTTGAACTAAGACATCTTCCAAAGCAAGGAAAAAAAACCATGTTTCCACACAATATCATGAAAAGGGGGAGACTTACAATCTCACTAACTAGAATGCTATGCCTTTTTGTGTCAAAACTTAGCGCTATGTTAAGCAATCGTAATTGGACTTATGTAGAAGTCACAACTATTTGAGGTCAGGAAATAGAATTTTGGTGTTAATGCCTGTTAGAGACATAGTATAATGGACTATGCTCATGAAACATACCACACACAATAAGAATATGCAAAATGGGGGACCTAATCTCATCCATACTTATGTCGATTTTGCAATCAACTAGCCTTAGGATATAAAGATATCATAGGTCCATGACATGAATGAATAAAGAAGGGGAATGAGATGAAGAGGGAGAGGGAATGGATCCAACACAAATTGGTCAAAGGAGGACTTCTACCAAGTTAAGATCATTCATTCATTTTGGGAGATGGAATGTACATTCCATCAATCCCCTAAATCCAATGATCTTAACCTAACAAAGTCAAATCAACCTTGACCAAGGCCCAACAACACAAGTCAAACTCACAAAGCCAATTAAAATGGCTCTACACAATTAATTTGGCATTTAAATAATTAAAAATAATAAAAATACACATTAAATTAAATTATGGTTGGTCAATTTCCTAAAACCTCATCAAAACACCAAAGAAATGGCCATGAGATTTATCATAGGTCAAATAAGGTCAAATAAGGTCAAATGACCTTAGACAAAAAAAATTCATAATTTTTGGAAACTTAAAAGTATTTTTAAACAATTAAAAATATTCACAAAATCAATTAAACATGAAAAATATTAATAATGATCCAAAAAATAATTTCGATACAGAAAATGAAAGAGGATTTTATTTAAAATTGTTTGGTGAAACTCTCATATTTTTTTGGATCAATATCAAATGTAATATGAATTAATGAAAATAAAGCAAATAAAATGAAATTCAAATAATCAGGAAAATTGTGGACCACTTAATCTCCCTCATTAATTGAGGTGGCATATCAAGTTGATCAAAACGTGTGTTCCACCATGTACACGAGTCAGCACGCCACACAAACGGTATTCAAAACCAACACTCGTGATTAAAATAAAATGGAATGATCACGTGGCTCTGGACAGTCCAGCTCATCACCAGCGCAAAACACCGGTCATCTTCTCAGGCGACCTTGGCCGGACTGGTCCACTCATCACCATCACAAAAATGAAAAAGAAGGACATGATTTTAAAATAAAAATGGCACTGATCAAAAATCTAACCTCAATTCATCCAAACTCCAAGTATATTGAGAGATACATGGAGTTGAAATTTGAGGTACATGAACTAAGTTTCTTCGATTTGACCTCAAAGCAACTCAATCTTTATGCCTACATTGGTAGGACTTCAGACAACCAAGGATCCAAGATAATTGATGAGAATTGAGAGGGAATCGAAGAGAAGAAAAAATCTAGAAAATACCTTCAATTATGTTCAGAACTCGATCTATCTTGCTTTGATTCTTGCTTGATCTCACTCAGGAAGCTTGCAGAAGTGGTTTAGGATTGAACAAAAGATTTGGATCCCTGGAGTTTTGAATCTCAAAATAGTGAGATTCAACTCAATTTTTAAACAAAATTCTCAGGTTTCTCCTTTCAAATGCGAGGGTTTGAGGTATTGGATTAAAGCTGGCGCGCAAGGGTCCTTAATTATGATGTTAGAGGCTTCTATTTATAGTTGCATCTCATAATATTTGCACCTTGAATTTGAAATTCCAAATTTAGAAATGGATGATGCATGCTTGCATGGGCGTGTACAGGCCCATGAAGCCACTCAATTAAGTCCATAATCAAGTGTAATTGGGTCTAAAAGTGAATTGGAATGCAAGGCAAATGTGTAGAGCTGTTTGAAGTTTGATCTTTGCCAAATATTGATGCCATGTTCAAGCCATGCGCAACCAACTCAAACCTTGTCCAAAATGGATGAAATTGGACTCTTTAGAAAGGTTAGATCAAGAGGAATAACTCTTATGTTGAACACTTTTCCATTTGAAGCTTGTATCATGATGAATTTTGAGGTGGAAGTTTGGGCATTTTAAGATATCAAATTTTTTTCTAAGTGTCAAGCCATATGTTCACTTATTCCACCTTGGTTAACTTTTTATGTGAGCTTCAAATGAGAAAAGTGTCTTCATCAAAGTTGTAGCTCTTAGCAATTAGGGTCTTAAACCCTGGATGTGAACTTGATGAATCAAAGGTGATCACGTGCTCTACCTACAAAAGAGTTAGGCAAATGCAAAGACATACTTTTGGTATTTTGGTTAGTAAATGTTAAAATAACAAGTATGATACAATCACATAGTGCTTGGTGATCTCTCCCAAAATAAACCCAATGGATGAGGGGTAAGGAGGATGCCAAGGTATGATCCCAATGCTAATGCATATGATGAGATAGAATGAGGGATCTTAGGGTCAATATTGGGGTCTTACAGCTGCCCCTATTTAAGGACATTCTAAATGAGGAGATGTAGGTTAAAATCTTCGTATCGACTCAGTAGAATGGGCTTAAATAACAACATATAGAAACAAATTTTTGTCCCTAAGAGACCTCATGATGCATATGATATGAATGTTAAAAATAAATCTTTGTAGAGAAATGTTGCCACAAAGGAAAAGAATTCAGAGAGACCGAAAGTCTGCAGGAGCGTAATGCATTCCATAAGGAAATTTCACTGGGGAAACAAAGACTCTGGGGAATAAAGGGATGTGCGTAGGCTAGGCTACGACTTAAAAACTGCTGGGGGACACGAGGCATTCCACGAAAATTGAAAGAATCAGCCGGGAAAAAAGGAACATCTGTAGGGGAAACAGATAAATCAGAATAAAACTGAAATATTCGAACCGAGTAGGAACATTGATTTCTACGCACTCAACTCAACTGGGGAAGAAATAATCTTCAACACAAGAGGAGCAAAAATATATTATCCACTACCAGCTACTAGGTACAGAGATAATAAAATCTGACAGGGAAGGTATCTGTTATCGATTACGGTAAACATATCAAGGATGACTCGCTGAGGGCCACCAGGAGGTGTATTCATTACCAGTTACTGGGTAGGAATAAACTTGCTGGGGAAAAGCTGAAAAATACGATTTACAACTAGTGGTTACTGGGCAGAAAACCAAAAGGAGAGAATATCCGTCACCGTTTAAAGTGAACATATCAACGATAAACTCAAACGAAAGAAAATACGTCATTGGTTAAGATGAACATATCAAGGATAGACTTGCCTAGGGGTGTTAAGGAGGATATCTGTCATCGATTAGCATGCACATATTAAGGACAAACCGACTGAACAAAAAAAGTAGGAATTACATCTATCGAACGCTGGATAGAATACCATCAAAGAGAGTATCCGTCACCGGTTAGGATGAACATATCAAGGATAGACTCCGAGGGGAAGACTAGGGATTACATCTATCAGTTACTGGATAGAAAATCGCAAAGAGAATATCCGTCACTGGTTAAAGTGAACATATCAAGGGGAGCAAAACACAGGATTTACAACTACCAGTTACTGGGTAGAAGACCACAAAGAGAAGGAAACTCGTCATCTGTTAGGATGAACATATCAAGGATTAACTCTCTGGGAAACAAATAGGGATAACAACTACCTTTTTACTGGGTAGAATACCATCAAAGAGAATATCCGTCACCGATTAGGAGGAACATATCAAGGATTGACTCAAAGCAGGGGAAGAAAATATCCGTCATCGGTTAGGATGGATATATCAAGGATATACTTCCTAGGAAGACGTGAAAACGAATACGCTGGGGAGAAAAGGGGTTACTTTTGTCGGGTATTGGGAGAGAAGTAACAAACTGCAAACTAAGAAGAATACTACTAGTTACTGGGTAATAGACTCTTAGGGGACCAAAAATATCTATTTAGGTAAGATCTAGAAAGAAATAGTGAATCAAGACTCAACCCAATGAGGATGTAGCTTATGAGGAGTGGTTCCATCCAAATAATCAACTATGGAGGAAGATGAAATAATAGTTATCCACGAGGAAATAACTCGGTGGGGAAAGAAGAAAGGTTAAAGTCTTTCTACTTAAGGTGCTGACACTCTACAATTGAGGGAGGACAGACACACCAAACCTAGATGGGGATAAAGTACCACAATCACAAGAATAAGAATCACGAGAATGGATCTCAAAGTATAATGATGCACTAATGAAGTTATATGAGTGTATATGTATATACATATATATATATATATATATATATATATATATATATATATATATATATATATATATATATATATATATATATAATGATTATGCTGATAAAACAATCGCAAAGGATACAAAAATGTCATAAATTTGAATCATCAATACAATTCTCGGCCAATCCACAAAAGAGGGAAACAACAGCTCGAGAAAAGAGAGATCAACATCCCAAAGGCTTGACCCTAGCTGGGGAAGAAAGGAGGAGATCTGCTGAGGAAACTGCCACTAATTTTGCGAGGAATTTTAGGTTAACACCATATCAAACGGGAGACAACCCTACAGGGAAACAAACACAAATAGCCGCTCGGAAACCAGGAGGAAACTCTGGCTAGGAGCGAATCTGATGGTGACTTGCGGGGAAACCAAAGTTTTGCCTGAACTGATGCAAACTGCTACAACGAAATGCCCGCACTCAGCTGGGGAACAACCATAAATCAGTTCGGGACAACGGTGAATTAACAGCTGGGGAAATCAACAGACAACGGGTGTTGAATATGCTTCCTGGGATGAAAGAGGAATCACACCTACTACTTTGGGAAAACCAATAATGCTCCACATTTAGGGCTTATTGCTTTCAGACCACTGTTGATATTCCTTTTAAATGAAATCGATTGCTTAAAATTAATGCTTTTATATGTTTAAGAAAACATGGTTTTAATTAAAAATTTAATTTCAAAAATGATCATACTAAAATTTAAAACTAATTGGCTGAATTAAATAAGAGTAGAAACAATTGGATAAAAGCTCAATATTATTTAATAGAATGGTAGTCTGTAAATGACAAGACTCCATAGATCTTTTACAAAAGTTGAAAATGGTAATTTACATGGAAAAGGGCTACATCGAATACAATGATCACTAATCCTTCTAACAACTCTTAATGTCCACTATGCTCTTGGCCGCTACCGAGGCTCAGAATCCAACAATGTGCTCAAGAAAGTCTTCAAAACTGAAGATCAGAAGGCTATAGTTACTTGCCAGAATCCCTAATTTTTGCATAAATTTCCCCAAGGTGAGGTACTCAATGTATCGAGATAATTCTTTCTGTTTTATGTCTCTAACTTTTTCCTGGATTTCCCTTTCGGGTTTTTAATCCACCGAGACGCTCATTTTTGCCTAAGTCTCCCTTTCGGGTTTTCAACTTAGCGAGTTACTCTTTTCTTTTTTTAGGAGAAGTATTTCTTGACTGCATCTGTGTTTACAAGACGAGTGAACTCTTCACCATCCATAGTTGTAAGAATCAAAGCACCACCTGAAAAGGCTCTCTTAACAACATATGGGCCTTCATAATTAGGAGTCCATTTCCCCCTAGAATCTGGTTTGAAAGATAGAATCTTCTTGAGCACAAGGTCAACTTATTTAAACACACGAGGGATGACCTTATTATCAAAAGCTTTCTTCATCCTCTGCTGATATAGATGAACATGACATGTGGCAATTAATCTCTTCTCTTCAATCAAATTCAGCTGATCATACCTGGTCTGACACCATTCAGCCTCAGTCAACCTGGCTTCCATCAAGACATGCAATAATGGGATCTCAACCTCTACCGGGAGCAGAACTTCCATACCATATATAAGAGAGAAAGGGGTTGCCCCTATTGAAGTGCGGATGGATGTACGATACCTGTGCAAAGAAAATGGGAGCATCTCATGCCAATCCTTATACGTCACAACCATCTTCTGAACGGTTTTCTTGATGTTCTTGTTTGCAGCTTCAACAACCCCATTCATCTTAGGTTTGTAGGGAGAAGAATTATGGTGCGCAATCTTGAAGTCATCGCAAAGAGCTTCCACCATATTATTATTCAAGTTTGATCCACTATCAGTAACGATCTTACTTAGCACACGATAACAGCATATAATTTGATTTTTGATAAACCTCACAATAACTTGCTTGGTTACATTTGCATGCGATACCGCTTCAACCCATTTTGTGAAGTAGTCAATTGCCACCAGAATGAAACGATGTCCATTTGACGGTTTGGGCTCAATCATACCAATCATATCAATTCCCCACATGGAGAAG
The DNA here is from genome assembly GCF_024323335.1 of Lathyrus oleraceus. Lineage (NCBI taxonomy): Eukaryota > Viridiplantae > Streptophyta > Magnoliopsida > Fabales > Fabaceae > Lathyrus > Lathyrus oleraceus. The sequence continues at coordinate 486,959,793 of NC_066583.1, forward strand.
GGCCATGGGGAGAAAATGACATTCAACAGTGTCGGAGGAACATGAATCTTATATGCATAAATTTGACACTTGTGGCATTTCTTCATAAACTTGCAACAGTCAGATTCCATTGTCATCCAATAGTAACCTACTCGCAACATCTTCTTTGTCATTGCATGTCCATTGGAATGAGTACCAAAGGAACCTTCATGGACTTCAATAATCAATAAGTCTGCTTCGTGTCTATCCATGCATTTGAGCATAACCTTATCAAAGTTTCTCTTGTAAATCACATCACTATTCAGGTAGAAGTTGCCGGATAATCTTCTCCAAGTCTTATCTTTTAAAGATGCCCTAGGCGGGTAAATATGACTTTGGAGGAAACACTTGATGTCATAATACCACGACTTCACATCTCTTACTTATTCAACAGCAAACACATGAGTTGGCCTATCAAGACGCATCACATTCAATTTGGGAACTTCATTCTAATACTTCATTACAACATTGAAGCAAACGTTGCAAGAGCATCCGCCATTCGGTTTTCATCAAGAGGGATATGATGAAATTCAACCTTTGTAAAGAAAGTTGAAATCCTCCTTGCATAATCTCTATATGGTATCAAACCGGGTTGATTTGTCTCCCATTCACCTTTGATCTGATTCACCACCAAAGCTGAATCTCCATAGTCGTCCAAGTATTTGATTCTGAGATCAATGGCCTCTTCAAGCCCCATAATGCAAGCTTCATATTCTGCCATATTGTTTGTACACATGACAGTCAATCTAGTTGTAAATGAAAAATGCGTGCCTTGAGGAGTAATAATCACTGCCCCAATGCCATTACCATACTGATTAACAGCTCCATCAAATACCATGCCACAACGGGAACCAGGTTCTGGCCCTTTTTCAAGCAATGGTTCATCACAATCTTTCATTTTCAGGTATAAAATCTCTTCATCGAGAAAATCATACGGTACTGACTAATAATCTTCAATAGGTTGGTGATCCAAATGGTCAGCCAAGACACTACCCTTGATTGCTTTCTGAGATCGGTATTCGATATCATACTCTGATAACAACATCTGCCAACAGGCGATCCTCCCAGTTAAAGAAGGCTTCTCAAATATATACTTGATCGGATCCATTTTGGATATCAACCAAGTGGTATGATTCAACATATACTGGCGCAGATGCTTAGCATCTCAAGCCAATGCGCAACAAGTTTTCTCAAGCATAAAGTACCGAGTCTCACAATTGGTGAACTTCTTACTGAGGTAGTAAATTGCATATTCTTTCTTTCTAGTCTCATCTTGCTGACCAAGAACACAACCCATACTTTCATCAAGCACTGTCAAATACATGATCAACGGTCTTCCTTCCATAGGCGGAGACAAAATCGGAGGCTCAAGCAGATATTCCTTGATACTGTCAAAAGCTTTCTGGCAGTCTTCGGTCCAATCACAAGACTGATATTTCAGAAGAAGCTTGAATATAGGTGCACATGTGGCCGTCATGTATGAAATGAATCTTGAGATATAATTCAAGCGTCGGAGAAAACCTCTGACTTGCTTCTCAGTTTTAGGCGCAGGCATCTCTTGTATTGCTTTAACCTTGGCAGGATCAACCTCAATACCCTTCTCGCTGACAATAAAACCCAACAACTTACCAGAACGAACACCAAATGTACACTTATTTGGATTCAAGCGGAGTTTGTACTTGCTCAAATGCTGGAATAGCTTCAACAAATGTTCAACATGCTCCTCTTCATCAATTGATTTAGCAATCATATCATTGTCATAGACTTCGATCTCTTTATGCATCATATCATGAAAAAAAGTAGTCATTGCTCTTTGGTAAGTTGCACAAGCATTCTTTAAACCGAAAGACATCACTCTATAACAGAATGTTCCCCAGGGTGTAATGAACACGGTCTTCTCCATATCTTCGGGTGCCATTTTGATCTGATTATATCTGGAAAATCCGTTGATAAACGGAAAGACTTTGAACTTAGTTGTGTTGTCTACCAACATATCAATGTGTGGCAGAGGGAAATCATCTTTCGGACTGGCTTTATTCAAATCTCTGTAATCAACCCACATACAGACTTTTCCATCCTTCTTCGGAACAGGTACAGTATTGGCCACCCACTGCGGATACTCGGCAGTAACAAGAAAACCAGCATCAATATGCTTTTTCACTTCTTCTTTGATCTTCACTGCCATATCAGGATGCGTTCTCCTCAACTTCTGCTTGATTGGAGGGCTTTTTGGCTTTTACGACAATCTATGCTCCACGATCTCAAAATCCAACCCATGCATGTCTTGATAGGACCAGGCAAACACATCTGAATACTCTCGGAGAAGATCAATCAACCCCTTCTTCACTCCAGGACACAGTCGAGACCCAATCTTGACTTTCTTCACATCATCTTCAGAACCCAAGTTGACTAAATCAATCTGCTCTTCAAATGGATGAATGGTTTTTCCTTCATGCTCAAGAAGACGAGACAATTCATCAGATACCTCTTCATCACTTTCCTCCTGAGCCTCAAACACAGGGAATTCAGAATTTGGAGAAGGAGAAGGCTCATTGTATTCAATGGGGTTATGAACCAACATTCATAATGATTTGATATTTTGATTTTAGAGAAGTGAATTTGTGACCAAATATTATGTAGATGGACAATTATATTATTTATTTATGTTTTTTGTGATTACCATTTTCAGAATAAAGCAAAAACTAAAAAATAAAACATCATAGATGTGGATGAATAGAATTACATTTTATTGATGATAAAATTTGAAATGCCTAAACAATGTTCACTTCTCCCTTAGGCATAGGAGAAGGATTTTCAAAAACAAATAAAACCAATCACTTAGATCTATGCATAATAACATGAATATCAACAGTAATCCAATTGTCGCAAGCTTTTCCATGTGTCACAAAATTGGTGTATTCTTCATCTCCATCACCCTCGATCACTGTAGCTAAGTGTTGTTCATTACCATGAATGAACCCTCCGCTACGGAAACTGGGTTGCACATCTTCAGATCTATCCACTAATGAACCTTGTTGGAACCCAAATCGGCCATGCTCTTGTTATCGGAGACCTCTACCATCTGTCCCCACTGATCAGACTGACCATCTTCAACAATCTTCTTTGCATCCTTGAATGAGGACATGGGTGCCCCAACTCTCCTTTCCTCAGTAATGGATAAGCCTTGGAACGGAGTTCCAACCTCATCCTCGGCTTCTACGTAAGAGATAGATGACAAGAGGCTGACCAATAATGCCTTCTCCCCACCAACAATAACCAGCTTTCCACTCTTAACAAATTTTAGCTTCTCGTGCAACGTTGGCGTAACGGATCTTTCCTCATGAATCCATGGCCTTCCCAACAAGTAGCTATAGGTGGGGTAGATATCCATTACTTGAAAAGTAATTTGAAAATCACTCGGACCTATCTTTACTGGAAGTCCCACTTCGCCAATCACAGTTTTGCGAGAACCGTCAAAAGCTTTGACGATCACGCCACTATATCTCATAGGATCTCCTTGGTATGACAACCTTGACAAAGTCGACTTGGAATCACATTCAATGAAGAACCGGTGTCTACTAACACATTTGATAGAGCATCATCTTTACAATTCATCAAAATGTGTAGTGCCAAATTATGATTTCTACCCTCCTCGGGGAGTTCTTCATCACATAAACTGAGATTGTTACAAGAAGTTATATTAGCCACAATATGATTAAACTGATCCACCATAACATCATGTTCCACATATGTATGCTCTAGAACTTTCTGTAGTGCTTATCTGTGTACTTATGAGTTCATTAGCAGAGACAACACTGAAATCTTGGAGGGAGTTTGGAGCAGCTACTCCAGCATATTAAACTCGCTCTTCTTGGTCAGACGAAGCACCTCATCATCGTCGTTAGGCTTCAAACTGCTGGATCCACCAGACTGAAACTTTGGAGCACTAACAGAATCTACCACTGGTGCATCAACCTTCTTGCTAACAGATATATCTTCCACATTCTTAGGGAACACTGGCCCAAAGACACGACCACTGCGGGTCACCTTTATAACATCAGTTATGCTTACAACAAAATTGGTCGTAGATAAAGGAACCTCTTGACCATTTTCTAGCATGGTAGCATTGTACTGATATTGAACAACCTTATCGGATGCATACGGAACGGGGCCTGCTAACCGTATAACCAACGACGATAACGATTTGTTGCTGACGCTGTTACTGCTGCTGCTATTGTACTAGATCACTACTCTCTCAGGAGTCTTGAACACATGGACTATAACATTCATATCATCATATACATGATAGGACTGGACAATCTGAATCAAATCTTCATCCATTAACCTCTGAAAGTCTCTCTTCACAACCATACAACCTCTAGGATTGACATTGCAGATTGCACAACCATCATGGTCATGCTCGCAATCGCTAACCAGGAAAATATCCTTGTGCATCCTAACCAAAGACCTTCTTATAAAGCGTACATCAAATACCTTGAACTCCCTGGGACAACTGTCCACCATATTGACAGATGAATTCCCATTGGCAGGTAGTGGGTTAGCTTTGACATTTGGCGCACGATCCTCAAAGGACACCATTCCACTTTTAACCAGCTTCTGGAGTTTATACATTAGAGGGTAGCAGTTATCGATATCATGACCGGGAGCTCCTTGGTGAAAGGCCCAGCGGAGTTCCGATTTGTACCACCATGGAAGTGGTTCTAGGATTTGAGTGGATTTCTTGGTTGCAACAGGTTCTTGAGAACCAAAGATGGATACAATTCTGCATATGTCATATGAATTGGGTCGAAAGAGACCTTCTTCCTCTCAAAATTTGATTGTTGTTGAAGATTGTTGGTATTGTTGTTGTTGTAGGTGTTTGTTCGTTGCGGTGGTTGTTGTTGTTGACGTTGTTGTTGTTGAATTGGTTTGACTGATTGTTAGAAAATACGGGGATCACAAATGATACTTAATGATGGTGTTGACGGGGTGGTTGGTTTCTTCTTACATGAGGCCTCCTTTGCCTCCCAATGGACATTGCACTAGCTTCACTCTCCTTCTTCTTACCAAAACTGTTGACATACCTCTTGTTGGATGACACCTCCTCCTTAGATAACCATCCCTCTCGGACACCTTCTTCTAGCCTCATCCCCATGTTTACCATCTCGGTAAAATCACTAGGGGCACTGGCAATCATTCGCTCATAATAAAATGAGCTTAGGGTCTTGAGAAAAATCTTGGTCATCTCCTCCTTAAACGTCTCCTTATCTTTCTGAGACAATGACCTCAACTGGTCTCTATCTGGTGCCATGTCAACATTATACTTGTACTGTTTCACAAATGCTTCGCCCAAATCATTGAGTGTGCGGATGCTCGCACTATCCAATCCCATGTACCATCTCAGAGTGGCACCGATCAAGCTGCCTTGAAAGTAATGGAACAACAACTGATCATTATCGGTTTGAGTAGACATTTTTCTAGCGTACATCACAAGATGACTGGGTGGACAGGTATTCCCCTTGTACTTTTCAAAGTCAGACACTTTAAACTTCATCGGGATTTTAACATTTGGAACCAAAAAAAGCTCCGTAACACTTTTACCAAACATATCTTTACCTCTCAAAGTCTTCAACTCCTTACACAGCTCAAGGAATTGATCTTTCATCTCATCCATCTTCTCACACACATCAGGGCCCTCAGACGGCTCAAAATGATAGATGGTATCTTCCATACGGGGTAGAGTGTGCATAACTAGTGGAGGCATATACATGACCAGGCTAGATGCCAGCATGGAAGCAAAAGTAGGCGCAAAACCTTCAGGCACAAAATTGGGCGGCATTCCCCACGGGAATCCGGCATGCATATTGGGTGCTAAGTGAGCAGCAGTTGCAGGGATGGTGGAGGTAGCGACCTCGGAAATGACAGTCCTTTGAGGAGGAGGAGTTGCAGACGTTGGAGAAAACTCGCTCTGAGCGGCTAGTACTGACTCCATCATGGTAGTCAGGCGGGCGATCTCGTCCTTCAAGGCTCTATTCTCTTGCTCTAGATGTTCCATAATCTTTGAGTGATTGGCATGGGTATTGTATTGATGAGTCAGCTTGGCTGAAGCACAAAAGAAATACTAATGAGACATCTGGAGAAAACGAAACCTGCTTATGAAAATGATGCATGAAATGCAATGCTTGATTATTTTTATTCTCAAGGAACTTACCATATTATTCACAAATATATATATATATATATATATATATATATATATATATATATATATATATATCTATAAAACAACAATTATAACACCTTGATATGACCATAAACATCTTTTTATTTATATAATTGGAAGGATTACACTGTAGAAATTTAGAAACCAAATGAAAATACAAGAGTAAAGGAGACTAGTCATCCTAAGGATCCCTAATCACAACACCAAAAGATCTGGCTGCAGGCGCGTACTTCCTTCAAATCGTCGGATCTCGGTCTCAAAAGAAGCCTTCATCTGAGTCTTCTCGAGGACAATATGATCAACAATCTTCTTCCAAGCGACGAAAGACTGAGGCATACTAGAGGAAGATGAAACCTCTGGTTCTCTCTGTCTCTTTGTTACTCTATCTTCAAGAAGCTCAATAAGTGTGTCATTGTCCTTAGACTCAAGCTGCAAGTCCTCATGCTTTCGGCTCAAAGCATGGAAACTCTCTTCCCACTTGTCCTTCTCTTGCTTCATCTTGGCGAGCGCGTCTTCCAACTCCTCTACATCTTGGTTAGGGAGAGTTAATGGCTCAGCCACAACCATAGACATAGGTCTTTCACAAGCATAAGGCATCTTCAATTCCAAAGCTCTCTTCTTCACCCAAAGAGTGTAAGCTTCCAAAGCTACACAACTGCACGGACCAAGCTCAGATCTTCCCTTCATATGCACATTATGCCAAGCATGCACAATCTTGTGCTTCAAATGTTGGGGATCTTTACCATCTTGATAGAAAAGACCTTCTAACAAAGTGTTATTAGGTTTGTCTCTCAAGGGGAACCCAAGTTGACGACGAGCGAAAGCAAGGTTGTAGTTAACTCCTCCTTGTGTACCAATGAGAGGCACATTAGAGAATTCACCACAACAATCAATAATCTCCAAACTTCTTAATGAAGGGTCATACCAAACTATATCATCATTAGTGAGACACATAAGTCTCTAAGACCACCGTATATATTGTTTGTTCTCCAAAAAAGCAGGCGTCTGAGGCAAGTGTGAAATAAACCACTTGTATAGAAGAGGAACACATCACACGATCGTTCCACCACCCTTAGAATTCCTTAGATGCAAAGAGAAGTACATATCACCTAACAGAGTAGGCATAAGATTCCCAATCAAGAAAATCCTAATGGAGTTAAGTTCAACAAAATCGTCAATGTTAGGGAACAAAGCCAAACCATAGATGAGTAACATAAAGATGGCTTCAAAAGTATCCATGCTACCGGCTTGAGCAAAGGCAATGGCTTCCTTGATGAGGAACTCAGAAGTCAATCCAAACAATCCTCCTTTATTCACCCAATGAGCCTCTATCTCAGACTTCTTCAGATGAAGAGCTTCAGCTATGATGTGAGATCTGGGAATCTCTTCCAATCCACTAAGGGGTACTTTTCTAGAAACAGGTATTCCTAAGAGATGGGCATACTCCTCCAACATAGGCATAAGCTGATAATCGGGAAAAGTGAAGCAATGGTAGAAAGGATCATAAAACTGAACCAACACACTCAAGAGTCTTCAACCACATCAGCAGACAAGATAGACAGAAGCTTCCCATGGCTTTGCTTGAAGTCCAAGGGATTTAATACAAAGGATGTTAGCTTCCTTAACTCTTTCAAGTCGGGACATCTAAAATTGTACTTCATAGTGTTCCTTCGTCCATAATCCATGGTCTGATTTTTTTTGCAAACAACACCTCAATTCCTTGAAATTTTCGTGTGATGAATGTTATGATGTGCATGAATGCATGAATGCAACAATGAAAAATAAGGGATCACACACAAGGCAAACAAAAAAATGTCAAGGGATGAATCAAGTCATTGTCAATATGAATTATCCGTTTTTGTGGATTATGGTTTACAACTTATCAACGCCCAAGTTCCATTTATATTGACAAGACTTGGTTAGGATGACTGACTCATCAATCCATAATAATCCCAAGAGAAACTCATTTGAGTGTAGTATCATGTAACAACTGTTATCAAGCCTACACTTGAACAGTCTCCGCACTATGTCCTAAATAGGCCAAGAGGGGTTAAATGTTCTATGGTCCTCAGCTTCTCGGACCCCAAATCAGAGATAGTAATGCCTAACCACAAATAACTTGTGTGACATTCCTACCTCCAAAAGGGTCTCCAATGAGTAGATGGGTCTCAAGCCAACTTGTTAAGGACTACTCCACACAAGTCGAACATGACTATACCATCCTCCTATCTTAATTGCACTCAAGTTCGGGTTAGAACTTATCTCACCACTCAGAGATCACCAAGCACAACAAGAAGATTATACCATACAAACAAATATACATACATTAAATATACAATTATATACACACAAAAAGTAGGATAAACCCACTAGAGACTACTCCCCAGCAAAGTCGCCACTTAATTTCTATAGTGGTAAATTCATGACCATAAAGCTATGGATAAGTTAGATGTTAATAAAACCAGAGTCGCCACCGCGCTTTTATTGTTTCCAAGGGGAAAGGGAAAAGTACGAACAAAACCCAAAAAGATAAGAATTTTTCAAATCAAAACTAATAAAATGCCAGAGATTACACGTAAGGGGGTTGGTTACACAAAGGGAAGGTGTTAGCACCCAAAGTATCCTAGGTACTCCTAGGGAGCCCTTTTTTGTGTGCATATGTGTTTTTGTATAAAATGATGTTTGAAATAAATGGAGTGGAGGGATGAAAAAAGAATTCATTAATTATATTTTTGTGTTTGACAAGAACTTTGGACTTGTGCCTACGTACCAACATAAAAATGAGGGATCAAAATCTCGTAGTTCGTGGTATCAGTTTCAAATTGGGTGCTTTGCTTTTAATAAAATTTTAAGTTTAACAAAGGCACAAGAGGCCTAAAAATGGTTTGAATGAGTATTAGTTCTTTTTGGCTTTTGAAATCTTAAGTCAAGTATAGTTAAGTTTATTTACAAATTTGATTAAGAAAGTGTTTTGAAAATGCAATGGCATAAGGCCAAAGTTTCTAATTTGCAATATGGTCAAAGTTTAGAAAACAAACACAAGCAAAGAAGATTTTAAAAGGAGGGAGAGATTTGAAATTAAAGAAATGGGGAGGAGATGAAGAGACTAATCCTAAGCACACATTTAAAAGTTAAGAGTTGAAAAGATCTAACCAATGGGCTGCAATCCAATAGACAAGAATGTCATATAGAAACCCAAATTTCCCTTGGAATTTAGAATTAAGAAATATCAATACACAAATAGAAAGGTGAAGAGTAAGGCATAAAATAAAGATAGCCACATCCAAGCTTAGAAATCCCATGATCTTCCTCAAAATTTCCCATGCATCAGATGACTTCAAAAATGGCATAAAACACATGTTCCAAATAACAGCTTCACCATGATCATGTTGCAGGTGAACACAAATAGCAAGGTGAAGAGCAAGACATCAAATAAAGATAGCCACATCCAAGCTTAGCAATCCCATGATCTTCTTCAAATTTCCCAATGCATTAGATGACTTCAAAAATGGCATTAGACATAGGTTCCAAATAACAGCTTCACCATGATCATGTTGCAGAGGAACTCAAATGGCTTCAAAATTGTATCAGATGAATGTTCACTTCACAAGCACTTGGTTTCGTGAAAGTTGGCATTGGCCAAGTCCTTTGCATGGGGAATGTTTCCTAAATTCTAAGTCCAATAGTCTCAGATCACACCAACAGTCCACACAAGATGTTTTTTAGGGTTTTTGTTCTTATTATGTACATTAAGGTAAAAAGACCAAACCAACATACAAGTACATACAAGCACACAATATATCACAAAATATGGCCCAAATGGGCAAAGTGAAAATGAGATTAAAATAAACAACTTGAATAGTATGAATAATGGCAAATGAATAAAGCTTAAAAATTAAAGTGCATTAAAAGTAAATGACTTAAAATTAAATGTTAGTTGTTAGTTGATTAGAAGTTAGTATTGCTTTTGCTTTGTTTAAGTCATTCTTTGGAGAACACTCAACCCACTTATCACAAGCATGAATCCTTGAACCAAGACATCTTCCAAAGGAAGGATAGAAGGCCAAGTTTCCACACAATACCATGAAAGAGGGGAGACTTACAATCTCACTGACTAGAATGCTATGCCTTTTGTGTCAAAATTTTGCGCTATGTTAAGCAACCATAATTGGACTTACGTAGAAGTCACAACTGTTTGAGGTCGGGCAATAGAATTTTGGTGTTAATGCATGTTAGAGACATAGTATAATGGACTATGCTCATGAAACATACCACACACAAAAAGAATATGCAAAATGGGGGACCTAATCTCATTCATACTTTTGTTGATTTTGCAATCAACTAGCCTTAGGATATAGAGATATCATAGGTCCATGACATGATTGAATAAATAAGGGGAATGAGATGAAGAGGGAGGGGGAATGGATTCAACACAAATTGGTCAAAGGAGGATTTCTACCAAGTTAAGATCATTCATTCATTTTGGGAGATTGAATATACATTCCATCAATCCCCTAAATCCAATGATCTTAACCTAACAAAGTCATATCAACCTTGACCAAGGCCCAACAACACAAGTCAAACTCACAAAGTCAATTAAAATGGCTCTACACAATTAATTTGGCATTTAAACAATTTAAAATAATAAAAATACACATTAAATTAAATTATGGTTGGCCAATTTCCTAAAACCTCATCAAAACACCAAAGAAATGACCATGAGATTTATCATAGGTCAAACAAGGTCAAAGGACATTGGAGAAAAAAAATCATAATTTTTGGAAACTTAAAAGTATTTTTAAACAATTAAAAATATTCACAAACTCAATTAAATCATGAAAAATATTAATAATGATTCAAAAAATAATTTTAATTCAGAAAATGAAAGAGGATTTTATTTAAAAGTTTTTTTGGTGAAACTCATATTTTTTGGATCAATATAAAATTTAATATGAATTAATGGAAATAAAGCAAATAAAATAAAATTCAAATAACTCAATAAAAACGTGGACCACTTGATCTCCCTCATTAATTGAGGTGGCAGATCAAGTGGATCAAAATGCGCGTTCCACCATGTACACGAGTCAGCGCACCACACAATAGGTATTCAAAACCAACGCTCATGATTAAAACATAATGGAATGATCACGTGGCTCTGGACAGTCCAGCTCATCACCGGCGTAAAACACCTGTCATCTTCTCAGGCAACCTTGGCCGGACTGGTCCACTCATCACCATCACAAAAATGAAAAAGAAGGACATGATTTTAAAGTAAAAATGGCACTGATGATAAATCGGACCTTAATTAATCCTAACTCCAAGTATATTGAGAGATACATGAAGTTGAAATTTGAGGTACATGAACTGAGTTGCTTCGATTTGACCTCAAGGCAACTCAATCTTACCTACATTGGTAGGACTTCAGACAACCAAGGATCCAAGAGAAATGATGAGAATTGAAATAGAATCTAAGAGAAGAAAACATCTGGAAAATACCTTCAATGCTTTGCCGAACTCAATCTCTCTTGCTTTGATTCTTGCTTGATCTCACTCAGGAAGCTTGCAAAAGTGGTTTAGGATTGAACAAAAGCTTAGGATCCCTGGAGTTTTGAATCTCAAAATAGTGAGATTCAAACTTAATTTTCAAAGAAAAATCTCAGGTTTCTCCTTTCAAATGTGAGGGTTTGAGGTATTGGATCAGAGCTGGCGCGCAAGGGTCCCTAATTCTGATGCTAGAGGCCTCTATTTATAGCTGCAGCTCATGATATTTGCACCTTGAATTTGAAATTCCAAATTTAGAAATGGATGATGCATGCTTGCATGGGCGTGTACAGGCCCATGAAGCCACTCAACTAAGTCCATAATCAAGTGTAATTGAGTCTGAAAGTGAATTGGAATGCAAGGCAAACGTGTAGTGATGTTTGAAGTTTGATCTTTGCCAAATGATGATGCCATGTTGAAGCCATGCACATCCCAGTCAAACCTTGTCCAAAATGGATGAAATTGGACTCTTTGGAAAGGTTAGGTCAAGAGGAATAACTCTTATGTTGAACACTTTTCCATTTGAAGCTTGTATCATGATGAGTTTTGAGGTGGAAGTTTGGAAATTTTAACATATCAAAATTTTTTCTAAGTGTCAAGCCATATGTTCACTTATTCCACCTTGGCTAACTTTTTATGTGAGCTTCAAATGATAAAAGTGTCTTCATCAAAGTTATAGCTCTTAGCAATGAGGGTTTTAAACCCTAGATGTGAACTTGATGAATCAAAGGTGATCACGTGCCCTACCTACAAAAGAGTTAGGCAAATGCAAAGACATATTTCTGGTATTTTGGTTAGTAAATGATAAAATAACAAGTTTGATACATAGAGCTTGGTGATCTCTCCCAAAACAAACCCAATGGATGAGGGGTAAGGAGGATGCCAAGGTATGATCCCAATGCTAATGCATATGAGGAGATAGCATGAGAGATCTTAGGGTCAAAATTGGGGTCTTACACCAAGTCCTTTTGCATTGGGAGTGCTGCCTAATTCTAATTCCAGTGTCTCAGAGAAAATCCAACAGTCCACACAAAATGTCTTTTAGGGTTTTTGTTGTTATTATGTACATTAAGGTCAAAAGATCACAAACACAATCAAGTACATACAATCACAAAATAATCACAAGATAAGGCTCAAATGAGCAAAGTGAAAATGATATTAAAGTAAACAAGTTAAATAGTATGAATAATGGCAAATGAATAAAGACTTAAAAATTAAAGTGCATAAAAGTATATGGCTTGAAATTAAATGTTAGTTGTTAGTTGATTAGAAGTTAGTATTGCTTTTGCTTTTGTTTTGTTTAAGTCATTCTTTGGAGAACACTCAACCCACTATTCACAAGCATGGATCCTTGAACAAAGACATCTTCCAAAGGAAGGAAAAAAGGCCAAGTTTCCACACAATACCATGAAAGAGGGGAGACTTACAATCTCACTTACTAGAAGGCTATTCCTTTTGTGTCAACAATTTAGCGTTATGTTAAGCAATCGTAATTGGACTTATGTAGAAGTCACAACTATTTGAGGTCGGGCAATAGAAATTTTAGTGTTAATGCATGTTAGAGATATGTTATTATGAACCATACTCCTAAAACATACCACACTTAAAAATAATATGCAAAAAGGGTGGACCTTATCTCATCCATACTTATGTTGATTTTGCAATCAACTAACCTTAGGATATAGAGACATTATAGGTCCATGAAATGAATGAGAAGAGAATGGGATTGAGATGAAGAGGGAGGGGAAATGGAATCAACACAAATTGGTCAAAGGAGAACTTTTATTAAATTAAAATCATTCATTCATTTTAGGAGATGAAATGTACATTTCATCAATCCCCTAAATCCAATGATTTTAACTTAACAAAGTCAAATCAACCTTGACCAAGGCCAACAACATAAGTCAAACTCAACAAGTCAATATCAAAAGCTCAACACAATTTATTTGGAAATTAAACAATAAAAATCAATTAAATGATGCATTAAATTGAATTATGGTTGGTCAAAATCCTAAAAACTCATCAAAATACCAAAAAAATGGCCATGAGATTTATCATATGTCAAACAAGGTCAAGGGACCTTGGAGAAAAAACTTCATGAATTTTGGAAACTTAAAACTATTTTTTAACAATTAAAAATATTCATAAAAACAATTAAATCATAAAAAACATTAATAATGATCCAAAAAATAATTTTAATTCAGAAAATGAAAGAGGAATTTATTTAAAAAAATTTTGGTGAAACACTTATATTTTTTCGATCAATATTAAAATTAATATGAATTAATGAAAATAAACCTAATAAAATGAAAAATCAGAAAATAGAAAAAACGTGGACCACTTGATCTCCCTCATTAATTGAGGTGGCAGATCAAGTGGCTGCTAGTGCGCGTTCCATGGTGGACACAAGTCAAAGCGCTGCAGGGATGGTATGGAAAACCAAGGCACGGGATTAAAACATTTGAAATGGATCATGTGGCTCAAATGAATGCCAACACACCACCGAAGCCAAAGCTTCGGTCTCTTTCTCCGGTGAGCTTCACCGGACTGGTTCACTCACAACCATCACCAAAATGAAAAGGAAGGACATGAATTTAAAGTAAAAATGCTCAGGAGCTCGAATCTGGCATCAATTTCTCCTAACTCCAAGTATATTGAAAGATAGAGGGAGTTAAATTTTGAGGTGTATGATTTGAGTTGCTTCGATTTGACCTCAGAGCAACTCAATCTTGTTGCCTACATTGGTAGGACTTCAGACAACCAAAGATCAAGAAGAATTATGGAGAATTGAGTGAGAATCGAAGAGATAAAAATTTCTGGGAAATACCTTCAATGCAGGTCTGTATTCAATCAATCTTGCTCTTGCTTGCTATTGATCTTGCTCAGGACAGTTGATGGAGTGGAATTGGATGAACAAAAGGCACAGGACTCTTGGAGATTTGAATCTCAAAACAGTGTGATTCAAACTTAATTCCCAATGGAAATTCTCAAGGTTATCCTTTTAATGAGAGGGTTTTAGAAGTTAAGATTCAAAGTTGGCGCGTCGGGTCCTTAATTCCGATGGCAAGGGGTTCTATTTATAGCCATATGGATTGATATTTGCACACTTGAAATGAAGATCCAAAAATAGCAATGTACATTGCATGGGTGCATGGGCGTGTGATAGGCCCATGTAATCACTCCTTCTGGTCCATAATTAAGTACAAACATTGTTGAAGTCATGTTGGAAAGCTATGCATTTGTGTATGGAAGGATCAAGTTCACTTATTCCAAATGATGATCCAATGTCCAAGCCATGCGCAGGTCACTCATATCTTGTCCAAATGGGATGAAATTGGATTTTTTTTAGAAAGGTTAGACCAAGAGGAACAACTTTCAGGTTGAACACTTTTTCATTTAAAGCTTGGATCATGATGAATTTTGAGGTGGAAGTTGGGAAAATCAAACATGTCAACAATTTTTCAAAGTATTAAGCCATATGTTCACTTATTCCACCTTGGCTAACTTTTTATGTGAGCTTCAAATGAGAAAAGTTCCTTCATCAAAGTTGTCTCTCTCCTAAATTCCTTAAAAGTAGTCCCAAATATTACCTCATTTGGATTTAATATGAAGGAGTTATGCATTTTTGAAGTTGAGGAAAATCACTTGTTCAATGGCATTGGTCCAAAATGACCTATAATGTATCCTCATATCACATGCACATAAAAGTTGAATTTTCTCTTCCTCCAAACATCAAAGTTGAATTAGACATATTTAATTTGATTGTGAAACTTGTAAATCTTTCATCTTGTAAAAATTGAGAAAGTTATGACCTTGGGAAGTTGGCCTCCAAATTAGGGTTTAGACAAGTGACCTATAATCTTTCACTATAAAAAATGACTTTTCCAAGCAAAACTAGCTCTTGACCTCAACATGAAAGTTGTTTGGAATTTCATGTAGAGTAACGTTTCTCTTGGAATCATATTCATATGACAAAAAATGTATGAGATATGGTCTTGGTAACCCAGTTTTGATCAGATGAATTCCTCTGGTCAACCACCATGAATCAACTTGCTAGCTTTCCATTCTCTTGACTTTTGGGACTCATGGAGGATAATATATGCATGAGATGATGAAATTTGAATTATCCCTTGCAATATTTGATCAATTGGTGAAGAAGCTTGTTGAGGAAGTTACACAAGATACCCAAATGAATTATGGTTTCCAAGGTAAACCAATTCCAAACTCTTGAAGAACCCTTGATCTAAATAACATGTGAAGATCATGGGGATTCATATATGATTCTTAGAGCCATAGTAAACCAATTATTGATTGAGCTCCTTGCCTTGAGGGTCTTAAACCCTATATATGATCTTGATGAATCAAAGGTGAGCATGTGCACTACCTACAAAAGAGTTAGACAAATACAAAGACATATTTTTGGTATTTTGGTTGGTAAAAAATGATAAAATACAAAGTATGATACAATTAAATGATGCTTGGTGATCTCTCCCAATACAAACCCAATGAATGAGGGGTGAGGAGGATGTCGAGATGTGATCTCAATGCCAATGCATATGATGAGATAACATGAGGGATCTTAGGGTCGAAATTGGGGTCTTACAGTACATCAGGTGGGTGGTGCAGTATTATTTCTCATAGTTGTACATGCATTAATGTTGGTAAAATCAAGGTTGCCCTCCTCCTGAGATGAGATACCCGGAGAATCGACGACCGGCGTATACAACCAATTTCTATCAATATGAACTCGTATTTTTCTTGGGTTGGGCAGGTCTTGTATGGAAATGTTATTCAACATCACCGAGTAAGTGTTTCCTTCCCAATGAATCATGCCTTGATGGATGATGGATTTCTTGCCGACTTTGGTTTTACCCTCAACAATTCGGTCAATTTCAAGGTTGAACTCAAGACCCAAGTGCTCGGCGATGAGGGTGATCATTCCTCCCACCGAGATATCATTGGATGAGGCTCGTGCAACTCGTCCTAAGTAATTATTCGCAAAAGCGACAACATTAAAAAGCTCATTATTAACCATATAGCGCATGAAGGAAAGTTCCCTTTGGGAAGCAACACTAGTGGTATCGCCTCGGCCAAACATGGTGTAGACTAAGGCTTTTTGAAAATACCTAAAAACCGAGTTTTGTATTTTTGAGGCCTTAGAATTTGCAGTAATGTAATCATGATGCCCGAAGATGGAAGCCCAAAAATTAGCAAAATCAAACCCATGTGAGACTTCTCCGGGGCCAACGATGGGTAATTGGAGAATTTCTCTCAAATCCTCAACACTTAACACAATGTCTTGGTTAAACAACTGAAATTTGAGAGTACCACAATAGTATCTCACATATTCAACCCACTTTTTCTCTCATTTGAATGTTAGGATGCTCAAAAATTCAAGAGTGATACACTCATATGTGGGAGCATCCCTTTGCATAAAATCTAGCAACTCAATATTATTAAACAATATATCAACTTCACTTTTTAAACCTAGAGTAGAGAGGGTTTGTTCACAAATGTACCATGTTGGCGTGATCTTGCATTTGATCAAGATCGATACCTCATTGCTTGCTCATCATCACCGAATATAATGTTGTGAGGATTTGGTACCCTTGTGTTTCCTCTTGTCATACCCCAAAATTTGCCATACCTTTTCTCCATCTTTATCTGGCTCATGATCCTTAATTCATATGCGTACTCATTATCATTTAAGTCATTCATTTACAATTTCATTTTTCAAAATAACATCATTGATTTAAAGGTTTCTTGTTATTTAAGATACAAGGCATTAAATTATGATTTGCAAGCTTACAATCATTATGCTTCATCTTGACGTCGTGGATTGTGGGCACAACAAATTGGTGGCTGATCTTTGTTCTTGGCTTAAATCTTCATGGAACCCTAATCTTTGGTCTATGTTTTTGATTATGTGGAGTGCATCATGGGACCGATGAAATTGAGGATCACTTACAAGTTTGACTGGTCAAAGTCAACCATGGGAGGTTGACTTTTATTGACCTTTGTTCTTCATGGACTTTTTCACATATTTGTTCATTGGCTATTTGCTTTAAATTCAATCAAGAATGAAAAAATCAAGATACAAGTTCAATTCAAGTTCAAATATTTAAATCCAAAATTGGAGGGAAATGAGTTCATTCTTGAGAACAAGTCACACATTCCATTCAAAAGGACAATTCTCATTGCAAATCATCGAATCACATTACATAATCCAAGTTACAAAATTCTAAAAATAAAATCCACATTTGACCTAGAGTTGACTTTTGGTCAACATTTGACTTTTTGGTCAAACAGTTGACCAAAGTCAACTACCTAAACCTAAACCTATTCTACTTTTCTTTATTCACAAGACATCCCTTCAAGCCTCAAAAGCCTTCAATTTTCTTCATAATTCTTGATCTTTTCGAACACTTCTTCATTATACCATGACATGCCTTCATCCCTTCTTCCATGCTAAGACCTTCATGAACTTTGCCTCATATCATGCTTATGCCATCCCTACAACAAATAGATTCAACACACAAGCATGAGCACAATGCAACCTGTCACAACATGAATAATTGATAATCCATGACAAATCTCAACATTGCATTATTCTAAAACGACTAGCAGTTGATATACATGGCATAACAATGCACAACCATTCTCATAACAATATACAAATGCAACATAGCTAGTTCAAACTAACATAAATCTAAAATCCATTTAACATTCAATTTTTGTCTTACTCCGAACAGTTTCACATTTCAAGGTAAACTTTTAATGTGAATTAACTCACTTTCATTGACATCATTCAAGCTACCAAAGGTCTATAACAGTTGCAATGTAATTGGCTTCCATTTCGTTGACATTATCCAGAAGATTTCTCAACTGATTTCTAACATTGCAACATCAAATCTTAACATTAGTTAATTATTTTCACTTACTTCAAAATCCAAAAAAAATCATTTAATTCATTAAGTTTTCCAATTCAATTCTAACCTCTAATTCTAACTGTCACATAACTCTAAACTAACTTCAAATTTAATATCTAACTAACATTCACCCGTTCCACATATGTTCATAACACCACTAACCAATTTTAATAGCTGAATACTTGACTAGCTCCATCCATTTCCTAATTCACCCTTTATTCGTTTCCTATATAACCTACTAACATCACTTATCATTCGAACTTCAATTTACCACTACTATAACTAACCTACACTAACCACCTTAACTAACCTAGTTCACACTTCAATTTTTCACTAACTAACCATCCAACTGTCACAAAATTCCAACTGGTTTTTACCAACCATAGATTTTCCAATTAAGCTTCAAAAGTAACTTCAAAATACAAACTAACTAACTAAAATCATCATTCACTAACCAACCTTCTAACTTCAATTTCAAACTGAGAATTCAATGAACTAATTGGACCTAATAACTAATTCTAACAGAATGATTTAACAAAGTTAACTTCAGTAACTAACTCCATTCAAACTCCTAACTCGGCTCGAGTTCACTAACACTAACTTCAAACTCAAATCTCTAACTGCACTAATCCAAACTTTAACAGATGTCTAATACTATTAACATCACCAAGAAACATCCTCATTGAGATTAACCAAGTTTAATAGTGTTTAAATTCTCAACTAAATGCCCTAAAATCCTTGCCGATTTAGTTGCACAATCACTCATTATAATCACAACTCAACCTTCAATCTCCTTAACCTTGATCATTTTTTAGATTACTATCTCTACCAATTTCCTCTTCATATCCACCCTCACCTAGAACTGACTTCCACAGCCATTGAAGCTTCACCTTGAAGCTTCAAACGCGCTGAGCTAAGCCTCTCATATCTCTATTATACACTCCACACACAGTAACAATAACGATTAATCACTAAAATCTTCACTCCCTATAAAGAACTTTGTCATACCATAATTTTTAACCCTAAGATCCCATATACCATACGCATCCTTACATACAAATAAGATCACATCTTGGTCATCTCCCTCTCATCCTTGGGGCATGCCTTTTGCAGGGATCATTAAACACCTCTTGGTTGGTGTGTTACCTTTTTGTTTATATGTTCATTTCTTATCTAACTACTAATCAAAATAGAAAAAAAATGTTTTGTTTTCTTTAAATTTATTGTGCAAGGTAGTGCTTTTAAATCAGGAGCATCAAGCGTGGCTCCTTAGCTAGAGTTTTGTTGATTCCTTAAATCAAAGTGTTTTCATCCACTCATTCTCAAGGGGCTATCTCTAAAAGAATTATCTCTAAGGTTCTCAAACACCTTTTAATCTCATTTGGATCAAGAGCATCTCAAAGGCTTGTGGCTTACTTCTCAAGAAAAGTCAAAGGTTCATGTGTTTATTTCCATGCCTTCTTCAACAAGTTACCTCAAACTTTGAGAAATTCAATCAAGAGACATTCAAGTAAACCTTTTTTTGAGTCCATATAATCATCCATGTACCTTGAAATGCAAGAAAACTTCAAGTTCACAAGTTTATTCCAAGAAGTTTGACCAAAAAGTCAACATTTGAAGTCAAAGTTCCAAGGATCACAACTCATTCAATTATCAACATTTTTAATAATTATTTTTGCATATTACCCTTATAAATATCCTCTATAACTTCTATTTACATGATAAGAGCAAATTATGCTTGGAGGATCATCAAAAGTTTGGAGACATTATAGGTCATTTATGGACTTAGTGAAATTTGACCTATTTTCAAGTGATTTATTTTCAACTCTCAAGGTTTATAACTTATTCAATTTTCAACATTTGAACCTATTTATTTTTGAACAATATCATTTGTGATGCACTCTACAAGTTTTATTCAAGGATCGAAGTCAAAATATGCTTGGAAGGCCATGAAATTCATTGAAACATTACATGTTATTTTTAGCCATTATGGACTTAGAACTTTCTAAGTTACATGACTAGGTTTTCGTTCCAACTTCAGCATGCGACAAATTTATGCTCAAGCATCCAAATGCAACCTTTCTTGGAACATTATAATCTTTGTTCTGATGTCAACACATTGCAAAGAGAATGGGATCAAAAAGCCTCATGAGCAAGATGCCTCATTGAGTTGAACATGGTGACTTGGAATTGAAGAAATCACCATGGTCCGAATTTGAACTTCACTAATTCTCAATTACAAGCCAAATTACCATGCATTTTGGACCTAAACATGTTTAATCAAGTCTCCAGAAGTTAATTGACACTTGAAACGCATGATTTGGATGAGTTTTGATGGATTGCAAGTCACACTTTCCACACATTCTGATCAAATTTGTTTTGCATAAATTAAGATTGATTCCATACATATTTGGATCTAAACACATTCCCTATAAATAGAGGAAGCTACTGCATTCATTTCCAAGCTTTTGAGAGCCAAGAAATCCCTGTTTCACTCTAAACTTTTTCCAGAAAATTCAATTATCGTGTTTTGAATTCTAGCTTATTTCCATCCAATTTCTTGATTCCATTAGCACCTTCGGTCTTCCCTGAAGTTTTTGCAACAATTCCCAAGCTCCTAGACCTCCTGAAATGCTCTAACCAGATCGAGCTTGATCAACTTCTGATCACCATTTGGACAAGGTAGTTTTGAGCATCATTTGAACTCAAACAAGTTACCACAATGTAGTCCTTCTCTCTCTGATGCTTTCCCCTAACTTATATGGTGTTGATTGATCGTGTTCATCATTTAATTTAATTGCTTGCTTCTAAAACTTCTTTGAAATTCCCCATGCTCAGTTTAGATAAATGAATTTGGAGTATGGGGTTGAATTCGTGATAAGGAGGCGATCACATTAGTGGTGGTCTCATGTTCTGAATTTATCAAACAATAAATCTCTGGTGGGGTACCATCAGGGAAGACAACCATAGTTTATCTCAGGTCATCTGAGTTTTGAGACATTTGAAATGTTTTGATTGGTCCAATATGACTCCAATCACGTGTTTTATTTTGGCTAATTTCCATCGTGCGTCCCAACCTCATGATTGTTGGATCTGCCAGGTTAATTAATGAAGTCAGATCCAACGCTCCTTATTTTTTCTGATTTTATTTCTTTTTCTTTTTTGTTTTAAATTGTATTTTTTTTAAATTCATAGAAAATCCATTTTACATCCAAAAAATACCAAAGTAGTTTCTAAAATTCTCTTTTATTTTTGTTCATCTAATTTTTATTTTTCAACATTTTATTTTCTTCATTTTCTATTTTTCTTGAATTTTCCCTTTTCTCCTTTGTTTTAATCGGTTTAAAAATAATTGTATGCATTTTTAAATTCTGAACAAATTATTATATGCTTTTTATTTTATTTCTAACCTTCGATAATTTTCTTGGCTAATTATTTGGTGTTTTGGATGACTTTATGGATTTTCTCTTTTATTTCCCTTCTAAAATTCATTTTAAAAATGTTTTTGATGCATTTTATTTTATTTTATTGCATTTTATATTTGTTTGACCTTTGTTGACTTATGTTGGCCTTGGGTCATGGTTGCTTTCATCACACGTCTCATCAAACTCAATGGATCTTGGATGTTGATGGGGTGAAAACCCTAATCCACCAAAATTGATGATTGATTTTGATGATGACTTGCTCAATCCTTTGATCCAATTTGGGTGTGATCTCTCTTGTCTTCTTCTTCATCATCTCTTTCTTTTCCTCTTTATCAATTGAATGGTTTGTGTCCATCTTGTTCATGATGTGTGGATTGGTGCTTGATGAACTTTCATCATTTTAAATCT
The DNA here is from genome assembly GCF_024323335.1 of Lathyrus oleraceus. Taxonomy (NCBI): domain Eukaryota; kingdom Viridiplantae; phylum Streptophyta; class Magnoliopsida; order Fabales; family Fabaceae; genus Lathyrus; species Lathyrus oleraceus. The sequence continues at coordinate 486,982,337 of NC_066583.1, forward strand.
ACATCTTAATTGATCATGGATCATTTAAAGTACTTTATATTGATGCATAAGTTTGTCCTAAGTACTATGAAGTATGGATTGATGTAATGAACCACTCTCCTAGCCTTTGCGCCTGATTAATTCTCTTTTTTTGTGGTATAACTTTAGGAGAATACTTTACATATCGTTTCTTTAGTATGTATTAACACAAACATTATTACTGACCGGCCTTAGATAGTTGTGACTTCTACTACATAAGTCAAATTACGACTGTTTAACATATCACTAAATTTGTCTTGAAAATAAGTCATTTTCATAAGTGTGATTGTAAGTCTCCTACTCCTCATAGTATTGTGTGAAAATATTTCCTCCTTTTCACTATGAGAGCTAGTGGCATACTTGTTGATTTTATCCAAGTTGTATCCCTTCTCATAGGTGATGTAAATGTCCATATTTTCATGCTTGTGGGTGAATAGTTCAGTGGTCTTCAAAAAATGACAAATTGCCTTTACCTTTTTGATTACTAATATCATTTACCAAATTTTTATTTTTTATTAACTTTACTTATTTATCTTATGTTCTTTACCCTTTTGTCATTTACTTTATGCTTTTATTTTAGCATCATATTATTATATCTATGGTCTTCTACTCTTTGTCCATTTGGATTTCTTTTTCTTTTAAAGACATTAATCAAGGAGGAACCCCTAAAAAACATGGTTCTCTGGATTTATGGACTTGTGGTTACTATCCTTAGCATTGTTGTGGAGTTATGTACTTAGAACTATGACCTTGACCCTTGCTTTGGAAGCTTGTGATTTGAGACTTCGGGATTCATCTGGAACCTATGACTTTAGACTTCTTTTGAAGACTTGACTTGGTTATCTTGGTTTCATTTGATATTTCCGCTACACGAAAAATACAGAGTCGCCATCGATTTTTATTTATTCCAAAGGAAATGGAAAATATCGATAAAACCGCAAAGAATGGTCATCGCAACCACGAACAGGTTCGGAAGTCAGTTATGCAAGGGGAAGGTATTAGCACCCCTCACATCCATGGTACTCCATGGGAACCATCTTTGATGTTTACGCTTGAATGGGTGTCGTTATCGAAATGTTTTCTTGCCAAAGGTTTGCGGAGTGGAGGTAGATTTTAAAGTAGTATGCTCGCCAAGGATTGGGTCCTCGTGCCTACGTATGCCCACTTATTGAAGTGAGAAATCAGAGCCCCATAGATTTTAGTACCTTGAAGAAGGGTTTTCGATGGTGTCGCCCTAAGGCTCGAACAAAAGGTTTGAATACGTTGAATTGTATTTAGGTTTTGAGAAAGGTGTTATTGATTTCGGATTGCACTAAAGGCTATGGATAAAGGTGAATACCTCGAACTACCAAGCCAAATGTCTTGTGTCTGAAGCATTCAAAAAGAGTGTAGGAAAGCTCCATTCTTATCCCTTCTTTACCACTTAAGGCTCGTGACATACAATCCTAGTCGTATTTATTGTGTTTTTTGAGTTTGATTAAAGAAAAGACTGTTTTACGTTGGATCAAGGATTTGTTTATTGATTATGAAAGAGTGAGCGTTCCTAATGCCTAAGGGATAACTAGCAAGCAATAACAAGGATAAGGAAAACAAGTAAAAAAGTACATCCAAAAGGGGAGGGGGTACATGAAAAGTACAAGGGATCGCATGAAATAAAAGGTGTCATTGTCAGGTAGTTGTAGCGGTAAATTCATGATCATTAAGCTATGGATAAACCTAACGTCAATAAAATCAGAGTCGCCACCGCGCTTTTATTGTTTCTAAAGGAAAAGGGAAAAGTACGAACAAAACCCAAAGATAAGAAGTTTTCAAATCAAAACTAATAAAATGCCAGAGATTACAGGTAAGGGAGCTGGTTACATAGAGGGAAGGTGTTAGCACCCAAAGTGTCCTAGGTACTCCTAGAGAGCCCTTTTTTATGTGTGTATGTGTTTTTGGTATAAAAGATGTTTGCAACAAATAGAGTGTAGGGATGAGAAAAGAATTTATTGATTATATTTTGTTTGAAAAGACCTTCGGACTTGTGCCTACGTACCAACAAAAAAAATGAGGGATCAAAACCTCGTAGTTCGTGGTATCAATTTAAAAGTGAGTGAATTGCTTTTAACAAATATTTAAGTTTAAAGGAGGCACAAAAGGCTTAAGAGAGTTTGAATGAGTGTTATTTCTTTTTGCATTTTTCAATTTTAAGTCAATATGGTTAAGTTCATTTACAAGTTTGATTAAGAAAAAGAGTTCAAAAATGCAATGGCATAAGGCCAAAGTTTCTAGTTTACAATAAAGTCTAAGTTTAGAAATCACAAGCAAAGAAGACTTTTGAAAGGGGGAGAGATTTGAAATTTAAGAAGTGGGAGGAGATGAAGAGACTAATCCTAAGCAAAAATTTAAAAGTTAAGAGTTGAGAAGATCTGACCTATGGGATGCAATCCAATAGACAAGAATGTCATATAGAAACCAACTTTTCCTTTGGACTTTAAATCAAGCAATATCAATAAGCAAGCAAGGTGAAGAACAAGGCATCAAATAAAGATAGTCACATCCAAGCTAGCAACTTCATAGTCTTCTTCTTAATATTCCCATGTATCAGATGACAAACTCCTTGAACGGCTCAGAATAAGGCATTAGACATAGGGTCAAAGTAACATTTGCATCAAGACCATGTAGCAAATGAACTGAAATGGATTCCAATGCTTTCATCAAATGAAAACTCTAATCACAATAACTTGGTCTCAAAAAAAGTTGGCATTATCCAAGTCCTTTTGCATAGGGAATGTTGCCTAATTCTAAGTCCAAAGCTCATATCAAATCCAACGGTCCACACAAACATTTTTTAAAGGTTTTTGTTGTTTATTAAGTATTTTAAGGTCCTAAGACCACAAACACAAACAATATACACAACCAAATATATACAATCACAATATATGGCTCAAGTGAGCAAAGTAAAAATGGCATAAATATAAACAAGTTAAATGGAATGTAAAATGGCAAATGGTAAATGACTTAAACTTAAATTACATAAAGTAAATGACTTGAAATTAAGATCAAGATAATAAAAGTTAGTCAAATATTAGTTTATTAGATGTTAGTGGAGTTTTGCTTTTCAATTTTTGAAGTCATTCTTTGGAGAACACTCAACCCTCTATTCACAAGCATGGATCCTTGAACCAAGACATCTTCCAAAGGAAGGAAAAAAGGCCAAGTTTCCATTAAATACCATGAAAGATGGGAGACTTACAATATCACTTACTAGAATGCTATGCCTTTTGGATCAAAATTTAGCGCTATGTTAAGGAATCGTAATTGGACTTATGTAGGAGTCACAACTATCTGAGGTCGGGCAATAGAATTTTGGTGTTAATGTATGTTAGAGATATGGTATAATGAACCATACTCATAAAACATACCACACAAAAAAAGAAAAATGATATAGGGATGGACCTAATTTCATCCATACTTGTACTAGTTCATCTAACACAAAGTTATTGATGAACCAATTAGCCTTAGGATATTGAGATGTCATTGGCCAATGGAAGGGATGGGATAGAAAGGGATTGAAGATGAAGAGGGAGGGGAAATGATACAAACACCAATTGGTCATGGGAGGAATTTTATCAAATTAAAATCATTCATTCATTTTGGGAGATGAAATGTACATTTCATCGATCCCCTAAATCCAATTATTTTAATCCAACAAAAGTCAAATCAACCTTGACCAAATCCCAAACACATAGTCAAACTTTACAAGTCAATAAAAATGGCTAAACATGATTTTCACACAATTAAAAATCAAATTAAAATGCATTTAAATTAAATTATGTTTGATCAAAAACCTAAAACATCTTCAAAACGCCAAATAAATGGCCAAGAGATTTATCATAGGTCAAACAAGGTCAAAGGACCTTGGATAAAAAATTTCATTATTTTTGAAAAGTCAGAAGTATTTTTAAACAATTAAAAATATGCACAAAAACAATTAAATCATGAAAAGTATCAATATTGATCCAAAAAATAATTTTAATGTAGAAAATAAAAGAGAAAAATTTTTGAAATTTTTTGGTGAAAGTTCCATATTTTTTGGATCAATAATGAAATTAATATTAATTAATGAAAAATAAGCAATTAAATGGAAAATTCAGAAATTAAAAAAAAACGAGAGCCATCTGATCTCCCTCATTAATTGAGATGGCAGATCAGATGGTGATAAGCGGGCGTTCCACATGTTCCCTGGTCAACTGAACCACACACATGGTAATAAAAAATAACGCACAAGATTAAAACATTTGAACTAGATCCTATGGTTGAGATGTTTGCCAACACATCACTGGAGCCAGAGCTCCGGTCTTCTTCTCCGGTGAACCTCACTGGACTGGTCCACCATCAACCATCACCAAAATTAAAAAGCAAGACATGGATTTAAAGAAAAAATACCCAGGAGCTCGAATTTGGCCTCAACTTTGTCCAATTCCTAGTATATGAAAAGATACATGGATTTGAATTTTGAGGATCATGAACTGAGTTACTTCGATTTAACCTCAAAGCAACTCAATCTTGTTGCCTACATTGGTAGGACTTTAGCAAACCAACAATCAGTCAAAATGGATGAGGAATGAGGGAGAATCTAAGAAGAAAAGTTTCTGAAATCTCACCTTCAAGGAGCTTCAGGTTTGCTTGATCTTACTTCTAATTTGGCTTGGCTTAACTCTTGAAGCTTGCAGAAGATGATTTGAATGGTTAGAAATCTTGGACTCTTGGAGTTTCAATCCTAAAACAGAAGGATAATTGAAACTCGGTTTCTCAAGAAACCTTCAAGATTATCCTTTCAATGGTGTTTGGGGAAGAAAGGGGGTCTAAGCTTGGGCAAGAGGGATCCCATTTCCGACCATCAAGGGTCATATTTATAGCCAATGTGAATGATATTTGCACACTTCCAAATTTGGCAAATTTTCAAATTATCCCTTGTATAGATGCATGGGAGTGCATGAGGCCCATGAAATGATGCCATCTCATCCAAAGTCCAATGTACAATATGCTGAAATCATGTTAGAAGCTCATGCAAGTGTGTGTGGAAAATGGAACTTGAAATTATCCAAATGGTGCTTCAATTTACACCCATGCGCAACTACCTCATACTTTCTCCAAATGAGAAGATTATGGACTTTTTGGAATAGTGAGATCAAGGGGAACAACTTTCATTTTGAACATCTTTTCATTTGAAGCTTGGATCATGATGAATTTTGAGGTGGAAGTTTGGGAAATCAAACATATGTGAAAATTTTCTCAGTCCCAAGTCAAATGTTCACTTTTTCAACCTTGAATAAATTTTTCTATGGTCTTCAAATGAGAAAAGTTCATTCATCAAAGTTGTATCTCTTTCAAACATCTTCAATTTGGTCATAAATTTAATCTCATTTAGAAGTTGAGGAAAATCACTTATTCAATGGTATTGGCCCAAAATGACCTATAATGTTTCCTCTTGGCACATGTATTTTCAAGTTGAATTTGCACTTCCTCCAAACATAAAAGTTGAAGTATACATCTTGAAGTTGATAATACAATTTTAATGGATTTCATCTTATAAAAATCGAGCAAGTTATGGTCTTGGGAAGTTGCCCTCCAAACTAGGATTCAGACAAAATGACCTATAATCTTTCACCATAAAAAACGACTTTCCAAGAAAAACTAGCTCTTGACTTCAATATTAAAGTTGTTTGGAATTTCATTTAGAGTAACTGTTCTCTTGGAATAAATTTCATATGACAAAAATTGTAGGAGATAGGGTCTAGGGAACCCCGGTTTTGACTAGTTGACTTTCTCTGGTCAACCACCATGGACCAACTTGCTAGCTTGACATTATCTTGACTTTTGGGACTCATGGAGGATCATATATGCATAAGATTATGTAATGTGAGGTAGAACTTGAAATATTTGATCAATTTTTTAAGAAACTTGTTGAAGAAGTCACACAAGATACCCAGATGAATTAGGGTTTCCAAGGCAAACCAACTCCAAACTCTTGATAATTTTTTTTATCAAAATAACATGTGAAGACAATAGGGATTCATATATGATGTCTAGAGCCAATGTGAAACATTTCCTGATTGAGCTCCTTGCATTGAGGGTCTCAAACCCTATATATGAGCTTGATATAACATAGGTGAGCATGTGCACTACCTACAAAAGAGTTAAACTATACAATGACATATTTTTGGTATTTTGGTTAGTAAAAAGAAAAACAAAGTATGATTCAACCAAATGTGCTTGGTGACCTCTCCCAATGCAAACCCAATGAATGAGGGGTGAGGAGGATGCCAAGTTATAATCCCAATGCTAATGCATATGATGAGATATCATGAGGGATCTTAGGATCAAAATTGGGGTCTTACAACTGCCCCTATTTAAGGACGTTCTAGTTGAGGAGATGAAGGTTAAAATCTATGTATCGACTCAGTAGAATGGACTTAAATAACAACATAGAAACAAATTTTGGTCCCTAAGAGACCTCATGATGCATATGATATGAATGTTAAAAATAATCTTTGTGGGGAAAATGTTGCCACAAAGGAAAAGAATTTGGAGAGACCAAAAGTCTACAGGAGCATAGTGAATTCCATAAGGAAAACTCACTAGGGAGACAGAGACTCTGGGAGATAAAAGATTGTGCGTAGGCTAGGCTACAACTTAAAACTGCTGGGGGACACGAGAGATTCCATGAAAATAAATCAATGGAAAGAATCAGCCGGGGATAAAAAAGGAAATTTGTAGGGGACACAAGTATATCAGAACAAAACTGAAATACCTGAATCAAGCAGGGGGTGGCGATTTCACTGAGGAAATGCGCACTCAAACTCGACTGGGGAAGAAATGAACTTCAACACAGGAGTAACAAAAGTATATTATCCACTACCAGTTACTGGGTAAGGAGATAACAAAATTCTGTCAGAGAGGACATCTGTTATCAGTTAGGGTAAACATATCAAGGATGACTCGCTGAGGGTAGCCAATTGGTGTATTCATTACCAGTTACTGGGTAAGAATAAACTGCCGGGGAAAAGTCAAAAATAGGATTTATAACTACCAGCCACTGGGTAGAAGACCAAAGAGAGAGAATATATGTCACTGGTTAAAGTGAAGAAATCAAGGATAGACTCAAAGGGAAGAATATCCGTCACCGGTTAAGATGAACATATAAAGGATAAACTGCCGAAAAAATTAGGAATTACATCTATCGATTACTGGATAGAATACCGAAGAAGATAATATCCGTCATTGGTTAGGATGAACATATCAAGGATAGACTCTGCAAGGGAAAACAGGATTTACAACTACCGGCTACTAGGCAGAAGACCAAAAAAGAGGAGGAAACCCGTTATCGATTAGGATAAACATATCAAGGATTAACTCTCTGGGGAATGAAATAAGGATTACAACTACCTTTTTACTGGGCAGAATACCAAAACAAGAATATTCTTCATCGGTTAAGATGAACATATCAAGAATAGACTCAAAGCAGGGGGAGAAAATATCCGTCATCGGTTAGGATGAACATATCAAGGATAGACTTCCCGAGGAAACGTGAAAACGAATCCGCGGGGGAGAAAAAGGAAATAAATTTCTTTTACCGGGTATTGGGAAAAAGTAAAATACTCACAAATTGAGAAGAATATTACCAGTTACTGGGTAACAGACTCTCTAGATACCCAAAAGCATCTATCTAGGCAAGATCTAGAAAGAAAAGGTCAATCAAAGACTCAACCCAATAAGGATATAACTCAGGGGGAGTGGTTCCATGCAAATAATCAACTAGGGAGGAAGCTGAAATAATAATTATCCACGAGGGAATAGCTCAGTGGGAAATGAGAAAGGTTAAATTATTTCTACTTAAGGGGCTGACACTCTACAATTGAAAGAGGACATACACACTGACACTGCGCGGGGGGGGGGGGGGGGGGGGGGGAGGATACCACCATAGCAGAAGATCAGAGAAATAATGAATCACAAAGTGAAATAATGTAATAATGAAATCTATGAATGTATATGTATATGTATATGTATATATGATGATTATGCTGACAAAACGATCATAAAGGATACAAACATCACTGGTCTGAATCATCAATACAATACTCAGCCAATCTCAATAGGAGGGAATCAACTGGAGAAAGAGAGGTAAGGGATGGACGCGAATTATCCATCTCAAAGGCTTAATCTTGGCTGGAGAAAAGGAAAAGATATGTCGAGGATCTACACCATCAATTCTTCGGGGAACTTTAGGACAACACCATATGAAATGGGAGACAACCTTGTAGAAGACAAAAGAATTGCTCAAAAATCAGTGCTAGCAAGAATCAAGCAGAAACTCTGCTGATGACCTGAAGGGAGTAACAATCAGTGATGAATATGTGCAAACCGTTGAGATAGCGCACCATCAAAATGAAGGAGGCAAATACAAACTCAGCTGGGGAAACCAACAAAACTCGGCTGGAGATGCTGAAATGCTGCTGGGGAGGAAATAGAGGTCACACCAACTGCTTGGGAAAAACCAGCAATGCTTCGAATTTTAGGGCTCACCTGTTTTCAAATCGCTGTTGATATCCCTTAAACGAAATCGATTTCTCTTTAAAAAGTAACTTCTTTTTTATATTTTAAGAAAACATTATTTTGATTTAAAAATTTGATTTCAAAATGATCATCATAAAATTTAATTCTATTTGGCTGAAATATAAATAAGAGTAGAAACAATTGGATAAAAAGCTCAACTTTATTTAATAGAATGGTAGTTTGTAAATGACAAGACTCCAGAGATCATTACAAAAGTTGAAAAATGGTAATTTACATGGAAAAGGGCTACATTGAATACAATGATCACTAATCCTTCTACCGACTTTGATATCCACTGTGCTCTTGGCTTTGGTTAAAGATGAATCAGAACCAAACGTCGTTCTCAAGAATGTCTTCAAGATTGAAGATCAACAGGATGCGGTTACTCGCCATAATCCCTAATTTTTTTTGCATAAATTGCCCCAAGGTTGGGTACTCAATTTATCGGGATAATTTTTTTTTTGTTTTATGTCTCTAACTTTTTCCTGGATCGCCCTTTCGGGTTTTCAATCCACCGAGACGCTCATTTTTGTCTAAGTCGCCCTTTCGGGTTTTCAACTTAGCGAGTTGTTCTTTTCATTTTAGGCGAAGTATTTCTTGACTGCATTGGCATTCATAGGACGTGTGAACTTCTCACCATCCATAGTTGTAAGAATCGAAGCACCTCCTGAAAAGGCTCTCTTAACAACATATGGACCTTCATAATTAGGAGTGCATTTGCCCCTAGAACCTGGTTTGAAAGATAGAATCTTCTTGAGCTCAAGGTCACCTTCTCTAAACACACGAGGCCTGACCTTCTTATCAAAAGCTTTCTTCATTCTCTGATGATATAACTGACCATGACACATGGAAGTCAACCTCTTTTCTTCAATCAAATTCAGCTAATCATACCTGGTTTGACACCATTCAGCTTCTGTCAACTTGGCTTCCATCAGCACACGCAATGATGGGATCTCAACCTCTACTGGGAGCACAACTTCCATGCCATAAACAAGTTAGAAAGGGGTTGCCCTTGTTGAAGTGCAGATGGATGTACGACACCTGTGCAAAGCAAATGGGAGCATTTCATGCCAATCCTTGTACGTTATGACCATCTTCTAAATGATCTTCTTAATATTATTATGCGCAGCTTCAACATCCCCATTCATCATGGGTTTGTAAGGAGAAGAATTATGATGTGCAATCTTGAAGTCTTTGCAAAGAGCTTCCACCATATTATTGTTCAAGTCATATCCATTATTAGTAATGATCTTTCTTGGCACACCATACTGGCATATATTTTGATTTTTGATAAACCTCACAACAACTTGCTTGGTTACATTCACATATGATGTCGCTTCAACCCACTTTGTGAAGTAATCAATAGCCACCAGAGTGAAACGATGTCCGTTCCAAGCTTTGTGCTCAATCATGCCAATCATATCAATTCCCCACATGGAGAAGGGTCATGGAGAGGAAATGACATTCAATAGTGCCGGTGGAACATGAATCTTATCTGCATATATTTGACATTATGGCATTTCTTCACAAACTTGCAACAATCAGATTCCATTGCCAGCCAATAGTAACTTGCTCTCAACATCTTCTTAGCCATAGCATGTACATTGAAATTAGTACCAAAGGAACCTTCATGGACTTCAATCATCAATAGGTCTGCTTCGTGTCTATCCATGCATCTGAGCAGAACCATATCGAAGTTTCTCTTGTACAACACATCACCATTCAGGTAAAGTTTCCAGCTAATCTTCTCAAACTCTTCTTATCTTTCAAAGATGCCCCAAGTGGGTAAATCTGACTTTGGAGGAAACTCTTGATGTCAAAATACCACGGGTTTCCATCTTTGATCTCTTTAACAACAAATATACGAGCTGGGCTATCAAGATGTTGTAAGACCCCAATTTTGACCCTAAGATCCCTCATGCTATCTCATCATATGCATTAGCATTGGGATCACACCTTGGCATCCTCCTTACCCCTCATTCATTGGGTTTTCATTAGGAGAGATCACCAAGCATCATGTGATTGTATCATACTTTGTACTTTATCATTCTTTCCTACCCAAAATACCCAAAAGTATGCCATTTGTATAGTTTAACGCTTTTGTAGGTAGTGCACATGCCCACTTATGCTCTATCAAGCTCATATCTAGGGTTTGAGACCCTTAATGCAAGGAGATCAATCAAGAAGTGGTTTACTATGGGTCTAAGAATCATATATGAATCTCCATAATCTTTACATGTTATTTTGATCAAGAAATCATCAAGAGTTTGGAGTTGGTTTTCCTTGGAAACCCTAGTCCATCTGGGTATCTTGTGTAACTTCTTCAACAAACTTCTTCTACAATTGATCAAATAATTCAAGGTATACTTCAAAATTTCATCACCTTATGCATATATGATCCTCCATGGGTCCCAAAAGTCAAGAGAATTGCAAGCTATCAAGTTGGTTCAAGGTGGTTGACCAGAGGAATTCATTTGATCAAATCTGGGGTCACCTAGACCCTATCTCCTACAATTTTTGTCATATGAAAATGATTCCAAGAGCACAGTTACTCTAAATGACATTACAAACAACTTTTGTGTTTAGGTATAGAGCTAGTTTTTCTTCTAAAGCCATATTTTATGATGAAAGATTATAGGTCATTTTGTCTAAACCCTAATTTAGAGGTCAAATTCCCAAGGCCATAACTTGCTCAATTTTTATGAGATGAAAGATTTCCAAGTTTCAAAATCAAATTCAAGATGTCTAATTCAACTTTTATGTTTGGCGGAAGAGCTAATTCAACTTTTATGAGCATGTGATATGAGGATAGATTATAGGTCATTTTTGGACCAATGCCATTGAACAAGTGATTTTCTTCAAGTTCAAAAATGCATAACTCCTTCATATTAAATCCAAATGATGTAAAATTTGTGACCATTTTTAAGTAATTTGAGATAGATACAACTTTGATGAAGGAACCTTTCTCATTTCAAGCTCACATAAAAAGTTAGCCAAGGTGGAATAAGTGAACATATGGCTTGACACTTAGAATTTTTTTTAATATGTTTAATTTTCCAAACGGCCACCTCAATATTCATCATGATACAAGCTTCAAATTAAAAAGTGTTCAACATGAAAGTTGTTTCTCTTGATCTAACTTTTCCAAAAAGTCCAATTTCATCCATTTTTTACAAGATTTGAATGGGTTGCACATGGCTTGAACATTGCATCATCATTTGGAAAGATTGAATTTCAAACTTCCATGCACATTTGCCTAGCATTCCAACTTGATCTTTGACTTGTGTGTATTTAATTATAGACCAAATGACATGATTTCATGTGCCTGTACATGCCCATGCATCTATGCATCACTCATTGCTAATTTTGGAAATTCACTTCAAGTGTGCAAATATCAATTGAATGTGTTATAAATAGAGGCTCTATGCATCCGAAAGGAGGACCCTGCGCACCAGCTTTAAATCCACACCTTCAAACCCTTCCATTTGAGAGGATAAACCTGAGAATTTCCATTGGAAATTGATTTTGAGTCTCACTGTTTTGAGATTCAAATCTCCAGGGATCCAAAGCCTTTTGATCTATCTAATCTACTCCTTCAAGCATTCAAAACAAGATCAAGCACAAGCAAGAGCAAGAACAATTGAATCCAAACCTACATTGAAGGTATTTTTCAAAAAAAATCATCTCTTTGATTCTCACCCAATTCTCTATAGTTCTCTTGGATCTTTGGTTGTCTGAAGTCCTACCAATGTAGGCAACAAGATTACGTTGCTTTGAGGTCAAATCGAAGCAACTCAAATCGTGTACCTCAAATTTCAACTCCTTGTATCTCTAAATATACTTGGAGTTAGGATGAATTGAGGCCAAATTCGAATTCAGTGCCATTTTTACTTTAAAATCATGTCCTTCTTTTTAATTTTGGTGATGGTTGTGACTTAACCAGTCCGGTGAAACTCACCGGAGAAGGAGATCAGAGTTGTAGCTCCAGTGGTGAGTTGGCAGGCTCAGGACCATAGGATCCTTTTGAAATGAAATAATCTCACACGTTGGTTTGAATTACCATAGTTGTGGCGTGCTGATTAAATACCATCGTGGATTGCGCGCTTGTGACCACTTGATCTGCCACCTCAATTAGTGAGGGAGATCAAGTGGTCCACGTTTTTTCTGATTATTTGTTTTCATTTTATTTGTTTTATTTTCATTAATTCATATTAATTTTAATATTGATCCAACAAATATGAGAGTTTCACCAAAAGAATTTAAATAAATTCCTTTTTCATATTCTGAATTAAAATGATTTTGTGAATATTTTTAATGGTTTAAAAATAGTTTTAAGTTTCCAAAAAATATGAAATTTTTTCTCCAAGGTCCTTTGACCTCGTTTGACCTATGATAAATCTCATGGCCATTTCTTTGGTGTTTTGATGAGGTTTTAGGAATTTGACAACCCATAATTTAATTTAATGCATTATTTAATTGATTTTAATTGTTTAATTGCCAAATAAATTGTGTTGAGCTTCTAGTTTTGACTTGTTGAGTTTGACTTGTATTGTTGGGCCTTTGTCAAGGTTGATTTGAATTTGTTGAGCTAAAATAATTGGATTTAGGGGATTGATGAAATGTACATTTCATCTCCCAAAATGAATGAATGATTTTAATTTGATAAAAGTCCTCCTTTAACCAATTTGTGTTGACTCCATTTCCCCTCCCTCTTCATCTCAATCCCATTCTCTTCTCATTCATTTCATGGACCTGTGATGACTCCATATCCTAAGGCTAGTTGATTGTAAAATCAACATAAGCGGGGATGAGATTAGGTCCAACCCTTTTGCATATTATTTTTAAGTGTGGTATGTTTTAGGAGTATGGTTCATAATACCATGTCTCTAACATGCATTAACACTAAAATTTCTATTGCCCGGTCTCAAATAGTTGTGACTTCTATATAAGTCCAATTACGATTGCTTAACATAGCGCTAAATTTGTGACACAAAAAGGCATGGCATTCTAGTAAGTGAGATTGTAAGTCTCCCCTCTTTCATGGTATTGTGTGGAAACTTGGCCTTTTTTTCCTTCCTTGGGAAGATGTCTTGGTTCAAGGATCCATGCTTGTGATAAGTGGGTTAAGTGTTCTCCAAAGAATGACTTAAACAAAACCAAAGCAAATGCAATACTAACTTCTAATCAACTAACAACTAACATTTAGTTTCAAGCCATTTACTTTTATGCAATTTAATTTTAAGTCTTTATTCATTTGCCATTATTCATACCATTCAATTTTTTTACTTTAAGGTCATTTTCACTTTGCTCACTTGAGCCATACTTTGTGAATATATTGTGTTTGTATATACTTATTTTGTTTGTGTGGTCTTTTGACCTTAATGTACATAATAAGAACAAAAACCCTAAAAGACATTTTGTGTTGACTGTTGGATTTGATCCGAGACATTGGACTTAGAATTAGGCAACATTCCCTATGCAAAAGGAGCGGACCAATGCCAACTTTCATGAAACCAAGTGCTTGTGAAGTGAACTTTCATCTGATACAATATTGAAGATCCATTGGAGTTCATCTGTAACATGATCATATTGAAGTTGTTGTTTTGAACCCGTGTCTAATGTTTATCTTTGAAGTCATCTGATACATGGGGAATTATGAACAAGATCATGGAGTTTCTAAGCTTAGATATGGCTATCTTTATTTGATTCATTTCTCTTCACCTTGCTATTTGTGTATTGATATTGCTTGATTCTAAAGTCTAAGTGAGATTTGGGTTTCTATATGACATTTTTGTCTATTGGATTGCAGCCCATTGGTCAGATCTTTTCAACTCTTAACTTTTAATTTTTGCTTAGGATTAGTCTCTTCATTTCTTCCCCACTTCTTTAATTTCAAATATCTCCCTCCTTTTAAAATCTTCTTTGTTTGTGATTTCTAAAATCTAGACTATTTGTCAAGTTAGAAACTTTGGCTTTATGCCATTGCATTTTCAAACTCACTTTATTAATCAAACTTATAAATGGACTTAACTATACTTGACTTAAAATTTCAAAAGCCAAAAAGAACTAACACTCATTCAAACCTTTTTAGGCCTCTTGTGCCTATGTAAAAATTTAAAATTTTATTAAAAGCAACTCATTCACTTTGAAATTTATACCATGAACTACGAGGTTTTGATCCCTCATTTTTATGTTGGTACGTAGGCACAAGTCCGAAGGTCTTGTCAAACACAAAAATATAATTAATGAATTCTTTTCTCATCCCTCCACTCTATTTATTGCAAACATCATTTTATACCAAAACACATATGCACACAAGAAAGGGCTCCCTAGGAGTACCTAGGACACTTTGGGTGCTAACACCTTCCCTTTGTGTAACTAACCCCCTTACCTGTAATCTCTGGCATTTTATTAGTTTTGATTTGAAAACTTCTTATTTTTGGGTTTTGTTTGTACTTTTCCCTTTTCCCTTGGAAACAATAAAAGTGCGGTGGCAACTCTGGCTTAATTGACGTCTAGTTTATCCATAGCTTGATGGTCATGAATTCATAGCTACAGAAATTACGTGGCGACTCTGTTGGGGAGTAGTTTCCAATGGGTTTAGCCTACCTTTGTGTGTATATAATTATATATTTGATGTATATATATTTGCTTGTGTGATATAATCTACTTGTTGTGCTTGGTGATCTCTGAGTAGTGACATAAGTTCTAACCCGAACTTGAGTGCAATTAAGATAGGAGGATGGTATAGTCATGTTCGACTTGTGTGGAGTAGTGCTTAACAAGTTGGCCTGAGACCCATCTACTCAGTGGAGACCCTTTTGGAGTTAGGAATGTCACACAAGTCATTTATGGTTAGGCATTACTAT
The DNA here is from genome assembly GCF_024323335.1 of Lathyrus oleraceus. Classification (NCBI taxonomy): domain Eukaryota; kingdom Viridiplantae; phylum Streptophyta; class Magnoliopsida; order Fabales; family Fabaceae; genus Lathyrus; species Lathyrus oleraceus. Next base: position 486,997,822 of record NC_066583.1, read on the forward strand.
CTCTGATTTGGGGTCTGAGAAGCTGAGGATCGTAGAACATTTAACCCCTCTTGGGCTATTTAGGACGTAATGCAAAGATTGTTCAAGTGTAGACTTGATAATAGTTGTTACACGATATTACACTCAGACGAGTTTCTCTTGAGAATATTATGGGTCGATGAGTCAGTCATCCTAACCTGTAATATCCGATAGATGGAATTAAGACTCTGGGAACTTTTTAGAACATGATCAATAGGTTTTTATCCTTAGTTCACTCCTTTGGGATGGTTCTTGTAGCGGGAAATTCATGATCATCAAGCTATTGACAAGCTAGAGATCAAATAACAAGAGCCGCCACCGCGCTTTTATTGTTTCCAAGGGAAAAGGGAAAAAGTACGAACAAAACCCAAAAGTAAGAAGTTTTCAAATCAAAACTAATAAAAAGTCAGATATCACAGGTAAGGGGGTTGGTTACACAGAGGGAAGGTGTTAGCACCCAATGTATCCTAGGTACTCATAGGGAGCCCTTTTTGTGTGCATATGTATTTTATACAAAGTGATGTTTACAAACAAATAAAATGGGGGGATGAGAGAAGAATTCATTAATTATATTTTTGTGTTTGACAAGACCTTCGGTCTTGTGCCTACGTACAAACATAAAAATGAGGGATCAAAACCTCGTAGTTCGTGATACAAATTTCAAAATGGATGCATTGATTTTAACAAAATTTAAGTTTGAAAGGCACAAAGGCCTAAAATGGTTTGAATGAGTTAGTTCTTTTTGGATTTTTGAATGTTTAAGTCAAGTATAGTTAAGTTTATTTACAAGTTTGATTTAAGAAAAGAAGTTTGAAAATGCAATGGCATAAGGCCAAAGTTTCTATCTTTTTTGCAAAAAAGTGGTCAAAGTTTAGAACAAAAGTAGTTCACACAAAGAAGATTTTGAAAAAATGGAGGGAGAGATTTTGAAATTAAAGAAATGGGGAGAAGATAAAGAGACTATCCTATGCATAAAATTAAAAGTTTAGAGTTAAAAAGATCTGGCCAATAGTGTAGCAATCCAATAGACAAGAATGTCAATAGAAACCCAGAATTCCCTTGGACTTTTAGAATCAATCAATACACAAATGCACAATTATATTATCTTGAAGAGCTAGGCATCAAATAAATATGGCCACATCCAAGCTTATCCATTCCATGATCTTCTTCAAAATAGCCCATGTAACAGATGAATTCCACAAGTCACGGGTTCAAAATAACAACTTCACAATGATCATGTTGCAGATGAACGTAGAGATATCTTGAATGATGTATCAGATGAAGATCAAATTGCAAGCACTTGGTTCTTCAACAAGTTGGCATTGGCCAAGTCCATTAGTATAGGAAGGTTGCCTAGATTCTAAGTCCATTTGTCCAAGATCACGCCAACAGTCCACTCAAAAAATTTTAGGGTCTTTGTTATTATTATGTACATTAATGGTCAAAGACCACACAAACAAGCAAAGTATACACAAACAAAATATATCACACAATATAGTCCAAATACACATAAACAATTAGAATGATATGAACAATGGCAAATGAAATAGAGTGCTAAAAGTAAATGGCATTAAAGTAAAAGCTTGAAATTAAAAAGTTAGTAGTTAATAGGTTAGAAGTTAGTATTGTTTTGCTTTTGTTTTCCATTTCAAGACATTCTTTGGAGAACACTCAACCCACTTATCACAAGCATGAATCCTTGAGCCAAAACATCTTCCAAAGGAAGGAAAGAAGGCCAAGTTTCCACACAATACCATGAAAGAGGGGATACTTACAATCTCACTAACTAGAATGCTTATGCCTTTTATGTCACAAATTTAGCGCTATGTTAAGCAATCGTAATTGGACTTATGTAGAAGTCACAACTATTTGAGGTCGGGCAATAGAATTTTGGTGTTAATGCATGTTAGAGACATAGTATAATGGACTATGCTCATGAAACATACCACACACAAAAAGAATATGCAAAAGGTGTAATCTCATTCATACTCATGTCAATTTTTCAATCAACTAGCATTAGGACTTTGAGATGTCATAGGCCAAATGGAATGAATGAATGAAGAAGAGGAATGAGATGAAGAGGGAGGGGAAGGGATCAAAACACAAATTGGTCAAGGGAGGACTTTTACCAAATTAATATCATCCATTCATTTTGGGAGATGGAATGTACATTCCATCAATCCCCTAAATCCAATGATATTAATTTGACAAAGTCAAATCAACCTTGACCAAGAACCAACAACAAGAGTCAAACATAAACAAAGTCATCACAATTGGTCAACAAATCTATTTGGTATTTATTCAATTTAAAAATACTAAAATAGTGCATTTAAATTAAATATGGTTTGTCCAATTCCTAAAATCTCATCAAAACACCAAAGAAATGGCCATGAGATTTATCAGGGGTCAAACAAGGTCAAAGGACCTTCTGGAAAAAATTTCATAATTTTTGGACATTTAAAAATATTTTTAAACAATTAAAAACAAATTCAAAATCAATTAAATCATGAAAAATATGAATAATGATCCAAAAAATAATTTTAATTCAGAATATGAAAGAGGAAATTATTTGAAATTTTTGGTGAAACTCTCATATTTTTTAGATCAATATTAAAATTAATATGAATTAATAAAAATCAAAGGAATTAAAATAAAAAACAGAAAATCAAAAAAACGTGGACCACTTGATCTGCCTCATTAATTGAGGTGGCAGATCAAGTCGTTGAGCGCACGCGGTTGTCCATGCACTTGAGTCAATTGTTCACACACGTGGTAATCAACATGTACGCTCGTGATTAAATCATTTCAGTTGGATCCTATGGTTGTGAGAGATGCCAACACATCATCGGAGCTGTAGCTCCGATCTTCTTCTCCGGTGGACCTCACCGGACTGGTCCACCATCAACCATCACCAAAATTAAAAACAAGGACATGATTTCAAATTAAAAATGGCACTGAGCTCGAATCTGGCCTCAATTCACTCCAACTCCAAGTATATTGAGAGATACATGGAGTTGAAATTTGAGGTACATGAACTGAGTTGCTTCTATTTGGCCTCAAAGCAACTCAGACTTCTTGCCTACATTGGTAGGACTTTAGACAACCAAAGAATCAATAGAATTGAGCAAGAATTTGAGAGAATCGAAGAGATCAAAATTTTTGGAAAATACCTTTAATGGAGGTCTGGATTCAACTGATCTTGATCTTGCTTGTGCTTGATCTTACTCCACTTGCTTGCAGAAGAAGGATTTGAAGCTTACAAGGTTGTGGATTCTTGGAGATTTGAATTTCAAAATAGTGGAAATTCAACCTCAAATTAAAATGAATTTCTCAGGTTCATCCTTTGCAAAGTAAGGGTTTGAGATGGGGGATCAAAGTTGGCGCAAATGTGTGTGAAATTCTGAGCACCTGGAGCTCTATTTATAGCCAATTCAGTTGATATTTGCACACTTGAAATGAACTTCCAAAATTAGCAATGTGTGATGCATGAATGCATAGGCGTGTGCAGGCCCATGAAATCACTCTATATGATCCATAATTGAGTGTAAGCAAGGATGAAGTCATGTTGGAATGCTAAGCAATTGTGTATGGATGTTTGAAGTTTGATCCTTGCCAAGTGATGTCACCATGTTTATGCCATGCGCAACCTATGCATTCCTTGTCCAAAATGAATGAATTTGAGCTCTTTGGAAAGGTGAGATCAAGGGGAACAACTTTCATGTTCAACACTTTTTCATTTGGAGCTTGGAACTTGGCTAAACTTGAGATGGAAGTTTGGAAATTTTTGACATATCAAAACATTTCTAAGTGTCAAGTCATATGTCTCAATATTCCACCTTGCTTAAATTTTTATATGAGCTTTAAATGAGAAAAGTGTCTTCAAAAAAGTTGTATATATCTTAAAGACCTTCAAAATGGTCACTAATTTCATGTAGTTTGGATTTAAAATGATAGAGTTATGCACTTTTGAAGTTTTGAAAAATCACTTGATCAATGGTATAGGTCAAAAGTGACCTATAATGTAACCTCATATCACATGCTCAAAAAAGTTGAATTAGCTCCCACTCCAAACATCAAAGTTAAATTATACACATTGAATTTGGTTTTGAAAATTGGAAATATTTCATATCATGAAAAATGAGCAAGTTATGGCCTTGGGAAGTTGACTTTCAAATTAGGGTTTAGAGAAAATGACCTATAATGTTTCAACATAGAAAATGATTTTCCAAGCAAAACTAGCTCTAGGTCTCAACATTAAAGTTGTTTGGAATGTCATTTAGAGTAAGTTTTAACTTGGAATCATTTCCATATGGTGAAAATTATAGGAGATAGAGTCTAGGGAGACCCAGTTTTGATTAGATGAATTCATCTGGCCAACCACCATCAACCAACTTGCTAACTTCCAATTATCTTGACTTTCTAGGATCATGGTAGATCATATATGCATAAGATGATGAATTTTGAAGTGTCTCTTGAGAAATTTGATCAATTGGTGAGATACCTTGTTGGAGGAGTTACTTAAGATACTCAGTCAAACTAGGGTTTCCAAGGCAAATCACCCTCAAACTCTTGAAGAAAACTTGATCAAAATAACATGTAGAGATCATTGGGACTCATATGTGATGTTAATAACCATAATTTAATCCATTATTGGTTGTGTTCTTTGTTCATGAGGGTCTCAAACCCTAGATGTGAACTTGATGAATTAATGGAATCATGCCCTTCCTACAAAAGAGTTAGACAAATGCAAAGACATATTTTTGGTATTTTGGTTAATGAAATGATAAAATACAAGTATGATACAATCACAAAGTGCTTGGTGATATCTCCCTAAACAAACCCAATTAAGGAGGGGTAAAGAGGATGCCAAGGCATGATCCCAATGCTAATGCTTATGATGAAATTGCATGAGGGATCTTAGGGTCAAAATTGGGGTCTTACAGCTGCCCCTATTTAAGGACATTCTAACTGAGGAGGCGAAGGTTAAAATCTTCATGTCGACTCAGTAGAATGGGCTTAAATAACAACATATAGAAACAAATTTTGGTCCCTAAGAGACCTAATGATGCATATGACATGAATGCAAAAGTTAATGCTCTGTGGGGAAATATTGCCACAAAGGAAAAAGAAATCAGAGAGACCGAAAATCCGCAGGAGCACAATGCATTCCGTAAGGAAAACTCACTGGGGAGACAGAGACTCTGGGGAAAAAGGAGTTATGTGTAATACCCATAGCAATATTGAGGTTTTTGAGACATATGTGGAATACCCATAGCAATATAATATTTGAAAACTTTTTACACCAAAGAAGTAGTACAGTCTCGGTAACCAAAAACAATACAAGAGAAAAGGAGAATAAACATCCTATGGAGCCCTAGAAGCAGTCGTCTAAAGCCTTCGATATCCAAAGATAATTCGCACGAAGCTTCTTCACCTCTGTCTCATAAGCTGCTTTCATGTCGGCCTTCTCCTTGGCAAGCTGATCATATCTCTTCTTCCAAAACCTAGATGAGTGAGGTAGGAGAGAAGTAACCACATCAATGGGCTCATCAACAACCTGATGCTCTAGAAACTCGATCAATGCATCCTTCTCCTTGAGTTGCTGAAGAAGCTCCTCATGCTCACGAACCCAAGCACGCGAACGGTCTTCGTCTCTTAACTCCTCTACTCCTTGATTAGGGAGGGTTGAAGGCCCAACCATAACCATAGGGGTAGGTTTCGGATACTCATATGGCATGCGGTACTCGAGGGCCCTCTTCCTTACCCAAGAGGTGTAAGGTTCCAAAGCAACACAGTTCCTTGGACCAAGCTCATTCCTCCCTTTCCTATGAACCTTGCGCCAGGCGCGGACCATCCTATCCTAAAAGTTTTGGGGATCTTTACCCTCTTGAAAGAATAAGCCTTCCAATGAAATGTTGTTAGGTTTATCCTTTAAGGGGAACCCAAGCTGACGGTGAGCCAAAGCAGGGTTGTAGTTAATTTCCACCACATGTACCAAGAAGAGGTACGTTGGAGAACTCACCACAAGAATCAATAATCTGAATGCCATCATAAACATGATTATACCAAGAGATATCATCATTAGTGAGAGACATAGGCCTTGTGGACCACCGTAGACATCCCTTGTTCTCCTTGAAGGCAAGCGTCTGAGGCAAGTGCAAAATAAACCACTTGTACAACAGAGGCAGGCAGCATACAATGGAACCACCACCCTTTGCATTCCTCATATGCAAAGAGAAATAAGTGTCACCCAACAGAGTCGGAACGGGATTAAGAGAAGAGAAAATCCTAATAGCATTCACATCCACGAAGTTATCGATGTTGGGAAATAACACTAGCCCATAGATGAGGAGTACAAATATGGCTTCAAAAGCTTCCTTACTCATGGCCTTCCCAAACAAGGTAGCTTTGGCAATCAGAAAATCAGACGGGAGACCTTGAATTCCACCCTTGGTAGTCATATTGGCAACAATGTCAGATACCTCCATGTGAAGCATGTCAGCAATTTCTTGAGAAGACGGAATCTTCTCCAAACCACTGAACAGAAATCGGTCAAGAATAGGTATACCCACATGATAAGCGTACTCCTCCAATGTAGGCAAAAGCTGGAAATCCGGAAAAGTGAAGCACTGATACAGAGGATCGTAGAACTGCACCAACACACTCATCAGACCCTCATCCATCTTGGTAGAGAGAATAACTAGAAGTTTCCCATGGCGAGCTTTGAACTCCAAGGGCTCTAGTACATAAGATGTCAGGCGCCTTAACTCTCTCAAGTCGGGTTATCTGAAACTGTACTTCTCTGTATTCCTTCTTTGCTTATCCATGTCTGAAAATTTGCAAATAGACCTTTTAAGTTCCTTGCCAAAAATCTTATTGTCGATTACATGAATACGGATGAATGCATGGATGCATGGATGCAACAAACACACTCAAGGATCAAGCTAGTCACACCATACAAAGGTCACAGGATGGCTCAAGTCATCGTCAATATCAATCATCTATCTTGGTGGATTAGATTTTACACCATATCAACACCCAAGATCCATTGATTTTAAGGATATACGAGAACGGATCGACCGCGAATCACGGGTTTGTTGTGAGTCACGAGCATGGAGTCTCGGTTAAGAACCACCCAACGGGAGTGTACTACGGTTAAACCTGACAATCATGTTCTAAAAGGTTCCCATAGTCATCATCCCATATTTCGGATATTATCGGATAAAACGACTACTCGTCCTCCAAAAATATTCTCGAGAGGGACCCTTATGAGTGTAGTATCGCGTAACAATCGCATCAAGTCTTACACTTGAACGACCTTCGCACTACGTCCTAAAATAGGCCAAGATGGGCTAGGTATCTAAGGTCCTTGGTTTCTAGGGTTCATATTGGAAAGAGTAATGTCTAACCACGACTACTCGTGTGACATTAGTGATCCCAATAAGACATCCACCAAGTGAATGGACATGCAAGTTAACTTGTTAAGGACTAACTCCACACAAGTCAACAATATTATGCCATTCTCTTATCATAAGTGCACTCGAGTTCGGGTATAGAACTCATCTCACAAGAAACCACCAAGCATACAAGAAATTAATATATCAAGCAATTCATACATTACAAACAATACATTCATCCCAAATTTTCACAAAAATATGCCACAAATAAATATAAACATACAACTCATACAAGCAAAAAGTAGGCCGAACCCACGGGGCTTGGCTCCCCAGCAGAGTCGCCACATTTCTGTAGCGGGGTTTTCGTTACCTTTAGGTTTATTGACTAAACCAAAAGTCAACATACAATTTGAGTCGCCACCGCACTTTTATTTATCCAAAGGAAAGGCTAAAAAGCGAACAAAAGCCAAGTAAGAAGTTTTTCAAATCAAAAACTAATAAAAATGTCAGAGATCTAGGTAAGGGGGTTGGTTATGAAATGGGAAGGTTTTACGCACCCAAAACATCCTTAGTACTCTAAGGGAACCCTTTTTGCAAATATGTGTTATAGGTTGGTATTTGTGAAAGGATTTGTGCAAAAGATTGAAGGGATGAGAAGAGAATAAATTATATTTACAAATTTTATTGTTTGAATGGATGAACCCATTGCCTACGTACCATCACAAAGGAGGATCAAAACCTCGAAGTTCGTGGTAAAAATTTCAAAGATTAGTGAATTGATTTTAATCAGAAGCCTTAAGGTCTTTTGTTATCAAAGGGAGAAAACTCAACCTAAACCAACAATCCACCATGCGAGGAAGGCTTCAACATGCTAGTGAGGGATTAACCCTATAATAAGCATGGAAGGCTTATGATCCAACACTAAGGATAAGGTGAGATTTACATCAACCACTATGATAACTCAAACCTATGACTAATGTTTTTGAAAAGAATTTAACAAATGGCCATTGGAACCACAAAACAACTTGAAATGGGTTATATTTACAAATTGAATTTATTTACAAAATGAGGTCACTGTTGGATTAAAGTTTATTTACAATGAGTATTTATGAAAATGGTTTTGAAAAGTCAAAGGCCTAAGGCCTAGGTTTCTAATTTGAAATAAAGTCAAAGTTTTGAAAATGATTTTTGGTTTGGTTAGAGGGGGGAGAGGAGAGAAGGGCTATTCCTAAAGCAAACAAAGATAAGAGGAGAGAGATAACCCTTGAAGTTCCTTTTCATGGAGTCATAGAGATGACTCAAGATGCTCCTTTCCTTTGGATTTAGCACACAAAGCAAGCAATTAATAATTTGAATTCAAGCTCCTAGGATCTCCATTTGGCTTGGCTCTTAACTTGGCTACTCATGGCAATGGTCCTCTTTTCCCAATCTTAAGATGAGACTCCTATCACACCAAAAGCACACATTAAAAAGCTCACAATATAATAAAGGGAATGGACAAAGAATAAGTTTGAGGAGAAGTCCTTTGAGGTCAACTTTGAATTTTAGCATTCTAAAGGCATGAGGCCTAGTTGCTCTTCAACATATTTTGCATTCTAAAGGCATGAGGCCTAGTTGATCTTGAACTCCTTTAAGCATGGGTGAATCCTAATTCTAAGTCCTTTCTCCTTTTGCATTTTTGTTCACATCAAAACAAACACAAAACAACACAGAATAACAATATATTTATATACAATAATGGGCTCAAATGAGCAAAAAAAATGACTTAAACATAAAATATGTGCTGAAGTGAGCAAAGTGAAAATCAAGATGAATAATGAGCAAGAAATAAAGGATATTAAAATTAAATGACAAGAATTTAAAAGCTCAAATTAAACTTAGTAGTTAATAGAGTTATGTTAGCTTGTCATAAGACAATGTAGCGATATGTTAAGCAATCGTAAGTGGACTAATATAGTAGCCACACCTATCTGAGGCCGGTCAATAAGAATATGGGCAAAGAACACAAGTTAGAGGTCATGACTAGTAAGCCAAGCTCCATAAACTTGTCATGCCAAACAAGAGGGGAAGAGCCTTGTATTGACTTTTGGTTTTTTGCTTAACCAAGAAGTAACCTATCTTTGACACAAAATAACTCACTTGATCATGGATCAAGTTGAATTTGGTTTGGATCAAAGAAGATTAAACTTCTATTTGTCAAGACCAACCTCAAGACTTTAACTCATTGGACATTGAGGGAAAGAAAAGGATGAAGATGAAAGGGAGGGGGGTTAGAAGACAGCAACTAATCCCAATTGATCAAGGGGTAACTCATCCTTGATCAAATTCATTCATCTCTCTATGTGATGATCCTTAAGGACTCTCAAACCACAAGATCCAATGAATTTGATCAAAGTTGAATCAATTCAACCTTGATCAACACCAAACAGAAGAGGAATGAATATAACAACTCAAGAAGTCAATAATATTTTTTTTGGTAATTTTTGAATACAAATAAAAAATAAACAAACAAAGTTGAACCTCAAATTCAATTCAAAACAACTTCAATAAGTCCAATTAAATGTTCGTAGGTTCAACATAGTCAAACAAACTTTGACTAATTTTTTCACAATTTTTTTTTAAAACCAGGAAGCAATTAAAATCAATTAAAAACAACCAAAAATAGCATAATATGAATTAAAATCTCAAATAATCTCAAAACAAATAAGTAATTGTTGAGACTATTTTTCATTGACTTATCATGATCCATAGATGCTATGAAAATATTTTTGTATTTTTCTAAAGTCAGAAAGTATTTTAAAATGAATTAAAATCATTAAAAACCAAATAATTCATGAAAAATATCAAATGAGGTCACAAAAATAATTAAAAATCATAAGATGAAACTAGATTTTTCAAGAAAAATTTTAAAGTTGGTCTCATATTTTTCTGACCTCATATGAATTTTTTATGAATTATAGAAAATAGAATGAATTAAAGAAAAAAAAGAGAAAATAAAATAAAGCGAAAAAAGTTGAGCCACCGGATCCATTTCATTAATTGATGTGGCGTGTTACATGGCCTGGATCTGAGGGTGCATGATGCACTCAAGTCAACAGCGCAACACAATGCATTAAAAGAAGTAATCAGAATGGATGCACGATATTAAATCGTGAGGGAGGGATCCAATGGTTGGGATCAGTACACGTGGTGGTGGTGGTGGTGGTGGAAACCACCATCTTCTCCGATCAACCAAACAGAATCCGACCAGAATTGCAGGAAAACGATTCTCAATAAAAATGAAAAACAAGGGCATGGAAATGAAGCTCATGTGATGTAGGACATCATTGTACCATTAGATTCCTCTTATTCTTCCTATATTGAGAGAAAGATGAAGGAGAAAATCAGGGTGTCCACACGGATTGATCTTGAAATGGCAAATTAAATGCACCAAAAGCTTGCCTCAAGTATGAGGACTTCAAAGAACCACAAAAACACAAGAATGCTATATTGAATCGTGAGTTTCAGATCCAAACAGTTTGAGCTTATACCTTCAAAATGGTGAGTTTCTGGCCACGAATCCTTTAAGCTTTTGGCTCCTTTTTTATCTCTAAATATGGCTAAGATGATTGGCTAAGGAATCTAGCTTTGAAATTCAACTAATGTTGCTGAATTTCAAGCTCGAAAATATTGAAAATGGTGAGTGATTCCTTTGGTGAGGGTTATGGTTTCAGTTCAGCAGCATATGGGATCTCCAAAAGGTTATCAAATGAAGGATAAGAGGCCCTTATTTATAGGTAAATGCATCTGATCATCACACTTTGCTCATGTGCATGGTGTCGCTCCCCAGGATTTCCTGAATCCAGGTACAAACGCGAAGAAGAGTGTCGAGAAACAAAAAGGGTAGAGTCGCCAGCTATGTACTTTTATCCCAAGAGGAGGAAAAGGTAGTACTGCATAACCTAGAGGGAACGGATAAAACGAAGTCTCGAACCAAAGAAACTGAGTAAGTGGGCCGGTTACGTGAAGGGAAGGTTATCGCACCCCTTCACGTCTGTGGTACTCCACAGGATCCAAGATTGCTATTTATGTCTAAAGGTGTGTGTAAAAGTCCTACATGCAATGAGAAAGAGAGAAAATTAAAGTAGGGAAAATAAAGAGTTATTGCTCGCACGGGCCCTACCCTGCTGCATACGTATCTCAAGAAGGATTGAGAATCAGAGCACCGTAGCTCGGCTGACCTGTTTCTATTTGTTTTGTGTTTTTTAGGTGAACGACGTTACTACGCAATCTACCGGATGCTCGAACTTGGGAGACTTACTCACCTGTAGTAGAAGGAGTCAACGTGTCCTTAAGAGAAGATAGAGTTTGTTTGTGTTTTAGGAATGCTCATGCAAGAAAGGAAGTCCTAGACGAAGGAACCGTGCCACCTTAATTGACATGTAAACGAGAGACTATACAAAGTCTAGCAAACCTATGGGGATACAATCACACCACACAAAAACATATACATGAAGTAAACACACCAACAAAGGGGCTCAAACATCCAAGGGTGAGGCTTTAGTCAAGAGGGGTCATATCAACCTTGACAAACAAGCCAAAATTGTAGGGGTGTACTGAAGCTCTTAACCACTAACATTGAGAGTTAGGGTGAAGCTGATGAAAGGAGATGAGGATAAGACCTCATGCTCTTAACCCTAGCCTGGGTGAGCTTGAATCAAAGAAGGTGTGGGGATCCAGAAAGAGGGACCCTACTCCACTTGACTGACTCTATATACAAAGATCTTGGGTTAGGTTCAAGAGCATCAGCACGTAGTGCGAGCATAATGAACGACTCAACGAATAACAGGGGATTGATTGTAAATCCCTTCTATCTGTCAATTGCCTCTTCACTTAGGAGGACTTAGCAAGTAACGTGCCTCGACAAGGAGGTCTTTAGCATAAATGTAAACAATCACAAACATTGCCTCTTAAGGAGGACTTCAGCCAAATGCCTGCCAAAAGAAACGACAGGGCTTCCAGACTACATGGAGTGAGAGAGTGGTTACCTAGATGGTATATCAACCACAAACCAAAGCAAAGCTCAAGCAAGAGCTAAAAGCGACTAATGTACCTGTACAGAAGCCAAACAGTCAATATCATATTCAGAAAACCAAACAGACAACACAATGGAACATCCCACAGTTATACACAATGCAAGTCATGAATGTAATCACTCAAGTGATTTCATCACACCAATGGACCTACAACACAACAATAGTTAGTAAACCAAAGCAACTTGCATCTCAAGTAATGAGATCACCAACCATTAATGTTAAATACCTGAAACACAAACACAATTGGTGAGTACAAACCACTAGTACAAAGACTAGGGTCAAAGGCAAGTCAAATGACCAAAACAGAAGTCAATATTCCACATGAAGCACATTCAATCAAATAAGAAAGAGTCCCCAAAAGGACCAAAGCCAATTCATAGGCAAAGCCATCAATTAATCAAGATAAGGCAAAGGCAAACAATGTGATCACATTTGGACATCAAACATAGAAAATCCACATTAAAACAGAAATGTATCCAATGATCATGAAATTTTTTATGTGCACACAACATGTTATGAACAAGCATCCTACCAAAAATTAAGTCCAGAAGCAAACAAATGGTACATGAATGAAAATGCATAAAAGCGACATCAAATATGTGACACAAATTGTCACACCAAAAGTTCATGTGTCCAAAACAGTGATGGTAAATGATAAAAATACCAAACAACAGCCAAAAAATCATGTCACATGTTATGATCAGGCATGTCAAATTTCAAGGCAATTGGATTAAACATGAGCATTTCACAAAGCATATAGCACAACATGTCAATTTGGCACCATGTTCAAATAAGCAAGCACAATCAAAGATCCAGCAGCACAAAAATCAAGAAATTAACTTCACAAAATAAGAGACACCACAACAAGAATGTGGAAAAAAGTTTAGATTAATTTGGATTTGTTTTCTATTTTTAGTGATTTTTAGAAATTGCATGAACAAAATGAAATAATATTGAAAGTCATGTAGAAAATAAAATGGAAGGAAAATGGAAATGCGCATCCACCAAGTATTGAACACAGGTCCTTAAGGTCATGAGCGCTCAATGGAAAAACAATTTGAAATCAGCAAAAATGCCAGCGTGAGGATCGAACCCTGGTGAGTGAGGTTACAAGCGCGTTTCAAAATGCTGCGTTCCAACAGGAGGAAACAAATTGAATTAAAAAATGCCTGGCCAGAGTATCGAACGCAGCACAGCAAGGTTCAAGACGCGGCAATTGAAAACCCTAACGCATGAACCAGACGGCCGGAATAGTGATTCCGGTCGTCTTCTCCGGCCATACGCCGGCGATAGGTCATGAAATTTTTCCAGAAACATGCGTAAGTGGTACCGTTCGAAAGGCCTCGTTACCAGGAGCTCGAATATCCTAATTATTTGACCTAATTCTCACTGAGTAAAGCGGATCGAAGGAAAACAAATTGCACATCAAAAGTTCAAATCAACATATCTCATTCAATTCTTAACCAAATCATGATCTAATCATATCAGAATCATCAGTGAGTCACGCTCTACAAGATCATGTACATGGAAAGGCAAAATATGAAGATCGAATTTTCACCTACCTGTTATGTAGTGTGATGAAACAGTGTCCTAAGGTGCTCAAATCCTTCATATCTTCTCCTGTGTTGATGACTTGAAGCTTTATGTACGAATTGGCAATGGAAACAACCTAGATCCAGCTCAAACTTCAAGTTCCATCTTCATGTTCATGTGCTTGTGTAGCTTGATTCTTGGCCAAATTCTTCAATCCAAGCCTTGATTCCTACTCAACAATGCTCAATGAACACGATTATGCAAGAAAATTCATGAGTTATGTGAAGAAATTTCAAATTTGAATTGAGATAATTTTTGGAGGGAATCTTGAATTCTAGATCTAGAATGTGTTGTTATGCAAAAACAGTTAGGATTAGGCTTTTATATCACACGTTAATGATGTTGTAATCATAATTAAGCAATGGCTAATGAAAAATTAATGAGAAATGAGGTGTATGACCAAAAATGCAAATGTGATGTGGCATGAGCAATGTGCACGTGAACAGTGCCATGCAAGCTTCATAATCACTCAAAATCATCCAATGAACAACATGGAATTGGAATTAGACTCATGTGATCAACCAAATTTGAATTATGCATTTTCCCTCCAAAATGTACATGCATGGACACTTGATCATGTAAGCTTCTTTCATGCAAGGCAATGATAGATTTGAAAAATATTGGTCATGACAAGCATTTTGCAAAAAGAGTGGTTCAATTTGGGGTTTTGTAGCCAAAGTTATGCCATGTCGAACTTCCATGTACACTTTGAGATCCTTTGCTCATAACTTTTCAACCATTCATCAGATGCTCATGATCTTGGACTTTTTGGAAATGGGAGAGAAAGATCTTCAACTTTCATGTTGACCAAAATTTCATTTGAAGCTTCTTTGATGTTGGAAAGTCAAGTTGAATGTGGTCCAAAAACTTGCCATTTTTGGAAACTTTGAATTACATGTCACTTTCCATTTTTGGAAACTTTTGATTTGACTTCAAATTCTTCAAGATAGATGTTTGACATGATGAATAGGCCTTGTATGAACATGAATTAGATCCTTCCATTCACTTCCCCAACTCAAAGCCCTCAATTGACTGCACAGTTGACTTTTATGGTCCTCAGATGACCTGGAAATGCACTGATGACTTTGGGCCTCTACCACTTGGTAAAGTTGCTTCAAAATGAACCTTGGCTCATATAAGCTCTTTATAATGATCATGTGGCCTTCATCTCAAGAAAAACTTGCTCTTCTGCACAAAGGATTCTCTTGATGCCAAATCTGACTGCCAAGATGCAATGCAATATGAAATGATAAATGACTTACAAAATGAATGAATGCATGACGGAGTGAGGGCAAATTTGAGGTGCTACAGCTGCCCCTATTCAATCAACTGTGAACCTGAACGGATGAAAGCAGCGGCTATCAGACCTTCAAGGTAAACAGGGATTGAATACCAAAAGAACCGGAGAATTTGCACTCTACAGGGGATAAAGCTAAGAAAGCGAGCCCATTTACCGATGGCGGCTTCAAAGCAGGGTTTAATATTTTCCGATGTCAACGAAAGCGAGGCCATTTACCGATGGCGGCTTCAAAACAGATATCAAAGGAAAGCGAGGCCATTTACCGATGGCGGCTTGGGAATAAAAATTGATATTTACCGATATCAAGGACAGCGAGGCCATTTACCGATGGCGGCTTCAACACAAGATTGATATTTACCGATATCAAGGAAAGCGAGGCCATTTACCGATGGCGGCTTCAACTGGGGAGAAACAACATGTTTACAATTGAAATAAGACCAGTCATTTACCGATGACTCTACTGAGGAATTGATATTTACCGATATCAAAGAAAACGCTTCACGACCAGACATTTACCGATGACTGGGAAGGGACCCGATGTTTACCGACATCGAACAATGAATACACGACCAGACGTTTACCGACGACTGGGAATGAACTCGATGTTTACCGACGACTGGGAAGGAACTCAATGTTTAGCGACATCGCACAATGATATTTAGGAAACGAAACCAGACCAGACATTTACCGATGACTGGGAAGAAAGGATACACGACCAGACATTTACCGATGACTGGGAAGAAAGGATACACGACCAGACATTTATCGATGACTGGTAAGAAACTCGATGTTTACCGACATCGAACAATGATGTGTGCAGACACCAAGGAAAGAAATACACTTATGATACGAAACCACTTACCGATGGCTGATATTTACGGATAGTGAGTCTGGTGGGGAATCTTAAATGACAAAACCATTTACCGATGGTTAGCAAGCGACCGATGTTTACCGACATCGAACAATGATGTTTACCGACATCAAAAGAAAGGACACACACGGGTGTTGACAGAACAATTTTTTGTAGATCATGAGAGGCATGCCATTTACCGATGGCCAACGATTGGGATTCGACGACGTCGAAAGATGATGTTTAGCGACATCAAAGAAAACAGACATTACATGGATCAAAACAAGGCAGACACCTGCCGGGGTCCACACTGGGGAGATAATCAAGCTTTCCTTTCACGGATGGGTGAGGAAATAAATCTCTCTGGGGATTATCGATTCTGAATGCTGCCAAGAGCAATTGCTGCAAATGTGCCATACAGATGTTGAAAAATGATCCGCCTCTGCTGGGGGTATGATCCAATCTGGTTTAACACATGTATGCATATGTTTGAGTTTTCTATGGCGTAATGCTCCACACTGAATGGAAATGCTACGCAATTTGAGGATGCAAATGCAAATGATGATTACTATATGCAAGATGCAAAGGGAGGAGAACTCCTGCTGGGAAAGCAAATGATCACTTTGCTGAGCACACGACTCTGATTCGATCTTCCATTTCTGTGGGGAGACACAACAATCCTGCTGAGGATACTTACTGATCTGACATTCTCGGAACGGCAGAGAAACCAACTCAATTGGGGAGTCACTTGTTGGGAAAACACCAACCTCTCGATCATGATGGGGAATAGCACTGCTGCTGGGGAAAGGATAACCCTTACTGGGGACGACCTCCACTGAACCCGATCTGCTTGGAGACTTCGCTGGGGAAGAACAACCAACGCACACCTCCGTCGGGGAAACAGCAACCTTCAGACTTGCTGGGGAAATAATGTAACACCCTTCTAAATACCCCAATTATTATAATTAAAATACACATATATTCATCAGAGTAATTATGCCCCGAAGGGTGTCACACAATCATTTCACTACATTCATCAATTTCCTGTCATGCTCATTTATTTAAATCAAAATAAGGTCTTTTGCATAATTCGCAGCGGAATCAAATTCAACATCAATGTAAAACATGTAACACTATACATGTAAATCATCCAACAACCAATATCAACTTAATTAAAACATTCCCTCCCGATGTTACATCTATCAGAGCATGACCCACAAGAAACTACTCTAGACTCCAAGCATAAGCTTCTACTCAACTTATTCCTCGTCACCTGAAAAATAGGCGTAAGGGTTAGTTCCTCAATCAATATAATAAGCATTATAGAACAACATGTAATGCCAAGTAATTAACACATTAATTCACCCTAATTAGACTACGCATTCAGCAACAGTAATATCCATTCAAACATCATACTCAACAGTACAATCTCCATCATATTCAATCATTAACAACACAACACACAACACACATATGATACTGGAATACATCCATTCATATCATATGCCATACATTCATTATGCAATGAGACTCTATGCATGCGGTACCGACTATTTGTGAACATATAGTTCAACCTCACCGTCCAAATCCAGGCACGGCTACCAAGCTCACTAGTCCCACTCATTTGAGACATAGTGACTCACTCACTAATTCCTCACCATGGGAATTAGCTACCACCCCAAATGGGCCATGAAATGCACGCTAATCACCTAGCATGCAAACATCAACAACAACAATCAAAATGATTTACTCACTAATTCCTCACCATGGGAATTAGCTACCACCCCAAATGGGCCACAACATGCATGCTAATCACCTAGCAATGCAACATCAACAATAATCAAGAATAGACACATGCTCACACTCTAAGCCATAATACAGTCTATTCACACATGTATACATTCACATCATCATGTATACCATCACACATTATCAACATAATTAATCACAAAAGCATATCATATCATGCCACATAATCAAACACAGTATTAGCACACTCTACTAATACCTATACCACTCAAACAACGGGAAATGATCCCTATCACATCATACCTCAGCTAAGTCGCATCACTCAGCCTAAACAACCAAAAACTGCACAACAACAGTTCAGGAAAATCCCAACTCTGCCCATACGCGTACTGCCCATGCCATACGCGTATTGCCCAAACCTGGCCAACTCCATACGCGTATTGTCCACTCTCATACGCGTATTGCGCATTTCGTCGCCCAACTCATACGCGTATCACCTGTCTCATACGCGTATGCTACGCGTAACAATATCCCATTACGCGTACCAACAGAGACCAATTTACGTTCAAAATGTCATCTTTCTCTCCCATACGCGTAAGGCTTCCCCCCATACGCGTACCAACATCTCATACGCGTATTGCCTAGTGCCATACGCGTATGACCAGAAACCAGAGCTCACAGATCTGCAATGGCTTTCTCTGCTACGAGATCTACCCCATTCAACCTTCTATAGTCCAATTTTCACACAAAATTCCTTCCTATTGTCTAACTCAAAACAGATCCTATTCGATTCCACCAGGTCTAACATTTCCACACTAAATTCCTACAAATTCTTCAATTATATTCCAATTTTCGTTCATCTCAACAATTCACAAATTCAACATATATTATCCAATCATAGGTAAAACAATGGTCTATCACTACCCAGTACATATCATCCCATAATACCCGTTAATTGATGATAAACCCCCCTTACCTGAGTTAATCCGGCAGCTTCCGAGCTCCAAGCTTCCCTTCCTTCAACCTTCGTTCTCTGGCTTTTTGCCCTTTCTGCCTCCTTTCCCTTTTCACGTGAAAACAATAAACCTTTTTACCAAATGGGACCTTTTTACTGATTTCCACTTTTATTCCAATTATAAAATAATAATCCAATAATAATAATCCCAATAATTATTATTCCCAAAAATAATAATATTAATCCAAACTTCCAATTATTCAATTAAATTAATAAATAGAATATTAATTTAAATTAAATAATTATCTTATTTTAATTGGGGTGTTACAAATAACACTCTCAACCCTGCTAGGGGAAACAGCGAACCTCAGGCCTGCCTGCTAAGGGAAACACCGATTTAGAAACTGTTGGGGAGACAAGTTCTGAACCTGCTTTAGACGACCCAACTTCTTACACTACTGGACAGTGTTGAAACAACAGGGTTTTCCTTTGAACAAACTGTGGCTCATCTGCTTTAGCCAGCAATCCAAGATAGTAACCTGCAGAACAACAAGACATACAATGCCCCAGGGTATCGTATGGACAAGATACACTCAAGTGTACTCAACATTCAAAATGATTTTCAAATGTTTTATCTTTCTGCACATCATTGTATAGCATTCATGTTTTTAGATGCAATGTTTATCAAAAATTCGGATGTTTTTTGCAAACAAAACAGTAAAATAAAAACAAGAGAGTAATTTGACTGAATAACAACTTTTATTGATTGAAAATGGCCTATAAAGGCAAGTACATCAGGAAGCAATTCCTAGGAAGAGGTAATTGCGCCAAAAGAGAGAATAAATTATCCTATTGGCAATGTGAACACGGCATTCCACTATTTTCCAATTCTGTTATGACTCACAGATCCTCAATTTCCCCCAAATTCCTTGCTTTCTGAGAAGAGTGATTGGACTGATCATATCCTTCAAGATGGTAGACACTGGAGCGCGATAAAGTACAGAGAACTCAGGTTGTAGTCTTCGCTTTAATCCCTCTTTTGCCTGGATCGCCTTTTCAGGTTTTCAATCCACCGGGATACCCATTTTTTTGCCTAAGCCGCCTTTGCAGGTTTTTGACTTACCAGGTGTACATATTATTTTTCTTCTTTATCCCTAACTTTTGCCCGAACCTTTTTCTTTTTCTCTTGGTTCGCCGGGATGCCCTTTTTTGCCTGGACTCTTTTTTTTTTGTCCAGCGGGTCGATTTATGCGAAGTATTTTTTGACTACATCTGAGTTCACAGGGGACGGAAAATCTTCACCATCCATAGTTGTAAGCATCAAGGCTCCACCAGAAAAGACCTTCTTAACAACATATGGACCTTCATAATTCGGAGTCCATTTGCCCCTGTTATCTGTACCGGGAGGAAGGATCCTCTTCAAAACCAAATCACCTGTTTGATAGCTTCGAGGACGCACTTTCTGATCAAAGGCCTTCTTCATCCTTCTCTGATACAGTTGCCCATGGCACACAGCTGCCAATCGCTTTTCCTCAATAAGGCTCAACTCATTGAACCTTGTCCGAACCCATTCAGCCTCGTCAAGCTTGACATCCAACAGGACTCTTAGAGAAGGAATCTCCACTTCAACAGGTAGGACTGCCTCCATACCATACACAAGGGAGTAAGGGGTTGCCCCGGTTGACGTACGTACTGAGGTACGGTACCCATGCAAAGTGAAAGGCAACATCTCATGCCAATCCTTGTACGTAACGACCATCTTCTGCACAATCTTCTTAATGTTCTTGTTTGCCGCCTCTACAGCACCATTCATCTTTGGTCTGTAAGGAGAAGAATTGTGGTGTTCAATCTTAAAGTCTTTGCAAAGCTCTTTCATCATCTTGTTATTGAGATTCGAACCATTATCAGTGATGATTCTCTCAGGAACCCCATAACGACAGATAATTTCCTTCTTAATGAATCGGGCAACTTGCTTGGTAACACTGGCATAGGAAGCTGCTTCTACCCACTTGGTAAAGTAATCGATCGCGACTAGGATGAAGTGATGTCCATTAGAAGCAGTAGGTTCAATCTTCCCAATCATATCGATGCCCCACATCGCGAATGTCCAAGGAGAATTCATAACATTCAGAGGGTTTGGTGGTACATGCACTTTATCTGCATAGATCTGACATTTATGGCACTTCCGAGCGTATTTGAAACAATCGGATTCCATGGTTATCAAGTAATAGCCGGCTCTTAACAACTTCTTGGCCATTGCATGACCACCCGCATGGGTACCGAAAGACCCCTCGTGTACTTCCTGCATTAACATGTCTACTTCGCGTCTATCCATGCATCTGAGCAAAACCATGTCAAAGTTCCTCTTGTACAACACATCATCCTGATTCAAATAAAAGCTTCCAGCCAGCCTTCTCAATGTCTTCTTGTCATTCTTCGATGCCCCTTCAGGATACTCCTGGTATTTGAGGAAATTCTTAATATCAAAGAACCACGGCTTCTCATCAACAACAGACTCGGCTGCAAACACATACGCATGCCTCTCGAGTCGATTCACAGCAATGTGTGGCACATGATTCTGCCAATGGACTTTAATCATAGAAGACAATGTGGCTAAGGCGTCAGCCATCTGATTTTCATCTCGGGGCACATGATACAACTTCACTGTCTTGAAGAAAGTCAGGATCCTTCTGGTGTAGTCTCTATAAGGAATCAAATGCGGCTGATGGGTATTCCAGTCTCCATTGACTTGGTTAATCACTAGAGCGGAATCTCTATAGATGTCCAGAGTTTTGATCCTTAGATCGATGGCTTCCTCAACCCCCATGATACAGGCCTCGTACTCAGCTTCATTGTTGGTCACTTCAAAAGTCAATCTGGCAGAAAAAGGTATGTGTGCACCTTTAGGATTGATGAGTACTGCCCCAACACCATTTCCATTCACATTTACCGCCCCATCAAACGTCAGCGTCCACTTGTCATTAGGATCCGGTCCTTCCTCGACAAGAGGCTCTTCACAATCTTTCATCTTTAAGTGCATGATATCTTCATCGGGGAATTCAAACATCATCGGCTGATAATCATCAATCAGTTGCTCGGCAAGGTAATCAGACAGAATACTACCCTTGATGGCCTTTTGCGACGTGTACTGGATATCATACTCTGTTAAAATCATCTGCCACCGAGCCACTCGTCTGGTGAGAGCTGGCTTTTCAAAGATGTACTTTATCGGGTCCATCTTAGAAATCAACAAGGTAGTATGGTTCAACATATACTGTCTTAGTCGGCGAGCAGCCCATGCCAAAGCGCAGCAAGTTTTCTCGAGCAGTGAATATCTTGTTTCACAGTCGGTAAACTTTTTGCTAAGGTAGTATATTGCATGCTCTTTTCGACCAGACTCGTCATGCTGTCCCAATACACACCCCATCAAATTCTCTGTTACTGAAAGGTACATTATCAGAGGCCTCCCAGGAACTGGAGGTATAAGAATTGGGGGTTTCTGCAGATATTCTTTTATCTTATCAAAAGCTTTTTGACAATCATTGTTCCACCTGATTGCTTGATCTTCTCTTAGCAATTTAAATATTGGCTCGCACGTGGCTGTTAGGTGAGATACGAACTGTGCAATGTAGTTCAATCTCGCTAAAAACCCACGCACCTGCTTTTCCGTTCTTGGTTCAGGCATTTCTTGAATAGCTTTTACTTTCGCTGGATCAACCTCAATCCCTTTCTCACTGACAATGAAGCCTAACAGCTTTCCGGATCTCACCTCAAACGTACATTTGTTTGGATTCAGCCTCAGTTTGAACTTTCTCAGTCTTTCAAACAACTTCTTCAAGTTTACCAAGTGCCCCTCTTCTGTCTGAGACTTCGCAATCATATCATCCACGTACACTTCGATCTCTTTGTGCATCATGTCATGAAAGAGAGACGTCATAGCTCTTTGGTAGGTAGCACCGGCATTCTTCAACCCAAATGGCATTACTTTATAACAGAACGTACCCCAAGGTGTAATGAATGTCGTCTTATATGTCTTCTGGCGTCATCTTAATCTGATTGTAGCCAGAAAATCCATCCATGAAAGAGAAAACCGAGGACTGAGCAGTGTTATCGACCAATACATCAATGTGAGGTAATGGGAAGTCATCTTTCGGACTGGCTCTGTTTAAATCTCGGTAATCGACACACATCCCGACTTTACCATCCTTCTTCGGCACGGGTACGATGTTGGCCACCCAAGGGGGATAATTGGTAACTGCTAGAAAACCCGCATCCAATTGTTTCTGAACTTCCTCTTTGATCTTGACAGCCATATCGGGACTAGTTCTGCGAAGCTTCTGCTTTACCGAAGGACAATCTTCTCTGAGAGGTAGCCTGTGCACCACAATATATGTATCCAAACCAGGCATATCTTGATACGACCATGCGAATATCTCCACATACTCTCGCAGCATTTCGATCAGCCCTCTCTTGACTTTCTCCTCTAAAGAAGCCCCTATCTTGATCTCTTTCTTGGCGTCCTCAGTACCAAGATTAATGACTTCCAACTCTTCCTGATGAGGTTGGATGACCCTTTCCTCCTGTTTCAATAATCTGGCCAATTCTTTGGGGAGTTCACAGTCTTCTTCACTCTCCTCTTCGGCTTGGTAAATGGGGTTATCGAAATCATACTGAGCCATAACATAACTGTTTTTAATGGAATCCGCAATATCAATTCTGCAAGAATGATGTTTAATGCCTTATTTTAGAAAGGAGTTCAAGAAAGTCACAAAAACAAAAAAAAACATTGCCATTTTTATTATTTTGAAAATGAAAATAAAAACAGAAAGACAGTGAGCACAAATTTGATTGCAAAACGTTTTTTATTGATGATAATCATTGAAAATTAAAACATGATGTGGCCCTATAGTGAACCACTACGCCCCGGGAAGAGCGTAGGGTTTTTATGCAAAAGTGAAAAACAAAAGAAAATTACTTTGTCTGAAGAGTAACTTGGACTATTTCTTCGGCAGTCCAGTTGTTGACCTTCTCTCCTGGAGCACACGGGCGCACCCAATTGTCCAGATCACAATCACTATCGTCGTCTTCATCGCCTACTGCAAAGATATCACCGTGATTCATCAATCCAGCGCTGGTGAAGGTACACAGCCCTTTCAGAATCTGAACCCCCTGCTCTGATGACTGAAGAGGCTGATAACCAATGCCAAATTTGTCTTCCTTTCCGGGCATATCAATCATCTTGCCCCAGCCTTCCGCATTACCTGAATTAATGACCTCCAGAGCTTGCTTATATGACGCAATCGAGGTACCTGACTTCTTCTGCTCAACAAAAGCTACCTTCTCAATATCAATAGTCTCAAAAGCTTGGCACAGAGTTTCATGGATCTCGCCATCCATCTCCACATATTTGAAGAAGGATAAATGACTCACAAGAATGTCCTCTTCGCCACACACGGTTACAACCTGACCGTTCCACACATACTTTAGCTTTTGATGGAGAGTTGAAGAAACTGCTCCGGCCCCATGTATCCAGGGACGCCCCAACAGACAACTATATGCTGGTTGAATATCCATCACATAGAAGACAATATCAAACACTTCCGGGCCGATCTTTACAAGCAACGTGACTTCACCAAAAACAGATCGCTTGGATCCATCGAAAGCACGGACAACGAGATCACTCGGTGTGAGGACAACCCCTTCAACATCAAGTTTACTCAGAACCTTCTTGGGCAACACATTCAAATAAGAGCCGGTATCAACTAAGACATGCGACAACACCGCGCCTTTGCACTCCATCGTGATATGCAGGGCTCTATTATGATTGCGACCCTCAGGTGTCAAATCTGAATCTGTGAACCCCAAACCATGTCTCGTGTTAACATTTGCAATAACACCTTCGTGCTGGTTAACGGAAATCTCTTGAGGTACATACGCCATATTCAACATTTTCAACAAGGCGTTACGATGTGCCTCAAAACACATTAACAGGGAGATAATAGAGATTTTTGACGGTGTCTGGTTCAACTGATCCACAATCTTATAATCACTTTTCTTGATGATTTTCATGAATTCCTCCATGTCCTTCTCGAAAGAACCCTCGGGCACCTCCTTCCGCACTGGTTCTTCTTCAACCACAACTTGCTTCCCTTTTGCTTTAGCAAGAGCCTCAACATTGTTATCCTTTGGAATCTGTGGTGCAAACAAACGACCACTTCTTGTAAACCCTCTGGGTCCTCCCACATTATCCACAGTCGAACCAATTGTTACGGGAGTCTTTTTTGACAGGTCAATCGTCACTGGAGCCTGATTTACCGGTCTGGTCTGACTTCCTGATCTTCTATTATTTCGGAAAGCATTGTCATATTGCCACGGAATTGCCCTACCATTCTCAAACAGTCTTCCCCCAGAAGCAGCAATGGTGGTAGGAGCACCGATAGTTACCGGAGCAGATATGGTCACAGGAGTACCAATAGTCACGGGCGCATTAACAGTTCTTGGAGCACGCGCAGGGCCTTCTGATGGTTTAAAGTAAATGGTAACCATTGACACCTCTCCACGATCTTTCACCACCCGACCAAACTGTAAGCAACCCTCATCCATCAATCCCTGGATACCTCTTTTCAACTTTCCACAGCCGTTCTCATGATTGTCACAATCTGCACAAGTCTCATCACAGCCCGGGAACACTCCCCCCTTAAGCAGACGTTCTTTCACCACAAACAACGAAGTCTGGACCTCATCAACATCGACTACTAAGTCCAAAGCTTCCTCATCTTCCACACTGTTCACTCTAGGCCCACCATGCTGAGGCATAGGATTATTCACTACATTCGGAACAGGAGCAAAGTTAATCGCTTTGGCATCAATCAAATCCTGAACCTTATGGTGAAAAGCCCGACAGTTCTCAATGTGATGCCCTGGTGCACCGGAATGAAAATCACAACGAACATTAGCATCATACCCAGCGGGAATCTTCGTTAACGGAGCCATAGTGCGAAGTTCAACAAACTTCAACCTGAGCAGTTCAGGAAGCAATTCAGCATAGGTCATGGGCAGCAGATCAAAACGACGCTCTGGCATTCTCTGTCTAGGTTGGAATTGGCGTTGCTGTTGTTGTTGTGGTTGTCCTCTTGGTTGTTGTTGTTGAGGTTGGGGTGCTGGAATAGTCACGACAGCAACTTGACGGTATTGATGTCCTCTGTTCATATTCCTCCGATGATGTACAACATTTGTTTCACCCTCTCTCCTCCTGGGTGCCCCCGGAAATGGTTTCTTAGAACTAGAAGAGCTGGAAGAACCAGGATCTTGGATTTTTCCTGCTTTGATAAGACTTTCAGTCCTCTATCCGCAGATCACAACATCTGAAAAGCTACCAAACGGGAAACTTCCCATGCGATCCATGAACACACCCTGCAAGGTCCCAATGAACATGTCAGTCAGTTCTCTCTCCAACATCGGAGGTTGCACTCTTGCCGCTAATTCACGCCACCTCTTGGCGTATTCCTTAAAGCTCTCACCAGTCTTCTGAAACAAACTCTGCAACTGAGTTCTGCTCGGAGCCATGTCTATGTTGTGCTTGTATTGTCTCAGAAAGGCTTCACCCAAATCTCTCCAGCTTCTAACGGATTCTCTCTTCAAGTCCATGTACCAGTCCAAAGACGCTCCAGACAAGCTGTCTTGGAAAAAGTACATCCACATCTTCTCATCATCAGTGTATGCGGATATCTTCCTGTAGTAAGCCTGCACATGAGTGCGAGGACAAGAAGTACCATTGTATTTGTCAAAGGATGGCGCTTTGAATTTGTAAGGGATCCTCAATCCATCAACCAAACCCATATTGGTAACATAAAAGCCCAACGAATTCTGGCATTCCATGGCACGGATCTTTTTGGCTAGGGCGTCAACCTTTCTATCCCTCTCTTCCGTCCTTCCTACTTCATCATCCTCACTGAGGACAGTGAACATATCTTCCTGTCTGTCAACCAAATGAGCAGGATGGAGGGCTGGAGCACGGGCCACCCGAGCATTAGTTGTCTCTGCAGCGATGGGTTGTCCATTGATTCTGATACCCCTCAATTCATCACCCAAAGCATAGTTACTGACAGGGATGGTGGCAGCAATGGTGTCATTAACAGGGGCTACTTCTGGCGAATTCCGACTGACAGGTGGAATCACAGCTTCTTGTCTTTGGGCCAAGGCTCGAAGTTCCTCTTGCCCTTGCACAACCCCTTGCATCATACTCATAAATTGGGCCATGTTAGCCCTCATCTCTGCTAATTCTGCCTGAACTTGATCCATGCTCCTCTGTTGATTCAACCTTGTTGTGTAACAGTGCAGACGATGATCAGCAATCCTGCCTAAAACAGGAACCGGAATGAGAAATCTTCTTCAAGCATGCCTGTAATGCAAGAATGATATGTGTATGATGCGTATGATGCGTATGATATGTTTTATCATTTCTCAGGCATTCAAGAGTCTCGTCCATCTTTTGAAAATGGCAACTTGTACCCGCAGGCAGAACATAAACAATACAGAAGCACCCTACACTGGATGACGAGCAAAAGTGCAACATCAAAAATCTCATCTATAGCCATGAGAAATAAAGATCATACAAACATAGTTCGAGGCAAAGATTCAATTCATCAGAGTAGAACAAGGAATCTTATCCAACAATCCTGGAGGTGATTCTCAAAGTAAACAGCAAGACAAACTAAGAGAGTCGTCCTTCAGGAATGAGAGTCTTCAAATACTGGCACTGATCCATCGTTCGGTCACATTCTGAACACTCGGGTAAAGGGGTGAGCTTCTCTTTCAGTTGCACCCTGAGTTCGACAACTTCCTCTAGGAAATGAGATGCACGGATGTCACTTTCTCGGAGCTGGCTCTCTGCTGCCTGCCTTAGATCTACTTCTTTCTTCAACTGAGCATCTTTGTCCTTAAGCTGCCTTTCCAAGTCTCGTATCTTCCTTTGGTAATTGGCTTCCGCTTTTTGTAGTCTCAAGCGTTCACGGCGTTCTTCTTCCAACATCGTTTCTATCTCATCATAGGACCTCTTTTTGCTTCTCGATCCACTAGCACTTTCACCTTGCACTCCTTTGAGTTTGTGAGCCAAATTCAACCTATCAGCTTTGGCTTTGTAAAGCTCCATTTGGATCTCTTATTCATTTTCTTTCAACCGGCGATTCTCCATTAAGGCTTGTTTGTAATGCTCGGCAGGCACATTCTCAGAAAGGATCAAAGGCGGTTGCTCCTGCAATGGTTTCATCCGATCATATGGTAGCAACAAAGTTCCAACTCTTTCCTTGACCCACTCAATGTAAGCAGGCATAGCAATTGCAAACTTCCTCCCTAAAACAGATCCATCCTTTATACCAATATTCTCCCAAGCTTTTCCCACTTGCTCCAATCTTGCGGGATCGCTCCGTTTCTCAAAGTACACACTTTCAGCTATCTCGACATCTTGCGGCCTTTCATTCATGACAAAACCCAATTGACGGAGAGAGAGAACCGGGTTGTAGTTGATGCAACCCCTAGTTCCTATGAGTGGAACATTGTGAAACCTTCCACAACTCATAATGACATTGCTCACATTAATTCTATAAGTTTGCCACTTGATATCATAATATGTGAGCGACATGATCCTCTGAGTCCATTTGTGAGTGCTTTGAGTATCCACAAACGGTCCACTAGTTGGTAGAAAGGACAAGAACCACTCGAGTAGCAACGGGAGACAACACCTGATGGCTCCACCCTTACCATGCCTGCTGTGTATAGCATAATAGGTGTCACCTAACAAGGTAGGCACCGGGTTTCCTCTAATGAAAATAGTGATCGCTGCCAGGTCCATGAAACTAGGCATACTGGGGAACAGAACAACTCCATAAATCATGACGGCCAACTGAGCGTTGAAAGCTACCCAATTTCCTTTCTTCGCTTCTTCCTTAGCCATCCTCACCAAGAACTTCAAGGATAAACCCACAACATCATCGCTTGGTTTCCAATTATCACTCACTTCCTTGATGCTCAAGTAAAGAGCTTTAGCAATAACTTTGAAATCCACCTCCTTTGGCAGATCCAGGAAGGGTACTCGATTTTTGATTGGGACATTCATAAGGATGGAATACTCTTCAAGAGTGGGCGCTAACTGATAGTCCTGAAAAGTAAAGCAACGGAGCTCCGGATCATAGAACTGTAAGAGAGTCTGCAGAGGTACCGGATCAACCACCATCTTCAACAATGCTAAGATATCCCCATACTGATCAATAAAAACCTTCTGATTACGGTCGGTCACGAGATTACCCAATTCTTCCAAAGATGTCAACCGCTCACGGTAAAAGTTGTAGGTGCAAGTCTTCCTCTTCAACTCTGGAATGGCTGCCATCTCTCGACGCGAACAGACTCCTGAATAAACCTGAGAAATGATATGCATGTGCAAGTTAGCTTTTTTCTCTCTTTTTTTTATGCATTATTTTTTTTAAAATAAACATGCTATGATGCAAATGATGAAACCATGGCTGGTCGGCTGTGTATCACAATGCACAGGTTCAGAACTTCGGCATGAATTCGGATTCGGAAACCACAGATCATGGTCATCAACTTAGAACCCATACTTTAGAACCAATGGTCACCAACAGGACCAACAGAAGTCACCAACAGGACACGGTCACCAACAGAGCAAGTCACCATCAGTACCTGTAAACGATTCATTCCCGCCCCACTCACGGGTGTCCTCTAGGCCAGGGTAAGGTCAAGGGAAACGCAGGATAAACAATCCTTTCAGGAATATCATCATATGCACACCAGATGTATGCAACGATAATACCCCATCAGAATCTAAACTGCTCGTGATACCATGTTCCGCTAAGTGGCGCCATACCACCCGCTTCCCATGAATCACTCTATTCCTAGGTGTCCTAAAGTTCACTCATAGCCTGTGTATTGGGCCTTTTACCTCTTGTGACTCCCACCCAACAGTGAAACAAATACACAGCCAGCACAGTATGCATGAAACAGTAAAGCGCACATAGGATGCAATGCAAGCAGATAAGTATGCAAAGCAATAAATAAACAACACACAATAGACAATAAACAAACAAACGCTAGGAAAGGCCCGCTAGGGAAAATGTGTCCCCAGCAAAGTCGCCAGCTGTCGCTCCCCAGGATTTCCCGAATCCAGGTACAAACGCGAAGAAGAGTGGCGAGAAACAAAAAGGGTAGAGTCGCTAGCTATGTACTTTTATCCCAAGAGGAGGAAAAGGTAGTACTGCATAACCTAGAGGGAACGGATAAAACGAAGTCTCAAACCAAAGAAACTGAGTAAGGGGGCCGGTTACGTGAAGGGAAGGTTATCGCACCCCTTCACGTCTGTGGTACTCCATTGGATCCACGATTGCTATTTATGTCTAAAGGTGTGTGTAAAAGTCCTACATGCAACGAGAAAGAGAGAAAATCAAAGTAGGGAAAATAAAGAGTTATTGCTCGCACAGGCCCTACCCTGCTGCATACGTATCTCAAGAAGGATTGAGAATCAGAGCACCGTAGCTCGGCTGACCTGTTTCTATTTGTTTTGTGTTTTTTAGGTGAACGACGTTACTACGCAATCTACCGGATGCTCGACCTTGGGAGACTTACTCACATGTAGTAGAAGGAGTCAACGTGTCCTTAAGAGAAGATAGAGTTTGTTTGTGTTTTAGGAATGTTCATGCAAGAAAGGAAGTCCTAGACGAAGGAACCGTGCCACCTTAATTGACATGCAAACGAGAGACTATACGAAGTCTAGCAAACCTATGGGGATACAATCACACCACACAAAAACATATACATAAAGTAAACACACCAACAAGGGGGCTCAAACATCCAAGGGTGAGGCTTTAGTCAAGAGGGGACATATCAACCTCGACAAACAAGTCAAAACTGTAGGGGTGTACTGAAGCTCTTAACCACTAACATTGAGAGTTAGGGTGAAGCTGATGAAAGGAGATGAGGATAAGACCTCATGCTCTTAACCCTGGCTTGGGTGAGCTTGAATCATAGAAGGTGTGGGGATCCAAAAAGAGGGACCCTACTCCACTTGACTGACTCTATATACAAAGATCTTGGGTTAGGTTCAAGAGCATCAGCACGTAGTACGAGCATAATGAACGACTCAACGAATAACAGGGGATTGATTGCAAATCCCTTCTATCTGTCAATTGCCTCTTCACTTAGGAGGACTTAACAAGTAACATGCCTCGACAATGAGGTCTTTAGCACAAATGTAAACAATCACAAACATTGCCTCTTAAGGAGGACTTCAGCCAAATGCCTGCCAAAAGAAACGACAGGGCTTCCAGACTACATGGAGTGAGAGAGTGGTTATCTAGGTGGTATATCAACCACAAACCAAATCAAAGCTCAAGCAAGAGCTAAAAGCGACTAATGTACCTGTACAGAAGCCAAACAGTCAATATCATATTC
The DNA here is from genome assembly GCF_024323335.1 of Lathyrus oleraceus. Lineage (NCBI taxonomy): Eukaryota > Viridiplantae > Streptophyta > Magnoliopsida > Fabales > Fabaceae > Lathyrus > Lathyrus oleraceus. Next base: position 487,029,218 of record NC_066583.1, read on the forward strand.
AGAAAACCAAACAGACAACACAATGGAACATCCCACAGTTATACACAATGCAAGTCATGAATGTAATCACTCAAGTGAGTTCATCACACCAATGGACCTACAACACAACAATAGTTAGTAAACCAAAGCAACTTGAATCTCAAGTAATGAGATCACCAACCATTAATGCTAAATACCTGAAACACAAACACAATTGGTGAGTACAAACCACTAGTACAAAGACTAGGGTCAAAGGCAACTCAAATGACCAAAACAGAAGTCAATATTCCACATGAAGCACATTCAATCAAATAAGAAAGAGTCCCCAAAAGGACCAAAGCCAATTCATAGGCAAAGCCATCAATTAATCAAGATAAGGCAAAGGCAAACAATGTGATCACATTTGGACATCAAACATAGAAAATCCACATTAAAACAGAAATGAATCCAATGATCATGAAAAATTTTATGTGCACACAACATGTTATGAACAAGCATCCTACCAAAAATTAAGTCCAGAAGCAAACAAATGGTACATGAATGAAAATGCATAAAAGCGACATTAAATATGTGATACAAATTGTCACACCAAAAGTTCATGTGTCCAAAACAGTGATGGTAAATGATAAAAATACCAAACAAAATCCAAAAAATCATGTCACATGTTATGATCAGGCATGTCAAATTTCAAGGCAATTGGATTAAACATGAGCATTTCACAAAGCATATAGCACAACATGTCAATTTGGAACCATGTTCAAATAAGCAAGCACAATCAAAGATCCAGCAGCACAAAAATCAAGAAATTAACTTCACAAAATAAGAGACACCATAACAAGAATGTGGAAAAAAGTTTGGATTGATTTAGATTTGTTTTCTATTTTTAGTGATTTTTAGAAATTGCATGAACAAAATGAAATAATATTGAAAATCATGTAGAAAATAAAATGGAAGGAAAATGGAAATGCGCATCCACCAAGTATTGAACACAGGTCCTTAAGGTCATGAGCGCTCAATGGGAAAACAATTTGAAATCAGCAAAAATGCCAGCGTGAGGATCGAACCCTGGTGAGTGAGGTTACAAGCGCATTTCAAAACGCTGCGTTCCAACAGGAGGAAACAAATGGAATTAAAAAATGCCAGGCCAGAGTATTGAACGCAGGACAGCAAGGTTCAAGGCGCGGAAATTGAAAACCCTAACGCATGAACCAGACGGCCGGAATAGTGATTCCAGTCGTCTTCTCCGGCCATACGCCGGCGACAGGTCATGAAATTTTTCCAGAAATGTGCGTAAGTGGTACCGTTCGAAAGGCCTCGTTACCAAGAACTCGAATATCCTAATTATTTGACCTAATTCTCACTGAGTAAAGCGGATCGAAGGAAAACAAATTGCACATCAAAAGTTCAAATCAACATATCTCATTCAATTCTTAACCAAATCATGATCTAATCATATCAGAATCATCAGTGAGTCACGCTCTACAAGATCATGTACATGGAAAGGCAAAATATGATGATCGAATTTTCACCTACCTGTTATGCAGTATGATGAAACAGTGTCCTCAGGTGCTCAAATCCTCCAGATCTTCTCCTGTGTTGATGACTTGAAGCTTTATGTACGAATTGGCAATGGAAACAACCTAGATCCAGCTCAAACTTCAAGTTCCATCTTCATGTTCATGTGCTTGTGTAGCTTGATTCTTGGCCAAATTCTTCAATCCAAGCCTTGATTCCTACTCAACAATGCTCAATGAACACGATTATGCAAGAAAATTCATGAGTTATGTGAAGAAATTTCAAATTTGAATTGAGAGAATTTTTGGAGGGAATCTTGAATTCTAGATCTAGAATGTGTTGTTATGCAAAAACAGATAGGATTAGGCTTTTATATCACATGTTAATGATGCTGTAATCATAATTAAGCAATGGCTAATGAAAAATTAATGAGAAATGAGGTGTATGACCAAAAATGCAAATGTGAGGTGGCATGAGCAATGTGCATGTGAACAGTGCCATGCAAGCTTCATAATCACTCAAAATCATCCAATGAACAACATGGAATTGGAATTAGACTCATGTGATCAACCAAATTTGAATTATGCATTTTCCCTCCAAAATGTACATGCATGGACACTTGATCATGTAAGCTTCTTTCATGCAAGGCAAAGATAGATTTGAAAAATATTGGTCATGACAAGCATTTTGCAAAAAGAGTGGTTCAATTTGGGGTTTTGTAGCCAAAGTTATGCCATGTTGAACTTCCATGTACACTTTGAGATCCTTTGCTCATAACTTTTCAACCATTCATCAGATGCTCATGATCTTGGACTTTTTGGAAATGGGAGAGAAAGATCTTCAACTTTCATGTTGACCAAAATTTCATTTGAAGTTTCTTTGATGTTAGAAAGTCAAGTTGAATATGGTCCAAAAACTTGCCATTTTTGGAAACTTTGACTTTACAGGTCACTTTCCATTTTTGGAAACTTTTGATTTGACTTCAAATTCTTCAAGATAGATGTTTGACATGATGAATAGGCCTTGTATGAACATGAATGAGATCCTTCCATTCACTTCCCCAACTCAAAGCCCTCAATTGACTGCACAGTTGACTTTTATGGTCCTCAGATGACCTGGAAATGCACTGATGACTTTGAGCCTCTACCACTTGGTAAAGTTGCTTCAAAATGAACCTTGGCTCATATAAGCTCTTTATAATGATCATGTGGCCTTCATCTCAAGAAAAACTTGCTCTTCTGCACAAAGGATTCTCTTGATGCCAAATCTGACTGCCAAGATGCAATGCAATATGAAATGATAAATGACTTACAAAATGAATGAATGCATGACGGAGTGAGGGCAAATTTGAGGTGCTACAGCTGCCCCTATTCAATCAACTGTGAACCTGAATGGATGAAAGCAGCAGCTATCAGACCTTCAAGGTAAACAGGGATTGAATACCAAAAGAACCGGAGAATTTGCACTCTGCAGGGGATAAAGCTAAGAAAGCGAGGCCATTTACCGATGGCGGCTTCAAAGCAGGGTTTAATATTTTCCGATGTCAATGAAAGCGAGGCCATTTACCGATGGCGGCTTCAAAACAGATATCAAAGGAAAGCGAGGCCATTTACCGATGGCGGCTTGGGAATAAAAATTGATATTTACCGATATCAAGGAAAGCGAGGCCATTTACCGATGGCGGCTTCAACACAAGATTGATATTTACCGATATCAAGGAAAGCGAGGCCATTTACCGATGGCGGCTTCAACTGGGGAGAAACAACATGTTTACAATTGAAACAAGACCAGTCATTTACCGATGACTCTACTGAGGAATTGATATTTACCGATATCAAAGAAAACGCTTCACGACCAGACATTTACCGATGACTGGGAAGGGACCCAATGTTTACCGACATCGAACAATGAATACACGACCAGACGTTTACCGACGACTGGGAATGAACTCGATGTTTACCGACGACTGGGAAGGAACTCAATGTTTAGCGACATCGCACAATGATATTTAGGAAACGAAACCAGACCAGACATTTACCGATGACTGGGAAGAAAGGATACACGACCAGACATTTACCGATGACTGGGAAGAAAGGATACACGACCAGACATTTACCGATGACTGGTAAGAAACTCGATGTTTACCGACATCGAACAATGATGTGTGCAGACACCAAGGAAAGAAATACACTTATGATACGAAACCACTTACCGATGGCTGATATTTACGGATAGTGAGTCTGGTGGGGAATCTTAAATGACAAAACCATTTACCGATGGTTAGCAAGCGACCGATGTTTACCGACATCGAACAATGATGTTTACCGACATCAAAAGAAAGGACACACACGGGTGTTGACAAAACAATTTTTTTGTAGATCGTGAGAGGCATGCCATTTACCGATGGCCAACGATTGGGATTCGACGACGTCGAAAGATGATGTTTACCGACATCAAAGAAAACAGACATTACATGGATCAAAACAAGGCAGACACCTGCCGGGGTCCACACTGGGGAGATAATCAAGCTTTCCTTTCACGGATGGGTGAGGAAATAAATCTCTCTAGGGATTATCGATTCTGAATGCTGCCAAGAGCAATTGCTGTAAATGTGCCATACAGATGTTGAAAAATGATCCGCCTCTGCTGGGGGTATGATCCAATCTGGTTTAACACATGTATGCATATGTTTGAGTTTTCTATGGCGTAATGCTCCACACTGAATGGAAATGCTACGCAATTTGAGGATGCAAATGCAAATGATGATTACCGTATGCAAGATGCAAAGGGAGGAGAACTCCTGCTGGGAAAGCAAATGATCACTTTGCTGAGCACACGACTCTGATTCGATCTTCCATTTCTGTGGGGAGACACAACAATCCTGCTGAGGATACTTACTGATCTGACATTCTCGGAACGGCAGAGAAACCAACTCAATTGGGGAGTCACTTGTTGGGAAAACACCAACCTCTCGATCATGCTGGGGAATAGCACTGCTGCTGGGGAAAGGATAACCCTCACTGGGGACGACCTCCACTGAACCCGATCTGCTTGGAGACTTTGCTGGGGAAGAACAACCAACGCACACCTCCGTCGGGGAAATAGCAACCTTCAGACTTGCTGGGGAAATAACACTCTCAACCCTGCTAGGGGAAACAGCGAACCTCAGGCCTGCCTGCTGAGGGAAACACCGATTTAGAAACTGTTGGGGAGACAAGTTCTGAACCTGCTTTAGACAGCCCAACTTCTTACACTACTGGACAGTGTTGAAACAACAGGGTTTTCCTTTGAACAAACTGTGGCTCATCTGCTTTAGCCAGCAATCCAAGATAGTAACCTGCAGAACAGCAAGACATACAATGCCCCAGGGTATCGTATGGACAAGATACACTCAAGTGTACTCAACATTCAAAATGATTTTCAAATGTTTTATCTTTCTGCACGTCATTGTATAGCATTCATGTTTTTAGATGCAATGTTTATCAAAAATTCGGATGTTTTTTGCAAACAAAACAGTAAAATAAAAACAAGAGAGTAATTTGACTGAATAACAACTTTTATTGATTGAAAATGGCCTATAAAGGCAAGTACATCAGGAAGCAATTCCTAGGAAGAGGTAATTGCGCCAAAAGAGAGAATCAACTATCCTATTGGCAATGTGAACACGGCATTCCACTATTTTCCAATTCTGTTATGACTCACAGATCCTCAATTTCCCCCAAATTCCTTGCTTTCTGAGAAGAGTGATTGGACCGATCATATCCTTCAAGATGGTAGACACTGGAACGCGATGAAGTACAGAGAACTCAGGCTGTAGTCTTCGCTTTAATCCCTCTTTTGCCTGGATCGCCTTTTCAGGTTTTCAATCCACCGGGATACCCATTTTTTTGCCTAAGCCGCCTTTGCAGGTTTTCGACTTACCGGGTGTACATATTATTTTTCTTCTTTATCCCTAACTTTTGCCCGAACCTTTTTCTTTTTCTCTTAGTTCGTCGGGATGCCCTTTTTTGCCTGGACTCTTTTTTTTTGTCCAGCGGGTCGATTTATGCGAAGTATTTTTTTACTACATCTGAGTTCACAGGGGACGGAAAATCTTCACCATCCATAGTTGTAAGCATCAAGGCTCCACTAGAAAAGACCTTCTTAACAACATATGGATCTTCATAATTCGGAGTCCACTTGCCCCTGTTATCTGTACCGGGAGGAAGGATCCTCTTCAAAACCAAATCACCTGTCTAATAGCTTCGAGGATGCACTTTCTGATCAAAGGCCTTCTTCATCCTTCTCTGATACAGTTGCCCATGGCACACAACTGCCAATCGCTTTTCCTCGATAAGGCTTAACTCATTGAACCTTGTCCGAACCCATTCAGCCTCGTCAAGCTTGACATCCAACAGGACTCTTAGAGAAGGAATCTCCACTTCAACAGGTAAGACTGCCTCCATACCATACACAAGGGAGTAAGGGGTTGCCCCGGTTAACGTACGTACTGAGGTACGGTACCCATGCAAAGCGAAAGGCAACATCTCATGCCAATACTTGTACGTAACGACCATCTTCTGCACAATCTTCTTAATGTTCTTGTTTGCCGCCTCTACAGCACCATTCATCTTTGGTCTGTAAGGAGAAGAATTGTGGTGTTCAATCTTAAAGTCTTTGCAAAGCTCTTTCATCATCTTGTTATTGAGATTCGAACCATTATCAGTGATGATTCTCTCAGGAACCCCATAACGACAGATAATTTCCTTCTTAATGAACCGGGCAACCACTTGCTTGGTAACACTGGCATAGGAAGTTGCTTCTACCCACTTGGTAAAGTAATCGATCGCGACTAGGGTGAAGCGATGTCCATTAGAAGCAGTAGGTTCAATCTTCCCAATCATATCGATGCCCCACATCGCGAATGGCCAAGGAGAATTCATAACATTCAGAGGGTTTAGTGGTACATGCACTTTATCTGCATAGATCTGACATTTATGGCACTTCCGAGCGTATTTGAAACAATCGGATTCCATGGTTATCCACTAATAGCCGGCTCTTAACAACTTCTTATCCAGTAATCGAATTCTCACCTACCTGTTATGCAGTGTGATGAAACAGTGTCCTCAGGTGCTCAAATCCTCCAGATCTTCTCCTGTGTTGATGACTTGAAGCTTTATGTACGAATTGGCAATGGAAACAACCTAGATCCAGCTCAAACTTCAAGTTCCATCTTCATGTTCATGTGCTTGTGTAGCTTGATTCTTGGCCAAATTCTTCAATCCAAGCCTTGATTCCTACTCAACAATGCTCAATGAACATGATTATGCAAGAAAATTCATGAGTTATGTGAAGAAATTTCAAATTTAAGTTGAGAGAATGTTTGGAGGGAATCTTGAATTCTAGATCTAGAATGTGTTGTTATGCAAAAACAGATAGGATTAGGCTTTTATATCACATGTTAATGATGCTGTAATCATAATTAAGCAATGGCTAATGAAAAATTAATGAGAAATGAGGTGTATGACCAAAAATGCAAATGTGAGGTGGCATGAGCAATGTGCACGTGAACAGTGCCATGCAAGCTTCATAATCACTCAAAATCATCCAATGAACAACATGGAATTGGAATTAGACTCATGTGATCAACCAAATTTGAATTATGCATTTTCCCTCCAAAATGTACATGCATGGACACTTGATCATGTAAGCTTCTTTCATGCAAGGCAATGATAGATTTGAAAAATATTGGTCATGACAAGCATTTTGCAAAAAGAGTGGTTCAATTTGGGGTTTTGTAGCCAAAGTTATGCCATGTTGAACTTCCATGTACACTTTGAGATCCTTTGCTCATAACTTTTCAACAATTCATCAGATGCTCATGATCTTGGACTTTTTGGAAATGGGAGAGAAAGATCTTCAACTTTCATGTTGACCAAAATTTCATTTGAAGCTTCTTTGATGTTGGAAAGTCAAGTTGAATGTGGTCCAAAAACTTGCCATTTTTGGAAACTTTGAATTACATGTCACTTTCCATTTTTGGAAACTTTTGATTTGACTTCAAATTCTTCAAGATAGATGTTTGACATGATGAATAGGCCTTGTATGAACATGAATGAGATCCTTCCATTCACTTCCCCAACTCAAAGCCCTTAATTGACTGCACAGTTGACTTTTATGGTCCTCAGAAGACCTGGAAATGCACTGATGACTTTGGGCCTCTACCACTTGGTAAAGTTGCTTCAAAATGAACCTTGGCTCATATAAGCTCTTTATAATGATCATGTGGCCTTCATCTCAAGAAAAACTTGCTCTTCTGCATAAAGGATTCTCTTGATGCCAAATTTGACTGCCAAGATGCAATGCAATATGAAATGATAAATGACTTACAAAATGAATGAATGCATGACGGAGTGAGGGCAAATTTGAGGTGCTACACATGGGAATTGCAATTTTGAATGCATGGGCCTTTGTGAACGTGTGAGAGGCACATGAATGGCTGAAGGAGCTTACTGAGATAATATGGAAAGCATGTGGTCGTGCACATGGAATGGAAAAGGCTTGCATCTCAAGTTTTAACATAAAATATCAAAAATGCACATAAATGAAGAAAAATTCGACTCTCCCAAATGGTAGATCCAAATGACTATTGTGAGTAATGGTTGGAAAGTTCTTGAAATAAGGAATAAAAGTCATGTTGGGAAAAAAAACCATTTGACATGTGCAAATTGATCAAAACTGGCTTGGAAAGTTCAAGTGTAAAACATGTTCAAATTACTTTGAAAAAATCAACCAAAAGTAAGCTTGGTTACACCCCTCTGTCCTCATGATACAAGCTTTAAATGAAAACCTCTCCAACACCAAAGTTGTAGATATTTTCAAGATAGTAAATTTAGACTCAAATGTTGCATCATTTGGATTTTCTATGACAAAGTTATGGGCATTTGAAGTTGGGTACTTTTTCAAATTCAATGAACTAGGTCAAAGATGACCTATAATGTTTTGCAATGGCACATGTATTTCCTTTAGTATTATGAAATTTTGTCCAACATAATCTTTTAAGTAGACATCTCAAGCTTTCCAATGCCTTTGGTCCCACCTTAAAATCATAAAAATTGAGAAAGTTATTCCCTTGGCAAGTTGACCCAAAATTAGGGTTTCAGCCAAAATGACCTATAATGTTTGGAAATGAATGATGACTTTCCAAGCTTCAAATTGATTTTTTATGAACATGAAAGTTGTTCATATGGTTCTTAGGAACAATGTTTCTTTTGGGGTCATCTTCATTAGACAAACAAATCAAAAGTTATAGCTCATTGAACCTCAACTTGGTCAGATGACTTAACTGGTCAACTTTTCAAAGTCAAACTTCCAATCTTGATGAATAAATGGTTGAGGGGCCTAAAATAGGCTCATATATGCATAAAATTATAAATGAAAGAACTTCCCTTGACTAAATTTGATCAGAGGTTAAGATTGCTTCTTGGGCAAGGCACAGTCAAAGCACAGTGAAATTAGGGTTTCCTTGGGAAACAATCTTCAAGCCCTTTGGGTTATCTTGATCAAATTGGAAAATTGAGATACTTGGGAGACATATATGATGATTAGGAACTTTGTGGACCATTGTCATGCTTTTTCTCATCTTCATCTAGTCATTGCATTGGGCTTGGGAGCCTCCTAAGAGCATTGTTGAGCACATGATCACTTGAGCTTCAAAACAAAAAGAGTTAGTGACCTATTTTTATGCTTTTGGTTAGTAATCAAATAAGAAAAGCAATAACATATAATACAAGCATGCTTGGTGATCTCAAATCACTCAAACAGGTCCCAACCCTAGGGTTAAGGAGCCAAACATGCTATGATCCTTGAGGCAATGCACTTGTGCAATAACATGATGTCATGAGGGATCTTAGGGTCAAAATTAGGGTCTTACACTTATGAGTGCTTGACAATGCTTAAAACCAATCAACACGGTCCTACTCATATATCAAGATGATATTTGAAAGGCTCATAAAATAACACAAACACTCAAACCCTAATATGGTCAACTATATTCTCTTCTGCATGAGTAATTAGGTTTTAAGATATTCTATTTATAGTCATAGAATGCATTGGATTTTGGCCTTGTATTCCACGAGCACCAGCTGCACAACATTACGTAATCAATCAAAAGTTTCCTAAAATGTCTTAACATTTAGGAAACAAAATATGTTAGCCACAATTCGAATCTCTGATTCCTCAATCACGAACGTCACAAGGGAAGCTCAATATTCCTAGAATATTATGTAAACAGCTAACCCAACAAACGTTACCAAGGTAAAAACCTGTTTTAGACAAGATGTCACAACCACATGTTAGGACATCTTGTTCAACATGTTGTAGCTAATTTAGTTTTACAAAAATTACTACCAATCAAAACAACAAGTAGTTAACAATCATGACTTGTAAAAGCCATTGAGGGTCAAGAACTAGGGTAGAGGTCCTTGGGTGACCAGGTGAATCTTCACATGTTTTCAATGAGGTCTCACCATCCAATTAGGGTTTTGGAGATGAGTGAGATGTCTTTGAATTATCCTCCAAGGTTTTGGGATGCTTGACGATAAGGACTAGGGTTAAGGTGGCATGGACAAACCTCAACATGATCAAAGTACCTTTATGCTTCTTATATAAACCTCATGCCTTGAGTTTATGGATGCACATGAGATAATGTATGAGGGATGTATGCTCATGGATTAGGGTTATGGAAGGTGATACGAGGGTAGGGTTATCATACCCTTAAATTTACCCTATCTCCACATTGTAGCGGGAAATTCATGATCATCAAGCTATTGACAAGCTAGAGATCAAATAACAAGAGTCACCACCGCGCTTTTATTGTTTTCAAGGGAAAAGGGAAAAATTACGAATAAAACCCAAAAGTAAGAAGTTTTCAAATCAAAACTAATAAAAAGTCAGAGATCACAGGTAAGGGGGTTGGTTACACAGAGGGAAGGTGTTAGCACCCAAAGTGTCCTAGGTACTCCTAGGGAGCCCTTTTTGTGTGCATATGTACTTGGTATAAAGTGTTGTTTACAAACAAATAGAATGGGGGGATGAGAAAAGAATTCATTAATTATATTTTTGTGTTTGACAAGACCTTCGGTCTTGGGCCTACGTACCAACATAAAAATGAGGGATCAAAATCTCGTAGTTCGTGATACAAATTCCAAAGTGGATGCATTGTTTTTAACAAAAATTAAATTTGAAAGGCACAAAGGCCTAAAAATGGTTTGAATGAGTTAGTTCTTTTTGGCTTTTTTGAAAGTTTAAGTCAAGTATAGTTAAGTCTATATACAAGTTTGATTTAAGAAAAGAAGTTTGAAAATGCAATGGCATAAGGTCAAAGTTTCTATCTTTTTGCAAAGTGGTCAAAGTTTAGAACAAAAGAAGTTGACAAAAAGAAGATTTTGAAAAATGGAGGGAGAGATTTTGAAATTAAAGAAATAGGGAGAAGATGAAGAGACTATCCTATGTACAAAATTAAAAGTTTAGAGTTGAAAAGATCTGACCAAATGGGTGGCAATCCAATAGACAAGAATGTCAATAGAAACCCAGAATTCCCTTGGACTTTTAGAATCAAGAAACACACAAATGCACAATTATATTATCTTGAAGAGCAAGGCATCAAATAAAGATGGCCACATCCAAGCTTATCCATTCCATGATCTTCTCCAATATAGCCCATGTAACAGATTAATTCCACATGTCACAGGTTCAAAAGAACAGCTTCACAATGATCATGTTACAGATGAACTTAGAGAGGTCTTCAAAGATGTATCAGATGAAGTTCAAATTGCAAGCACTTGGTTTCCCAGTAAGTTGGCATTGGCCAAGTCCTTTAGCATAGGAAGTGTCATACCCCAAAATTTGCCCGCTAATATTACAAGACATTTTTCAAGGCACTCCAACTTATTAATCAAGACATTGACCTTAAAGGAGCAAAGACCCAGCTCACAAATGGCCCAATCCAGAAAAAGACTCAAACTGGCATGCTCGCTAGGCGAGCAACTCCCTCGCCTAGCGAACCCTTCGCTATGCCACTCGCCTAGCGAAGCTTGCGAATACCAGAAAATTCTGGGCTTCATTCTGAGCCCATTAGGTCACGAAAAAGCATTATAAATACCAACATTTCAGTCAGAAAGAGGGAGAAGGAAAAAACACAGAGGGAGACGAACCGGAACCTTAGCAATCAAACCTTGGAGGCTAACCGAGAGAATTCAGAGCGACCCTAAAGGAAACCCTGAAGGCAACTCATCTGCACAAAAGTTACCTCCGCCCAACTCAATCCGATACCAAAAGTGATCTGCCAATTCAACGTTGCAATTCAATTGCAAACAGGTTTGCGCATCACTACTGTTTTATGCTTCCAATCTGTAATCTCTAAATACATAATGCATCATGATTGAATTTCTGGATATGTAATTAGAGTTTGCATGTGAGTTTAAGTATGCCTGAATATCCTGAATGTTGGACCATGTTATTTCTGTAATTGAATGCCATAGGGCGTGCAGCATGCCGAGATCATACTGTTCTGAGATTCAAAATCCGCAGCCGCTCGCTAGCACCTCGCTAAGCGAGTATGTAGCGAGTATTCGCTAAGCCTTCGCTAGGCGAGGCAGAGGCGAACGTGACAGTCGCTTGTTCTGTTCTATGCTTATCTGATATGTTCTATTTTAATCATGCGTTATTTTGCCTGACATTCCTACTGCTATGTTTCTTTTGCGGTGTAATCCTTGATTGCACCCCCATTTGGTATTCTAACCTGTTTGCTGAATATTGTAAGGACTCACATACTCCCGAAGAGGGTAGCTTGCTAGGTATCCCACTTTATTTGTGGGATACCCTTGTGGAGATTCATCCTAATTACTTAATTGATTTTAATGTAATTATTTAATTGATTTTAATGTGGAGATTCATCCTAATTACTTAATTAATATGGACCTAACTACCTAATTATAACTACCTAATTGATGGTAAAATATTGCCTTTGAATATGTGATCTTGGACCTCTCTTTGTTGCCCTACGGTATTACGGTATTACGGTCATGTCCCGCGAACGTGGGGATACACTTAGCAAAGACCCTTCGATTAAATCATCACGTCCCTATAAAATAAATCATAGTCCCTCGGATGTTGCCTTCGAATATATGATTTTGTCCCTCGATGCCCCTTCGTGGTAGCCTACGGTTAAATGATGATCGTCCCTTCGCATACTAAGGTTTCCTTACAAATGTTGCCTTCGATGACCAAACGATGACCCTACGATGACCCTTTTACATCCAAAGGATAAAACTACCTACTTCTCAATAGTAAGGACAGTTTTACCCTCATAAGGATAGGAAATGCCCATAAAGACCTTAGGCAGGTATAACTCTTAATTGCTGGCCCACCACCTAAAACATTTTTCATACCTCACACTTTGCAAATACTAGAAAATCACCACTTGGTATACATTCGTACTGGAATCATTGCCAAGTTATATTTTTCTAAACCGCTTTCAAAATTAAACGAGATAAATACTTTGTATACATTCGTACAAGAATCATTACAAAGTTAAACTCTCTTTTTAAAACATCTTTTAAGCAATTCACAAACACTTCTTCAGACAAACATAAGTGATCAAGCAATTAAGAGCCCATGGATAACCATGGATACAAAGGATGCTAACACCTTCCCTTTGTATAATGTACCTCCCGAACCCAAAATCTAATTAAGGTCTTTCCTGTTCTTTTCCACCTTTCCTTATTGGATAAAAGAAAAGTCGGTGGCGACTCTTACTAACCGCGACATTTGCTTTCCAAAGCAAAACACACAAAAGTCAGTTCACCGTATGACAGAACTGGCGACTCTGCTGGGGATTGCAAAGAGAGGTCACCTTTTTTTAAAAAAAAAAAAAATCATTTATGTTGTCAAATTGTTCCTTCTTTTAAGGGTATTTTCGAGCGAAAGATCCTACACCCGGATCTAGTGTACCTTAGGTAAGTAGCAATAGATCATCGCAACTATCCGGCGTATACTAGAATGGTTAAAATGATGGCTACGGTTAATGTGACACTTTGGATGTCCTGATGTTCCTCATGTTTACTTGAGGAAAATTTTGGCTTCCGCGTGGTGTCATCCAAGCATTAACCAGACCTTTAGAACCCTAATTGACTCATCTTGGTCATTAGAAAGTAGTGAGATAACTGACTTCGGTTCCGACTGGGGTTAGTTGAGACTCGATACTACACTCTTTGAGATTGGACTTTGGGGAAGCTTTGGTCAACCACTTGGTGTTGCACTGAAGTGGACTTAAGGAAAGGTCAATGATTTGAGATCCTTCTAGAACCCGATTACTATTCTAGGACAGGTTGAACCAACCAAACTTCAGTGGGGAGGGTACTTACCTATGGAACTCATGCAAGCCTTAAAACCTAGGAATGTTTGTTGTGTGACTTGTTGGTGCTTGTTGTTTACTTAACATCATAACATCATAACATCATGGCATTGTACTAACCATTTCAAGGACTTAGGGATTTAACTTTGCTCTGAAACAGGGCTATGGCTTCCAGAAAGACCATTCGGATCAATTTTGTAGCAATCTCTCCTCAACTAAAGGATTTAGTGTCAGAACTTCCTGATCAGACTCAGTTCATCAAGAAACATGGTCATCTCCTCAATTTGGTTACCACTGATTTCAAAGAAGATATGATGAGAGTTCTATTCCAATTCTTCGATCCTAAACAACATTGTTTCACCTTCCCAGATTATCAATTGGTACCCACATTAGAAGAATTTTCCAGGCTGCTTGGGGTACCTATCCTTGATCAAGTACCTTTCAGTGGTTTAGAAAGGATTCTGAAGTCTGAAGAAGTTGCCGCAGCTTTACACATGACAAAGTCTGACATTGAAACTAATTGGGTAACAAGAAGTGGAGTTAAGGGTTTACTTGCCAAGTTTCTGATAAATAAGGCCCGAGAATTCTTACAGGTTACGAATGTCCATGCTTTCGAAGACGTTCTAGCATTACTAATCTACGGTTTGGTGTTATTTCCTAATCCAGACCAATTCGTAGATATGAATGCTATTAAGATATTTCTCACTCATAACCCTGTGCCTACCTTGCTTGGAGACATTTTGCATTCCCTTCACACCCGTACTATGAAAAGGCAAGGGACTCTCATGTGCTGTGTACCTTTATTGTCTAGGTGGTTTATTTCGCACCTTCCTCAATCAGTCTTGAAGAATGAGCAGAATTTGAAATGGTCTCAAAGGATAATGTCGCTCTCCCATTCAGACATCCGTTGGTGTCCTCATCTCAAAGAAAATGTTATCATCATTGACCGTTGTGGAGAATTCTCTAACGTACCACTCCTAGGGATAAGAGGAGGTATTACTTATAACCCAGCTTTAGCCCTACGTCAGTTTGGTTATGCTCGAAGAGATGGTCCACATGAAGTAATCCTTCAAGGCGCTGTGTTTGACTATGACAACGACTCTCAAGGTCTCCGTCAAAGGGTTGTACGAGCTTGGGGCATGGTAAAAAGAAGTACTTTAGGACAGAAAAACTCTATTCCTATGGAACCTTATCTCAGATGGGTACGCGCAAGAGCTCGTGAACTTGTCATGCCATATGTTGCGGTCGGACCATTGATTGTTGAACCAGGGGTTGAAGGAGGTACTCCTCAGATCATTCCTTATCCAGATATGCCTACCGATGTTGAAGAATTGAAGAGATCCTGGATCCAGTTGAGAGAGGAAAGGGATACTTTTGAAGCCCAGTTATGTGCTGAAAGGAAGAAAGTGTTAGAACTTACCAGCCAGCTTAATGAGGAACGAAGACTCAATGCATATCTTCGCCCAAAAAGAAGCCGTCCCTGGGAGACTTGAGCTTTCATTGTATTTTTATTATTATTTCTTGTAATGAACAATGATTAAGAAATTAGTAATAAAAGTTCCTCTCTTTTTGGTAGTTTACGTAAAGTTAAATTCCAAAAGTCCTCGAAAACATTTCATACATTGCATTGCATAACATAACATTGCATAACAGGTATTCTAAAGGATCAATATTCTCACGGTCTTCCTATTAAACAGAAAAATGGCCCTCGAACAAACTGTCAAAGATCTCCAGGCTCAGAATGCTCAATTCCAGGAGATGATGCTGAGCTTATCCAAGGGGCAGGAGGAACTGAAGGCTCTCTTGCTCGAGCAGAAGAAAGACAAGAAACCTGTGAGTTACATCAACCTGGGAAGAAGGCTTAAAGGACAGGCCGCAGGAGTCAAGATCAGAATGCCGAAAGATCAAGAAGAGGAAACAGAGAATGATTCAGAAGAGGAGAATGTTGATCTCTTCAACCCTGAGGACGACGATGAAGATTACGAGAATGAACAGTACTCTCCAAAAGATGGCAAGTACAAGTTGCTGGAAGAACGTATGCTAGCTATGGAAGGCCAGAAGGCGCCCGGTCTGGATTTTGAAAGCCTGGGTCTGGTTTCCGACGTGGTCATTCCCCGCAAATTCAAGATCCCCGCTTTCACTAAGTACGATGGTGCGTCTTGTCCTCAGATGCATCTGAGAGCTTATGTGAGAAAGATTCAGCCGTATACCACTGATAGGAAGCTATGGATCCATTTCTTCCAAGAGAGTCTGTCTGGCACACAGTTAGAGTGGTACTATCAGCTCGAAAGCTCTAACATCCGCACCTGGACTGATTTAGCAACAGCTTTCTACAAGCAGTACCAGTATAATTCTGAACTAGCGCCTACTCGGCTACAGTTGCAGAGTATGACTATGGGATCTAAAGAAAGCTTCAAAGAATATGCTCAAAAGTGGAGAGATTTGGCTGGCAGAGTCAAACCCCCTATGACTGATCGAGAATTAATAGACATGTTCATGAGTACACTGACTGGCCCATTCTACAGCCATCTACTGGGAAGTTCTTCATCGCGTTTCACTGAACTTATATTGACAGGTGAACGTGTGGAGAGCGGCATTCGAAGTGGAAAGATACAGGCGACTACCTCTGCAAGCACCAAAAGGTCCTACCAGGGGAGGAACGAATCAAATGCTGTGTACGGTCAAAAGGGTCGTAACAAGAAAAATCGTGACCATACCATTGGAGCAGTTACGATTGCAGCACCGCCATCTCAAAACTTCCAGCACAGACAAGACAGGCCAAGAAGGCAGTTTACCAAGATCAATATGACTTTAGCACAGGCACTGCAGGGTATGCTAAAATCAAATTTGATTACCCTCAGAGATCCTCCCACGAATCCCAACACTACTTCTCCTCGTTATAATCCCAATGCCAGGTGTGCATATCACTCCGATAGCCCCGGGCATGATACAAACGATTGTTGGTCGTTGAAGAATAAAATTCAAGATATGATCAACGCTGGGGAAATTGAATTTGAGCCTCCGGAGACTCCTAATGTCATCACTGCACCTATGCCTAATCATGACAAGGCTGTTAACGCTGTGGATGACAATTCTCACATTTCTAATGTAGCTGACTTAGCATCTCCTCTCCTGGCCATCAAGAAGAAGTTGTTGCAAGCTGGCTTATTTCCAGGTTGTGTTGAAAATTGTGATCTTTGTATATCCCGACCCAATGATTGCCTGAAGTTGAGAAATGGTATTCAACGGCTGATGGACAATCATACAATCCTCTTCGAAAAGGTTCCTAAGGTAGGAAACCCTATTGAAGAAATATCCGTGATTGCTAGGTCCAAAGTTCCAGTGAAGATTACCGCTACTAGAGTGCCTGTGAAGATTACTGCTGAGCCCAGGGTAGCTCCCCTAATTATTACTGCACCTGGCCCAGTACCGTATTCCTCAAGCAAGACCATCCCGTGGAATTATGGAGGTGATGTTTACATCCATGGCATAAAGCAAGTTGATAATTCTGCTAATCCTAATGACATTGTTGAGACTAGTAAAATTACTCGAAGTAGAAGGATCTTTTCTCCAGAAATCTCACCTCCCGCCCCTGAAACCCGAGGAAAGGAACCAGTCAATCCTTCTCAGTCAAGGACACCGGTCGAAGTTACTACTGAAGATGTTGCCAGGCAGGAAATGGAAGAAGTGCTGAGGATCATCCGCAAAAGTGATTTTGATGTGGTAGAACAGCTGGGGCATACCCCGTCTAAGATCTCGATGTTATCCTTGTTGTTATCATCTGAATCTCATGCCAATGCCTTGATAAAATTCTTGAAGACTGCTCATGTACCTCAGGAGACCTCCGTCGATCAGTTCGAAAACTATGTTGCTAACCTGACTGTTGACAATGGCCTAGGTTTTTCCAATGCTGACCTGACACCAGCAGGGAAGAATCACAATAAAGCTCTGCATATCTCCATTGAGTGTAAGGGGATCACCTTGTCTCATGTGTTGATCGATAATGGCTCCTCTTTGAATGTGCTACCGAAGGTCGTGCTCGATAAACTTGACTGTAAAAGCATTGAACTGAAGCCTAGCGACATTGTAGTGCGTGCTTACGATGGTGCGAAGAGTGTTGTCCATGGTGAAGTGGTTCTCCCTATCAAGATAGGACCTCAAGTCTTCAACACTACCTTTCATGTAATGAACATTCGTCCTGCCTATTCCTGCTTGCTGGGACGCCCTTGGATTCATGGGGCAAGTGCTGTAGCTTCGTCTCTCCATCAAAAGTTGAGGTATCCAATAGAGGGTAAGATCGTCACTGTGTGTGGGGAAGAAGAGTATATTGTCAGTAGTGTGCATACCTTCAGATACGTCGAGATGGATGGTGAATTCTTCGAGATTCCTTCTCAGTCATTTGAAGTGGTTCATCCGCCCAGTCCTGTCCTTAAGCCAACTCCCCTTGTGCCCAAGGTTATTCGCGCTCCTCCTGCCATGATTTCTCTGAAAGATGCTCAAGCCGTGGTTGAAAATGGTGGTCGTACTGGTTGGGGTCAACTGATCAACGTACCATACAAGTCTGACAAGTCTGGTCTGGGATTTAACTCTGAAAAGAGGGTCAAAGATCAAATTAATGCTGTAGAAGATGCTGATAGCGATTGCGACCTGGATAGCTGGATTTTCCCAACAATTGGTGACGGACTCAATAATTGGAAGGCTGAAGACACTATCCCGATTTCCTTTAGTCAGGAGTAATTGTTATCGTCTGTTTAGTGTTGCAATTTTTTAATTTTTACAATTGAACTTCTTAAAGCATTGTGTCTATGCCCGGGGCACAATAGCTAATTTGTTAAGGGTTTTGTCATTTTCATAAGCATATTCACATTCAATAAATCGATGGACTTTTTGCACTCAAATATTGCGCTCTTCGTCTTTCCTGTCATCTTTTAAACAAGCTATGTATTCTTACACACACTCACGTAACAAATTGCAGATCCATGCCCACTCTGGATCCTGTTGATAATAGTTCTACTACTGTTCATTATGACTTTGAAAATCCGATCTACCAAGCCGAGGATGGAAGTGAGGAAGATTGTGAAGTCCCTAGAGAACTTGCCAGACTATTACTGTAAGAAGAAAAGACCATACAGCCGCATGAGGAATCAATTGAAATTGTAAATCTGGGTACTGAAGTAGCCAAGAAAGAAGTCAAAATAGGAGCAGGCTTGGAAAACAGTGTCAAAGGAAAATTGATTCAGATGTTACATGACTATGTAGAGATTTTTGCTTGGTCTTATGAAGACATGCCAGGACTGGATACTGATATAGTAGTGCATCGGCTGCCAATGAAGGAAGATTGTCGTCCTGTTAAGCAGAAGGTTCGTCGCATGCGTCCTGAAATGTCTGAGAAAATCAAAGCCGAAGTTATGAAACAATTTAACGCCGGTTTCCTAGTCGTTACTTCTTATCCTCAATGGGTTGCTAACGTGGTACCGGTACCGAAAAAGGATGGTAAGGTGCGAATGTGTGGGGATTACAGAGATTTGAATAAAGTGAGTCCCAAAGATGACTTTCCACTTCCGCACATTGATGTTCTGGTAGATAACACCGCTCAACACAAGGTATTCTCATTCATGGACGGATTCTCAGGTTATAATCAGATTAAGATGGCGCCTGAAGACATGGAGAAAACTACGTTTGTGACGCAATGGGGCACTTTCTGCTACAAAGTAATGCCATTCGGTTTAAAGAACGCCGGGGCAACGTACCAACGTGCTATGGTGGTTTTGTTCCATGATATGATTCATCACGAAATAGAGGTATATGTGGATGACATGATAGCCAGATCTCATACTGAAGAAGAACATCTCGATCATTTGTACAAGTTGTTTGAGAGGTTGAAGAAATACAAGTTGAGATTGAACCCGAACAAATGCACCTTTGGAGTAAGATCCGGTAAACTCTTGGGCTTTATTGTCAGTGATAAAGGAATTGAGATTGACCCGGCTAAGGTGAGAGCTATTCAAGAAATGCCAGTTCCTCGTACGGATAAAGAAGTCAGAGGTTTCTTGGGACGGTTAAATTACATTGCCCGATTTATCTCCCATTTGACCGCTACCTGCAAACCCATCTTCAAATTACTGAGGAAAAATCAAGAGATGATATGGAATGATGAATGCCAAGAAGCTTTTGACAAAATCAAGAAATATCTCCAGGAACCTCCAATTCTGGTACCACCAGTTGAAGGAAGACCTCTAATCATGTATTTGACCGTGTTAGAAAATTCAATGGGGTGTGTGTTGGGGCAACATGACGAGTCTGGTCGAAAAGAGCACGCTATATACTACCTTAGCAAAAAGTTTACCGACTGTGAAACAAGGTACTCACTGCTCGAGAGAACTTGCTGTGCTTTGGCCTGGGCTGCTCGCCGACTAAGACAGTATATGTTGAATCATACCACTTTGTTGATTTCTAAGATGGATCCTATCAAATACATATTTGAGAAACCTGCCCTCTCCGGAAGAATAGCAAGATGGCAGATGATTTTAACAGAGTATGATATCCAGTATACTACCCAGAAAGCAATCAAAGGAAGCGTGTTGGCCGATCATTTGGCTCATCAAGCAGTGGATGATTACCAATCTATGAATTTTGAGTTCCCAGATGAGGATGTCATGCTTGTTACTGATTATGAAGAACCTGGACCGGATGAAGGACCCGAACTGGGATCCCGATGGACTATGGTTTTTGATGGATCTTCTAATGCATTGGGTAATGGTGTTGGTGTTGTAATCATTTCCCCCAAGGGTGGCCATACTCCTTTCACTGCTAGACTATGTTTTGATTGTACCAATAATATGGCTGAGTATGAAGCGTGTATTTTGGGACTCAGAGCTGCTATAGACCCGCGAATCAAGTTTTTGAGCGTGTACGGAGACTCAGCATTAGTAATCAGTCAGATCAAAGGAGAATGGGACACTAAACATCCGAATCTCATCCCTTATCGAGAGCGGGTGTTGAAATTAATCCCATACTTTGAAGAGATTACATTCGAACATATTCCACGAGAAGAGAATCAGTTGGCAGATGCATTGGCTACCATGTCATCTATGTTCAGAGTCAGATGGGATAATGAAGCTCCCAGGATCACCATTGAACGATTAGATGAACCAGCATATTGTTATGAACTTAACGCTGCTGAAGTAGAAGAGAAACCTTGGTTCCACGAAGTGAAAAGATATTTAGAAACTCAGGAATACCCTGAAGGGGCATCCATCAATGACAGAAAATTCCTGAGGAAGTTCTCCGCTAAATTCTTTTTGAGTAATGGAGTATTATACAAACGTAATCATGATTCGACCTTACTTCGTTGTATGGATAAAAAGGAAGCAGAAAAGATCATGGAAGACACGCATGACGGTGTTTTTGGGACTCATTCTAGTGGACATACGATGGCTAAGAAGATTCTGAGATCAGGCTATTATTGGTCTACCATGGAAGCTGATTGCCACCATCACTCCAGAACCTGTCACAAGTGCCAGATCTATGCGGACAAAGTACATGTGCCTCCTGCTCCATTGAATGTGTTGACAGCACCTTGGCCCTTTGCAATGTGGGGCATTGATATGATTGGAGAGATTAAGCCTACTGCTTCTAACGGACATCGCTTCATTCTTGTTGCTATTGATTACTTTACAAAGTGGGTAGAGGCCGCCTCATTTGCTTCTGTCACCAAGAATGTGGTGGCACGGTTCATCAAGAATAGTATTATTTGTCGGTATGGCATCCCTGAAAGAATTATCACTGACAATGGTACTAATTTGAACAACAAGATGATTACTGAACTCTGCGTGCAGTTCAAAATAAAACACCATAATTCCTCTCCGTACCGGGCCAAGAATGAATGGCGTCGTAGAAGCTGCTAATAAGAATATCAAAAAGATCATACAAAAGATGACAGTAACGTACAAAGACTGGCATGAGATGTTACCATTTGCTCTTCATGGTTATCGCACTTCAGTGCGCACTTCGATAGGGGCAACTCCGTTCTCTTTAGTCTACGGCATGGAAGTCGTTTTACCAGTGGAAGTTCAGATTCCCTCTCTAAGAATCATGAAAGAGGCGGGTTTAGACGAGGATGAATGGATTCAAACTCGACTCGATCAGATAAATTTGATTGATGAGAAGAGACTTGCGGTTGTTTGTCATGGGCAGATATATCAGAAGCGCATGACCTAGGCATTTAACAAAAGGGTCAAGAGACAGGCGTATCGAATTGGCGACTTGGTGATAAAGCGTATCATTCTACCACAAGGTGATCCCAGAGGCAAATGGACTCCCACATACGAAGGGCCATTTGTAGTTAAGAAGGTATTCTCTGGTGGAGCCATGATGCTTGCTACAATGGATGGCGAAGACTTCCCGCATCCCGTGAACGCGGACATAGTTAAAAAATACTACGCATAAAAGAGACCCGCTAGGTCGACGTATCTAGGCAAAAGTAAGGGCATCCCGACGAACCAAAAGGGTTCGGGCAAAAATTAGGGATAAACATGTAAAAATGTACACCCGGCAAGTCGAAAACCCGAAAAGGCGGCTTGGGCAAAAAAGGGTATCCTGGTGGACTGAAAACCTAAAAAGGCGGTCCAGGCAAAAATTAGGGATTAAAGTGTATGATTATGTCCCGTTCTCGGTCAGCTTCGCCCAAGTCAAAAGGACTGAACGAGCCAATCACTTCTATCCGACAGCAGGAGATGAGAGGCTTGAAGACATAATGACAGTAGCAGAATTAAAATCGATAGGACTTTTCCGTCATAGCTTTTTCTTTATGTTCTCGACAATTTCCTCTTACTAGGATTTTTGTCTCTCTGTACACAAATTGCCTGTTTATAGGCCCTCTTTCAAACTCAATACAATTTTATTTCCAAAAGATGCTTTTGTTTTACTTTTTCTGTTTTGTTTGCGTAAACGTCCATTGATTTAATTTGAATTAATATGTGCCTTTGAATATGATCGATGTTTACTAAAAATATATGCATAAAACGGAAATAGCAATTACAAAAGACTTCAGGATCAAGGAGAAGGTCTAACCATGCGTTCCAATGAATCCAGTTGCTAATTCTATTCCCCAGCATAAACCAGCTATTTCCCAGAAGAGGTTGGCATCACCAGACTGGTCATCTCTTCCATCCCCAGCCAGGCTCTGTTGAGTGTTTCCACCATTAGATAGAAATCAAGTATCCCCCAGCTAAGAAAGGGTCATCAATACAGACATCTCCAACCAGAAGATAGGGATTTATTTTCCCCAGGGAGTCGCCAGGAAAAACTTTTCAGACGCATAATTCATTCATTACATCATTTCACAACATACGCATGCATACATTGTTCGCATTTATTTTCATAAGCATAAAACATCTCATGCATCGTGACATGGCATGGAGCTAACTTTATTTTTCAGTTAATTATCCTCCTGATACAGTCAAAACAAAGGTCCATCCAGACGGACATCTTTATCAATTACATCCGAGGTTCAACTACATCTCTCAGATACAATCCATATGAGCATTCACTCTGGCAAGCACTCTGATATCCGCCCAATGG
Organism: Lathyrus oleraceus; assembly: GCF_024323335.1. NCBI lineage: Eukaryota > Viridiplantae > Streptophyta > Magnoliopsida > Fabales > Fabaceae > Lathyrus > Lathyrus oleraceus. The sequence goes on from NC_066583.1 coordinate 487,052,688, forward strand.
TGGCATCTTTAAGCCCACCCCAGATATTCATTGCAAATACAACATACACAAATACTATCAGATATAGCCTAGCGTACGGTTCATTCTGATTCAGCTCAACATACGACTCCTTCAACTCAGATACGATCTAACATACGATCCATTCTGACCTTCAACTACTCCAATACGGTCTAATGTACGACCCAGTCGGACCTCCAAATCCTCAGATGCTGCCCAGCGTACGGTACATTCCGGGGTGTAGTCTAGCGTACGACTACTTTCTTCGTCAGATACAGCCTAATGAACGGCTCATTCTGCAACTCCAATACGGTCTAACGTACGACCCATTTGGATCTTCAACTCGGATACGATCTAGCGTACGATCCATTCTGATTCTACCTTCGTCAGATATAGCCTAACGAATGGCTCGTTCCGCAACTTAGATACGATCTAGCGTACGATCCATTCTGATCTTCCCTCCCCAGCGAAGTCATCCGCCTAATGAACAACTCACTCTGCTATTCAGATACGGTCTAGCGTATGATCCATTCTGATCCCTTATCCCCAGCAGCGTATAACACACTCTGACTCCCCAGCGAAGTCGACAGCATAATGGAGGACTCACGATACGGTCTAGCGAATGACCCGGTATGACACCCATGTCTTCAGATATCGTCTAATGTACGACGCACTCCGAAGCTCTCGTCATCAAACTTCCTGGATGGCATCTTTAAGCCCATCTCCATCAAGACTAACTTGTAATTAACAAGTGCAAATTTTTGGGGCATTCTAAGTGTTCAATAATCTTCCACCTCCAGACCACGAATGGCATACATACCATTCTAACTCTCTCGGTTTAAGAATATTGAACAGGGGCAGCTGTCATACCCCAAAATTTGCCCGCTAATATTACAAGACATTTTTCAAGGCACTCCAACTTATTGATCAAGACATTGACCTTAAAGGAGCAAAGACCCAGCTCACAAATGGCCCAATCCAGAAAAAGACTCAAACTGGCATGCTCGCTAGGCGAGCAACTCCCTCGCCTAGCGAACCCTTCGCTATGCCACTCGCCTAGCGAAGCTTGCGAATACCAGAAAATTCTGGGCTTCATTCTGAGCCCATTAGGTCACGAAAAAGCATTATAAATACCAATATTTCAGTCAGAAAGAGGGAGAAGGAAAAAACACAGAGGGAGACGAACCGGAACCCTAGCAATCAAACCTTGGAGGCTAACCGAGAGAATTCAGAGCGACCCTAAAGGAAACCCTGAAGGCAACTCATCTGCACAAAAGTTACCTCCGCCCAACTCAATCCGATACCAAAAGTGATCTGCCAATTCAACGTTGCAATTCAATTGCAAACAGGTTTGCGCATCACTACTGTTTTATGCTTCCAATTTGTAATCTCTAAATACATAATGCATCATGATTGAATTTCTGGATATGTAATTAGAGTTTGCATTTGAGTTTAAGTATGCCTGAATATCCTGAATGTTGGACCATGTTATTTCTGTAATTGAATGCCATAGGGCGTGCAGCATGCCGAGATCATACTGTTCTGAGATTCAAAACCCGCAGCCGCTCGCTAGCACCTTGCTAAGCGAGTATGTAGCGAGTATTCGCTAAGCCTTCGCTAGGCGAGGCAGAGGCGAACGTGACAGTCGCTAATAATTTTGGTTGTTCTGTTCTATGCTTATCTGATCTGTTCTATTTTAATCATACGTTATTTTGCCTGACATTCCTACTGCTATGTTTCTTTTGCGGTGTAATCCTCGATTGCACCCCCATTTGGTATTCTAACCTGTTTGCTGAATATTGTAAGGACTCACATACTCCCGAAGAGGGTAGCTTGCTAGGTATCCCACTTTATTTGTGGGATACCGTTGTGGAGATTCATCCTAATTACTTAATTGATTTTAATGTAATTATTTAATTGATTTTAATGTGGAGATTCATCCGAATTACTTAATTAATATGGACCTAACTACCTAATTATAACTACCTAATTGATGGTAAAATATTGCCTTTGAATATGTGATCTTGGACCTCTCTTTGTTGCCCTACGGTATTACGGTATTACGGTCATGTCCCGCGAACGTGGGGATACACTTAGCAAAGACCCTTCGATTAAATCATCACGTCCCTATAAAATAAATCATAGTCCCTCGGATGTTGCCTTCGAATATATGATTTTGTCCCTCGATGCCCCTTCGTGGTAGCCTACGGTTAAATGATGATCGTCCCTTCGCATACTAAGGTTTCCTTACAAATGTTGCCTTCGATGACCAAACGATGACCCTACGATGACCCTTTTACATCCAAAGGATAAAACTACCTACTTCTCAATAGTAAGGACAGTTTTACCCTCATAAGGATAGGAAATGCCCATAAAGACCTTAGGCAGGTATAACTCTTAATTGCTGGCCCACCACCTAAAACATTTTTCATACCTCACACTTTGCAAATACTAGAAAATCACCACTTGGTATACATTCGTACTGGAATCATTGCCAAGTTATATTTTTCTAAACCGCTTTCAAAATTAAACGAGATAAATACTTTGTATACATTCGTACAAGAATCATTACAAAGTTAAACTCTCTTTTCAAAACATCTTTTAAGCAATTCACAAACACTTCTTCAGACAAACATAAGTGATCAAGCAATTAAGAGCCCATGGATAACCATGGATACAAAGGGTGCTAACACCTTCCCTTTGTATAATGTACCTCCCGAACCCAAAATCTAATTAAGGTCTTTCCTGTTCTTTTCCACCTTTCCTTATTGGATAAAAGAAAAGTCGGTGGCGACTCTTGCTAACCGCGACATTTGCTTTCCAAAGCAAAACACACAAAAGTCAGTTCACCGTATGACAGGAAGGTTGCCTAAATTCTAAGTCCATTTGTCCAAGATCAAGCCAACAGTCCACTCAAAAGTTTTTTAGGGTTTTTGTTATTATTATGTACATTAATGGTCAAAGACCACACAAACAAGCAAAGTATACACAAACAAAATATATTACACAATATGGTCCAAATGGACAAAGTGAAAATCGCATTAACATAAACAATTAGAATGATATGAACAATGGCAAATGAAATAGAGTGCTAAAAGTAAATTGCATTAAAGTAAAAGCTTGAAATTAAAATTTAGTAGTTAATTGGTTAGAAGTTAGTATTGTTTTGCTTTTTGCTTTTCATTTCAAGACATTCTTTGGAGAACACTCAACCCACTTATCACAAGCATGAATCCTTGAACCAAAACATCTTCCAAAGGAAGGAAAGAAGGCCAAGTTTCCACACAATACCATGAAAGAGGGGAGACTTACAATCTCACTAACTAGAATGCTTATGCCTTTTATGTCACAAATTTAGCGCTATGTTAAGCAATCGTAATTGGACTTATGTAGAACTCACAACTATTTGAGATCCGACAATAGAATTTTGGTGTTAATGCATGTTAGAGACATAGTATAATGGACTATGCTCATAAAACATACCACACACAAAAAGAATATGCAAAAGGTGTGGCCTAATCTCATTCATACTCATGTCAATTTTTCAATCAACTAGCATTAGGACTTTGAGATGTCATAGGCCAAATGGAATGAATGAATGAAGAAGAGGAATGAGATGAAGAGGGAGGGGAAGGGATCAAAACACAAATTGGTCAAAGGAGGACTTTTACCAAATTAATATCATCCATTCATTTTGGGAGATGGAATGTACATTCCATCAATCCCCTAAATCCAATGATATTAATTTGACAAAGTCAAATCAACCTTGACCAAGGCTCAACAACAAGAGTCAAACATAAACAAATTCATTACAATTGGTCAACAAATTTATTTGGTATTTATTCAATTTAAAAATACTAAAATAGTGCATTTAAATTAAATATGGTTTGTCCAATTCCTAAAATCTCATCAAAACACCAAAGAAATGGTCATGAGATTTATCAGGGGTCAAACAAGGTCAAAGGACCTTGGAGAAAAAATTTCATAATTTTTGGACATTTGAAAATATTTTTAAACAATTAAAAACAAATGCAAGATCAATTAATTCATGAAAAATATTAATAATGATCCAAAAATTAATTTTAATTCAGAATATGAAAGAGAAAAATATTTGAAATTTTTTGGTGAAAGTCCCATATTTTTTGGATCAATATTAAATTTAATATGAATTATTGAATTTAATATGAATTATTGAAAATAATGCAATTAAAATGAAAATTAAAATATCAGAAAAAACGTGGACCATTTAATCTCCGTCATTAATTGAGGTGGCAGATCAAGTGGCCAGAAACGCGCTATCCACAATGGACTCAAGTCAGCGTGCTACACAGTTGGTAATCACAATGGACGCGTGAGATTAAAATAAATCAAGAGGATCCTGTGGCTGTGAGACATGTCAGCGCATGGCCGGAGCTGTAGCTCCGGTCTTCTTCTCCGGTGGTCTTGTCATACCCCAAAATTTTCCCGTTAATATTACAAGGCATTTTTAAGGCACTCCAACTCATTACTCAAAGCATTGACCTTAAAAGAACAAAAGACCCAGCTCACAGATGGCCAAATCCAGAAAATGGCCCAAACTGGCATGCTCGCTAGGCGAGCAACTCCTTCGCCTAACGAACCCTTCGCTATGCCACTCGCCTAGCGAAGCTTGCGAATACCAGAAAATTCTGGGCTTCATTCTGAGCCCATTAGGTCACGAAAAAGCATTATAAATACCAACACTTCAGTCAGAAAAGGGGGGACGAAAACGGAACGAAAACGGGAGATAGAGAGAAGGCACCGCAAACCCTGGAGGCTAACCCAGAGAGTTCAGAGCAACCCTAAAGGAAACCCTGAAGGAAACTCATCTGCACCAAGGTTACCTCCGCCCAACTCAATCCGACTTGCCAATTCAAGGTTGCAATTCAATTGCAAACAGGTTTGCATTACTATTACCGCTTTATGTTCTTAATATGCATGTGGCATCATGATTGAATTTATAAAAATATCTTAAGTTTTGCATGTGAATTTAAGTATTATGAATATCTTGAATGTTTAACCATGTAATCTCTGTAATGGATGCCATAGGGTGTGAAGCTTGCTGAAATTGTACTGTTATCAAAACCAGAACCCGCAGCCGCTCGCTAGCCCATCGCTAAGCGAGCATGTAGCGAGTATTCGCTAAGCCTTCGCTAGGCGAGGCAGGAGCGAACGTGACAGTCGCTGGCTTTTCTGTTCGGATTTTTGCTCATCTGACATGTTTTATCATAGCCATGCATTGTTTACCTGACCCTATTACTGTTGTGATTTCTTTTGTGGTGTAATTCTCGATTGCACCCTGATTTGGTATTCTGACCTGTTTGCTGAATTTTGTAAGGGTTCATATACTCTCGGAGAAGGTAGCTTGCTAGATATTCTACTTTATTTGTGGGATACCCTTGTGGAGATTCACCCTAATTACCTAATTGATTATAATGTGGACCTAATTACCTAATTGATTACAACTACCTAATTGATTGTAAAATATTGTCTTTGAACACGTGATCTTGGACCTCTCTTTGTTGCCTTACGGTATTACGGTATTATGGTCATGTCCCGCGAATGTGGGGATACACTTAGCAAAGACCCTTCGATTAAATCATCATGTCCCTATAAAATAAATCATCGTCCCTTGAATGTTGCCTGCGAATATATGATTTTGTCCCTCGGTGACCCGTCGTTGTAGCCTACGGTTAAATGATGATCGTCCCTTCGAATGCTAAGGTATCCTTACAAATGTTGCCTTCAATGACCAATCGATGACCCTACGATGACCCTTTTACGTCCAAAGGATAAAACTACTTACTTCTCAATAGTAAGGACAGTTTTACCCTCATAAGGATAGGAAATACCCATAAAGACCTTGGGTAGGTATAACTCTTAATTGCTGGCTCACAACCTAAAACATTTTTCATACCTCACACTTTGCAAATACTAGAAAATCACCACTTGGTATACATTCGTACTAGAATCATTGCCAAGTTATATTTTTCTAAACCGCTTTCAAAATTAAACGAGATAAATACTTTGTATACATTCGTACAAGAATCATTACAAACTTAAACTCTCTTTTCAAACCATTTTTAAGCAATTCACAAACACCTTTTTTTTTCAGACAAACATAAGTGATCAAGCAATTAAGAGCCCATGGATAACCATGGATACAAAGGGTGCTAACACCTTCCCTTTGTATAATGTACCTCCCGAACCCAAAATCTAATTAAGGTCTTTCCTGTTCTTTTCCACCTTTCCTTATGGGATAAAAGAAAAGTCGGTGGCGACTCTTACTATCCGCGACATTTTCTTTCCAAAGCAAAAACACACAAAAGTTAGTTCACCGTATGAGAGAACTGGCGACTCTGCTGGGGTCTATTAAAGAGAGGTTACCTTAAAAACAAGATCACTTATTTGAATTGCCTGATTTACTTTTAAGGGATTGCTTGGGTATTTTATGCTTGAGTGAAAGATCCTACACCCGGATCTAGTGTACCTTAGGTAAGTAGCAATAGATCATCGAGACTATCCGGCGTATACTGGAATGATCAAAATGATGGCTACGGTTAATGTGACACTTTGGATGTCCTGATGTTCCTCATGTTTACTTGAGGAAAAATTTGGCTTCCGCGTGGTGTCATCAAAGCGTTAACCAGACCTTTAGAACCCTAATTGACTCATCCTGGCCATTAGAAAGTAGTGAGATAACTGACTTCGGTTTTGACTGGGGTTGGTTGAGACTCGATACTACACTCTTTGAGATTGGACTTTAGGGAAGCTTCGGTCAACCACTTGGTGTTGCACTGAAGTGGACTTAAAGGAAGGTCAATGATTTGAGATCCTTCTAGAACCCGGTTACTATTCTAGGACAGGTTGAACCAACCAAACTTCAGTGGGGAGGGTACTTACCTATGGAACTCATGCAAGCCTTAAAACCTAGGAATGATCGTTGTGTGACTTGCTTGTGTTTGTTATTTACTTAACATCATGACATCATGACATCATGGCATTGTACTAACCATTTCAAGGACTTTAAACATTGAAAACATTTCATACATTGCATAGCATAACATACATTGCATAACAGGTACTCTAAAGGGATCAATGTTCTCACGATCTTCCTACTCCAAACAGAAAAATGGCCCTCGAACAAACTGTCAAAGATCTCCAGGCTCAGAATGCTCAATTCCAGGAGATGATCTTGAACTTATCCAAGGGGCAGGAGGAACTGAAGGCTCTCTTGCTCGAGAAGAAAAAAGACAAGAAACCTGTGAGTTACATTAACCTGGGAAGAAGGCTTAAAGGACAGACTGCAGGAGTCAAGATTAGACTTCCGAAGGATCAAGAAGAGGGGATAGATTCAGAAGATGAGAATGCTGATCCTTTCAGCCAGGAAGATGAAGATTATGAGAATGAACAGTACTCTCCAAAAGATGATAAGTACAAGTTGCTGGAAGAACGTATGCTAGCTATGGAGGGTCAGAAGGCACCCAGTCTGGATTTCGAAAGCTTGGGTCTGGTCTCTGATGTGATCATTCCCCGCAAATTCAAGGTCCCCGCTTTCACTAAGTATGATGGGGCATCTTGTCCTCAGATGCATCTGAGAGCTTATGTGAGAAAGATTCAGCCGTATACCACTGATAGGAAGCTATGGATCCATTTCTTCCAAGAGAGTCTATCTGGCACACAGTTGGAATGGTATTATCAGCTTGAGAGCTCTAACATCCGCACCTGGACTGATTTAGCGACAACTTTCTACAAGCACTACCAGTATAATTCTGAATTGGCGCCTACTCGGCTACAGTTGTAGAATATGACTATGGGATCTAAAGAAAGCTTCAAAGAATATGCTCAAAAATGGAGAGATTTGGCTGGCAGAGTCAAACCCCCCATGACTGATCGAGAATTAGTGGACATGTTCATGAGCACACTGACTGGCCCATTCTATAGCCATCTATTGAGAAGTTCCTCATCGGGTTTCACTGAACTTATATTAACAGGTGAGCATGTTGAACGCGGCATTCGAAGTGGAAAGATACAGGCGGCTACCTCTGATCCTCCGGAGAATCCTAACGACATCATTGCACCTCTGCCTTACCATGACGAGACTGTCAATGCGGTAGAAGATGCTGATAACGATTGTGACTTGGATAGCTGGATTTTCCTAACAATTGGTGACGGACTCAACAATTGGAAGGCTGAAGACACTATCCTGATTTCCTTTAGTCAGGAGTAATTGTTATTGCTTATTTTAATGTATTAAATTTGGTTAAATGTTTTGTCATTTTTATAAGCATATTCACATTCAATAAATCAATGGACCTTTTTGCATTCAAATATTGCGCTCTTTATCTTTCCTGTCATCTTTCAAATAAGCTACGTTTTCTTGCACACACTCACGTAACAATTTGCCGATCCATATCCACTCTGGATCCTGTTGGTAATAACTCTGCTACTGTTCATTATGACTTTGAAAATCCGATCTACCAAGCCGAGGATGGAAGTGAGGAAGACTGTGAAGTGCCTGAGAACTTGCCAGACTGGTACTGCAAGAAGAAAAGACCATACAGCCGCATGAGGAATCAACTGAATCTGGGTACTGAAGTAGACAAGAAAATTACTGAGGAAAAATCAAGAGATAATATGGAATGACGAATGTCAAGAAGCTTTTGACAAAATCAAGAAGTATCTCCAAGAACCTATAAATCTGATGCCACCAGTTGAAGGAAGACCTCTAATCATGTATTTGACCGTGTTAGAAAATTCAATAGGGTGTGTGTTGGGGCAACATGACGAGTCTGGTCGAAAAGAGCATGCAATATACTACCTTAGCAAAAGGTACCGACTGTGAAACAAGATACTCACAGCTCGAGAAAGCTTGCTATGCTTTGGCTTAGGCTGCTCGCCGACTAAGACAGTATATGTTGAATCATACCACTTTATTGATTTCTAAGATGGATCTTATCAAATATACATCTGAGAAACCTGCTCTCTCCAATTTGAACAACAAGATGATTACTGAACTCTGCACGCAGTTCAAAATAAAACACCATAACTCTTCTCCGTACCGGCCAAAGATGAATGGCGCCGTGGAGGCTGCTAATAAGAATATTAAGAAGATCATACAAAAGATGACAGTAACATGCAAAGACTGGCATGAGATGTTACCCTTTGCTCTTCATGGTTATCGCACTTCAGTGCGCACTTCGACAGGGGGCAACTCCTTTCTCTTTGGTCTACGGAATGGAAGCTATTTTACCAGTGGAAGCTCAGATTCCCTCTCTAGGAATTATGAAAGATGCAGGCTTAGATGAAGATGAATAGATACAGACTCGACTCGATCAGATAAATTTGAGTGATGAAAAGAGACTTGCGGTTGTTTGTCATGGGCAGATATATCAGAAGCACATGGCCCAGGCATTTAACAAAAAGGTCAAGAGACAGGTGTATCAAATTGGCGACTTGGTGATCAAGCGTATCATTCTACCACAAGGTGATTCTAGGGGCAAATGGACTCCCACATACGAAGGGCCATTTGTAGTTAAGAAGGTATTCTCTGGTGGAGCCATGATGCTTGCTACAATGGATGGCGAAGATTTCCCGCATCCTGTGAACGCGGACATAGTTAAAAAATACTACGCATAAAAGAGACCCGCTAGGTCGACGTATCTAGGCAAAAGTAAGGGCATCCCGGCGAACCAAAAGGGTTCGGGCAAAAATTAGGGATAAACATATAAAAATGTACACCCGGCAAGTCAAAAACCTGAAAAGGCGGCTTGGGCAAAAAAGGGTATCCTGGTGGACTGAAAACCTGAAAAGGCGGTCCAGGCAAAAATTAGGGATTAAAGCGTATGACTATGTCCCGTCCTCAGTCAGCTTCACCCAAGTTCAAAGGACTGAACAAGCTAATCACTTTTATCCGACCGCAGGAGATGAGACGCTTGAAGACATAATGACAGTAGTGGAATTAAAATCAATAGGACTTTTTCTGCATAGCTTTCTCTTTTCTTGACAATTTCCTCTTACTAGGATTTCTGTCTCCTTGTACACAAATTGCCTGTTTATAGGCCCTCTTTCAAAATCAATACAATTTTATTTCGAAAAAATGATGTTGTTTTACTTCCTCTGTTTTGTTTGCGTAAACGTCCATCGATTTAATTTGAATTAATATATACATTTGAATATGATTGATGTTTACCAAAAATACATGCATAAAATAGCAATAGCAATTACTAAAAGACTGTAGGGTCGAGGAGAAGGTCTAACCATGCTTTCCGACAAGTCCGATTGCTGATTCTATTCCCCCATCAAAAACCAGCTATTTCCCAAAAGAGGTCGGCATCACCAGACAGACTGGTCATCTCTTCTATTCTCAGCCAAGCTCTGCCGAATGTTTCTACCATCAGACAGAAATCAAATACCCCCAACTAAGAAAGGGTCATCAGTACAAATATCTCCAACCAGAATATGGGGATTTATTTTCCCCTGGCAAAGTTTTTCAGACGCATAATTCATTCATGCATCATTCCACATCATATACATGCATGCAATGTTCGCATTTATTTTTAGATGCATAATTCATTCATTACATCATTTCATAGCATACACATGCATACACTGTTTGCATTTATTTTCAAAAGCATAAAACATCTCATGCATCATGACATGGCATGAAGCTAACTTTTCTTTTCAGGTTAATTATCCTCCTGATACAGTCAAAGTAAAGATCCAGTCAGACGGACACCCTTATCGGTTATATTCGAGGTTCAGATACATCTTTCAGATATACTCCATGTCCACATTCATTCTGACATCCTCCTAATGATGGCATCTCTAAGCCCATCCCAGATATTCATTGCAAATACAACATATACAAATACTATCAGATATAGCCTAGCGTACGGTTCATTCTGACTCAGCTCAACATATGACTCCTTCAACTCAGATACGATCTAACGTACGATCCATTCTGACCTTCAACAACTCAGATACGATCTAACGTATGATCCATTCTGACCTTCAAATCCTCAGATGCTACCTAGCGTACGGTACATTCTGAAGTGTAGTCTGGCGTACGACTACCCCTTTCATCATCAGATGCAGCCTAACGGACGGCTCATTCTTCTCCTCAGATGCTACCTAGCGTACGGTACGTTCTGAAGTGTAGTCTGGCGTATGACTACCCCTTTCATCATCAGATGCAGCCCAACGGATGGCTCATTCTGCTCAGAGACGGTCTAGCGTACGACCCATTCGGATGTTCATCTCCTCAGATGCTACCTAGCGTACGGTACATTCTGACGTGTAGTCTAGCGTACGACTACCCCCCTTCACAATCAGATTCAGCCTAACGGACGGCTCATTCTGCTCAGAGACGGTCTAGCGTACGACCCATTTGGATGTTCATCCCCTCAGATGCTACCTAGCGTACGGTACATTCTGAAGTGTAGTCTAGCGTATGACTACCCCTTTCGTCATCAGAAACAGCCTATCGGACGGCTTATTCTGCAACTCAGATACGATCTAGTGTATGATCCATTCTGATCTTTCATCCCCAGTGAAGTCACCCGCCTAAGGGATAACTCATTCTGCTACTCAGATACGATCTAGCGTACGATCCATTATGATCTTTACCTCTCCGGAGGCAACCTAATAGACGGGTCATTCTGCAATTCGGATACGATCTAGTGTATGGTCCATTCTGATCCTTTATCCCCAGCAGCGTATGATCCATTCTGATCTTTCATCATCAAACTTCCTGGATGGCATCTTTAAGCCCATCTCCATCAAGACTAACTTTTAATTAACAAGTGCAAATTTTTGGGGCATTCTAGTGTTCAATAATCTTTCACCTCCAGACCACGAATGGCGTACACACCATTCTAACCCTATCGGTTCAAGAATATTGAACAGGGGAAGCTGTCATACCCCAAAATTTTCCCGTTAATATTACAAGGCATTTTTAAGGCACTCCAACTCATTACTCAAAGCATTGACCTTAAAAGAACAAAAGACCCAGCTCACAGATGGCCAAATCCAGAAAATGGCCCAAACTGGCATGCTCGCTAGGCGAGCAACTCCTTCGCCTAGCGAACCCTTCGCTATGCCACTCGCCTAGCGAAGCTTGCGAATACCAGAAAATTCTGGGCTTCATTCTGAGCCCATTAGGTCACGAAAAAGCATTATAAATACCAACACTTCAGTCAGAAAAGGGGGGACGAAAACGGAACGAAAACGGGAGATAGAGAGAAGGCACCGCAAACCCTGGAGGCTAACCCAGAGAGTTCAGAGCAACCCTAAAGGAAACCCTGAAGGAAACTCATCTGCACCAAGGTTACCTCCGCCCAACTCAATCCGACTTGCCAATTCAAGGTTGCAATTCAATTGCAAACAGGTTTGCATTACTATTACCGCTTTATGTTCTTAATATGCATGTGGCATCATGATTGAATTTATAAAAATATCTTAAGTTTTGCATGTGAATTTAAGTATTATGAATATCTTGAATGTTTAACCATGTAATCTCTGTAATGGATGCCATAGGGTGTGAAGCTTGCTGAAATTGTACTGTTATCAAAACCAGAACCCGCAGCCGCTCGCTAGCCCATCGCTAAGCGAGCATGTAGCGAGTATTCGCTAAGCCTTCGCTAGGTGAGGCAGGAGCGAACGTGACAGTCGCTGGCTTTTCTGTTCGGATTTTTACTCATCTGACATGTTTTATCATAGCCATGCATTATTTACCTGACCCTATTACTGTTGTGATTTCTTTTGTGGTGTAATTCTCGATTGCACCCTAATTTGGTATTCTGACCTGTTTGCTGAATTTTGTAAGGGTTCATATACTCCCGGAGAAGGTAGCTTGCTAGGTATTCTACTTTATTTGTGGGATACCCTTGTGGAGATTCACCCTAATTACCTAATTGATTATAATGTGGGCCTAATTACCTAATTGATTACAACTACCTAATTGATTGTAAAATATTGCCTTTGAACACGTGATCTTGGACCTCTCTTTGTTGCCTTACGGTATTACGGTATTATGGTCATGTCCCGCGAATGTGGGGATACACTTAGCAAAGACCCTTCGATTAAATCATCATGTCCCTATAAAATAAATTATCGTCCCTCGAATGTTGCCTGCGAATATATGATTTTGTCCCTCGGTGACCCGTCGTTGTAGCCTACGGTTAAAAGATGATCGTCCCTTCGAATGCTAAGGTATCCTTACAAATGTTGCCTTCAATGACCAATAGATGACCCTACGATGACCCTTTTACGTCCAAAGGATAAAACTACTTACTTCTCAATAGTAAGGACAGTTTTACCCTCATAAGGATAGGAAATACCCATAAAGACCTTGGGTAGGTATAACTCTTAATTGCTGGCTCACAACCTAAAACATTTTTCATACCTCACACTTTGCAAATACTAGAAAATCACCACTTGGTATACATTCGTACTAGAATCATTGCCAAGTTATATTTTTCTAAACCGCTTTCAAAATTAAACGAGATAAATACTTTGTATACATTCGTACAAGAATCATTACAAAGTTAAACTCTCTTTTCAAAACATTTTTTAAGCAATTCACAAACACCTTTTTTTTTTCAGACAAACATAAGTGATCAAGCAATTAAGAGCCCATGGATAACCATGGATACAAAGGGTGCTAACACCTTCCCTTTGTATAATGTACCTCCCGAACCCAAAATCTAATTAAGGTCTTTCATGTTCTTTTCCACCTTTCCTTATGGGATAAAAGAAAAGTCGGTGGCGACTCTTGCTATCCGCGACATTTGCTTTCCAAAGCAAAAACACACAAAAGTCAGTTCATCGTATGACAGACCTCACCGGACTGGTCCACCATCAACCATCACCAAAATTAAAGACAAGGACATGATTTCAAAGTAAAAATGGCATTGAGTTCGAATCTGGCCTCAATTTACTCTAACTACAAGTATATTGAAAGATACATGGAGTTGAAATTTGAGGTACATGAACTGAGTTGCTTCGATTTGGCCTCAAAGCAACTCAATCTTCATGCCTACATTGGTAGGACTTCAGACAACCAAAGAATCAATGGAATTGAGCAAGAATTTTAGAGAATCGAAGATATCAAAATTTCTGGAAAATACCTTCAATGGAGGTATGGATTCAACTAATCTTGATCTTGCTTGTGCTTGATCTCACTCCACTTGCTTGCAGAAGAAGGATTGGATGCTTAAAAGGCTGTGGATTCCTGGAGATTTGAATTTCAAAATAGTGGAAATTCAACCTCAAATTCAAATGAATTTCTTAGGTTTATCCTTTGCAAAGTGAGGGTTAGAGATAGGGGGTCAAAGCTGGCGCGAATGTCCATTCATTGTTGAGCATATGAGGCTCTATTTATAGCTGAAACCATTGATATTTGCACACTTGAAATCACTTTCCAAATTTGGTCATTGATGATGCATGGGTGCACGGGCTGGCATAGGCCCATAAAATCATTGCCATAAGTCACAAATGAATGTTAGATAGTCTGAATTCAGCTTGGATTGCAAGCCAAGTGTGCATTTGGATTTGAAGTTTGATCTTTGCCAAGTGATGACACCATGTTCATGCCATGCGCAGCCTATGCATTCCTTATCCAAAACGAATAAATTTGAGCTCTTTAGAAAGGTGAGATTAAGAGGAACAACTTTCAAGTTCAACACTTTTTCATTTGGAGCTTGGAACATGAAGAAATTTGAGGTGGAAGTTTGGAAATTTTTTACATATCAAAATTTTTCTAAGTGTCAAGCCATATGTCTCAATATTCCACCTTGCTTAACTTTTTATATGAGCTTCAAATGAGAAACATGTCTTCATCAAAGTTGTAGCTATTTCAAATACCTTAAAAATGGTTGCCAATTTCATGTAATTTAGATTTTAAATGATAGAGTTATGCATTTTTGAAGTTTGGAAAAATCACTTGATCAATGGTATAGGTCAAAAGTGACCTATAATGTAACCTCATATCACATGCTCAAAAAAGTTTAATTAGCTCCAAATCCAAACATAAAAGTTGAATTAGACACATTAAATTTGATTGTGCAACTTGGAAATATTTCATCTCATAAAAACTAAGCAAGTTATGGCCTTGGGAAGTTAACTTTCAAATTAGGGTTTAGACAAAATGACCTATAATGTTTCATCATAGAAAATGATTTTCCAAGAAAAAATAGCTCTAGGTCTCAACATGAAAGTTGTTTGGAATGTCATTTAGAGTAAGGTTTCGCTTGGAATCATTTCCATATGGTGAAAATTGTAGGAGATAGGGTCTAGGGAGACCCAGTTTTGATCAGATGAATTCATCTTGCCAACCACCATCAACCAACTTGATAACTTCCAATTCTCTTGACTTTCTTGGATCATGGTAGATCGTATATGCATAAGATTATGAATTTTGAAGTGTCCCTTGATAGATTTGATCAATTGGTGAGATAGCTTGTTGGAGAAGTTACTCAAGATACCCAGTCAAACTAGGGTTTCCAAGGCAAATCACCCTCAAACTCTTGAAGAAAACTTGATCAATATAACATGTAGAGAACATTGGGACTCATATATGATGCTCATAACCATTATTAGATCAATTATTGGTTGTTCTATTTGTTCATGAGGGTCTCAAATTCTAGATGTGAACTTGATAGATCAATGGAGATCATGTCCGACCTACAAAAGAGTTAGGCAAATGCAAAGACATATTTTTTGTATTTTGGTTAGAAAAATGATAATATACAAGTATGATACAATCACATGGTTCTTGGTGATCTCTCCCAAAACAAACCCAATGAAAGAGGGGTAAGGAGGATGTCAAGATATGATCCCAATGCTAATGCTTATGATGGAATTGCATGAGGGATCTTAGGGTCAAAATTGGGGTCTTACACACATCACCCTCCATAAACCTAATTCATGAGCATACATCCCACACATATCATCGCATAAGCATTTATACCTAATAATCCACAATGTTCCACAAACCAAAGGCATGGGGTTCATCTATGAAGCCTCAAGACCCACTGATGATGTTGAGGTATGCCCAAGCCACCTTGAACCTAATCTCCATCCTCAAGAATCCCACAAACTTGGAGGATCATTCAATTCATCTCACTCACTCTCTAAAACCCTAATTGGATGGTGAGTCCCATTGAAGACACGTGAAGATTCATTTGGTTACCCAAGGACCTCATCCCTAGTGCTTGACCCTATTTGGCTTGTATAAATCATGGTTCACCTTGAGCCTTGACAATGCCATTGAGGACACCTAAAATCCAAAAAAAAATCATACCTCATTCCTTTGAATCATCTAAATACATCCCTTACATCATAAAACCCTAATTTGTCTGGCCATGGTTCTTGATGAAACTTGTGACTCAAGAAACCCTAGTTTGTGCATCCTTTGATCATTGGCCTTGCTTCATTTGATCATCCTATCATACCACATTTGATTCACCATCAATTCAAGTCAATTTAAACCATAATTCACCAATCAAACACCCATTTCATTCATGTTACAAGTCATTGGTTGGGTCATGGTTTTTTAACTTTCAAGACATTGAATTCACCCATCAACATGACCTAAAATCACCCCACAAAGCTCCAAGACTCATTTTACGCCATGACATTATCATATGAGCTTTAAACATCCATAATTGCACCATAAAAATCAAGAAATCACAAAGTGGCATTTCTAGGTCAAGTTGGTTGGTCACATTTTGGCAAGAGAGGCCTATCATTTGGTCCAAAGTCCATAACTTTTTCATCTTGCAAGCTTTTCAAGATATTCTTTACGAAAAATTTCCTAATTGCGTCCCTCTTCAACTTTGTTTCAAGGTCCAAGACCTAATTCATTGATCAAGGACCCCAATTTTTGCATTGGCCAAGCTGGTCCAATGTGCCTAACATGCCCTAGAAACATGACCAATACGACCATTTACCACATTGCCATTTCCAAACCATAACTCCTTTTGACCTGGTTCTTTTTGCATTTGATCAAGGACATGGCAAGGAACATTTGGCATAATGGCAAGGAACATTTGGCCCTAGTTCAAAAAGGAAATTGTCATGATGCATAGGCCATACCATGACTAGCCAGTTTTGGCATTTTGATTCTCTAAGTCCTTAAACCATCCCAATTTGATTCCTTTTGACTTGTAACATGTTACATAACATAAAAAGGCCCAAATGGAAGTCAACTTTGGTATAGACTGATCACAAACCATGAAATCCGAGCCATGTGCAAAGTTCAGATTTTTCCCAATTTGGCTAAAATCCAAATGCATAACAGGCCACTCCAATGCCCTTGGTTGTTCTTGTTTGGTGCTAAGGACCAAAACCAGTTGGTTGGTGAATCAAACCAGGTCAAAAAATCCCATTTCATGTTCCCCAAAATCCATTGCAAGCATGCTTCGAACCACATGTGTTTTTTGAGCAAACCACTTGTTTTCTCCCTCCAAACCACTTCATCACCTTCCCTATAAATAAGGGAAGGTATTCCACTTCAAAACCAAGCTTGAATAGCCATAATCACCTTGCTACAAAATCAAATTTCATCACTGAAAACAGAGATACGGTTTCTGAGTTTCAAATCATTCCAACTCCAACCAACCACCCATAATCCTTCCATAAGCATCACTCAAGCTTTTCCAAACCTTAACTCACCTCACCTGAGTTGCACCAACTCATCAAAGTTCACTTATGAAACCGATTCCGATAGGTGACAATACTCACACCCTTCACTCAAATAAGTTACCAATCAACTCAAAATCATCCACTGAACATTAACCATATGGTCTGAGTGTTGATTATCCAATATCAAGCATTTAATTTTTGTTTTAGGTCAAGTTTGTTCTTATGAATTTCTGGAAAATACTGCACACTCATAGCCAATAAATGTCTCATGAGTGTGGAGATTAGATTGTTGTTGAGTTTAGGTGTTGGTTCCATACTTGAATCCACTGAAAACCTCGTGTTTTTGAGATTTGATTTTGATGTCTCAAAGTTGAAGGCGAAGAACACTACGAGTATTTTCAAATTTAAAAATTTATGTTGTCCCCTTCTGATTGGCCAACTTGCGCGCGTGTTTCATTTTATTATTTGTTTTTTATTTTATTTTATTGAAGTGCTTGTGAACCCCACAAGGCGCTTGGCCAAGTGGGTGAGGGTTGTCCCCATGACCTCAGGGTAAGGGGTTCAACCCCCAACGCACCCCTTTGGTTATTTTTGCTTCCATTTATTTTTCTTTTTATTATTTTTCCACCCATTTATTTCATTTTTCATTTTTTTTACCATTTATTTTCATTTTGCTGAAAATATTTCCAACACAAACTCATATTATTTTTTCCTCTTCTATTTTATTATGCTTTGTTTCATTTCATTTGAGTATTTTTTGAATGACTTATGTTGTCTTGAACATTGGTAGCTAATGAAGTCTATTTAGTCATAATCATAGATTGATTAGGGATGTTTGAACGTTCTATGCTTCAAATCTATCAATGAATGATCAATGGACCATTCATGATACTTTTAGGTATAGATAGGTTGTCTCTATATCAACCAAGATTGGATCATTTTACATATAGATGAAGCTTTGCTTGTGTATATCTTAACTTATGTTTCCATTTGATTCCTGTTATTTCTTTTGTTTAAGTAACTATCTAACCATTATACTAACTTGTTTATATTGTACATTAATCATCGTATAACATGTCTAACTTAACCATTAATCAACTCATTAATCTTTAACCCTAAAGTGATAAATTCTTCCTTTCGTCAAGCTACTGGTATATGGACTTGGGGTTTGCATAACTTTTATTGTTACAAATTTGTTGTAAGTTGATCATTGATCATCTTCAATACTTTGAATCAGTGATAAGGCACACAAATTTTCTAATCTGAACTATGGAGCTCTGATTCCTCATCACCCGATGAGTGATACGTAGGCACAAGGGCCACAATCCTTGGCGGGCACAATAATAAAAAACCCAAAAACCTTTCCTTTCACACTCTTTTGTAAGTAAGAATAAATTAAAAATAAGTGAGATAAATACCCACGTACACAGACAAACTAAATGGTTCTCATGGAGTACCATGGACGTGAGGGATGCTAATACCTTCCCATTGCATAACCGACTTCCGAACCCAAGTCTCGGTTGTGAGACTGATTCTTTATTCATAATTTACACTTCCCGTGTGCACCCTTTTTCTCTCTCTAGAGTTTTATCGATTATTTCCCCTTTCCTTATTTTAGGAATAAATAAAATTTGGTGGTGACTCTGTATGTTTTTCCTTTTCTCTATAAGAGAGACACCCACCTCTTCGGTCCATTCGATTTTGTTATCGTGAAATCCCGGTATCTTCATTCACTTCATGTGATATACCTATATCTTTGAGCCAAATATACTATCCCTTGGAGCTCCATCTTATGTCATCTTGTGAACCAAGAGTTGTTTGTACTGTGAAACCAAACACCTAATTCTCCTTCTTTTCGGTTATTCCAATACAATGATAACATGCCTTAGGCCCCTCACTTGTTGGTTCATACCAATTTGACTCTTGCGTTCAGATTTCTTCCCTCATTGGAGTTCAAATCATATAATCCTTTGGTTTAGACCATACTTTGATCACACTTCTTTCACCTCTCATCACTAGTTCTATGAACTACGGAGCTTTGAATTCCTTATTGCACTATAAGGATACGTAGGCATGAGGGCCCCAATCCTCACCGAGCACTCTATCTATTTCTTTTCTTTTCTCTTATTCTTTTGCGAGTAATCTTTAGATAACACCCATTCAAGCAAGAACAATCAAAATGGTTCCCATGGAGTACCATGGATGTAAGAGGTGTTAATACCTTCCCCTTGCATAACCGACTTCCTCACCCAGTTTCTCTTTTCCCCGGGTTTTATTGATGTTTTCCCTTTCCTTTGGGAATAAATAAAGTTCGATGGTGACTCTGTTGTATGTTCGAGCGTGTGATATGTTCAGGTATATTTCCTATAGCTTCAGTTGGCGACTCTGTTGGGGATGCCCTGCTACTTGGAGTATTTCCTAGTCTCTAAAAGGCGTCGAGCCTAGTTTTGATTTCTTTCTTAGCTTTCTCTAGGTGTTTATCTTCTTGCTTTACTCGCTTTATTTATCGTATTCTTTATTTCTTTAAATATTGTTTATATTGGATATATGTTATACTCTCTGTTGGGTTAGGGTTATACTACATGAGTGAAACCCTATACCCGAGTTGAGTACATACACATGATAGACTCGTGAATAGTTGTGTACACCTGCATTTCGTACGTTGGGTTGTCACGAGAACCACACCCAGACTAGATTCACTTGGAAGTACTTTTGTCGTGCGAGAATTCGCTACGGCAAGGTATTTTCATTTCAAGTCGATGACTCTGGGAGACCTTATAGGGACTATCTTTTGAAGACTAGAACCTACCTGTGAGGGGGATATGGGTTTTTTCTGCAGGAAACCATAGACTCTACATACCCTTATTTCCATGGACGTCGAACCTTTGATCTTACATCAGGCAGTATACGTAAATTATTTGGGTTGTTTTGTGCTATTAACATACATTATTGCATATCATTTTTGCATTGTTGTATATATGCCCGAATTTTGTGATATTAACATACATTATTGCATATCATTCTTGCATTGTTGTATATCATGCCTGCTGTGGCAGGTCACCAGTTCACCATAATCAGCTTAATAGAAGCAGAACACATAAAACGCATCCAACCTGCAAAAATATATGTCAACTTTTTTTCCAGTTCAAGCTAATTGATAACATAAAACTACACCAACTGACAATCTAACATTTCCAACTAACTGTAAAAACGTCTAACAAAATTACATTAAAATGGATTAACAGAGGCTTAGCAGTTAACAGATTAAGGATGCGTATATAAGCTACCCTGCAACTCCCAGAATAGAAAAATATCAATCTCTCCAATTCACGATTCACTCTTATCAAATCCTCAGAATTTTTACTCCTCTCGAGCTCTCAAAAAATCCACTTTTCGCCGCAAATATCAGAACGCACCATTCATCCACGCGGACCTTCTTCACTCTCAATCTTCTTCTTCAATCACACGAACAAAATGCAAAGAGCGCAAACATCATGATTCAATCGACCGAGCAAGTTGAAACTCTCACACCACAAACTCACAATGACACGAATTCACGGTATACCTCGCTTCCATCTCATTCGTATTTGATGCTCGCACGCAAATAAGAAGAAGAAGGAAAGTGAATCAAAATCAGAGAAGGAGAAAGATTTTGATACCTGATTCGCACCGAAGCTTCGTTTTGATGAGTTTTTTTTAATCTGATTCATCCTTTTTGAATTTTCACACACAAATATTGAATTCACCATGAAGACGTTCGAGGAGGCAATTGAATGTTGTGAAGTTGCTTCCCTTCGATTCTGGTTTCGTAGAAGACGCAAGAGGTTGAGACGAAGCGAAGAAGAAGAGAGGATGCTTCAAACGCGAGGTTGTTGGACCCGGTTCATGCCCTAGCCGTTTGGTCATAAGGCCCAAACAAGCTTTGTTTTACTCATGGCTTGTATGTGCACCCTCTCGGGCACTGTTTCAGTGCCCGGGCTTAGGTCCCAGGCCCAAACCTTTGTCCTTTCCTTCATTTTTTCTAAAACACCACCAGGTACATGGGCATGCACCCCCCTTCCAACTTGGGCCCATTGCCAGTTTTTTTTACATTATCCCTTTTCTTGTTTTTTGGTTGCTTGTTAGTTTAATTAAGAATTAATTAGGTTAGTTAGTAATTAATTAAACTTTTTTGATAATATATTTTAGAAATTGGTTAGACTTTAGGATTAATAAGGTTTATAAATTAATGAATATTTATGACTTGATTAGTCCAATTAGTACTTTTAATATTATTAGAATTTCTCTTTAGAATATATATTAATTAGATTTCTTAGAATTAGATCTTTAGAATAATTAGGTTTCTTTGTATAATTATGCCTAATTTAGTTTTTAATTTAATGATGATTAGTAACTTGTCACCTCTGTTCACCTCTATTCATAGCCTTTAACATAATTTGAATTATGTGATTGTCAAGTCTTCTTCTACAACAAGTAGCATTGCATCAACAAGATCAACATACACGATCTTCTATCAGCAACTTGTCAATTTTGATTCGAGTTCCACGCTATGATCCTTAAGAAACAAAGAACGATGAGAGTGGAGAATTCATATCCTTGTCTAGGATATCCTTAAGTACGGGAGGAATGAACTAGTTGCTCAAAGTATTCGCCTTTGTTCATAGACTTTATTGCAATTTGAATCATACAATTGATAAGTCTTTTTCAAGAAAGCATCAATCTTTCAACACTTCAATAATATATCACTTTTGCTATCGGTGTAAGACCCCAATTTTGACCCTAAGATCCCTCATGTTATCTCATCATATGCATTGGCATTGGGATCACATCTTGGCATCCTCTTCACCCTTCATTCATTGGGTTTGCATTGGGAGAGATCACCAGGCACCATTTGATTGTATCATACTTTATATTTTATCATTTACTAACCAAAATACCAAAAATATTTCATTTTATAGTTTAAACTCTTTTGTAGGTAGGGCACATCCTCACCTTTGATCTATCAAGCTCACATCTAGGATTTAAGACCCTTAGTGCAAGGAGTTCAATCAAGAATTGGTTTACTATGGATCTAAGCATCATATATGAATCCTCATGATCTTCACATGTTTTTTTGATCAAGAAATCATCAAGAGTTTGGAGTTGGTTTGCCTTGGAAACCCTAATTCATCTGGGTATCTTATATGACTTCTTCAACAAGCTTCTTCAACAATTGATCAAATATTTCAAGGGATACTTCAAATTTCATCATCTTATGCATATATGATCCTCCATGAGCCCTAAAAGTCAAGAGAATGTCAAGTTAGCGAGTTGGTTCATGATGGTTGACCAGAGGAATTCATCTTATCAAAACTGGGGTTTCCTAGACCCTATCTCCTACAATATTTGTCATATGAAAATGATTCCAAGAGAAAAGTTACTCTAAATGACATTCAAAACAACTTTCATGTTTAGGCCTAGAGGTAGTTTTGCTAAGAAAGTCATTTTTTATGGTGAAAGATTATAGGTCATTTTGTCTAAACCCTAATTTGGAGGTCAACTTCCCAAGGCCATAACTTGCTCAATTTGTATGAGATGAAATCCATTCAAGTTTCATGATAAAATTAAAGCTGTCTAATTCAACTTTTATGTTTGGAGGAAGAGAAAATTCAACTTTTAAATGCATGTGATATGAGGAGACATTATAGGTTATTTTGGACTAATGCCATTGAACAAGTGATTTTCCTCAACTTCAAAAATACATAACTCCTTCATTCTAAATCCAAATGAGGTCAAATTTATGACCATTTTGAAGGAATTTGAGAGAGCTATAACTTTAATGAAGGAACATTTCTTATTTGAAGCTCATAATAAAAGTTAGCCAAGGTGGAAGAAGTAAACATATGGCTTAACACTTAGAATTTTTTTTGATATGTTTGATTTCCCAAACTTCCACCTCAAAATTCATCATGATCCAAGCTTCAAATAAAAACGTGTTCAACATGAAAGTTGTTCCTCTTGATCTAACCTTTCCAAAAAGTCAAAATTCATCCCATTTGGACAAAGTATGAGTGACTTGCGCATGTCTTGAACTTGGATGACCATTTGGCATAATTGAACTTGCATTCCTCATACACAATTGCATGGCTTGTTAAAGTGACTTCAACAATGTTTGTACTCAATTTTGGACCTGAAGGAATGATTACATGGGCCTATCACACGCCCATGCATCCATGCAAGCAAAGTTGCTGTTTTTTAAAATTTGAATCAAGTGTGCAAATAACAATACCTTGGCTATAAATAGAGACCCTTGCATTCATAATGGAGGACCCTACGTGCCAACTTTGAATCCCCGAATCCAAACCCTCTCATTCAAAGGATAACCTTGAGGATTTCCATTGGAAATCGAGTTTGAATCTCCACTATTTTGAGATCCAAATCTCCAAGATTCCTGCTTCCTTTTTGATTCATTTCCATTCCATCAAGTGTCCAGAGCAAGGCCAAGTGCAATTGGAAGCAAGATTATGTTCATCTGGACCTGCAGTGAAGGTGAATTTCTCGATTTTTCATCTCTTTGATTCTCACTCAATTCTCCATAATTCTTATTGATTTTAGTTGTCTAAAGTCCTACCAATGTAGGCAACAAGATTGAGTTGCTTAGAGGTCAAATCGAAGCAACTCAAATCATGATCCTCAAATTTCAACTCCCTGTATCTTTCAATATACTTGGAGTTAGGAGAAATTGATGCCAAATTCGAGGTCCTGGGAATTTTTACTTGAAATTCATCTCCTCCTTTTTTATTTTGGTGATGGTTGAAGGTGGACCAGTCCAGTGAGGTCCACCAGAGAAGAAGACCGGAGTTACAGCTCCGGCGATGCGTTGGCCTGTCTCAGACCATAGGATCCTTGCATTTTGTTTTAATCTCACGCGTTGGGTTGGATTACGACTTGTGCAGCGCATTGACTTGAGTCCATTGTGGAACGCGCGCTGAGATCCACTTGATCTTCCACCTCAATTAATGAGGCAGATCAAGCGGGCCACGTTTTTTGCTATTTTCTGATTTTTGATTTAATTGACTTATTTTCATTAATTCATATTAATTTTAATATTGATCCAAAAAATATGAGACTTTCACCAAAAAAATTTAAATAAATTCCTCTTTCATTTTCTGAATTAAAATTATTTTTTGGATCATTATTAATATTTTTCATGATTTAATTGTTTTTGTGAATATTTTTAATTGTTTAAAAATAATTTTAAGTTTCCAAAAATAATGAAATTTTTTCTCCAAGGTCCTTTGACCTTGTTTGACCTATGATAAATTTCATGGCCATTTATTTGGTGTTTTGATGAGGTTTTAGGATTTTGACCAACCATAATTTAATTTAATGCATTTTTAATTTATTTTAATTGTTTAATTGCCAAATAAATTGTGTTGAGCTTTTGATATTGACTTGTTGAGTTTGACTTGTGTTATTGGGCCTTGGTCAAGGTTGATTTGACTTTGTTGAGTTAAAATCATTGAATTTAGGGGATTGATGAAATGTACATTTCATCTCCCAAAATAAATGAATGATTTTAATTTGATAAAAGTCCTCCTTTGACCAATTTGTGTTGATTCCATTTCCCCTCCCTCTTCATCTCAATCCCATTCTCTTCTCATTCATTTCATGGACCTATGATATCTCTATATCCTAAGGCTAGTTGATTGAAAAATCAACATAAGTGTGGATGAGATTAGGTCCACCCCTTTTGCATTTTCTTTTAAATGTGGCATGTTTTAGGAGTATGGTTCATAATACCATATCTCTAACATGCATTAGCACTAAAATTTCTATTGCCCGGCCTCAAATAATTGTGACTTCTACGTAAGTCCAATTACGATTGCTTAACATAACGCTAAATTTTGACACAAAAGGCATAACATTCTAGTAAGTGAGATTGTAAGTCTCCCCTCTTTCATGTTATTGTGTGGAAACTTAGCCTTTTTTCCTTCCTTTGGAAGATATCTTAGTTCAAGGATCCATGCTTGTGAATAGTGGATTGAGTGTTCTCCAAAGAATGACTTAAACAACAAAAGCAAAAGCAATACTAACTTCTAATCAACTAACAACTAACATTTAATTTCAAGCTATTTACTTTTATGCACTTTAATTTTAAGTCTTTATTCATTTGTCATTATTCATACCATTTAACTTGTTAACTTTAATGTCATTTTCACTTTGCTTATTTGAGCCATATCTTGTGATTATATTGTGATTGTATACACTTGTTTATGTTTGTGGTCTTTTGACCTTAATGTACATAATAACAACAAAAAACTCTAAAAGATATTTGTGTGGACTGTTGGATTTGATCCGGGACATTGGACTTAGAATTAGGCAACACTCCTTATGCAAAAGGACTTGGCCAATGCCAACTTTCATGAAACCAAGTGCTTGTGAAATGAATCTTCATCTGAAGCAAGTATTGGGATCCCATTTGAGTTCATCTGCTACATGATCTTATTGAAGTTGTTACTTTGAACCTGTGACTAATGCCTATCTCTGAGCCATTCAAGGAGTATATCATCTGATGCATGGGAGATTATGAAGAAGATCATGGAGTTGCTAATCTTGGATGTGGCTATCTTTATTTGATGCATTGCTATTCATCTTACTATTTGTGTATTGATATTGCTTGATTCTAAAGTCCAAGGGGAATTTGGGTTTCTATATGACATTGTTGTCTATTGGGTTGCATCCCATTGGTCAGATCTTTTCAACTCTTAACTTTTAAATTTTTTCTTAGGATTAGTCTCTTCATCTCCTCCCCACTTCTTAAATTTCAAATCTCTCCATCCTTTTAAAATCCTCTTTGCTTGTGTTTTTTTTCTAAAACCTTGACTTTATTGCAAATTAGAAACTTTGGCCTTATGTCATTGCATTTTCAACTCTTTTCTTAATCAAATTTGTAAATGAACTTAACTATACTTAACTTAAAATTTCAAAAGACAAAAAGAACTAACACTCATTCAAACCTTTTTAGGCCTTTTGTGCCTTTGTTAAACTTAAATTTTTGTTAAAAGCAATCATTCACTTTGAAATTGTTACCACGAACTACGAGGTTTTGATCCCTCATTTTACGTTGGTACGTAGGCACAAGTCCGAAGGTCTTGTCAAACACAAAAATATAATTAATGAATTCTTTTCTCATTCCCACACTCTATTTTTTGCAAACATCATTTTGTACAAAAACACATATGCACACAAAAAAAGGCTCCCTAGGAGTACCTATGACACTTTGGATGCTAACACATTCCCTCTGTGTAACCAACCCCCTTACCTGTAATCTCTGACATTTTATTAGTTTTAATTTTAAAACTTCTTATCTTTGGGTTTTGTTCGTTCCTTTCCCTTTTCCCTTGGAAACAATAAAAGCGCGGTGGCGACTCTGATTTAATTAACGTCTAGCTTATCCATAGCTTGATGGTCATGAATTTACCGCTACAATCGACACCTTGTGGTTATACACCATCTTTCATTCAACTATTTCCTGCATATGAGGTGATAGACATTAGCATTCCGTTTGCCTTGTAGGATTATGGATCCAGGCAGTTCATTCATTCTTGCCTATAAGGTGGTAGACCTTGGCAGTCTTTCCTTGCCTATAAGGTAATAGACCTTGGCATTCCTTTTTCCTTATAGGGTTGTGGACCCAGGAAATTCAATCTTTCTAGCCTATAAGGTAATAGACCTTTGCAATATTTCTTTTTCCCATAAGATGGTGGACCTTGGCAAACTCTTTTTGTGCCTATGGAGTTATAGACTTTGGAACTTGGTTATGAACCTTGACAATCCCTTTGAATAGTCTTATATAGCTATAGACCTTGGTAGTTCAGTTCTTTGCCATCAGAATTATAAACTCTGGTAGTGATACTTTGCTTAGTAGGTTGTGAACCATGACCCTCCTTTTTTCTACCTGGAAGGGTTGTGCACCTTGACAATATATCATTTCTTTTGCCTCAATCATCTTGTTGTCAGCTTTAGTAGGCTGAACTACGAAAGCTCTGATTTTTTCATTGCACGGTGAGAATACATAGGCATGAGGATTCAGATCCTTCGCGAGCATATTTATTTATTTTCCTCCATTCATCTCCATGATGCATTCATATTCTATCTTCATTCACTTCATGTGATATACTTATATCTTTGAGCCAAATATAATATCCCTTGGAGCTCCATCTTGTGCCAGCTTACGAATCAAGAGTTGTTTGTGTTGTGAAACTAAACACCTAATTCTCCTTCTTTTCGATTATTTCAATACAATAATACCATGCCTTAGGCCCCTCACTTGTTGGTTCATACAAGTTTTACTCTTGGGTTCAAATTTCTTCCCTCACTGGAGTTCAAATCATACAATCCTTTAGTCTAGACCATACTTTGATCATACTTCTTTTATCTTCCATCACTAGTTCTATGAACTACGGAGCTTTGAATTCCTTATTGCACTATAAGGATACGTAGGCATGAGAGCTCCAATCCTCACCGAACACTCTATCTATTTCTTTTCTTTTCTCTTATTCTTTCGTGAGTAATCTTTAGATAACATCCATTCAAGCAAGAACAATCAAAACGGTTCTCATGGAGTACCATGGATGTAAGGGGTACTAATACCTTCCCCATGCATAACCGACTTCCTTATCTAGTTTCTCTTTCCCCCGGTTCTTATCGATGTTTTTCTTTTTCTTCGGGAATAAATAAAATTCGATGGCGACTCTGTTGTATGTTCGAGCGTGCGATGCGTTCGGGTATATTTCCGCTAGCTTCAACAATGTAAAATGTACTTTTGGAGAAGATATTATAATATTACTTTCTTCATTCTCTTCCTCTCTTTGATCTCTATATTAATTTATTTAATTTTATAACAATTATGTTATTTAGCAATAGTTTGTGACTATGCTAATACTTTAGATCGAGACTTAAATATCTGTCATTTATAATATATAAAAAGCATACTATCAATATCATATAAAGACGAAAAACATTTAAATTAAATTTGTTACATAGAAAACATATTGCGTCAATGATGAAGAATTGTGTAAAATCTGTACAAGAATCTGTAGAAAACCTTACTGACTCTTGACCACACAATTAAAATATTTTTCCGCACTACTATAGAAAATCTTAAGTATGAGCAAAATTTCCGATATACCAAAAAAAATTGAAAATTCCAAAAGTTTTGGTAGTTTTCTGAAAATTTTAATAATTTATGGTATGAGTTTGAGATTTTTCAAAAAATTATCGAATTTTCAATTTTTCTTACATTTCTTCATCGAAAATTTACAAAATACCGATAAAAACTCTTGATATTTAAAAAATGCGAAAAAAATTGTACATAAATTTTGTTTACATTATCAAAAAATTTATTTTTAATATAAAATAAAATAAATTTTAATAAATAATTGAAAACATAGACAATTTTGAAAATATAAAAATATGGAGGATGTCCGGTACAACTGGGTGCTCGACAAGTTCCTTCTCTATAACCTAGCACCATTAGTTATATCATCAGTACAAATACTTTACTTCTTGGGGTGTCTAAGGATCTCACGACTCTCTATAATCAAGGCAAGCTTCTCACGTATGCTACAATACGTTTGCTACTATAACACCATCGTTCGTTTATAAATTTGACAACTTTAAGAAAAAAAAACATCCAAAGAAAAAGACCTCATGATAGTTTTCTACTAATCAAGTGCTTCATGCCACAACATCACATATACCGTCCAAACCTAAACCCGCGTTGGCATGCCTTTTTAGACCCAAATTTAAAGCTCCACAATAAATATGCATACTTGAAAACAAACACAAAAAATCATCATTAAATTTATATTAAAATTAAAATTAAAGGTAAATTGAAATTTTATAAAAAATATAAACAGCTAAAAAAAACTATATAAACCGACTCCCGCTATAATATAGAGCTCGTGTAAAACAAATCATAAACACAACGCAAACAACGCACTTGTACTGCACATTCATGGATTCCTCCATTCGCTCCTCCGTCATAATCATCGGCGCCGGAATCTCCGGTGAGTTCCGCCACCACAACGACTCACTCACCACCACCATTCACATATCACTTTATTTCTCCACAACTACCGCAGCTGTTTCTCAATTAAATTCTCACCAACGCGTTTCTCAATTACTTGTTTTGCTGAGTTTTCTTTTCTGATTTGAATTTGAAGGTATTTCCGCAGCGAAAGTGTTGGCTGAGAACGGTGTAGAGGATATAATAATCCTTGAGGCTTCAGACCGAATCGGCGGCAGGATCCGTAAGGAATGTTTTGGTGGTGTGTCGGTGGAACTCGGTGCGGGATGGATCGCCGGCGTCGGAGGTCGAGAAGCCAATCCTGTGTGGGAACTCGCCGTTGAGCATAATATACGAACATGCTTCTCCGATTATAGCAATGCTCGCTATAACATCTATGATCAAAGGTCCACAAAATTAATCACATTCATTTTTTTCTTCAATTTTCTAATATTTTTCTTTGGTTAGTAACGGTTTCGGTTCGTAGTGCCCACGACGCCGTTTTGTTCACTGCCATAACCGTTTACGGTTATAATTTGTAGTGCTAACCACGCGGTTTCATTCTTTGCTATGTTTTAGTATTTTATTTTAACGAGTTTTCTGGAGTTGCAGAGATAACTGAAAATTTCATTTTAGAGAACAAAATTCAACACAAAAATAAAAAACGGTTTTCGCTGATATTTTTTTATTTTTTTATTTTATTTTATTTTATTTTATTTTGAAAAACGACGTCGTTGTTAGTTGCTCTGTTTTATGATTTTACTTCTGTTTTATGAAGTTGCTGCGATAACTGAGGAATTCATTTTCATTTTTTGCTTCCCTAATTTTTATTTAAGTAATTTTCGTATTTTAAACGACGACGTTTTGTTCATTGTTTGTTTTTATTTCTCTGTTTTTCGATTTTGAAGTGCTGAGATTTTTTTTGTGGTGGTTACATTGCAGTGGAAAGTTAATTCCGAGTGGAATCGCTGCTGACTCATACAAAAAAGCGGTTGACTCAGCGATCCAGAAATTGAGGAATGAAGAAGAAGATGAATCCATTGATGATGCGATTAACAGCAATAACATCAATGATGGCAACAAAGTTATGAAACCGCCTTCGTAAGTGCGAATTTTCTTCGCGTCGTTTTCAGCCGTTATAGCGTTTTCTGTTGTTGTGACTCTGTAATTGATAATCATACCTTCAATTATTTCCTTTTTGAAATGTTTTCTTTTGCTTTTTCTCTTTTGTTTCTTTATGTTGTTAATAATTCTTTTGTTTACTGTTACTGTTTTAGGACGCCGAAGACGCCTGTAGAACTCGCCATTGATTTCATTCTGCATGATTTCGAAATGGCAGGTAGGTGTTGTTTAACTATCACTGTTAATTTTCAGATTATGAAAAATAATTAAATAGACAAGTTGGTCATTATAGTTTTTGTATCCGACGCGGAAAGGTTTTTGCGATTTTTGTCTATACATATGTTATCGTCGTGAAAAATAATTAAATAGACAAATTGGTCATTATAGTTTTTGTATCCGACGCGGAAAGGTTTTCGCGATTTTTGTCTATACATATGTTATCGTCGTCACCGTATAAATAAATCATAATTTATCTTTTAATACAAAAACAGTGAATAATTGTATCGGTATTTGAGAATTACGTTTTATCGCAGCCGATTTCATGGTTCCAGATCGTTTTATATAACCTTGTTGGACCTTGTTATCAAATATTTATATTATTCACTTACTTTCAAAAAATTTATTTAAAACGGTCGCTGTCTTGTAAAGATTTGGAGTTATTATATCTGTTCTTTATTAAAAAGAAAATAACATTATTAGTATCAACACCTTTTAATATGGTTTTGTCCATAATTTTTATTCTTATTAACTATTTTTAAAGATTATTATCAACTTAATAGTGTCATTCTAATCTACAGACACTAATGGAGAGACAACGGTTTTGATTAAAAATTTATAATTTTAAATTATGTTTGAATGAATTTCTATAATATCTATAATTTATAAATTGATTGACTAGATAAGCCCACAGTTTTAATGATAACTTTTTGGTGATTTACTCAAAAATGAAAAAATGTCAAATTTGTGTTTATGGGTTTGGAAATTGTAATAAATCACTGTCTCAGCCTGTAAATGTTGAAATTGAAAAGAAGTTATGTCAAGGAAAATAGTAGGATCACTTTTTAGGGGCCATTGTGATTTTGAAATGAATATGATTTGTTTACTAGTTAAATATGTATACATTTTTTTGTCTCTATTCTAGAATTGGAGATTGGTTAACTGGGAAATTATTAATGCAGAAGTGGAACCAATATCTACCTATGTTGATTTTGGGGATAGAGAGTTTTTGGTAGCAGACGAAAGAGGGTACGATTACTTACTATACAAAATGGCTGAAGATTTTCTCTTCACATCAGAGGGTAAAATCTTGGATGATCGTCTCAAACTCAATAAGGTACTAGAATTCTTAGTAATAAATACTTTGATTTTTTTTTCTCTGTTAAAAAAGGATATTTTGTTGGCCCCTACCTGCTTAAGTGTCAGTACTCTGTTGGCTTGTCTTTTTGCTTCACCATTTAGCTGAGGTGAAAAAAAATCTCTTTGTTTTTATTTGCGCCTTCTGTTTTTTCCCTTTTGCTATTTTGTTATCTTCTTTCGCTGTCTGTTACTTCAGCTCAATTGTCCCGTGTTAGGACTTGTGCAGATAATGACATTTCAAAACTGTTTTTAAGTATTTTTTAATTTGATTTTTTTTGTAAAAATGGAATTAGATATTTTTGTCAACCCCTATACGTTTTCGTGAAGTTTTTGACTACTTTTATTTTAAGGTTTAGTACTACTAGTTGAGAAGACTTTTAAAACCATATAATAAAATAGTATAAATACTGAAGTTGTTTATTTTGTTACTCAACTTCCAAAGCATTTGCTTTTTGAAGAAGGGAAATAAAAACAATTGATATGTAATACTACTACAAAGTTAAAGTCTTTATTATTAAAACCCATGAGGCCATGACAGTAACTTTCAAGCCTGAAGAGTAATATTCATAAACTATTTTTTTAAAACAATGACAATAACTTTTAGGTGGATTAAAAAATATTCCAAAATGTTTTTCTCATACTCAGAAAGAGAAAAAGGAAACATATATAAAATGAATCTAAAAAATTCTATGTGAATAAAGTCAGCTTTAAACAAATATTTGACCATGTTAGATTTCATTGATTAAATAATAGGCAGGCTTATTTTGTTAAAGAGTCAATGTGTAAAATATAATTTCAAGTTATGATCATGACAAAATTCTCTTTTTCTTTTTTTTTTGGACACTTCCCTATAGTATAGAATTTATATTATTCGAAATCATTTTTGTAACCATTTCAACGTTTGAAGAATGAGACTGAGTAAGCAGTAAGCAGGTCGATCTCAGGACGTGTCTGACCATCTGCTGCATATTTTCAATGGTTTCATCAGTGTTACAGTACATTGATATTTTAGAGGACCTCCACTTACAGGCAAAACTTGACCCACAATTAATATCTTATATTTCAATCCATTTTAAGGCCTTTTACATCTCATAAATTAGTAGGTCCCAAAGTTCCGATTTCAATTACCAGTGCACTGTTTGAATTGACCCAATTCCAATGACTTAAGCTGATGTGTCATTTGATCTCAGCTTCCAATACAGTGAAGAAATTAGTCTTGTCAATTTCCCCATTCATAACATTGGGTCATAGTAGTTCATGTGGTCGAAGATTATAAATATTGGGTCATAGTTTCTCAGTTTTCTTATATACTCCATAACTCTTTAAAGGAGTGCAAATTGGATTAAAGCACAAAGTCCAAATTTTCCTTAGTAAGAATATGAAATGATAATGGATTTGTCATGCTTAAACTATAATCAAATAGAATATTTATTATTTTATTTTTTTTAAACCGTGACTAACCTACACAAATTGGTTGATATGTAAAAATTTAAGATAGTCCCTAGCATAGAATAAAGGTTAATTCTAACATTGGCTCTAAAGCCACAAATTAATACTCCTTCATTTGGAATAAAAAACTATTCCGAAAAGAATGATTTATTTCAATTATCAATGCATCTTTTTTAATTTTACCATATAATTTTGTCATTTTTAATATTTGATAAAGGGTAATTTAGTAAAAATATCAGTCTCTCTTTTATTTATTTATTTATTTTAATATATGTGAAATTGTCAATTAGATCACTTAATATATAGGATGAAGGGAGTAATTTATTTTGAAAAATATTCCCTTTGAAATGTGTGTATGAGTAGAATGAACATTGATTAATTCAACTAAATTTATCTATTTTTAATATTCTGTGTCCTTAAAGATATACAAGTTACCGTGAGCCTAGATTAAAAAATGATAAACTTGATAATTCTAGATTCATTTACTTTTTATTTATTTAATAAAACTAAGTCTATTTTAATTTCTTTTCTTTTCATGTTTTATGAAAATTGTACTAGTATCTAATTTCTTAGTATACTAAACTAAATATCGAGACAACAAAAAAGTTTGTCTGTATACTACAAATGTCTTTTATTCACAAAACTCCAATAAATCAGCATCTGGTTCAGATTCCTCTGTAATAAATCTTTCCTTGAATTCATTGGTTGATTTCAAGGCTTGACTGCTCAGATTCTCATGAGATAATTATTGTTTGGGGCTTTGTTTTACTTTTACTTCTCCCTTTGACTGCAATTGTTTATGTCCTGTCAAGAGTTCATTTTACTAGGCAGTAACTTCTTCTCCATGCTGGTAATAATGTGGAGAATTTTGCATGAAATTACACAGGTCGTCCGGGAATTGCAACATTCAAGAAGTGGTGTTACGGTGATCACGGAGGATGGCTGTGTTTACGAAGCCAATTATGTGATTCTGTCTGTTAGCATTGGTGTTCTCCAAAGCGACCTACTTGCCTTCACTCCATCCTTACCTGTACGTTTTCTCTCTCTCTTTTATTTACTCTAAGGAGCCCCATGTAATCAAGCAAGTTAGTAGTAGTAGAATATTGTATGATGTGTGATTCATTTATTGGTCCCGGAAATATGGACACCTCGTGCTTCTCATACTGATCTTTAAGGCCATTAATTTGAGAACTTGCCCCCAACATGGTTAGAATGGAATCTCTAGGTGTGGCTCTATCTGTCTATAAGGGTCCCTACTCCCTACAGCAGGAGTTTCCCTTCTGTTTACAGGTTGTGGCCCCATAGTCTTAAATATTGGTTGGTAATGTAAAGAAATGTAGGGAATAGGGATAGCTAGGTTATTAAATTAAGCTCTCTGGTTGATGACGCCAGAAGGCAGATTTTCGAGGTGTCTTCATATGCCTAAACCAGGGATGGCATGATCCATGGTATCATTGATCCACAGTCTAATTGTTAATGGTCTATTACACCCCTATTGGTTTGGTTGACACGTGGACACGGGAATTCACCTACTTGCACATGTAATTGGTCAATCCACGTAGATGCATTATGTATTCTTTAGAATAATGCTACTAGTACTCCTTTAGAATTGTTGACATGATTGCTTTCTTTTAACTTTAATTTAAGAGGAAAAAAAAGTAATTGAAACTGTAGCTAATTTGAATGAACAAGTGCAACTATGTGAAACTGTGCTACTACTAGTATTTCATTTGTAGTGAAACTAATGCATACTTCATTATTTTCAGAAGTCTGGATTAGGACTCATGCTCTGCCACTAGAGTTAGAACTTAAGAAAATACTGTAGTAATATGGTATGAACCAAGGTTTTATATAATGGTCGCGGTCGCGTAAATTCTTTTGCGATTTCGGTCGGAATAGGTGTTGCGATGCTGATTGCGGTCGTTGTGGTGTGAATTAACCATAATTTGTTCTTTATCACCAAAACGGTGAATAACAGTATCAGTATCGGCACCTTCCGATACCGTTTTGTCGCGGTCATTTTTGTGGTAATGGACCGTTTTTTAAAACCTTGGCCTGAACTACTTAATTGTTTGTCCTACAAAAAGGGAAAATTGTAGGAGAGCGACATATTGCTTGTTGCTCCATGTAGGTTAAATCCTAGCTTACTTGATTACATGGGCGCTTTGATTAGTTAAGGACTGAAGTACTTAAATAATTGTCAATTTTAAGTTTCAGAACATATTCATATGAACACGTAATGTATTTGATCAAATGTATGGAATTATGTGAGGTCATTAAATTAAACAATTATAGGATATGGTCTATCATTGAGGTTATTTGTCTTTTCCATGAACTCATTTGTGTTTTAGTCATCTAATCATCCATTCAATGATGTTATTATTAGTTTATACATTTTGTCTTGTTGAGTAATATATACTTGTCTGATTCAATACTTCCATGATGAATAAAATAATGTAACAGAGGTGGAAATTGGAAGCCATCGAGAAATGTGATGTAATGGTGTACACCAAAATCTTTCTGAAGTTTCCCTATAGGTTTTGGCCGAGTGGACCCGAAAAGGAATTCTTCATCTATGCTCACGAGCGGAGAGGTTATTATACATTTTGGCAGGTTTGTTGGATCTCTTCCTTAATGATTGTCAGTTCATTATTAGATTGTGTTTGCCTAGTAAATAAAACTAAAAAACATGACTTTAGGTTAAGTTCAATGGGAAATGAGTTGAATTAGAAAGACAATTAACATCTCTAAGAGTGTGTTGGAGGGTTTTGGAGGGTTACGTAAATATTTAAGTTTTAAAATTTTGAAAGAATAGCATGATAAATGACCATAAAACATAGCTTTTCAAATATCCTAATCCAAACATACCCTAAATTTGGCTCAAATCAAAATAATGGAAAAATTGATATGCTGCCAATTCTATTGTTCATCAAGGTACTTGCCGCTTACCTAATCTTGCTGATCAAGTTGAAATCTGCAACTTGCCTTAAGATGATTTGAAGAATATAAACTAAAAGCAATGATTGTCTTGCTTGCTAGTAATTGTAAAAAATAATAATAAAAATGATTGTCTTGCTTGCTAATTGTAAAATAAAAATAAAAACAATTGTCTTGATGCTAAGGATTTAAATACTACCTTTTCATTGTTTATTTGCTGTGCATGTGAGTCACATGCTTCATCTTAATCTTCTCTGCTGGCAATAGGACTTGCGGTATATCTTGATTTTTAAATTTAATGAAGTGGCTTTTGTTTGTATCCTCTTATTGAGGCTAAACACTCGGGTCAAACATTAAGTACTAGTCATATAAGATTAACGGAAATTCTTGTGCACTCATCAATCTTACTATATTTTTCCAAATCTGAGTTAATTATCAGTTGAACTTCATGATGAGTTTTTTTACAATTAGCTTTGGATACCATTTGCATATTTTGTTCTTGTCTGGTACAATTCCATAGCAGGTGACTAAAATTGATAAAAACAGATTTTTTATATAGATGGAGGAATAGCTTTAGCTTTATTCCTTCCCTGATTTATGCAAGCTGGCCTAGATATTTATTTATATTTTGGAGTTGTAATTTTGACCTTTTAATGCACACATGATAATAAATCCTGCTCAGCTACACCTATTACCATTTGTCTTATTGATAATATTAATTGTTTCCTAGGAAGGATAACAAAGATATAATATTTTTTCCCCTTACTACTGTTAACAAATATTAAATGATTAATTATCTTTCTGAAATGTTATAATGTTGTTATTCCCTTGGAGTTATCTGTGTAAGTTTGGTAATATGAGCTGCTCCTTGATTGTTTTCTTATTCATATGGAAGATTATGTAACCTAACATATTTCAAACTATAGAGTAATATTATTATAAATGGGAGAAAATTGGGTTATACGACATCGTAGAAATTTGCTCATTTTCATTCTTGTCAATACTCAAACCCGATGCAATAATGCATTGACTTTGGATCTACACTTATGTGGTGTATATGAAAATAATTGAATTCGGAATCAAAGTATAACATGGGTGATTGTATTGTCTAGTCCTTTTGCTTATTCTCCAAGCATAGAATCAGAATAATTATCTAGGATCTCTGTTTACTCATCCAAATCACTTATCTGCTGATTTGTTTGTTACCAGCACATGGATAACGCATATCCTGGCTCCAATATCTTAGTTGTGACCTTGACAAATGGAGAATCAAAACGCGTGGAAGCTCAATCTAACGATGACACCTTGCGAGAAGCTATGGCAGTGCTCAGAGATATGTTCGGACCCGACATCCCGGACGCCATTGATATACTCGTTCCCCGCTGGTTTAATAACAGGTTTCAGCGTGGCAGCTACAGCAACTACCCTATTATCGCCAATCGTAAAGTTTTTCATAATATTAAGGTTTGCTTATCATGCTGAAGTTTCATATTTATTTATTATTGTTTGACAATTCCCTTTTGAATACATTATGTTCTTAAATACTATATCAATTTATATCAGTGCATGCAAAGACAAAATTGAAGATGACCTGGATCTTACAGCTTGCTACTATATAATTCATTTATTTAGGATCTGAATTTAATATAATTTGGATTTGTTTGGTTTCATTACTTAACAATCTTCCTCAAAATAAAAAATGTTGTGTGGTCAGAGTACAGTACAATCTTCTGTACCCAAATGTCCTT
Organism: Lathyrus oleraceus; assembly: GCF_024323335.1. Lineage (NCBI taxonomy): Eukaryota > Viridiplantae > Streptophyta > Magnoliopsida > Fabales > Fabaceae > Lathyrus > Lathyrus oleraceus. Next base: position 487,091,013 of record NC_066583.1, read on the forward strand.
TATTTCGCATCACATATATACTATTATTAAATTCCCTTTCATTTATGAATCAAATTATTTGATGTTACAATCATTTTATGGTGCCCCTGCTTATTGATGAATAGGAAATCAGAGGAGAATCCAACAAAATCAATATTTCACACCATAGAAGCTTCCTTGTAAATTTGATAATTGGAATTTTAAATATAATAGATAATTGTTTGCCTTGTAGCTTTTCTGTTCATGTATAAAATTGAACTTGTTATTTATCATTTTTTATATGTTTCAGGCTCCTGTCGGTCGCATTTTTTTCACCGGAGAGCACACCAGTGAAAGATTTAATGGCTACGTTCATGGTGGATATCTCGCAGGTGAGGAGTTATCTCGTGTTTGTAACATATCAGTGACTCCTAAGACCTTACATATGGATATGAATTTATTTTATTTCGCTCTTTGAATACTTAACAGGTATTGACACAGGCAAAGCCTTAGTAGAAGAAATAAGAAAGGAGAATGAAAGAGAAAGTGAAAACCAAACTCTATTGTTGGAGCCTTTGCTAGCATTGACAGGATCATTAACAATGTCAAAGCCAGAAACAGTCTCCAATATCCATAAATGCGACATTCCTACACAATTATATCTCAGTGGCAAGCTTGGGATCCCAGAGGCCATATTATAAGAAACATAATTGATGAAAAGTCATGGTCCCAAGTCTGGTTCAAGCCTTAATACAATTGGTATTGTAGATTGATTGACAAAATAGTGGAAGTATATGTTGGTGAATTTAAGAGGTTTTGGGAACACTGCACAGAACTTTAGTTCATTATTCCTCCTATTGGAGCCAACTAGATTATGATTTTTTAAGGGAATTAATTGGTATAGTTTACGATTACTTTGTTCTTTATAGCCAGAAGGAGTAAGATTACATTGTAAGGATGCTAGCTTGTATTATTTTGATCCTAATTTGCAATACGAAGTTCATGATTTTTTTTCAGGCTAAAGGTATTTGTGTATACTTGAAATAAAGAAAGTACTTGGGTTTGTGTATACTATATTATGGAGTATATTTCTGATCAATAAAACAGGTAAATTTGAGTGTACCAAAAAAATAGAAGGTGAATTTGGGAGTTGACTCCTTGAAATACTTGTTTTTTTTCTCTCTCTCTTTCTGAAATGAACTTCAGTATTTGAGGGGATCAAACTTGTATATTTGGTGCTTGCTTCTCACTAATAATGTTAAAATTGTTGATCGATGATGTAAACAAACAAAAGAAAAAGTAAAATATAATAATTATTAAAAACTTATACATAATCTAAAGATTCAACTCTCATGATAACATTCAACCTAACAATATTGATTTTTACTAAATAAATTAGATTTTACGAACAAACAAAATACAATTCATTGTACAATATCAAAGTTATTCTACTGGTGCAAAATAAATAACTTATTTTTATGTGAAACTTTCCTCAAAGTTAGAAGTTTTTTTTAATATCTAGATTATATTATATATAAAAAAGATTATACAGAAAAAGTAGGCAAAGCTGCGTTGTCAGCTCTTTTTGAATGGTAAGATCAATCATCTTAAAACTTTATTTTTCTGAGACACAATTTTGATATGCATGAGTCTTTGTACTCTATAAAAAAGATCTATTGCTTTTGCTGTTAGAAAATCAAAAGTGTTAGAGACAAACGGTATGAAAGTATGTTGGTTGTCGGAACACGTTTTCTCATGTTTGGTCATTGAAGCAGTTTTGAGAGTTGTATGTCCCATAGTATAACCTTCAGCCCTCATTTCCACCGGTAGGGAAATTCTACTCAAGTCAACACATGCACGTTTTTCTTCTACCCACTTGTACACCAGAACATCTACTAGCCTAAGTGTCGATTTCTCCTTGTATGAGTTAGTCACAAACGCCTTTTTTTAACAGATACTCTGACACGTCAAAGTATATCAAATAAGACATTCCTAAAAAAATCATGTTGGTATTTGAACCCTAAAAGCTCTATACAGTGAATGGTGTGTTCTTCAAATATATCAAAGCATGTCTTGCGGTAAAAAGGGTAAACCTTATCAACAGAAAATAAGAGAGTTATATGTCAGTATTTAATGATGGCACGATACTCTATTAGGGGTATATATTGGCATGAACCATCAATAAAGATAACAAGGAGAAAATCTTGAGCATATGTTGCTTGCTGTTGAATTAGGAGGCTAAGAGACATTTGAATAAACCGTGTGTCTTGAAAAGCACTACGGAGACTTTACTTTATATAGAGAGATTATAACTAATTACATGATATAGTCGATGTGGGACTATTCGATATACAAATATTTTTAATATTATATTTATAAATATCAACACTCCCCCTCAAGCTTGAGCATATAAGTCAAATGCACCAAGCTTGTTACATATATAATTAGTTCTAGGGCTTCCCAGAGATTTTATAAACACGTCTGCCAATTGATCATTAGAGTTGACAAAGTTTGTGACGACGTCACCTGATTCGATTTTCTCTCTGACAAAGTGACCGTCTATCTCAATATGTTTGGTCCTCTCATGGAAGACTGGATTTGAAGCAATGTGCAATGCGGCTTGGTTATCACAAATAAGTGCCATTGGTCTTGCTTCTTCAATTTGAAGTTCCTTGAGCAACTGTTTTAACCAAATAAGTTCACATGTTGCCATTGCCATGGCCCTATACTCTGCCTCGGCGCTTGATCTTGCAACTACGTTTTGTTTCTTACTTTTCCAAGATATAAGGTTTCCTCCAACAAGTACACAATACCCAGAGGTGGATCGTCTATCAATGGGTGACCCTTCCCAATCAGCATCGGAGTATCCAACTATCTGAGTATGTCCTTTATTTTCATACATTAGACCTTTTCCTGGAGCACGTTTGATGTATCTCAGAATCCAGATAACAACATCCATGTGTTCCTGACAAGGGGACTTTAAGAACTGACTTACCACACTAACTGCAAAAGAAATGTATGGACGAGTGACTGTGAGATAATTCAACTTTCTAACCAATCTTCTATACCTTCCCGAGTCAGATAGAGGCTCCCCATGATTGGGTAGTAGTTTGACACCTGGATCCATAGGAGTATCAGCTGGTTTAGCATTCAACAAACTTGTTTCTTCCAAAATATCCATAGCATATTTTCGTTGAGAAATCACCAAACCATTTATAGATTGGGCTACCTCAATACCCAAGAAATAACGAAGTTTACCAAGATCTTTTGTCTGAAATTGATTTGAGAGATGTTGCTTTAACTGGAGTATACCCTGCTGATCACTACTAGTTATGACAATATCATCTACATACACAATAAGATAAATACACCCTTGGGCTGAGTGACGATAAAAAACAGAATGGTCTGCTTCACTACGGACCATACCAAATTGTTGTACTATAGTGCTGAATCTGTCGAACCAAACTCTCGGAGATTGCTTAAGACCATAAAGAGACCCGTGCAACCTACACACCATATTCGATGACTCCCCCTGAGCAACAAATTCAGGTGGTTGCTCCATATAAACTTCCTCTTCAAGATCACCATGTAAAAAAGTATTTTTGATGTCAAGTTGATGAAGAGGCCAATGTCGAATGGCTGCAATGGCTAGAAGAAGTCTAACAGATGTCATCTTGGCTACAGGCGAGAAGGTATCACTATAATCCAATCCAAAAATTTGAGTGTATCCTTTGGCTACCAAGCGAGCTTTAAATCGATCAATCTTACCATCTGGACCAACCTTCACTGTATAAAGCCAACGACAACCAACTAAAGATTTCCCATGGGATAGAGGAACCAGTTCCCAGGTACCACTGCTTTGAAGAGCACACATTTCATCAATCATTGCTTGCCTCCACTCAGAGTGAGACAATGCTTCACATGGAGTTTTAGGAATAGAAACAGAAGACAAAGAAGACAAACAAGTATATTGCAAAGGGGAAAGACGATGATAACATAAATCAATATAATGTGGAGAAGGATTTCGTGTTTGACGTATACCTTTTCGAAGGGCAATTAGAAGATCAGACTCAGGTTGCACGATCAGATCCGGTGATGGCGGAGGCGTCGGAGGAGGGTCTGCAATGCCCTCAGGGACAGGGACGAAAGGCGTTGGGTGACGACGCTGATATGTTTGAAGTGGTCGAGAAGTGGGTGGGTCAGGAGCCCTAGACTGATGGGGGATAATGGTAGGCGGGACATTAATAACTGTCGGGAAAGGTGTGGGGGTACTTTCTTGAATGGGTTCTGAAGTTACGTGACTGGACTCGAAATATGGAACCGACTCGAAGAAGGTAACATTGGCTGATACTAGGTATCGTTGTAGAGTATGTGAATAACAACGATAACCTTTTTGGGATCGATGATAACCAAGAAAGACACACTTTAGTGATCGAGCTGAGAGTTTATTAAGACCAGGAGAGAGATTGTGTACAAAACATATGGACCCGAAGACTCGGGGAGGAATTGGGTGAAGTGGGGAATTGGGAAAAAGGATTGAATGATGGATTTTATTGTTAAGGACAGATGAGGGCATGCGATTTATAAGATAACATGCTGTTAGCACAGCATCCCCCAAAACCGAAGTGGAACGTTACCATGGAGAAGTAGGGTCCGAGTGGTTTCTACAAGATGCCGATTTTTGCGTTCGGCTACCCCGTATTGTTGAGGTGTGTGAGGGAAAGATGTTTGGTGGAGAATACCATTGCGTGACATGAAATTTTGAAATTGTTGGGATAAATATTCACGGGCATTGTCACTTCTTAAGGTACGGATAGACACACCAAATTGAGTTTTTATTTCTTGATAGAATTGTTCAAAAATAGAAAATAATTCAGATCTATTCTTCATTAAGAATAACCATGTGTAACGTGAAAAACCATCAATAAAGGTGACAAAATACCTAGACTCAAGAGTAGAGACAGTACGCGAGGGACCCCAAACATCGGTGTGAACTAAAGCAAAAGGGGACGAAGCTCGTTTATTGACTCGATTGGGAAACTGACCATGAGTGTGTTTCCCTAGCTGACACGACTCACAATGTAAATTAGATACCTCCGATAAATTTGGCACCAACTTATGTAGTTTGGAAAGACTGGGATGACCTAACTGAGCATGGATAGTGAGTGGAAAATCTTTGGCTGAGCATGTCTGAGATGACACTGAGAGGTAAAAAAGGCCTTGAGACTCACATCCGACACCAATCGTCCGTCCCGAACTCCGGTCCTGCAGGGTAACATTATTATTAGTGAAGGTGACACTACAATCAAGAGAACGAGTTAAACGACTGACTGAAATTAAATTAAATGGACAATTAGGTACATAGAGGACAGAAGTAACCGAGAGAGAAGGTAGAATTCGAACAGTACCAATCCCTTCGGATTAGGTTTGAGAACCATTTGCAGAAGTTATAGTAGGTAAGAAACCGGATGTAGAGAGGGAAGAGAAAAGATTTTTATTATCGGTAACATGATAAGATGCACTAGAATCAAGGACCCAAGATCCAAGAGAAGATGATTGAGAGAGACAAGTAGATGATTTACCAATGTGTGCTACCGAAGCAGTAGAATCTAAGTTCTGATAATTCTGATACCACCTGAGGAAATCACCGTAGTTTTGCGTAAATATCAACACTCCCCCTCAAGCTTGAGCATATAAGTCAAATGCACCAAGCTTGTTACATATATAATTAGTTCTAGGGCTTCCCAGAGATTTTGTAAACACGTCTGCCAATTGATCATTAGAGTTGACAAAGTTTGTGACGACGTCACCTGATTCAATTTTCTCTCTGAAAAAGTGACAGTCTATCTCAATATGTTTGGTCCTCTCATGGAAGACTGGATTTGAAGCAATGTGCAATGCGGCTTGGTTATCACAAATAAGTGTCATTGGTCTTGCTTCTTCAATTTGAAGTTCCTTGAGCAACTGTTTTAACCAAATAAGTTCACATGTTGCCATTGCCATGGCCCTATACTCTGCCTCGGCGCTTGATCTTGCAACTACGTTTTGTTTCTTACTTTTCCAAGATATAAGGTTTCCTCCAACAAGTACACAATACCCAGAGGTGGATCGTCTATCAATGGGTGACCCTTCCCAATCAGCATCGGAGTATCCAACTATCTGAGTATGTCCTTTATTTTCATACATTAGACCTTTTCCTGGAGCACGTTTGATGTATCTCAGAATCCAGATAACAGCATCCATGTGTTCCTGACAAGGGGATTTTAAGAACTGACTTACCACACTAACTGCAAAAGAAATGTATGGACGAGTGACTGTGAGATAATTCAACTTTCTAACCAATCTTCTATACCTTCCCGAGTCAAATAGAGGCTCCCCATGATTGGGTAGTAGTTTGACACCTGGATCCATAGGAGTATCAGCTGGTTTAGCATTCAACAAACTTGTTTCTTCCAAAATATCCATAGCATATTTTCGTTGAGAAATCACCAAACCATTTATAGATTGGGCTACCTCAATACCCAAGAAATAACGAAGTTTACCAAGATCTTTTGTCTGAAATTGATTTGAGAGATGTTGCTTTAACTGGAGTATACCCTGCTGATCACTACCAGTTATGACAATATCATCTACATACACAATAAGATAAATACACCCTTGGGCTGAGTGACGATAAAAAACAGAATGGTCTGCTTCACTACGGACCATACCAAATTGTTGTACTATAGTGCTGAATCTGTCGAACCAAACTCTCGGAGATTGCTTAAGACCATAAAGAGACCCGTGCAACCTACACACCATATTCGATGACTCCCCCTGAGCAACAAATTCAGGTGGTTGCTCCATATAAACTTCCTCTTCAAGATCACCATGTAAAAAAGTATTTTTGATGTCAAGTTGATGAAGAGGCCAATGTCGAATGGCTGCAATGGCTAGAAGAAGTCTAACAGATGCCATCTTGGCTACAGGCGAGAAGGTATCACTATAATCCAATCCAAAAATTTGAGTGTATCCTTTGGCTACCAAGCGAGCTTTAAATCGATCAATCTTACCATCTGGACCAACCTTCACTGTATAAAGCCAATGACAACCAACTAAAGATTTCCCATGGGGTAGAGGAACCAGTTCCCAGGTACCACTGTTTTGAAGAGCACACATTTCATCAATCATTGCTTGCCTCCACTCAGAGTGAGACAATGCTTCACATGGAGTTTTAGGAATAGAAACAGAAGACAAAGAAGACAAACAAGTATATTGCAAAGGGGAAAGACGATGATAACATAAATCAATATAATGTGGAGAAGGATTTCGTGTTTGACGTATACCTTTTCGAAGGGCAATTAGAAGATCAAACTCAGGTTGCACGATCAGATCCGGTGATGGCGGAGGCGTCGGAGGAGGGTCTGCAATGCCCTCAGGGACAGGTATGACCTCAGGGACAGGGACGAAAGGCGTTGGGTGACGACGCTGATATGTTTGAAGTGGTCGAGAAGTAGGTGGGTCAGGAGCCCTAGACTGACGGGGGATAATGGTAGGCGGGACATTAATAACTGTCGGGAAAGGTGTGGGGGTACTTTCTTGAATGGGTTCTGAAGTTACGTGACTGGACTCGAAATATGGAACCGACTCGAAGAAGGTAACATTGGCCGATACTAGGTATCGTTGTAGAGTATGTGAATAACAACGATAACCTTTTTGGGATCGATGATAACCAAGAAAGACACACTTTAGTGATCGAGCTGAGAGTTTATTAAGACCAGGAGAGAGATTGTGTACAAAACATATGGACCCGAAGACTCGGGGAGGAATTGGGTGAAGTGGGGAATTGGGAAAAAGGATTGAATGAGGGATTTTATTGTTAAGGACAGATGAGGGCATGCGATTTATAAGATAACATGCTGTTAGCACAGCATCCCCCAAAACCGAAGTGGAACGTTACCATGGAGAAGTAGGGTCCGAGTGGTTTCTACAAGATGCCGATTTTTGCGTTCGGCTACCCCGTTTTGTTGAGGTGTGTGAGGGAAAGATGTTTGATAGAGAATACCATTGCGTGACATGAAATTTTGAAATTGTTGGGATAAATATTCACGGGCATTGTCACTTCTTAAGGTAAGGATAGACACACCAAATTGAGTTTTTATTTCTTGATAGAATTGTTCAAAAATAGAAAATAATTCAGATCTATTCTTCATTAAGAATAACCATGTGTAACGTGAAAAACCATCAATAAAGGTGACAAAATACCTAGACTCAAGAGTAGAGACAGTACGCGAGGGACCCCAAACATCGGTGTAAACTAAAGCAAAAGGGGACGAAGCTCGTTTATTGAATCGATTGGGAAACTGACCATGAGTGTGTTTCCCTAGCTGACACGACTCACAATGTAAATTAGATACCTCCGATAAATTTGGCACCAACTTATGTAGTTTGGAAAGACTGGGATGACCTAACTGAGCGTGGATAGTGAGTGGAAAATCTTTGGCTGAGCATGTCTGAGATGACATTGAGAGGTAAAAAAAGGCCTTGAGACTCACATCCGACACCAATCGTCCGTCCCGAATTCCGATCCTGTAGGGTAACATTATTATTAGTGAAGGTGACACTACAATCAAGAGAATGAGTTAAACGACTGAATGAAATTAAATTAAATGGACAATTAGGTACATAGAGGACAAAAGTAACCGAGAGAGAAGGTAGAATTCGAACAGTACCAATCCCTTCGGATTGGGTTTGAGAACCATTGGCAGAAGTTATAGTAGGTAAGAAACCGGATGTAGAGAGGGAAGAGAAAAGATTTTTATTATCGGTAACATGATCAGACGCACTAGAATCAAAGACCCAAGATCCAGGAGAAGATGATTGAGAGAGACAAGTAGATGATTTACCAATGTGTGCTACCGAAGCAGTAGAATCTAAGTTCTGATAATTCTGATACCACCTGAGGAAATCACCGTAGTTTTGCGTAAATTTATGAGGAGTAGCCATGAGTATCGGATCTGAAACAATTGCCCTTTGGAGAGTGGAGTGGTGGAAAAATTATCGGGATCGGCCGTCGGATGTGCTGTCACGTGCGGAGGTTTTTGCCGATGAAAAGTCGGGAACGGCTGGATCAGAAGAGGCGCTTCTGCTGGTAGGTTACCGGATAATTTTGAAAAGTGAGAAGCAAACCGGAGTGGTGACACGGTTTGTAAAAAAATTCTCACCGGAAGATAGTGGGTCAACCAGGGAAAGTACGACAAATAAAGAATTGTCTCTTAGCAGGCTCTGATACCATGTTAAGGATGTGTCATTGGACCTAACTCGTCTCTACAAAATCGGTTGGTAGAGTGAGGACTGCCTCCATTTATAAACACATGTTCATACCATATATTGTCCGATGTGGGACTCTTAACACACCCCTTCACGCCCAGGACTGGACATCTGGAGCGTGGAAATAAATTATGGGTGGCCCGATAGCGGAAACCATAGTAGGTGGCCCACCGGATCTTAGACGAGGATCTGATACCATGTTGAATTAGGAGACTAAGAGACATTTGAATAAACCGTGTGTCTTGAAAAGCACTACGGAGACTTTATTTTATATAAAGAGATTATAACTAATTACATGATATAGTCGATGTGGGACTATTCGATATACAAACATTCTTAATATTATATTTACAAATATCAACACTTGCAAACAACCAAAAATTGTTCTGTCTTATGTTCATGCCAAACTTTACATTTATGTCCTGAACACTTTTACTAAAGCACACTCGCCATGTTGTGCTTTAGGAGAGACAATGTCATTGCTAGAAAAACTACTAAGATCAAAATTTGAAATCGCAACACTAAGACCAGTGTAAGCTATATCGAAATCAAGGTCCATGCCATATATCCCATTGTTTCTCAATATATGATTTTGTAACATTCAAGATTGGGCTATAGAAGCCACAAACGCGTATGAGGCAACCTCTCCTGCTGAGTACAAACTCAATCCTCCAAATTTAATAAGTAAATAAGTCACCCTTTATTGAAGGTCCCCAAAGAAAAGACCTTTATCAATCATGATGTCTTCAACCTTCCTTGACAACTCTTTATCAAACAAAATAGTTGCTTTCTCCATATGATTAGGTTGACATGTTCTAAGGCCAAAAAAGAGTTTGGAGATACTTATGCAAGATTGAAGTAGAAGATGCATTAATTCAACAACTTTGGTTGCTCTTTTCATGGACAACCCCTCGAAAAAACCTTCATTTCGGCTAACAGTCCCTCTAAGCAACTCCACCCCAACATCGTTCTTCCAATGTATGAAGGAAACCCCATAAAGTTTACTACCATTACATGAAGGCCAAAAGGTCTTAGTTTTATGAATGTTCAATTCGAGACCTAATCCTGAACCGATCTCCTGAATGATGTTGAGGGTTTTAGTCACCTCCACTGAATCCCCTATGATGGTCCCATCATCAATATGTCATGCATGAAGAAGAATCTTATAGTTTTTGTTGATTTCATGAATATGTGGGTGTAACACAACGGTAAAAAGGAGCGGCCCTAACTCGTTTCACTCCTGTGGCTGAAATAATATGCTCATCCCCAAAGTATAACCTTGTTGTCTGGTCATAGAAAAAATCAACCCACAAGGAAATATATAGGCATGTCACCTTCACCTCTCGCAATATGGATAATCGATCTACCAGGTTGAAATCATTATTGAAATCTACTGTGAGCATAGTCAAAAAGTCATTTCCATGCACTACTACGTAAAGGACCTTTCACCATGGTTGAAAAAGAATACCATGATGATTAACAAATCATGGTTAGGTAGGGTGTGGTTGTAAATATGCTACTTTCCATCACGGGTGATTGAGTGTAGTTATAAACTAGGTAGTGTGCTACCTATCACAACGGTTATAGTAAATAAACATTGTAATATATATAGTCCATGAGTTCGAAACTCATCAGCAAGAATTTAATTAAAGCACGCATAATACTAATGTTTCACCACAGTTATATATTACAATTGTGGTAGTATGTATATGAGTTTGTTATAAAATATGTAGATTGTTTATTTTTACTTAACCTCAATAAAATATACAACCATTTAAATTGATTTAGAAGATAATAATCTAAAAATTAAATTATTCTTGAAAAACAACTTAGATCATTCACTGTTTTTCGAATTACATGCATCTTGTAACTCATCTCTCGCTCTTTAACATATAGAATTTGGTTCACTGTTACAGGTTCTTCAAAGCAACAATTCATCTCTTCTAGTTTATTTGAAAAACATCAATTTATTGCCTAATTTGGACTCATTGGAATCGTTGTCATCATAATAATCATCATCCCTGAACTTTGATTTGAGTGTCAACTGCATTGGTTGTACCTCGATTGACTGTCACATGCATTCACATTTTGGTGTCCTGAAGAAGGGACAAGACCTAAAGGAGAGCAACAAGAATATATATATATATATATATATATATATATATATATATATATATATATATATATATATATATATATATATATATATATATATATATATATATATATATATATATATATATAATATATATATATATATATATATATATATATATATATATATATATATATATATATATATATATATATATATATATCACTTCATTATTATATCAAGAGTTTACAAATACATTAAATAAATCTTGCAGTCGACCGCAACTGTATGCCAATCGCTCGCCCTCGGATGTTTTTTCTGGGTAGCATGACGGTCGGGTGATTTTGAGGACTGAGTCCTTAGTTTGGGAGATAGCAGGCCTATGATTGATGAGTACATCTTTGCTTTCCGGGTTCAGGATGGACCGACTCCTTTGGACTTGGATCTTCTCTGGGATGTCTCAGATTCTCAGATATTCGGCCGGGGACTGAAGAAATTTCTATTGGTATTTATGGAGGTTGGAGGATCTTTGATGTCCTTCTGACTTTGTCTCATTCATAATCTATCAGATAGTTATATGCGACATGCCTCGTTAAGCGTAGATTAGTCCTTCCTCTTGATTCGCACCCCCGATCGTCCATATAGTCTTCCCTTTGGACCGAGGTCGGGGCGTTGAGGACTCCTTCTGCCGTTGGAGAGCCATCTAGATCTTACTTACTCCATCATCCGGATACCCAACCAATCTTATGATCTCATGAGTTACCCCACATCTAGGGTTGCCTATCATCTCGTAACTCCCTTATCATTCCAGAATCACAAACCATTGGTGACCGTTTGGGACCGGGTTCTGGTTGTTACTATGATGAGACATCTAGTGCGAGCCTTTTACGATGATGAGGTATTTAGCATGAGCCCGATATAAGTCCATTTGAGTAGAGGTGGTCCCATAATATTGCTCGGTTGATCAATTTTTCCTCTGTGAATCTGAATCTGGATCAAATGGGACTTACTGGCCACTTTTCCAAGGGTTTAGGACCGAGACTTCTGGTTGGTTGAAACGTTGTAGAATTGGATCCCAACCTAAGGATGTCTTTTAGCGTCATATCTCGGTGGAGAGAGATCGAGATGAGTGATCAATCAGAATTGAATCAGAATTTGGTAGACTCTACCGCCTTAAAATCAAGACCTCTTCTTTGGGGAACATCTATTCTTTTGAATTCAGATATGAGAATCAAACTTAACCTCGTAGAAATCCCAGGAATAAGAAGTTGATACCCACAAACAGCGTCATTGTTCCATTGTGGAACCAAAAATGGATAGGGTTAAGGAAACTACAATAAGGCAAAGCTTCCTGAGCGTGTTCGATGATTCGGCACCGTGGATCGAAGGTTGCATCCATGATGCTTCTCAAATTTGAGGTGTTAATATTGAATCAACGTCATTTATCGATGTTGATCTTGAATCGGAGTTTCTATTCTCAAATATAACAAATCAAATAGGGGGTATCTCGTGGTTAGCACTCCAACACCCAAGTCAGTTTGGGGTTCAAGATAATCGTAGTGAGAGTGGAGATTAAAGATTGTCTACCTGAAAACCCTTTTTGAAGGTATTTATACCTTAGGCTTAATGGGGTGGGTTGGATAAGTGGGCCTCATGTTATTGGTCAATTGGGCGGCACTGAGCAGTGTGTACATGGTCATTTAGCCGACATATAACATAAACCATTCATGAATCAATACAAAGATTTTTGAATCTTGAAAGAATGATGCAACACAACTATTCAAATTTATTAAACCATGAACAATGCAATAATTGTGGAACATTTTGATTTTTCAAAAAAAAAAATACATGGTTTCAGGTTGTTACTCGAATACCATAATGTGGTATTCAAATACCATATAAAAAATGTTTAAAATTCAAATTTTGAAATCTGGTGTTCGGATGCCAAATATGGTATTTGAATACCACTCTTTAAAAATATGGAAATTTGAGTTTTGTTCATTTGGTATTCATATACCATATATGGTATTCAAATACTACCCTTTAAAAAACTAAAAATTCTTCATTTTGTTCATTTGGTATTCAGATACCATATATGGTATTCAAATACCACATTACCAATTTTCTTAAAAAATTCATTTTTAAAGATGGAGTGATGCATACATATGAATGATAATGTAAGAAGGATGTAGATGAAGTGAAACATGACTTTTCTGAGCATTATGATAGTGTCTTATAGCGTAAATTACAACAAGTACCTTTGAGTATGTTTCATTCACTTATTTCTCGATTAACTTGAATTGATACACATATTATATCTTGGTTCAAAATCGTCTTTGAGATATTTTTTCTTCATCAAAACTACTTCTTGAATAAGATTCATTCACACTTCAAGCTTTTTGAAAATGTTCTAAAACTACAAACAACCTGCATTAGTCTAATCAAACCATGGCCCCGTGCATGGGTCGCAGAACTACGTTGTACTTTGAAAAGGTGGAAGAAAAGTGACATAAAAGGTTTTCCCTTTTAACATTCGCACCAGTACTAGGAAACATTACTATATACCTAACTCCCAGGGTGCAGTTGCGAGGGAGCAACCATCAAGTAATTCAAAACTTATATTCCAAAGTTGTTTAAGGGCAACTGAAAACCTAGTATCAAAATGATACATTCATAGAAAGGAATGGCATATTCTCCATACTCACTACATATTATCTTGTCTACATCAGAGGTCATTATACCCAAATCTGAAGAAGGACCTATGTCCAAAAAGGCTACGTCAAGGCTACCATCTCGAAAAGATAGATATTGTTGATGAAGACACAGGGTCAACCCAAGAGGCAGAAATATCTTATTTTAATTTTCAACTCATGGTAGATAATACTTTCTTTAATTATAGAAAGGAAAGTAGATGTAGGAAACAAGGGTGAGAAATAAACAAAGATAATGTCTCAAGAAAATGCAAAATTGACTCTTCAATAATCGTGTGATAACTTACATAAAGCAATAAATCATATTAACACTCCAGATCGTCTCAACAAGACACTTAAGTGGTTCCGTTCCCAAATATCTTTATGGTGAAACCTACGAAAAGACGTCTGAAGTGTGGGGCACATTAATGTTTGAATTCCCAAGAACAATAATGGCATCTCTTTATTCTCCATTTAATATATGGCTGATGTAAGACTCCAATTTTATTAATTATTTTATTTTGAATTGTTGATGATTTTATGTGTTTTATTTAATTATAATTGTGTGCAATTTATTTAGTTATTATGCTTTAACTAAAGAAATAAGTGTTGGATGGTGTATGGTTAGCATTGTGGAGCGTATGGAGAAAACTAGATTAAATCTAGAATACTAGTATTTTAATATTTAAATAATAATTTTGTTATATTATTTAGTAAAAATAAGAAAAAGAGAGACTTTGGGTAAAAAGAGAAATTATGAGAAGTGGAAGGGGGGAAGGAGTAAGAGGGATAAGAGTTGGGTCATAATTTTTAATTCTAGAAAGATTGCCCTAATGATATAAGTTAAAAAAGTCTAACCTAAGTTTATGAGCTTTTTGAATTAGTACGTAGAAAATTGGAAAAAAGGAGGAAGAGGCAAGAGGCAAGGGAGAATAGAGGGAAGGCTAGGAGTTGAGGAAGAAGGATCAATAAAACCTGATTTTTTACCAAAGTGCTGCTATGAATCAAGGTAAGGGGGAAGACGTACTTCTCTAATGAGTGTTAAAGCATGAAGGGTATAGTGGAGGTATCCTTAATCTCCCATAGGGTTTGTTATTCCTTTGAGTTATAATGAATGTGATGAATTACATCATTTCAGTTATGTTTTTATGTTATGATTACTTGCAAATTTGTGTAGTTTATTTGGGATAATTGTTTTATATGCTACGTGTTCATAAACATGAGTTTTTTTACGAGATTGCGATTTTTTAAAGTATGAAAAGTTCTATTTTTTTAGTTAAATCAGTGTAATAACATGTTAGATTAAAAAGAATTAACATGATATTGTGTGGTATTCATGTGCTATAAGTTTTTAGACGTTTGGGATCGAATTTGGAAAGGTTTTGGAGGTTTTGTAGTGTAAAATTGTGTTTCTGGGTTTTGTCAGCTTCTTCGGGCGATCCCCAAGCGAGATAGTCTCTCTAGGTCTATTCCAGGAGAGCACATGGTATTTCTCTACTGACTTGTCTCACCCTCATCTCGTCGGACGAGCATGACAACACATAGTTGTTGTTTGCGACTCAACTCGTTGTAACTTGAGTTTCGGGACTCGGATTGAGACGCGGTTCGAAGCGTTGGAAATCTAACGTTGTTTAACATCAAATGGAATTAGTTTCAGTGGCTAATTATGTCTTGAAAACATGAATAATTGATGATATTTATGCATACTTTTTGATTTTATCTTGTGATCATGTTATGATGATGAGAATGTTAATTATAATTGATTAACAATGTAAGTGTTAATTACATTACATGTAAATGTTAATTACATTATACGTGTCTATAATGAATTATTGAGCATGAATGATTGTGGTGATTGTTAAAGATGCTGCATATTTAATTATACATATGTTATGTTTATATTGATTATGTTGTTGGTGGCATACATAGTCAGAAGAGGGACCAATGTGTATGTGTTGTTGTTACATGCTGAGAGTCCATGCACTCATGTTATTGGAACTTCGGTTCTTTTTGGTGAGCCCCGATCCTATGATGATGGATCGGGTGCGAGTAGCTAATTCCTATTATGGGAGATTAGTGAAGCATTACCTATGGTGATGGTAGCGATTTGGTGTGCTCCAGTTCCAAGAGGGAGTCTGATCTAGCGTGGGGATCAGGGAGCGAAATGGACCTGAGTGTTCATATTTGATACCACATGCATAATGAGTCGGTGTTGAGTACATTGCACAGGTGTTGCATTTAGTTATAATTGTGTACAACTTATTTAGTTATTATGGTTTAACTAAAGAAATAAGTGTTGGAGGGTGTACGGTTAATATTGTGGAGTGAAGGAGAAAACTAGATTAAATCTAAAATATTAGTATTTTAATATTTAAATAATATTTTTATTATTATTATTTAGTAAAAATAAGAAAAATAGAGACTTTAGGTTAAAAGGAAAATTATGAGAAGTGGAAGGGAAGAAGGAGTAAGAGGGGTATGAGTACACTTTTCTTATATTTTTTACAACAAAAAACTTAACTCATTTAATTAATAACAAAATTCTAAAAACAATGAGGCCAATAAATGACCTCCTTAGCTAGAGTATGAGCAACCGTGTTCGCTTGTTACGGAATGAAGTTCACTTCAAAAATTGAATGCAAACAAAATAATAACTTAATAGTAGAAATAAGAGTACTAAATTTTAACACAATGCACTTGTTTGAATGAAGAGAATTTCCAACAATCTTAGAATAACTCTCAAACAAAACATTTGACCAACCTATGATATTGGCTTCTCGAGTTACGTCTAGTAAAAGCCATAACTTCACCTTCAATTATACAATCCTTCTCATGCACCTTTCTTATTTTACTCCCCAATAATAGCTTTCTCTACGATTTAAATAATAACTTGCTAATTATTCTAGGCATGCCAGGACGACCATCGGCTGTAGCTTTGAGAAAGCAATGATCCACTCAATCGCTCACATCGTAGGCGAATTACCCTGGGGAAAAGCTCCTTACATCCAACATCTAGAGAATAACAGTTTGTTATAACAACTCAATTATATAAAGAGCACGCGCACCAATTTGTAGTACATGGTTTCAAAATCAAACTTTATTCACTCATTTCATTCACATACTAACTTAAGTGTTACCACATCAGAAGCTCAGATCCCCCATTGCTCACCGTAACCTTTGTTCTCCAATCAATTTTGGTTATATGATTTTACATTTTCATTGTGATTCGTCGATTCAAAGCTTTCTCAACCTATCAGATCATAGTTCTTGAGATTTAACTTCAGATTCACTGTCATCGATTTATTCTAATGGCATATCAACTTTAATTTCCAGAATTTCCAAATCCATGGCCTTAAAATCCTCTAGCAATGGTTGGATCTAAAGTTACTCTCTCTGTTACTTTACACGAGACAGTTGTCGCTGCCACTAAAGTCGTAAGAAATCAACTGCATCCTCCTCCTTCTTAAGGAAATGCATATTAAGCCGTTGTAAACACTCTGTTGCATCCAAATATACTTCAACCTCCTCATATTGCAAGATCCGCTCCATAACTCCGACAAGGCGAGTCTTCGATCAAGCCTCAAGTACCACCACCAACTTCAAGACTGGAAGCATTGCTTGGTTTCTAATTGTAGGAGGAAAACCTTAAAGTACAAGGTGCTAATGAATTGTTCAACAATATGTATAACACTTGGGTGGAAAAACTGGCGATTTGTCTCGTTTAAGCATGTCCAAAAGTATGGCAGAGCAGGGCATACCAACTTAGATGTCTGAGTTCAAAAGTCAAGCATGTTCCATTCACTAATAAGTTGGCGGGCCGACCCACCAAACTTTTTATAAAAAAAAGTTCAATTTAATTTACTACTTTATTTACAATTTTTTAAAAATAATATACTATTTTATTTACAATTTACTTTACTACTTTATTTACAAACTTTTATACCTGATTGATTTTTGATTCCATACATCATTACCTTCCAAACAATAATGGTGGGTCAAATAGGTTAGTCCGACGAGTCTTATCCATTTTGCTACCCCTAAATAGAGTTGTCAAATGGGTCGGCCCGATCCATCCCGCTTCGCCCCAATGGAGCAACATGTATAATGGGCTGGAGTGGGTTAGCCTGATTACTTCATGGGCTATCAAAATTAAGCTTGACTCAGTTCCTTATTGGTCGTGTAGCCCGATGGGTCATGCTCACCTATATATTTCAATATTATAATTTTAATTTGTAAATTTAAAGATAATAAAATGCATTCATACATAACAAATCCCATGAACACTTGGGGAATCTAACAATTGTCACATAGTGTAACTTTAGAGACAATAGAATACATGCAGATAGAATAAAATATTTCCTTGTAATTAAGTTTGATTCTCTATAATTATATTTTTAATTATTGACAATTATATTTGTAATTATTTGTAATTACTCTTCTAGATTTTATTTTACCTATTGTAACTATATATATATTCTTGATCATTATCAATAAAACTCATAGATTAATTTCCTTCATGATATTAGTAGTATTTCAATAAATAACACTAAAAATTTCCTAACCCTTGTGTTGACCGGTCGTCTCTCTCCTCCCTATATGTACCGCGCAGTTCTCCCTTCAAGACAAGACCTCCTTCGCGTCGCCGTCATCCATGTCACCATCTCCTTCCGCCACGCCACCCATTTTCGTGTTCAACAACCGCATAATTACATAGAATCAAACTTAATTACAAGAAAAGATTATATTCTATCAATACATATATAACAAAATAATTAATCATCTAACAATTCAAAATAGTTAATCATCTATCAAATTAAATAATTTGATTAACCCTAACTGCTAATCGAAATATGAATGAATTCAATTAACATGAGAAAACAAATAGGAGAAACCCTGGGACTTCAATACATCAAAATGAACAAAGCATTATCAGCTGCTACTATGAAATGGTCTTCTGTGCACTTTGAAATAGAAATATTCCACTATTTATTTTCCTTATATATCTCATATATTACGTAAGAAAGTTTAAAAATCACTTTCAACACAAGAAAGAAAGGTTCACATTAGCTCTTATATTACACAACCAAGATGATGACACTATACAAGATGATGACATTATACAAGCTTCACATTTGTCTACTCTACATTCTCTTAACTAAGTTTTATTTTTAGTCCACCACTACGATTGTACAAAAATATCACAAAGAGAATCAACATTAAGATCATTCATTCAACTTTTTTAAAAAATGATTGATCTGCATTTTATATTATACACACATTTTAAATTCAAAAAAATGGTTAAGATTAATATACAATGAATTGCAATAGATATTTTCATGTTCAATAAAACTAGTGAAGAAATATCTACTAATAAAAATTACCACTTTGCAAATATTTGATCACACTATGCTCCGTGTTTTAGTTCATCGCCGCTAATAATGAGTTTCAGCGGAACCTTGTAGTTCTTCATCACCAAGAATGAATTTCAACCGCTGATCCCCTCTCTCGGTCATCACGTATATATTAGGCACCACGTAAAAATATTATAATGTGTCTCTCTTTTAATGAATCATATATATTACTTAGACACCACGTGAAAATACTATAATGCCTTCGGATTTTGAAGATGTATCTCTGGGCACATCTAATTCTGATTTAATATTAAAATATTTTGGAGATGCATCTTCGAAAGTTTCTGACATTGATTTATTTATTTACGTTTATCTGGGACGGAGAAGGATTCTAGCGCAATTTAAGCTACAATACCTTTCGAAGATGCATCTCCGAAATAAATTTAAAGATGTATCTACGAAATGTTATAACGCTAAGTCATAATTGAGTGCATCTGGAGATGAATCTCCAAAATATGGTGGAATTTTACTATTTTCATGTGGTGCCATAATTATATATATATATATATATATATATATATATATATATATATATATATATATATATATATATATATATATATATATATATATGATGCATTAAGAAATTCACTTATAAGTAATAACCCTAAAATAACAATTGAGGTTAGAGAAGAGCTATTTGTTTTGGGCTTGTTTTAAACATATTTAGCCCAATTTGTTTCCCTAAAATTAACAACAACAAAAAATTCTATTTTATTTTATAAAAAAATATTACTTTTATTGGGTCAGGCCGAAGCCCGCTTGGTCGGTCCGACTCGGTCAATAAAAAACATAGGCCTGGTGAACTGGACCAAAAAGATAGGATATTGTTTTTTAAGGGAATTTCTTAATGCATCATATATGTTACTTATGTATCACGGAAAAATACTAAAATGTCCCTAGATTTCGAAGATGCGTTTTTTTAATCCGGAGATGCATCTCTGAAATCTGTTTGTATATGCATTTCTGTAACGTATGCACAATAGTATCAGAGGCAGAAACCAAAAACTTTTAATTTGACAAAATAAAATTAAAATTCATAATATAAAATAAGCATTACATAGATGATTTCAACATAAAATACAATATTACACTTCAATATCCAGGTGGACGCTTCAACAACTTCACAATATCTTCGATCAATCTTGACATCATCCCTTCCAACTTAAGCGGAACTTTTATTTTGAAACAGAAAAATGTATTTCACATGGCCCTTACATCTGCATCCGTCTTGAACTTAAAGTTGCTGAACAAAAACTTTATAAAAGAATAAAAAAACTTCTTCTTTTCATAATTAAAATCAACCTCAATCCATCAAATTGTTCTTTCTCCAGTCAAAACAACCTTTTTATTTCATAAAAGATGGGGTTAGATTCATTTCGACACGAAATACAAACATATTCCTTTGCCTCCATCGTGCGAGCATACAGGAAGATACTTAACTTCTCAAATGCAATCTAATACTATTCTCTAAAAGAAATCAACATACAAATATTTTTACCATGAACTATGAGACTCTGATTTTCCGATTGCCCCTAGGAATACGTAGGCACATTCTTTTGAAATCTTGTCGAGCATGTTAATAAAAAACTAAAATTTCCCCCATTTACAGTTACCTTTTAATAAATAGGAAAAACCGCAAACATTTATGATAAACTCTTCACCTAAACTAGTTAGAAGGTTCTCGTTGAATATAACGGATGTGAGGGGTGCTAATACCTTCCCCTCGTATAACCCACTTTGGAACTCGAAACTGGTTGTGACGATTACGTTTTCGTTCTTCAAGGATTTTATCAATATTTTCCTTTAAAAATAAAACTTCGGTAGCGACTCTGTAGTTTATTTCGAGCGTTAGTACGTTCGCGTATTTTTTGTGTTGTGACAAGGAAAATTATGTGATGGTTTCTAATTCTAAGCATAGTACATGTATCAAATTCAAGAAATCTAGGAGAAACAAGTCAAAGAATCCTTCTAAGTAGATCAAGTGAAAGATTATGCAATGGTTTTTATGACATTTTAAATACTTTATGTTTCATTTTGTAATGCACTTTGAAATTTCATTTTGTAATGACTTTATGCCATATGCATTTTATGTGCGATTTTGTAATGACTTTGATGGTTTATATGCACTTTATGTGTCATTTTATAAGGACATAATTGGTTTACATGCACTATATGTGTTTATTATTATTAATACTAAGTACGTCACTTTAACTCAAAATTGAAAAATAACAATTACCAATTTTTTCATTAAAAAACAGGAACTCATACATTGTCATTTTCTATTGATCCATATTACATGAACTTCTACACAATGAAAAACATAAACCTCAAAACTTCAGAATACCTAATTCGACCATAACTTATAAAGTACATATTACATGAATTTGTAAACAATGGCAAACATAATCCAAGACACCATAAGTGTAAAGGTTATACAATGACTTTTGTTCTTCTCTGTTTGAAGCTTCTTCTTTGTCTTTTCAAGCTTCCTCGAATTGAGTTGGACACCATATTCCTTTTCAAACTCCTTCCCAAATTCCTTTTCTATGTCTTTCCCAAATTCACTCAAATAAGCCATTATCACTTCACAATTATTGCAATTTAGTGCAGTATTTTATTTCCATTCCCACCATGAACCTGACTAAGTCCAAGTTCATCATCCCATACAAATTGGTCATTGATTTCCATACTATACACAGAAAAACGAAGATTACATCTCCCGAATTTTCGGTTGGGGTTTTCGATTGTGTTTGACTTCCACATCTTCATTGCTTGATCACATCCACATCTAGGTAGATTCAAACTATTTGATGATATTTTTCTACCACCCATTTAGATGAAGAAGATGATGGCAGAAGAGAATTTGAAACCACAAGTGGGTTGGAGTGGCAGATGACAACTCGTTTGGGGTGGATGGAACGATTGCACAAATCCAATGGAGCAACAAATGAGAATTCGTTTTGGGTGGATGAAACAAATGCACAAATTGATTGGGTGGAGTTTGAGGTTTTAGGGTTCAATTGGGGCCAAACATCCTTAATCTACATTTATAATGAATCAAAAATAAAGAAAAATAAATTAAGATAAATTTAATAGAAAATAAAATGTCAACTAGACCACTAAACACCTGTCAAATCATTAAAAATAAAAGATTTTGTATGTTTAGTGGCACTAAGGGGCCAAACATTCAGAATCTTTACATTAAAAGGGGGGAATAAAAAAAACTAATACGGGAGAGTAAACCAAAACTTAAGGGTATTAGCGGGTTGGGTTAAGTCAAATTTGATGAAATCCAATACTCGGTCCAATCAATAGTCGTTGGGTTGGGTTCAATGTTCAACCCGTGCTTCTAAGACTAAACCCGAACTGAACTAACCCTCTCATCAATGGGTTGAGTCGGATTGGGTTCGCGAGTCATCCACTATTTTTTTTATTATAAATAAAAAATTAATTCAATTAACTAATTTATTTTACATAAACATTAAAACGTCACAAGAATTTAGTATTTAATTTGAAAAAATGTATCATTTAGTATCTAAAAATTCTTTCACAATTTAAATCAAGTACAAAAAGAAATACAAAATAGGTAGAATATAATTTAAATGGTAAGATATATCACTCTTTCAATAAAGATATTTGGTCTCTCAAACTTGATTTATGCTTAAGTTTTTACCTAATATATACATAATAGGGATTTTGCTAGGTCGTTTGTAAAAGAAATAAAATAAAAAATAACACGACATATTAATGGATTGAGTTCGCGGATTTGCGGATTCAAAATTCTAAACTTGTTACCTAAACTAAATGTCAATGGATTTGAATGGGTCGATTCGGGTTAGACTCGTACATGATTGAGTTGAGTTAAACTAAAGGCTGGATTGATTTGAGTAAGTGGATTTTCGAGTTAATATACGTCCATGAACACTCCTACCAAAATTCACTAACTTTGCAGGGATAAAGTGTATTTAAACTTTATTTTCACTATTTTATAATTATTTATTAATCAAAATTCTAACCCCACAATTAATATAATATTAAAAAATTTAAAATTCTATTTATCTCTATTAACTTTGTTATTACAGTACAATAACTTTTATTATTGTATTGTAGTATTGAACTTTCAACAAATTGTAACTATTTAAATATCAATAAAATATTTTTTTAAATGAAAATAATTTAAATTTTAAATTTTAAGTTTATTTATCAAATGACTATCTTAAATATTATTATTTTATTAAATATCTTAAAATTCTACCATTCAAATTAATTAATAAAATTAATATATAGATATTAGTTACAAATCCAATTCATATATAAACTCGGATATATATAAATTCTTTAAAAATATTCTAAAAATGTGTTTATAAATTCATACATATAATAATAATAATAATAATAATCAAATAAAACCACTTAAAATACAAACAAATCAATTAATATTCTCTATTACTTTTAAAATTCAAATATGTGTTTATAAACTCATATCGAACAACTACTCTAATAAAATAACTTAACGTTAAACCATCAAAATTTAAAATTTAAAAACTTAGAAGAAATGTTGAAGATTAACAACCAATTTTTCCTGCTAGGGCTTGCATGATCCTCTCCCATTTTGGGTTTGCGCCTGCAAACCAAGACTCTATGCACAAAGATGTTGACATGTACAATCGAAGCTTCAATAATGTCAAAAACAGAATCGATGAAAATGATCTCACTCTCTTCTTCCTCTGAAAAAGCCCGACGTCAATCTTGGAAAGGCTTATCCCCGAGCTTGTGTTATCCTTCAAAAAGATTATTACAGATGAGTTTTTCATTCCCTCGATGGAAAAACTCTCTGAGGCTGAAAACGAAGATCAAGAAGGTTTAAAGATTGCAGAAAGGAAGGTGGGGGATTATGAATGTCCTGAATTCATACTATCAGCGAAGGAAGAAAATCACATTGCAAAAACCTAGAGGAAATGGGTGATAGTGAAGATGTTAGGACACATAATTGGGTTCAAAACATTGGTAACATATTGAATCTAATGTGGGTGGAGCGAGGAATCCTGAATATTGTTGATTTAGGCTAAGAATATTACTTGGCCATATTCACAAATGAAGAAGATCATAATGTTGCTTTGACGGAAGGACCTTGGCTCATATATGATCACTACCTCTTTGTGAGACCTTGATGTGCAAATTTATGCTCAAACAGCGATGACATAGAACACCTCGTAATGTGGGTGAGGATTTCAGGATTACTTATTAAATACTACGACAACATGGTGCTATCTTACATTAATGATCGTACCGGGAAAACGTGTAAGATGGATAAAAATACCTATCTAGGGATCAAGGTAAGTACGCGCCCCTATGTGTTCAAGTCGACTTAACTAAGGACCTTTTAGCTATGTTTTTTATCAAAGGAAAACACTACAAAGTCGAGTATACAGGCTTGCATCAATTGTGCCTATCATGTGGCTGTTACACCCTCAAATTTAACCTACCTACATAAGCATTGCATCCCTCATACATTATCACATATGCATCTACACCTACCATAATCCATAAACTCAAGGCATGGGGTTCATCCATTGAAGCCTCAAGATTCTCTGATCATTTTGAGGTGTACCCAAGCCACCTTAACCCTAGTCCTCATCCTTAAGCATCCCATAACCTTGGAAAGAATGACCTATCATTTGGTCCAAAGCTCATAACTTTTTCCCCTTTCAATATTTTCAAGATCTTCTTTGATATAAAAGTCCTAATTGAGTCCCTCTTCAACTTTGTTTCAAGATCTAAGACCTAATTCATTGAGCAAGGACCCAAATTTTTGCATTGGCCAAGCTGGTCCAATGGCCTAGCAAGACCTAGATCGTGCCCAAGATCACCACTTTACGACATTGAAATTTTCAAACCACAACTCTTTTTGACCTGGTTCTTTTTGAATTTTATCAAGGACATGGAAAAGAACATTTGACACAAATTTCAATCAAAATGCACGAGCCAATTCCATTTGGCCCAAGTTCAAAGTTGGGACTTTATCATGATACACAGACCAGACCAAGCCAACCAGAATTTGCATTTTTGTGTACCAAGTCATGTAACCACATGGATCTAATCCCATTTTACCTCTAACTCATTTCATAACATAGTTAGGTATGTTTAGAAGTAAACTTGGATGTAAGGGGATCACAAATCAAAGAACCCGAGCCATGTGCAAAGTTCAGAAATTTCCCAAAATGGATAAAAGACAAAGCCATAACAGGTATTTTCAAACCCCTTGGTTGCACTTGTTTGATGCTAAATGGCAAAACCAAATGGTTGGGAGTGAAAATCAGGTTAGAACATTCCAATTCGTGTCCCAAAAATCCCACTTTCGAGCATACTTCAAGCCACTTCCAATCTCTAATCAAATCCATCTCATTCTCTCACCTATCAATCCCAACACCTTCCATATAAATAGGGGAAGGTTTTCCGTCTTAGAACCAAGCTTGAAGAGCCAAAAACATCCTACTACAAAATCGTGTTTCACCTTCAAAAATAGAGTTCTCATTTTCAAGTTCTAAACTATTTCCATCCAAACCAAGTGCCCATAATCCATCATTTAACATCACTAAAGATTTCCCAAACACTAACTCACCCTCCCAACACCTCACATGAGCTGCTCATACTCATCGGAGTTTCATTCTAAAACTGATTCCGACCAGGTAGCTACACTCATCCCCTTCACTCAAACAAGTTACTGTTCTACTCGAAATCACTTGCTGAAGCTTAACCACGTGGTTTGAGTCTTGATTGTCCATCATCAAGCATTTAATTTTTATTTTAGGTCAAAACGAGTTTCTAAAATTTTAGGAAATACTCCACACTCAGAGCCAATCAATGGCTCATGAGTGTGGAGGTGAGAATATGAAGTATGGGTATGATGATTACATGTTTAAATCTCCCTAAAAACACGAGTTCTGAAGTTTGGATTTGGGTGGTGGAAGGTTGAAGACGAAGTTCCATACGCGCGTGTTCTTTGTGGTTCAAATTTAAAAAATATGTTGGCAACTTCTGATTGGTTGGATCACGTGCGTGTTTCATTTTAACTTCTATTTTAATATTTTATTTTATTAAAGCGCACTTTGGTCACTAAGAGCGCTTGGCTCAGTTGGTAAGGGGGTTGACCCTATGACCCCAAGGTCAGGGGTTCAACCCCCAACACCCCTAATTTATTTTTAATGTTTCTTTTTATTTCACCTTTTTCTTATTTTTCAACCTATTTATTTCCATTTTCATTTTAATTATGATCAAAAAATTTCCAACACAAACTAAGTTTATTTTTCCCTCTTATGTTTTATTACTTTTTGTTTCACTTTATTTGAAATTTTTTTGGTTGACTTTTCATGTCTTGAACATTAATGGTTAATGAGATCTATTTGGTCATGATTATGGATTGATTAGGTTTGATAAAACCTTCTATGTTTCAAATATATCAATGAATGATCAATGGATCATTCATTATATTTTGAGGCATAGATAGGCCGCTTCTATATCAACCAAACTTGAATCATTTGACACATAGATGAAGTCTTTTCTTGTATATACTAACTTATGGTTCCATTTTACTTGTTGTGACTTCATTTGTGAAGGAGAAGGGTGATCCAAAACGCAGCGGAATTTAAAATTTCTCCTTTAATGATCCTTATGAATGGGCATGATCAGTGATAGAATCGTTACCTCTTGTGGCAATCATGAACGTTGAACGATGACAACGCCTCTACTCAGTCCACACGAACGGATTCCTTCAATCTCAGTGCTAGCTGCTACGAATGAAGGCTTTCGAGTGAGAGAGAGAGAGAGAAACGAAATTGCAAGTGTAACAATGCTTCTACACAAGGGTTCTATTTATAGAACCACTTGTGTAGGCTGCGAGCTAAAAGGCCCACTCAAGTGTATATGGCCCATATCTTATAATATGCCAAAATCACTTAAACGCGTGGTACCTTACCATATTTCGTATTCTACTTAAGTACACAGTACCTTACGATGTTCTATAATTCCCTTAAGGGCACCGTACATTACAATATTCCTTAATTACTATATCTCTCATCAATCCGTCCTTTGTGTGTGACCCTATAGGTTTTCGCGGCATTGGCAATTATATTAAATCACGTATTTAACATAATAAACAGTGAGCGGTATCTAGCAACACATCATTGCTACCCAAGACACGAAAATGTCATGTGATCTGACAAATCCTTCTGTGATAATAATTATGTGTATAATTACCCTTTTGCCCTTATGTCTATATTGAACACAAGGCATATACCGTGTCATCCTTGTCCAGTTCAATATTGGGCCCATAGACATTTATTCTGTTACGTAGGATGGGCAAATTCCATCTAGGTCACTCATGTCCCTTAGCATGCTTCATTGAGTACCCATTAATTGTCTTTATGGTCATCCAATTACGGACAACGTTTGATCAGCAATAAGACACTCGACTCTACATCTAGGGTCCATAGTGGTTTCAGGTGGTATACACCATTATCATCATGAGAATAACTTATGACACTTTGCATAACATTCTATATAGTATTCTCATAGCGGGTCAATCCAGTATAAATATTACTCTTAATATTCATACCTATGTTTAAGACTTGATAACTCTTTATCCATGATCCATGAGATGTGATCATCAATCTATAAACATAATAGTCTTCATGCTTTAATGTTATCCCACTTTACAATAAAGCTTGACTACAGATACTTTAAGAATAGTGTCCTTATGTTTAATGTGATCTCATGATTAAGTCATACTTGATACATTAAATGGACCAGCTATTCTAGGGACTTTATTAAACAAACATAATAAAGAAAAAACCTTTTATTATTAATAAATAATTCGATACAAGTACCAAAAGCATTGGCCTCTAGGGCTTACACCAACAATCTCCCACTAGCACTAGAGCCAATCAGGCATACCCCTAATGCCCATAGATCTTGTATGGCCATCATGCTTCTGCTGCACAAGAGGCTTTGTCAGTGGGTCAGCAATATTGTCAAGTGTAGGTACTCTGCATATTTTCACATCTCCTCTATCTATTATCTCTCGAATGAGGTGATAACGCCTAAGTATGTGTTTGGATCGTTGGTGAGATCTAGGCTCCTTAGCTTGTGCTATAGCACCATTGTTATCACAATAGAGACCAATGGGATCCACAATGCTAGGAACTATGTCAAGTTCACTAATGAACTTTTTGATCCAAACAGCTTCCTTTGTTGCACTTGAGGCAGCAATATACTCGGCATCGGTTGTAGAATCAGCAACCGTATCTTGCTTTGAACTTTTCCAGCTCACAGCGCCACCGTTTAAGCAAAACACATAATCAGATTATGATCTAAAGTCATCCTTATCTGTCTAGAAGCTAGCATCGGTGTATCCAATTACAGCCAACTCTTCCTGACCTCCATATATCAAGAATGAGTCCTTAGTCCTTCTCAAATACTTAAGGATATTCTTAACAGCTACCCAATGGGCATCACCGGGATCAGATTGGTACCTACTCGTTGCACTTAAAGCATACGAGACATCTGGTCGAGTACATAACATGGCATACATGATAGATCCTATTGCAGATGCATATGGAATCTTATTCATGTGATCCCTTTCTTCCTTAGTTGAAGGGGATTGTGTTTTTGATAGACACATGTCATGTTGCATAGGTATGAATCCTTTCTTGGAATCATGCATATTAAAGCGTCTCATTACTTTGTCTATGTACGTACTCTGACTTAGGCCAAGCAGTTTTTGTGATCTATCTCTATAGATTCTGATTCCTAATATATAGGCTGCTTCACCTAGGTCCTTCATAGAAAAGCATTTCCCCCAACCAAGACTTTACTTGTTGCAGGGTAGGGACATCGTTTTCAATGAGTAATATGTCATCTACATATAATACCAGGAAAACGATCATGCTCCCACTAACCTTCTTGTAGACACAAGGCTCATCTTTGTTCTTGATGAATCCATATTGTTTTACCGTTTCATCAAAACAAAGATTCCAGCTTCTGGAAGCTTGCTTCAATCCATAGATTGATCTTTGTAACTTACATATCTTTTGGGCTTCTTCTGGTATGTCAAATCCTTCAGGCTGTGTCATGTACACATCCTCAAGAAGATTCCCATTAAGGAAAGCAGTTTTGACATCCATCTGCCATATTTCATAATCATGATATGCAGCGATAGCAAGTAAAATCCGAACAGATTTAACCATTGCAACTGGTGAAAAGGTTTCATCATAGTCAACCCCATGAATTTCTTTATATCCTTTTGCAACCAGTCTTGCCTTATAGGTATGTACCTTACCATCCATGTCAGTCTTCTTTTTGAAGACCCACTTGCATCCTATAGGGTTAACTCCTATAGGAGGCTCTACCAAGGTCCAAAATTGGTTTGCGTACATGGATTCCATTTCAGATTTCATGGCTTCTAGTCACTTCTCAGACTCGGGACCAGTTATGGCCTCTTGGTAGGTCATAGGCTCATCTTGATCCATGAGTAATACATCACCTTGATCAGTTATGAGATATCCATATCTCTCAGGTTGGTGACGTATCCTGCTTGACCTTTGCTGGTCTTGTTCTACTTGAGCAGGTTGCTCTTCCACAACTACTTGTGTTTCCTGCTCTAATTCCTCCATAGGTGTATCGATGCTTTGTAATTCTTGAATTTCTTCAAGCTCTACTTTCCTCCCACTGATTCCTTTGGAAATAAAATCCTTTTCTAGGAAAACTCCAGTTCGAGCGACAAACACTTTGCCCTCAGAAGGATTGTAGAAGTAATACCCTTTTGTTTCTTTAGGATACCCCACAAATAAGCATTTGTTAGATTTGGGCTCAAGCTTAGTTGAAATTTGTCGTTTCACATAAACTTCGTAACCTCAAATCTTCATGTAAGACATATGTGGTTTCTTACCACTCCATATCTCATATGGTGTCTTCTCAACCTTTTTGGATGAAACACGGTTAAGTGTGTAAGCTGCTGTCAATAGTGCATGTCCCCAAAAGGAGTTTGGAAGATCGGCGTGACTCATCATGGATCGGACCATGTCTAACAGGGTGCAATTTCTTCTCTCATATACACCATTCCATTGGGGTGTTCCAGGAGGAGTAAGTTGGGATAGGATCCCACACTCTTTCAGATGGTCATCAGACTCTAGGCTTAAATACTCACCACCTCGATCTGATCGAAGAGTTTTAATATTCTTACCTAGTTGGTTTTGTACTTCATTCTTGAATTCCTTGAACTTTTCAAAGGACTCTGATTTGTGTTTCATTAAATAGACATAACCATATCTACTGAAATCATCATTAAATGTGATGAAGTACTGAAAACCTCCTCTGGCTGGTAAGTTTAGTGGTCCACATACATCAGTATATATGAGGGCCAAAAGATCATTAGCTCTTTCACCTTTTCCTGTGAATGGAGACTTTGTCATCTTTCCAATTAAACAAGATCTGCATGTCTCATATGATTCATAATCAAAAGAGTCCAATAGTCCATCTTTATGGAGTTTGGAAATGCGTTTCTCATTTATGTGGCCTAATCG
Source organism: Lathyrus oleraceus (assembly GCF_024323335.1). Taxonomy (NCBI): domain Eukaryota; kingdom Viridiplantae; phylum Streptophyta; class Magnoliopsida; order Fabales; family Fabaceae; genus Lathyrus; species Lathyrus oleraceus. The sequence continues at coordinate 487,122,058 of NC_066583.1, forward strand.
ACAATGCCAAAGGTAAGTTGGATTTAACTCATTAGGTTTCATCCTTTTAGTATTAGTGTTATAAATAGGCATTTCAAGATCAAGGACATATAGTCCATTGTTCATTTGTGTAGTAACATAAAATATATCATTCAAATAAATTGAGCAACAATTGTTCTTTATTATAAATGAAAAACCAAACTTGTCCAAACAAGAAACGGAAATAATATTCCTGCTAATTGCAGGTACATAATAACAGTTCTCTAACTGAATTATTAAACCACTAGGTAAAGTCAATACATAAGTTCCTATGGCTAAAGCAGCAACCTTTGCTCCATTGCCAACTCGTAGGTTGACTTCACCTTTTGCCAAATCTCTACTCCTTTTTAGTCCCTGCACATTGGTACAAATGTGAGAACCGCATCTAGTATCTAATACCCATGATGCAGAAGTAGATAAATTAATTTCAATAACAAAAATACCTGAAGTTGAAGTCTCTACTCCATTCTTCTTATCTTCCAGGTATTTTGGGCAGTTTCTCTTCCAGTGTCCGGTCTTACCGCAATGGAAGCAGGTGCCTTCTTTTGCTATGCCTCCACTAGGCTTCAAAGCAGCAACAGTGGGTTTGGGTTTGGCAACTTCCTTGCGTTTCCCTTTATCACCCTGCTTGGTGGGCCTTTTGTTCTGTCTCTTTCCATTTCCGATCATCAGAATGGACTTCCCTTTTGACTTCAGATTCTGCTAAGCAGTTCTTAACATGGCTAGCAGTTCAGGAAGAGATTTGTCCATATCATTCATATTGAAATTTAGGACAAATTGACTGAATCTATCTGGCAACGATTGCAAGATCAAATCAGTAGCAAGTTCCTTTCCGAGGGGAAAACCCAACCTCTCAAGGTTTTCCACATACCCAATCATCTTGAGCACATGGGGACCTACAGGGGCTCCCTCAGCTAACTTGCCTTGAAAAAGGGCTTTTGAAACTTCAAACCTTTCATTCCTTGCTTGCTCTTGATAGAGCATCTTCAGGTGTTCGATCATATCGAACGCTGCCATGTTCTCATGTTGCTTTTGCAACTCTGAGTTCATGGTAGCTAGCATGAGACAAGCAGTTTCATTGGCATCATCGACATGCTTCTTATAAGCATCTCTTTGTGCCTTAGGTGCAAAACTATGAGGTTCCTCTTCAGAAACAGGTTTCTCCAAGACATACAGCTTTTTATCATGTTTGAGGACAATCCTCAGATTTCGGTGCCAATCCAAAAAATTTGTCCCAGACAATTTTTCCTTGTCAAGGATTGATCGCAAAATGTTGTTAGAGGTGTTTGTTGTCATGGTAATCTACATGAAAATAATGAAAATATAAGTATCAATAACATATTTAATTAGGCCTTTAATTAAATATGTGTCGCATCCGCGAAAAACAATCGGCGGGCTAAAACAAAACAACACAGAGCCGCCACCGTGCGTTATTTATCCCAAAGAGGGAAAGGAAACGCTCGAAGTAAACCTGGAAAAGACATGGTCTCGCGACCAAAGAGAATGGGATCGGGAGTCGGTTATGCGAAGGGAAGGTATTAGCACCCCTACGCATCCGTCGTACTCGACGGGATCCACGCTCAAAAGATAGAAAAAGGTTGCTAAAACAAACATCACACACACACGCTGAAAACAACACAGGTGGAGGAAGAGGGGAGAGGGCTTGCTAGGATATCGCATCCTATGCCTACGTATCTCATCTGGAATGAGAATCAGAGCTATCGTAGTTCGGCTCACGCACGCCGAAACAAAACAAAACACAAAAAGGCAAACATGGAACCCGAACGCCAATCGCTGGACTTACATCAGCTTCCGAACCAAACAAACCCACACTGGAAACCAGATGCCACTTGATGGACTTATACCGGACTCCAAGCACACAACAAGAGGATACGGAATGCCAATTGCTGGGCTTACATCCATCTCCTACACACACAAGAAAAGGAATCAAACAAAACAAGTTACTAAGGAGTCGGGAACTCGAGCCTAGCAACTGTCAAGCAAACACACACAAAAAAGAAAAAGGGTGCCCAGAGAGATCTCGTACGACCTCCTGCCTACGTACCTCATCTGGTATGAGGATCAGGGCAACGTAGTTCCCCTAAACAGGGGAGAAACTTTCTCCTAACCAGAGACTGGGAAATGACCAACTAGAAGGGAGACTAACTCGAGCCTAATAGTTATCATGTATTCCACAATGGTCCTAGGTTGAGTTTTCTATCTACTTGCACAGACTGCAAGCCATCCTAAACAGGCAAAGCAAAGCATGCAAGCATAAGCAAAACAAAGCAAACATTCACAATTAGCACACACTATATACAGACAAAGTGGGCTCACACAAGGGTTAGGCTGCAAAAGCAAGCCACCTGTATCAGGGTGATGTTAGCTCTTAACCCTAACATTGAGAGTTAGGGTGAAGCAGATGAAATAGGAAGTGAGGGGTGTGCCTCACAGCTCTTATCCCTGGCCTGGGAGAGCTTTAGACAAATGAAGTGTGGGTTCAGAAAGTGGGAACCCTTCTACACTTATGACTGACTCAACTGTACAAGGATCTTGGGTTAATATCCACAATGCATCAACACCAGTTGTGTGAGCAAAGGGATGACTCAACTGAATAGCAGGAGATGGATTACACATCTCTTGTATCTGCCAATTGCCTTATTCAAGGTCTTTTCCTGCTTGGGGACAAAGATAAACAATCACAAGCATTGCCTCTTAAGGAGGACTTCAGACAGGTGCCTGGCCAAGTAACAGGCCAGGTCTTCCAGACTACATGGAGTTAGTGAGTTCTACCTCAATTGGTTAAGCAACCAAGCAACAGCAAAAGCAAGTTCACAATGAACTATAGCAACTAATGTACCTGAAAACAATCTAACATAATCAGTACACAGCTCAAACAGTCAAACAGACAATTACAAGTCAACAGTTAACTGTACACAAGCAATAAGCAAGCAACAAGTGCAAGCACAAGCTCAACTCAAATGACTTAGAAGCACCTACAAAACAAACTCAAGATTAGTTAAACATCAACAAAATAAACAACTCAAGCCAAGTGAATTAATTCCTCCATGCCATATGCTTTTTGTCCTGAAAACACAACTCAATCATGAGAAGCAAACCCCTAGGACAAGGCCTAGGGTCAAAGGGGGAGAAATAATTCAAAACAGAACATGAAAATTGGCACAAATCAAGTTCAATCAAATTAGAACAATGTCCAAGTGGTCTCACATTCATATCACTCACCAAGATCATTTCATGAAGCATTTAGTGCAAAACATGAAAATTCAAAGCTCATTGGACCAAACAGAAATATCCAATTCAAACCAACTCAAGAATAATTCAATAAACCCCAAGACAAATCATGGCTAAACATCATTCATCAAAGGATCATCACACCAAATTTCAAGTCATTTGGACAAATGGAAGCAAGTCAAATAAAATCCCTAAGTCAAGGCATGCACATACAAGCTCATACAAGGCACAAAATCATGCATCAACTTCAAGCAAGCATAAAACAGAGTAGGAACATGATAAATGCACCAAACCAAAGCCATGGCAAACTTTAAAGTGTCTAGAATCACTCCACAAAATTTCAAGTCCATCCAATACATATCAAGAATTTAACAAATCATTTAAGATCATGACTCACAAAAAGTCCACAAATGGTCAAACAGAAAGGAAATTCTCAAACAAATTGGAAATGCATCCAAAAATGCCAAAAATGTGGAACCAAGCATGAACATGGATGCATAATGATGCAAAAATGCCAAAACCAAAAATGTGAAACGCTTGGAGCCGGAATCGAACCGCGCTCGTATTCAAATATGGCGCTCACTTAATGAAATGCACCGTTTCATTAAGTGAGGTGGCAGGGTACGGTTGGCTGCATGGCACACAAACACAAAAAAACATGCAAAATGAACTCAGCAAGATCTAACGCATCTGGAAATTGGAAATGTTAGGGTTCTTCACGCATTCATCATGTTCATCATCATCATGAATTTTTTGTCACAGAAATACACAAACGATACACCATTCGATTCATCTCTTAACCTACATCATCAATCCAGCATCTATTTCCTCTAATTCTTACTAACATGGAAGGATCGATCGAAATAAGTTTTGCATCTCAAGCTTATATTCACAATATCTCACTCAATACTTGATGAAAATCAATGCCACAAAGCTCAGAACACTCATGGATGCAAGATCTACAAAAAGCATAACATAATTTCATGAATTGTGAGGATCGATTCCTGACCTGAATTAGAATGCAAAAGTGAATTCGTTGTTTTCTGGCTTTGAAAAGGTGAAACAGAAGATCTTTAATGCTCAGGTAGATGAATGGATGATGGATCGTGGCTCAATTGTCCTTGAAGCAGCTCAAATCTTCACTTGCCATTGATGATGCTAGCTTTGACAGTCCTTGAAACAGCACGAAAACCTTGAATGCTTGCTTCCAAAACCTTCAATATTGCTTGTGGATGATGGAACAATGAAGAACTAGGCAAGGTTCTATGAAAAATTTACAGAAAAAATGAAGAGAAAAAGTTGAGAGAATTTGCAATTTTTGATCTAGATCTGTTTGAATGAATTGTTAATCACAAAAACAGTTAGAATTAGGTTTATATATGTGATGTTAAGCATGTTGCTAATCATGATTAGTGTTAATGCAAGTGTTTAAGCCAAAACCAAGTTTTAGTGCAAATTGGAAATCCACCCCTCACATGTGCAATTCAATGTAACAGTGCAAATTCTGTTTCAATTCTCTTCAGAAATGTTGTTTCCAAGCCAAGGCAAGTGGAATTAAGTGAATGCCATGCCTAATTTTCAAATTCACCTTTTTCCCTCCAAATTCAAATTAAGTTCAAGTGAAAAATGCACTTTTTTTGTGATGAGTTTTAATGAAATGTGATGCATGATTATGATAGTGCACATCAAGAGAAAATTGCTCCAAAAAGAACCACATGATTTGGCCATTTGGTGCAAAAGTTATGCCTTGTTGAAGTTCAAAATTTCTTGACAATGATTTGACCATAACCTGCCAACCACACATGAGAAATTCATGTTCTTGGACTTTTTGGAAAGTTGAGAGCAAGATCTACAACTTTCATGTTGGACAAAATTTCATTTGAAGCATTTTTGGACATGTAATTTTAAGGAGAAAACCTTTCCATTTTTGGCAATTTTGAATTACAAGTCACTTTCTATTTTTGGAAAGTTTTCATCTGACTTTATTTTCTTCATTCTTGATGTTTGAAATGTCAAATGAAACTTGTTTGGACATGAATGAAGTGTCTCTAACCCTCTCCCACCTCCAAATCCACCAGTTGACCTTTGGTTGACTTTTGTTGACTAATAGATGAATTGGCTATGCATAGATGAACTTGAGCTTCAAGCTCCTGATGACATGGCTCAAACATGAAACCCTAGCTTCCATAATCTCAATGAAACCATATGATGATCTCTCATCTCAATGAAGACCTCATCTCCTTAACAAGCCCTGATTGGCACAATGCAGAAGATTAGGGTTGACCAGAGGTCAAAACCCTAATCCCAAGGTATCTGATCAAGCATAATGAATCTCTTGGTGATGACAAGACCATGATGATGATGATGTACCATCTCAACCAAGATAAAGCTCAACCCTCCTTGAGGAACCAAGAAACCCTAATTTGAAGCACACACCCTCAGATGGCTAGTGATCAATTCAATGAAACCCTCAGCTTGCATCTTAACCTCTTTATCTTCTGATCAAGACCTAGGAAGATGGCTTGCTCAATGTTGCCATATGATATGCAAATATGCAATGCCTAATGACCTAAAAAATGAAATGCAATATGCTAAGCTAGTCCCAAGAGAGGAGGGCAAATTTTGAGGTGTTACAATATGCTCCCACTATTTTACTCAAAACAAATGACCCTCACCATTTGATTCGGAAAATCCCGTTGGAAGATTTTCTAGTGGGTCGAGATCCATATTTCACTTTGTTTTAAGTCCGCGTAGGCGGATTACACAAAACTAGGTTATTTAGGTAGGAAATCCTTCCAATTATATCTAATACAACTCTCGAATATTTTAGTTGGGTGAATAACTCCTTATTTCAATCCATCACATGGATCATTTCCAACTCTTGCTTCTAAACATATATAATCTTATTATAATTTGTTTAGTTAAGTTTGACCCATTATTTTAACAATTGGATATTACAATTATCCCATCGCACCTTACTAATATAGAACATGCACCTCGCGTAGGCGAAACCTACATTATCGGATACTAGTCTTGATGAGTGCTAAAACTTGGAAAGCATAAACTTAATATTTAATTTGAGGGAATTTGCAATTATTCTGATCTCACCGGCTTATTTATCATATAAATCGTCTCTCACATGCATCAACATACACTCACATGTATCAACATACATACATAATGAAACAGTTATGGCCCCTAGCGCAATTGTTCTCCCAAGCCAATGAGAGAACCTAAGCTAACCTAATAACGATCTAAGCTTCTCCAAGCAAGATCTTCAAGGTTGTCCTCCTTTGATATTGAATTCTTCTCTTTCTTCATAATATTACATTACATAAAAGAAACTCTTTTTACATACGAGGGAGTGAGATGAGAAAAGAAGTTACATTATGAGATTAAAAGAGAGGCACGACACGCAGGTCGTATTTTAAAAAACCCAAAACAAAATAAAGGAAAACTAAGGCCATAACCGATCACCATAAGAAAATAATAATAAACACATTATTATTATTAATTTTAATTCTTTTAATTAATTAAAACCAAATTAAATTTCGGCGACCGATCACACTACGCAGAGTTAGCCGGGGGTCCGTTGCCCGGTCAGCGGGAACGGGTGTTTTTCGCATCAACACTTGATACTTTAAAGCACAACTCTTGCGCAGTCACAACCCTAATCGCATAACCTTTTTGACAACATAACCCTTGTGCCGTCATTAACCCTAATGCATAACTCTTTGACAACACAACCCTTGTGTCGTCATTAACCCTAATGCATAACTCTTTGACAACATAACCCTTGTGCCGTCATTAACCCTAATGCACCAATTTCAGACCGTCAAACACATCTCGATTGTTGATTCAGTATGATTTATCAACACGTTATTGCTTCACCATACTAATGTCGGATCAAGAAGCAAACGATCATTGATCGCTCAAAGGAAAACAACCATAAAGTGTTTGAATGAATGAAACAGAAACAGTATATCATATATACCGTATTTTGCATCAGGATTACTTATATCATATATATAACTTGATCGATCTGAATTTAATTACTCGTTTATTCTTTGGTTCATTCTGTCTTTTAATCGTATTAATACAGAAAATACAGAAAATAAACAGCTATCAGATGCATGGTTTCGTAAGTGGCTCTGATACCACTGAAGGAGAAGAGCGATCCAAAACGCAGCAGAATTTAAAATTTCTCCTTTAATGATCCTTACGAATGGGCATGATCAGTGATATAATCGTTACCTCTTGTGGCGATCACGAACGTTGAACGATGACAACACCTCTATTCAGTCCACACGAACGGATTCCTTCAATCTCAGTGCTAGCTGCTACGAATGAAGGCTTTGAGTGTGTGTGAGAGAGAGAGAGAGAGAGAGAGAGAGAGAAGGAGAGAGAGAGAGAGAGAGAGAGAGAGAGAGAGAGAAACGAAATTGCAAGTGTAACATTGCTTCTACACAAGGGTTCTATTTATAGAACCACTTGTGTAGGCTGCAAGCTAAAAGGCCCACTCAAGTGTATATGGCCCATATCTTATAATATGCCAAAATCACTTAAGCGCGTGGTACCTTACCATATTTCATATTCTACTTAAGTACACCGTACCTTACGATGTTCTATAATTCCCTTAAGGGCACCGTACATTACAGTATTCCTTAATTACTATATCTCTCATAAATCCGTCCTTTGTGTGTGACCCTATAGGTTTTCGCGGCATTGGCAATTATATTAAATCACGTATTTAACATAATAAACAGTGAGCGGTATCTAGCAACACATCATTGCTACCCAAGACACGAAAATATCATGTGATCTGACAAATCCTTCTGTGATAATAATTATGTATATAATTACCCTTTTGCCCTTATGTCTATATTGAACACAAGGCATATACCGTGGCATCCTTGTCCAGTTCAATATTGGGCCCATAGACATTTATCCTGTTACGCAGGATGGGCAAATTCCATCTAGGTCACTCATGTCCCTTAGCATGCTTCGTGGAGTACCCATTAATTGTCTTTATGGTCATCCAATTACGGACAATGTTTGATCAACAATAAGACACTCGACTCTACATCTAGGGTCCATAGTGGTTTCAGGTCGAAGGGTGGTATACACCATTATCACCATGAGAATAACTTATGACACTTTGCATAACATTCTATATAGTATTCTCATAGCGGGTCAATCCAGTATAAATATTACTCTTAATATTCATACCTATGTTTAAGACTTGATAACTCTTTATCCATGATCCATGAAATGTGATCATCAGTCTATAAACATAATAGTCTTCATGCTTTAATGTTATCCCACTTCACAATAAAACTTGACTACAGATACTTTAAGAATAGTATCCTTATGTTTAATGTGATCTCATGATTAAGTCATACTTGATACATTAAACGGACCAGCTATTCTAGGGACTTTATTAAACAAACATAATAAAGAAAAAGCCTTTTATTATTAATAAATAATTCGATACAAGTACCAAAAGCATTGGCCTCTAGGGCTTACACCAACAATTTGACCTATTATGCTTCCATTGTTTACTAACCCTCTGAGCATTATGCTTCGTTATTTACTTTGTACATTAATCATTGTATAACTTACCTATCATAACCCTTAATCAATTTGTTAATCTTTAATCATTGAGTGATACAATCTTCCTTTTGTCAAGCTATTGATAGATGGACTTGGGGTTGTATAACTTTCATTATTACAAATCTATTGTTAGTTGATCATTGGTCATCTTCAATACTTTGCATCAGTGATAAGTTATCCACTGATGCGCCATATTTTGAATCTTTTGACCTAAGGATAGATAATCCTAAAATTTTTATCTTGTATATATTACTAACCAATAATTATACTTTACTAACTTTGTTTATCACTAACCATTATTTTTATCCTGTTAATATTGTCTTGTGACTTTACTTTTATGTCAATATTATTACCTTGTGATATACTTTTATGTTATTGTATTGTCATTTACATTCAAGTACTCATCATCATCATCACCATTGTATATACTCCTCATGCATGTTTATTTATTGTTTTTTTACTTTATTGCCATCATACAATTAAAAACAACAAAAATATGATAAAATGATAAGACCAAACAGATTCATTCCACTTGTAATCAACTTGGACTTAGAGGATCTCAATTAGGACCTTTTCTTGGAGGACTTTTCCCTTATCTTCTAATACTTTATTTTAACTTTGGATTTCATCTATAACTTACATACTTGTGGTAAGAATGACATCATGGCACTATCCTAGGGAGACATGATTGTAAGACCATTATCCTTTGTTATCTTAGGTCACTTTTGCACACACAAGGCTTTCTCTTGGACTACCTTACAATGAGACCTTTTACTTTATTGTTTGTTTACTTTGTTTATCCATTACATCACCCTATTTCATAATCAAACAAATAAATCCTTGATTCAACGTCAAACAACATTTTCATAATTAAATTCAAAATACAATAAAACTATGATTAGTATTGTGCACCACGAGCCTTAAGTGGTTGAGAATGAGTAAGAATGGAGCTTTCCTACCCTTACTATGATTATTTTGGACATAAGACACTTGTCACGTTTGTCTAGAAAATTCACCTATTCCTATAGACTTTAGTGGAATCTAATCACAAATACTCTTTCGTAAACTCGTACTCAAGGTAAAAACAATAGAACCCATAAAATCTCATTTTTGTGCCTTAAGGCTTCACACCGAAAACCCTTTTCTCAAAGGTAAAATCAACAAAAAAAACAAATCTACTCCGAACTGCGGAGCTCTGATCCTTCATCACCCGATGAATGATACATAGTGTAACACGGTGGGAGAACTGACTTTAGTTAAATGTTGCGGATAGCAAGAGTCGCCACCGACTTTTATTTTATCCAAAAGGAAAGAACATAAAAGAACAGGAAAGACCTTAAAAAAAGATTTTGAGTTCGGGGGGTAGGTTATACAAAGGGAAGGTATTAGCACCCTTTATATCCATGGTTATCCATGGGCTCTTAGTTACTTAGCTCATTTTATTTGTTTGCAAGAGTGTAGTGTGTGATTAGAAAAATTTCTTTAAGTACTTTGTAATGACCCTCGTATGGGTGTATACAAAGCCTAGTTTAGAAATTGTGAGGTGTAAAAGTAATTTTGAAAAGTGTGAGCAAGTAACTATGAGATACCTACCCTAGATTAAGTCTTTCGTGTTCTCGTATATTCTTTCAATGGTAAGACTGTCCCTATTATTAAGGAATACACTACGCCAAATAAGGGAAAAGAGGGCGCTTTTTTTTGCCTATAACAGCGCTTTAAAGCGCCCTCTAATATGGCGCTGGCATAGGTAAAGACAGCGCTTTTTTTCCTGGTGAAAGCGCTGTCTAAAGTGGCTTTTTAAGCCCTTTAAGGGCCACTTTAGAGGGCGCTTTTTAAAGAAAGCGCCCTCTAAAGTGGAAACATTTAAGGGTTTAGAGGGCGCTTTTACTGGAAAGCACCTTCTAAAGTGGAAACTTTTAAGGGTTTAGAGGGCGCTTTTACTGGAAAGCGCCCTCTAAAGTTGAAATTTAAAGGGTTTAGAGGGCGCTTATTTTGGGAAGCGCCCTCTAAAGTGGGTGGTTATTTAAAATTTTTTTTTTAAAAAGCGCTATATTTTTTTATTTATTTTAGACAACCTGTATATTGAAGCAGTACACCCAAAACTGTATAATTTGAAGCCCTTTTTCACACATTGCATTCAACAAGCCTTATATACAACAATCCATACATATACAATAATCCACTGATATATAATCGTTTAACTTCTAAAGATTCTAAATATACAACCAATTCATAACTTAAAAAGAAATAAAACTAAGTAGCAAAAGCATCTCTGAGATGTATGTTTTTTTTGCTAGCAACAGTCTTCTTAGCAACAACCTCTTTTTGTTCAATATCAATAGCATGAACCTAAAATATCATAAAATTAGTTAGGTGGTGTATAAGATCAAGAATTAACATTTTCTATGCATAAATATCATATAATTGTGTTTATACTTTTTTTTTGATGCAACTGACTTGATTTGCTGCGTAATCCCCTTATATTTTTGGTCTCTTATCTTTTGAAGATAGAATTGATATTTGTTTAGATGGACATGTTCCATTGCCGTAGAGGGATACTTTCAAATATCCAGCATCATCATCTACGCGAATGAGGCTTGACGACAATGGAACATCTCCATCTAAACAAATATCAATTGATACTTTCGAGTATCCCTTGCCCCTTGCACGAATGATTGACTTCATAATAGCCATTTTACCTGTAATAAAGAAAACAATTAAAATCAGATGACAAATGTAAAAACAATTAAAATCATAAAAGTCATTTTACCTGTAATAAAGAAAACAATTAAAATCATTTGACCTGTACCTTTTTCACTAAGTTCTCTTTCTTTTCTTGGTTGGAATATGTTCTACATGTCTCTTAACAACACGGACGGTTGGATTGATCCAAATACCCTCATTATGATCATTTCTAATATATGAATCATTTGATATAATATTCTCATCTTGATCATTTCTGGTAAACGATTCAATCTCAACATCAATATCACCTTGATCTCCAGTGTTTTCATCAATTACTTTGTTGGAAAAAAGAACTATAGACCATTTCGTACTTTTCGGATCATTGACATAGAACACTTGTCTAGCTTGAGAGGCTAGAATAAAAGACTCATCTTTGTATCCCACCCTATTAAGATCCACTTGCAAAAATCCTGACTTATCCATTCGAATGCCGTTATTATTTTCAACCCACTTGCAACCAAATATAGGAATCTGAAACTTCTCATAATCAAACACCCAAATGCGCTCGATAACACCAAAATACGACAGATTTGCAAATTTGGGGTTTAAGTCCTTCACACTTGATATGTGCATTGCTTCAGCTACCACGGTGACACCACTATTCTGCATAGTACTTTTATCATCTTGTTCTTTGGTATAAAATGTGTATCCATTAATCGCGTATGCGCTATAAGAAAAAACATGGAAACTTGGACCATATGCTAAGCATCTCAACCTTTCTGTTATTGAAGCGGGATATGAATAATACTTTGAATAAATATGATCCTTAAACCAAGGTATAAAACATCGATTGTGCTCTCGTACTATCCAATTTTCATTTCTATTGGGATTTAAACCTCGGAGAACATCCTTGTGAATTTCAACATACGGCTCAACCTCATTCTCATTGTGCAGAACATACAAATGCACTTGATCCCGTTCGACCCTTGATACTGCCACGATTTTATTTCCAATTAGATTTTTTCCTTCTTTCTTTTTGACAAGCTGAGACTTGGGGAGTCCGATTGACTGAACATTAGACAAATATTCAGTACAAAACTCAATCGCTTCTTCAACAATGTATCTTTCAACCATACAACCTTCTGGTCGACTTCGGTTCTTCACGTACCCTTTTAATATTTTCATATAACGTTCAACAGGGTACATCCATCTCATATAAGCTGGTCCACACAATTGTGTCTCTTTCACAAGATGAACAACTAGATGTACCATTATGTCAAAAAATGTGGAGGAAAAAACATTTCAAGCTCACACAAAGTAATAACGATTTCTTTTTGCAACATTGGTAAGATCGCAGGATTGATCACCTTACTGCAAATTGACTTGAAGAAAGAACACAACTTAGTTATAGAGCTTCTTACTTTTTCTGGAAGAATAGAACGTATACCTATTGGGAGAAAATGTTCCATTATAACATGGCAATCATGGGTCTTTAAACTCTTTAACTTGAGGTCTTTCATAGACACAAGTCTTCTAATATCTGAAGAGTACCCTTCTGGAACTTTAACTTCACTTAGAAACTTACACAATGTTTTTTTCTCCTTTCTAGATAGAGTATAAGCAGCAGGAGGTAGATATGTTCGTTTTCCTTTCTTCAAGGGTCCTAATTCAGTTCTTATTCCCATCGCTATCAAGTCCTTTCTTGCCTTAAGGTCATCCTTAGACTTTCCTTGTATATTGAGTAACGTGCCAATAACACTTTCAAATACATTTTTTTTAATATGCATAACATCAAGAAAATGTCTCACATACAAGGACTTCAAATACGGCAATTCAAAAAAAACTGACCTCTTCTTCCACCCACTTTTGACAAGTGTGTGGGCAAAAGGCTTGCCAAACTGAGTATCCAAATCTTTCACCTTTTCAAAAATTTGATCACCAGTCAATATAGGTGGAGCTCTGCCTTGTGCTGTCTCTCCATTGAACGCCTTTCTCCATCCACGGTAGTGATGATTTGAATTTAAGAATCTCCGATGACCGAGAAAGACATTCTTCTGACCAAACTCCAAGCGCTTCCAATCTGTTTTATCTTCACAAATAGGACACGCACATTGACCTTTTATGCTATACCCTGATAGATTTCTGTATGCTGGAAAATCATTAATTGTGCCAAACAACATCGCCCTCAAGTTGAAACTTTCTTTCCTATATCCATCATAAACCTCCACACCGGTCTCCCACAAAATCTTTAAATCTTCGATTAAGGGCTTCAAGTACACGTCTATGTCATTCCCTGGTTGTTTAGGTCCAGAAATCAACATAGACAACATCATGTACTTACGCTTCATACATAGCCATGGAGGTAGGTTATAAATCATAATAATCACAGGCCATGTACTGTGTGAGATACTCTGGATACCGTGTGGGTTCATTCCATCAGTAGATAATGCCAAGCGAAGGTTTCTTGATTCTTCTCCAAATTCAGGATAATCATTATCAATTTTCAACCACTGTGGTGAATCTGCCGGATGTCGATACTTTCCATCTATAATTCTTTCATCTGCATGCCAGGTCAAGTGTCTTGAATCGGTTTCACTACGAAACATGCGTCTAAATCTCGGAATAACAGGAAAATACCACAAGACTTTTGTTGGAGACAACTTGTTCTTATATCGCGAGACACCGCATTTAGGACACTCATTTAACGATGCATACTCATTTCGAAACAAAACGCAATCGTTTGGACATGCATGTATCTTATCATAGCTCATGCCAATAGAGCACAACATCTTTTTGGTCTCATATGTTCGATTGGGAAGAACATTATCCTCAGGAAGCATATCTTTCAAAAGGGCTAATAACTCTGTGAAACTTTTATCCGACCATCCATTGCCCGCCTTTAAGTTGTACAACTTTAATACCGCAGACAATCTTGTGAATTTAGTGCAACCATCATACAAAGGTTTCTCTGCATCACTTACCAACCTCTCAAACATTTCGGGACAATCCTTAAGATCTCCTTCAAGTGCTTCTGCAATCTCTTCAACTCGATCACAATCGTATGTATCTGCGCCACTATAGTTTGAGGCATAGGTCGTACTATCCCCCGGTTCAACATTCTCGTTACTTTTCTCACCATGCAAATTCCAACATGTATAACTTCGATCAATTCCATGCCTCATTAGATGCGATGTCAACTGAACTGCGTCAACCCGTTTCCCATAACAACAACCCAAGCAAGGACATATCATTCTACTGGGGTCTTCGGCGTGCGCAACGGCAAACTTAACGAATTCTGATACCCCATTCTCGTACTCTCTCGACAATCGATTGGAAGACATCCATGTATTATCCATTACTAATTAGAATAAACAAAAAACAATTTCAGAAGAGTTCAAACACATTCGGACCTAGGTTTCTAATGATACTGGTGTTGACACAAAATCATATGTTCATAGGTCGTATAACCCTAACTACTGGGTAATGTAGTCCCATTGCATGCGCTATCATGGTCACTAAAAACCAACCGTCAATTTCCTAATAAACCCAAACTATTTAAATGACTATGAATATTGAAACTTTACAGGTCGAAACAAACGTAGCATAGACAACAATAACATAAAACTGAAATTGGGCAAAGCTAAAACAAAGCAATAGTGCAAGTAATAATGTATGCATCGTGTACCTTTGATTGGTAGAAGGAGGAAACGTGCAGTAATAATGTAGATCTAACAGAGGTGGAAGGAAAACGCCTTAGAACCGTAACGTGAAAAAGAACGAAAATAACAGATAGCGAAATAACAAAACGCGCAGTATGTTATAATTTTAATGTTTACTAAAGGGGACATTAGAGGGCGCTTGTGGAAAAAAAGCGCCCTCTAAAGGGGGCCTAAGAGGGCGCTTATGGAAGCGCTCTCTAAGGCTTTCCAGAAGCGCTTTATAAGCTGGAAATGCACATGGACTTATAACAGCGCTTTATTAAAAGCGCCCTCTAAGGGTAACCTTAGAGGGTGCTTTCTAAAAAGCGCCATGTATTATTGTCCCTCTATCTCCTCCTTATTTTTTCGTTTCACCTTAGAGGGCGCTTGTGGAAAAAAAGCGCCCTCTAAAGGGGGCCTAAGAGGGCGCTTATGGAAGTGCTCTCTAAGGCTTTCCAGAAGCGCTTTATAAGCTGGAAATGCACATGGACTTAAAACAGCGCTTTAGTAAAAGCGCCCTCTAAGGATAACCTTAGAGGGCGCTTTCTAAAAAGCGCCATGTATTGTTGTCCCTCTATCTCCTCCTTATTTTTTCGCTTCACCTTAGAGGGCGCTTTTTTACAAAAGCGCCCTCTAAAGTGCGTTGTCTATTGCTCCTTATTTTTCGCTTCACTTAAGAGAGCGCTTTTGTAATAAAGCGCCCTCTAAGGTGCGCTGTCTATTCCAGTTTTTGGCGTAGTGATAGGTAGTCATTACCTTGGATGTGTTTAAGGGACGGGCGTAGGGTCATCGTATGGTCAATGAAGGCAACATAAGGGGTGTCTTTAGCAACTCGTAGGGACTATCATCATATTTACCGAAGGGACAAGATCATTATATCGTAGGCAACCTCGTAGGGACTTGATCTTTTAAGTTTATAGGGACTTGATGATTTTTCTGTTTGAAGGGACTTTGCTTAAGACACCCCTATTTTCGAGGGACTTGACCATTTAAAGAAGGCAACCAAGAGGAATACCCTAGGAAGTACAGATGGCGATCAAAGATCGACTTACGTGTGTGAGTGTTATTTTTCAGATATTTGTCTTGAATTTAATTTTCTAAGTTCAATTATTTACAGTTAGTTTTTTGCACTCCCTAAATTACTAACCGCGCAATAAATATTTACAAAAATAAAAGCAAGAAAAATAAATTCCTAAACTATTACATGGCTATGGGACAGATACATAATAATCAGGCGAGAAAGAATAAATTTACAACCTATACATTTGTTCCTAATATTATAAATAAAACAAAATTAAAATAAGGAAAATAATGAAGCAAAAATAGAATAGATAAAAGCAAATAATAATAAAATAATAAATAAACAATGGTAATAAAGCAATAATAAAATAACAATAATAATAAAGTGATAATAAAAAGGTTAGAATTTTAAAAGAAATTATTTTAGGTTAAACAAGTTAGATTTTTTTAGAAGTTATTAGAAAAATATGAGTTTAAAATAAATTAGTAATAATAAAAGAATTTAAAATACATTAATGTACAAATTATAAAATAAAAGAGTTATATGAAAAATATTAAGTTAGTTATTTACAAAATAAATAAAGATTATAGAAAATATCAAATTATTAGATTAATAGGTTTATAATTATTATTCAATTAGAAAAATGGTCAATTAGATTTTATTTACAAAATATATAAGGATTTATTATTATAAGTAAGTAATAAAAAAAAAGTTATTAAAATAGTTAGTATTTATTATTTATTTACAAAAAATATAAAGGTTATAGAAAAATATTAAATAATTAATTTAGTAGGTTTTCACGCCCTACATTACTAAACCACGCAGTTAATATAGGATCAATGACAGGAATTTAAATGGCAGAAAAATAAAATGGCAGAAAATAAAACCCTAATTATTACAACGCTTTGGTGCAGTTACATAATAAAGATGGCGAAAAGTAAAATTGAAAATATTACAAGTTAAAACTTAAAATATTACAAGGGCGGAGCAGTTACAGTGTATGAATAACATAAATATGAGCGAAAATAGGAAATAATAATAAGGTTTGTTAAGGTTTAAGAAAATGTTTATGGTTTAGAGGAAACAACACGGTTAAAGTTTTAGGTTTGAAATTTAGAGTTTGTGGCGAAATTGTCAGGGTTTTAGGAAAAATCAGGGTAGTTAGTTATGAAAAAAATGTGCAGATCTAAATATATGTAAAAAAAACATATGAACATGTATTTGAAACACAGTAACAAATATATCAACAAAATAGATAAAGTATATATCATATATAAACTATTACCAAACTGTGTGTACGATAGTATAGATCAGCCACTCTCAGTTTCTCTTTTTTTTTCTGTCCTTTTTTCCTCCCTCTATCAGTCATGCTAGTGAATATATATATATAGGAACAAATTAGGTTAATGATAATGGGCCTAAGTTTATTTTGAAACCCAATATTAAATTAAAAACTGAATAAAGTTAAATAATTAAAATAGTTAAAATTAAAATAAAAACTAATTAACCTAATTAAATTAAAAACTGAATAAAGTTAAATAATTAAAATAGTTAAAATTAAAATAAAAACTAATTAACCTATTTAAATTAAAAACTGAATAAAGTTAAATAATTAAAATAATTAAAATTAAAATAAAAACTAATTAACCTATTTAAATTAAAAACTGAATAAAGTTAAATAATTAAAATAGTTAAAATTAAAATAAAAACTAATTAACCTATTTAAATTAAAAACTGAATAAAGTTAAATAATTAAAATAGTTAAAATTAAAATAAAAACTAATTAACCTATTTATTTATTCTAGACCCAATATAAAAATAAATAGACTCAAAAAAATAAAAGTCGGGCACCAAAATGCTCAAAAAAATAAAATGAACACGTCAAAATAATCAGCGCGAAATAAATGACTCGGAAAAATACAGCGTTTGGTCGGATTTTGAAATAAAAATTATGACCGTTTAAACTGCTCAGACTGATCAACATATGACCAAAAATAGTCGTAAAAATATTTTTAGCATGTCAAATTAAACCACGTGAACCGCAGATTAATGTTACCGACATTTGCAAACTTAAACTTGACATTTTTTCGTTGACTAATTTTAGGCACAGTTAAAAAGTTAATTTGACCAGTCTGTTTGTAAATTTCGAGAAATTATTCCGGCTAATATTAAGACAGAAAAAAAATGTTATGCTATGAAGATGATGCAAATGAATGTGAAACAAAAAATTGGTTATAGTTAAAAATAGAGGGCAAATTTTGGGGTGCAACAGCTGCCCATGTTCAATTTTCTGAAACCTGAGGAGTTAGATTGGCCTGTGTGCCATTCGTGACTTGGAAGGTTGAAGGGGATTGAACACAAAAGCCCAAAAATTTGCACTCGCCGGTGCGTAAAGTAACACTGATGACTGGTTGTATATGCTTAAGTGGGCTTGAAGATGCCACTTGGAAGAACTGGAGATGGGCTTATAGATGCCATCCATAATATCAGGAGGTGATAATATCTTGATGTTGATACTGGATATCAGTACTAGGTCTTCGTATAGGCCGTCTCTGAATCGTATCTAAGAACATACTTTTAATTTAAGTGTCAGAACCAAATCTTCGTGGCGATTTCTTTCTGAATTAAGTATCAGCACTAGACCTTCGTATAGATCGTCTCTGAACTGTTTTGAATTGTTGAATAGACCAGTAGAAATAAATCTTCGTGATGATTATCTCTTCTGGAAATATCCTGGATTAGGGAATAGATCTTCGTATATACCGTTTGCCTAATATCCAAGAACAAAAGAGTGTCAGGATGAAATCTCCTGAAAATATCCTGGACTAGGGAATAGATCTTCGTATAGACCGTTTGCCTACTATCTGAGGACAAAAGAGTATCAGGATTAACTCTCCTGAAAACATCCTGGACTAGGGAATAGATCTTCGTATAGACCGTTTGCCTACTATCCAAGGACACCTTGAGTAATGATTAAGTATCAGCACTAGATCTTCGTATAGATCGTTTCTGACCTGTTGTGAATTGTTGATAGTATTTTATCTGTATATAACCATCCTGCAAGGAAAAGGTTAGTTTATGCAATATGTATGCATGCATGGCATGGTGCATCTAAGTAAATGTATTATGCACTTATGGATATGCCATGGTATGATGTAAATGATGTATGTATGAATCATGCGGCCTGAAGCGTCCGGATATCTTTGTATAACAACTGCTGGCTAGGGAAAATAAATCCCGATTCGTTGCTGAAGAATATGAGGAACTCGTTCCCGTCTTGTTTGATAGTATAGTATTTGTCACTTCCCGTATTCGTTCGTCGTACTTCTATTGAAGGAATAAGTTCCTGAGTATCCCGACTGAGGATAAAAGAGATGGACATAAATTCAAGGGGAGACGTAATTCGAAGCATCTATAAAGATAGATTTGCTCTACTGGGGATTTGTAGTGGGGATGAACCGGTGAAGCTTCGTTGAACTACTACCCTCGTTCGTCCTTAGTAAATACTATTACTGCATTTTATGCATTTCTGGTAAACATCAATCGTATTCAAAAGCATACATACATTCAAACACAACCAATGGACGTTTTCGCTTATGTAAATAGAGTAAAAGTAAATCTGGATTCAAAGATGAAATTTTATTTATATCACAAAGTGACCTATACATAGGCAAGTTTGTACAAGGAGACAGAAATCCTAGTAAGAGGAATTCGTCGTAAATTTTTTATAAAACAAAGAAAACAGCTATGTGAAAAATGATCCTATTGAGTTTCAATTCTACTATTGCCATTATCTTCAAATATCTCATCTTCTGCTGTTGAGACAGAAACGATTGGATTGATCTTTATCTTTTTGAACTTGATTTAGGTAGCACCATCAGTTGAAGTTACATGAGTGATCCAAACGAGACATAGTCATACGCTTTAATCCCTAACTTTTGCCTGGATTGCCCTTTCAGGTTTTCAATCCACCGGGATACCCTTTTTTGCCCAAGCCGCCTTTTCAGGTTTTCGACTTGCCGGGTGTACATTTTTTTTTATATATATCCCTAATTTTTGCCCGAATCCTTTTGGTTCGCCGGGATGCCCTTATTTTTGCCTAGGCCAGTCAACCTAGCGGGTCTCTTTTTATGCGTAGTATTTTTTAACTATGTCTGCGTTTACAGGCTGTGGAAAGTCTTCACTATCTATAGTAGTAAGCACCATGGCACCTCCTGAGAATACTCTTTTGACCACAAATGGTCCTTCATATGTAGGAGTCCACTTGCCCTTAGGATCACCCTGTGGTAGTATGATACGCTTGATTACCAAGTCACCAGCCTGATATACCTTTGGCTTAACCTTCTTATTGAAAGTTTTGATCATCCGTTTCTGGTACATCTGACCATGACAAACAGCTGCCAACCTCTTCTCATCGATCAAATTTATCTGGTCGAGTCGAGTCTGAATCCATTCATCTTCATCTAAGCCTACACCTTTCATAATTCTTAGAGAGGGAATCTGAGCTTCCACTGGTAAGACGGCTTCCATTCCGTAGACTAAAGAGAAAGGAGTTGCCCCTGTCGAAGTGCGCACTGAAGTGCGATAACCATGAAGAGCAAATGGCAACATCTCATGCCAGTCTTTGTATGTTACTGTCATCTTTTGTATGATCTTCTTAATATTCTTATCAGCAGCCTCCACGGCGCCATTCATCTTTGGCCGGTACGGAGAAGAGTTATGGTGTTTTATTTTGAACTGCGTGCAGAGTTCAGCAATTATCTTGTTGTTCTTCCGGAGAGAGTAGGTTTCTCAGATGTATATTTGATAAGATCCATCTTAGAAATCAATAAAGTGGTATGATTCAACATATACTGTCTTAGTCGGCGAGCAGCCTAAGCCAAAGCATAGCAAGCTTTCTCGAGCTGTGAGTATCTTATTTCACAGTCGGTACCTTTTGCTAAGGTAGTATATTGCATGCTCTTTTCGACCAGACTCGTCATGTTGCCCCAACACACACCCTATTGAATTTTCTAACACGGTCAAATACATGATTAGAGGTCTTCCTTCAACTGGTGGCATCAGATTTATAGGTTCTTGGAGATACTCCTTGATTTTGTCAAAAGCTTCTTGACATTCATCATTCCTTATCATCTCTTGATTTTTCCAGCGAAAACCTCTACATAGTCACGTAACATTTGAATTAATCTGCTCTTGACACCATCTTCTAATTCAGCTCCTATTTTGACCTCTTTCCTGTTTTCTTCAGTTCCCAGATTCACAACTTCGATTGGCTCTTCATGTGGCTGTATAGCTTTCTCTTCTTGTTGTAATAACCTAGCAAGCTCTACAGGTACTTCACAATCTTCATCCTTTCCATCTTCAGCTTGATAGATCGGATTCTCGAAATTATAATTGGCAATAGTAGAACTGTTATCAACAGGATCCAGAGTGGATGAGGATCTGCATTTTAGTGAGGTGGGTGTGTGTAAGAACACATAGCTGATGAAAATAAAATAAAAGAAAAACAAAGAGCCCAATATTTACGAAAACGAAATGTCCATTGATTTTTATTGAATGAAGTATGCAAATGAAATGACATCCCGAAGCAAGCATACCATTGTGCCCCGGGTAAGGCACAAGGCTTAAAAGTTTAATTATTCAAACTTAAAAATAACAACACAGTAGTAGTATTTACTCCTGACTAAAGGAGATAGGAATAACGTCTTCAGTCTTCCAATTGTTGAGCCCATCACCCACAGTAGGAAAAATCCAGTTATCCAGATTGTAGTCTTCATTATAGTCACCCACAACATTGATTTGATCTTTCATGTTCCCTGGATTGGTGATACGAGCACGACAAACAGCCTTCTGGGACTCTTCTTCAACCACAGCTCTAGCATCTTTGAGGGAAGCCATTGTAGGAGGTACTCTGGTAACCACAGGAACTCTTTTAACCACAGGAGGAGCTTCAGTAGCGGGAACGACCCAAGGAACTACTTCAAATGTCTGGCAAGGAGTCTCAACATATTCACCTTCCACTTCAACATACTTAAATGTATTCACATGACTGACCATATATTCTTCCTCTCCATAAACAGTTACGATCTTTCCCTTCACTGGATATCTCAACTTCTGATGTAGAGTGGAGGTCACAGCACCTGCCCCGTGGATCCAGGGGCGCCCAAGCAAACAAGAGTACGTAGGACGAATATCCATTACATAGAAGGTAGAATCGAAGACTTAAGAGCCTACTTTGATCGGGAGATCTATTTCTCCATGCACCACTCTTCTTGAACCATCAAAGGCTCTCACCACTATATTACTTGATCTTAACACAGCATCTTCAGGACTGAGCTTGTTCAGAACCTCTTTGGGAAGTACATTCAATGAAGAGCCATTGTCTATCAACACATGAGACAAGGTAGTGCCCCTACATTCAATGGAGATATGTAAAGCTCTGTTATGGTTTCTTTTGGCAGGAGTCAAGTCAGCATCAGAAAAACCTAACCCATTATCATAAGTCAGATGTGCAACACAATTTTCAAATTGATCCGCAGAAATTTCATTTGGTACATGAGCAGTCCTTAAGAATTTGATCAAGGCTTTAGCATGAGCCTCAGAACACAGCAACAAAGACAACATGGAAATTTTGGAGGGAGTATGCCCCAACTGGTCAACAATATCATAATCACTCTTACGAATGATCTTCAGCACTTCTTCCATCTGTTTAGAGAGATTTTCAGCAGTCGGTGCTTCAGCTTGCACAGGTTCAACCACAGGACCTTTGCCTCGAGCATCAGTACTTGGCTCAGAAGTGGAGGTAGTAGTTGGAAGAACTGTATTTTTTGAGGTAGCTGGAGGAGAGAAAATTCTTCCACTTCTGGTGATCTTACTAGATCCAGCAATATTATCAACATCAAGGTTATCATCAGTAACAGGTGTATCAGTTAAAGGTTCCTGCTTAACACTACGGATATAAACATCAGAACCGTAATTCCAGGGTATAGCTTTATCAAAAGTATAAGGAATAGGGCCAGGAGTGGTAATAATCATGGGAGGCACTCTAACTTCAGCAACAGTCTTCACCAGGCCTTCAGCAGTAATTTTGATAGGACCCTTGGAAGTGATCTTGACAGGGCCTTTGGAGGTAATCTTCACTGGCACTTTATCAACCATATCCACATCTTCAAACTTCTTACCTCGAGTTAGGTGTTCACACATACTTTCCACAGAAGGAGTTCTCTCAAACAATATAGTGTAATTGTCCATGAGGCGTTGAATACCATCTTTCAACTTCCAGCAGCTATCAGGTTTGTAGGCACAATAAAAACAGTCCTCGTTGCAACCTGGAAAGAATCCAGTCTGCACTAGCTTCTTCTTGATAATAGATAAGGGAGTAGTCACATCTGCTACTGAGGAAACATATGAAACTTCATCAACAGCATTAACAGTCTTCTCATGATTGGGCATGGGAGCAGTAATCACATTTGGAGTCCCAGGAGGGTCAAATTCAATCTCCCTAGCTTCAATCATATCTTGAATCTTATTTTTCAGCACCCAGCAATTGTTGGTGTCATGTCCCGGACAATTAGAATGATAGGCACATCGTGCATTAGGATTGTACCGAGGAGAGGAAGTATTAGGATTCTGAGGAGGGTCCTTCAAAGTAATGAGTTCCCCTTTCAACATGTGTTGCAAGGCTTGGGCCAGTGACATGTTGATCTTGGTGAATTGTCTTCTAGGCTTCTGTTGATTACTCTGTGGTAGCTCTGGTGTTGCAGGAGTAGGATTAGAAATGTGAGCTGCTCCTACGGATTGGTGACTTCTGTTACGGCCAGGTTGACCATACACGACATTAGACTCCTTCTTTCCACTAGGGGGCTTCTTTGCAGTGCTTGATGAAGAGGCACCCACCTGTATCTTACCACTTCTTATGCCACTTTCCACACGCTCTCCAGTCATTATCAGCTCAGTGAAACCAGATGATGAGCTTCCAATGAGGTGACTATAGAAAGGACTATTCAGCGTACTCATAAACATATCCACTAGCTCCCTGTCAGTCAGAGGAGGTTGAACTCTGCCAGCCAGGTCTCTCCATTTCTGGGCATACTCCTTGAAATTCTCCTTAGCACCCATTGACATGCTTTGTAGCTGCATGCGAGTAGGTGCTAAATCAGCATTGTATTGGTATTGCCTGTAGAAGGCCTCAGCAAGATCATTCCAATCACGGATATTGACACTCTCCAATTGATAGTACCATTCCAATTGAGCTCCAGACAAGCTCTCTTGGAAGAAATGAATCCATAACTTCTTATCAGCAGTATATGGTTGAATCCTCCGGACATAGGATCTTAAATGCAGCTTGGGACATGAGACACCATCATACACCACAAAAGCAGGAACCTTGAAACCAATAGGTATAACCACTCCAGATATTAAACTCAGATCTTCAAAATCCAGCCCAGAAGATTTTTGTAACTCCATAGCATTCATTCTATCCACCAGCATCTTGTACTTATCTTCATTAGGATCATGATAATAATTTGCTTCAGAATCAGAATCTCCCACAGTATCATGGAGATTACCTCCCTCTTTCTCAGAATTTTCAGACTCATAATCATCAACCTGTTCCTTTGTCTTGATAGGGCCTCTGAATCTTCTTCCCAGATTGATAAGGCCTCCTGATCTTCTAGTCTTCTTCTTCTTCTTAGCCAGCAATGTCTTCAACTCATCTTGCCCCTTGGACAAGTTCAGAATCAACTCTTGGAATTGTGCATTCTGAGCCTGGAGATCTTTGACAGTCTGTTCAAGTGCCATTTCTGCTGAGGTAAACAGCGAGAAGATAAGATACCTGTTCATAAGAAACCTGTGATGCAATAATATGGTATGTAGATGCTTATGCAATGTTTTCAAGGACCGTAGGATTTAAATTTGTTTAAACCACCAAAAAGTAAACTTTTATTAGTAATAAACTTGTTTGCCCCTTGGGCTTACAATAAAAATGAAATGAATACAAAAAATGGGGTTTTAAGTCTCCCATGGACGTTTCCTCTTTGTGTTGAGGTATGAGTTGAGATTCCGCTCCTCGTGAAGTTGTTTTGTTAGCTCCAGGATTCTTTCCTGACTTGCCTTGTAATGAGTCTCAAAAGTATCTCTTTGCTCCTTAAACTGGATCCAGGACCTCTGTAACTCTTCCATGTCAGTGGGCATGTCTGGATGAAGAATGATGTAAGAAGTATCTCCTTCAGCAACAGGCTCCATGGTAACTGGCAGGATAGCAGGATATGGCATCATAAGAGTCTGAGCACGAGATCGTACCCATTTGAGATATGGTTCCATAGGAATAGTGTACTTGGGTTCCAGAGTCTTGCTGTCAACCTTGTTCACTTTACCCCATGCTCGTATGAACCTTTGACGGTAACCTTGAAGATCGTTGTCGTAGTCGAACACAATACCCTGAATAAGCATGTCATGAGGACCATCAGTCCGAGCGTAACCAAACTGACGTAGAGCTAAAGAAGGGCTGTAGGTAATGCCCCCTCTTATGCCAAAGAGTGGCACATTAGGGAACTCCCCACAACGGTCAATGATGGTAACATTCTCCATAGATCTAGAGCACCAATGAATATCTGAATGAGAAAGTGACATAATCCTCTTGGACCACCTGAACCCTTGTTCATTCTTCATCACTGATCGAGGAAGGTGAGAAATAAACCACCTAGATAATAGAGGTATGCAACACATCAGAGTTCCTCGTGCCTTCGTAGTACGGGTATGAAGAGAGTGTAAGATGTCTCCAAGTAATGTAGGCACTGGATTACGAGTCAGAAATATGTTGATGGCGTGTACGTCTATGAACTGGTCTAGATTGGGGAACAATACTAAGCCATAAATCAATAGGGCTAAGATCTCCTCAAAAGCATCATAACTCATAGCCTTCAGGAATACTTGAGCTTTCTCCATCAATACCTTAGCAAGAATACCCTTAACTCCACTCCTTGTTTCTAGGACAATGTCTGATTTCTTTAAATGTAAGGCTGCAGCAATGACTTCAGGTTTAGGCTCTTTTTCCAAGCCTGTGAAGGGTTTCTGATCAAGAATAGGTATACCCAGAAGCTTGGAGAACTCTTCCATTGTAGGAACCAGCTGATAGTCGGGAAATGTGAAGCAATGATGTTTAGGGTCAAAGAACTGAAACAGGACACTCATCATGTCTTCATTGAACCCTGAAGTGACTAGATCCAGTAGGTGACCATGCCTCTTGATGAACTGGGAGTTTTCAGAAACTTGAGAGACCAATTCCTTAAGCTTAGGAGGTATTCCTACAAAGTTGATCCGGATAGTATTCCTACGAGCAGAAGCCATGACCTGCAACAAAGATAAATCCTTTGGTCCTTGAAATGGTTAGTGAAAATGCTATGCTTATGATGCATGATGATGCTATGATGTTATGCTCAATCACAAACATGTGGCACACACAAACAAGTCACACAATAGCCCTAGGTTTGAAGGCTTGCATGAGGTTTAAAGGTAAGTACCCTCCCCTGAAGTTTAGTTGATTCATCCTGTCCTACAAAAGTAACCAGGTTCTAAGGGATCTCAAAATCATTGATCCTTCACAAGGGTGGTTGTTCAGTAGGCAACTTACTTGCCAACCAAAACCCTTCAAGTTTAGGATCTCAATGAGTGTAGTATCGAGTATCAACCAACTTCAGTCTTCACCAAAGCCGGTTATCTCACTACTTTCTAAAGGCCAAGATGGGATGACTAGGGTTCTAAAAGTTAGTTAGTGTATTGACAACATATGGCAGCCTCATATTATCCTCAACTTGCTTAAGGAACATAAGCACCAACCAAGAAGTCACACTAACTATGGCCACCAGATCAACCATATCGATATACGCCGTACAGTTTCCTTGGTCTATTACCATTTACCTAAGGTACACTAGATCCGGGTTAGGGTCTTTCACACATAAGAGCACCCAACAGATAAGTATAAAGCAAACAAGGCAAACAATTTTAAGGTGATCTAATTCCTAAGGGTACCCCTCTTTTATTAAATCTCCAGCAGAGTCGCCAGTTCTGTAACACGGTGGGAGAACTGACTTTAGTTAAATGTTGCGGATAGCAAGAGTCGCCACCGACTTTTATTTTATCCAAAAGGAAAGGACATAAAAGAGCAGGAAAGACCTTAAAAAAAGATTTTGAGTTCGGGGGGTAGGTTATACAAAGGGAAGGTATTAGCATCCTTTATATCCATGGTTATCCATGGGCTCTTAGTTACTTAGCTCACTTTGTTTGTTTGCAAGAGTGTAGTGTGTGATTAGAAAAATTTCTTTAAGTACTTTGTAATGACCCTCGTATGGGTGTATACAAAGCCTAGTTTAGAAATTGTGAGGTGTAAAAGTAATTTTGAAAAGTGTGAGCAAGTAACTATGAGATACCTACCCTAGATTAAGTCTTTCGTGTTCTCGTATATTCTTTCAATGGTAAGACTGTCCCTATTATTAAGGAATAGGTAGTCATTACCTTGGATGTGTTTAAGGGACGGGCGTAGGGTCATCGTATGGTCAATGAAGGCAACATAAGGGGTGTCTTTAGCAACTCGTAGGGACTATCATCATATTTACCGAAGGGACAAGATCATTATATCGTAGGCAACCTTGTAGGGACTTGATCTTTTAAGTTTATAGGGACTTGATGATTTTTCTGTTTGAAGGGACTTTGCTTAAGACACCCCTATTTTCGAGGGACTTGACCATTTAAAGAAGGCAACCAAGAGGAATACCCTAGGAAGTACAGATGGCGATCAAAGATCGACTTACGTGTGTGAGTGTTATTTTTCAGATATTTGTCTTGAATTTAATTTTCTAAGTTCAATTATTTACAATTAGTTTTTTGCACTCCCTAAATTACTAACCACGCAATAAATATTTACAAAAATAAAAGCAAGAAAAATAATTTCCTAAACTATTACATGGCTATGGGACAGATACATAATAATCAGGCGAGAAAGAATAAATTTACAACCTATACATTTGTTCCTAATATTATAAATAAAACAAAATTAAAATAAGGAAAATAATGAAGCAAAAATAGAATAGATAAAAGCAAATAATAATAAAATAATAAATAAACAATGGTAATAAAGCAATAATAAAATAACAATAATAATAAAGTGATAATAAAAAGGTTAGAATTTTAAAAGAAATTATTTTAGGTTAAACAAGTTAGATTTTTTTAGAAGTTATTAGAAAAATATGAGTTTAAAATAAATTAGTAATAATAAAAGAATTTAAAATACATTAATGTACAAATTATAAAATAAAAGAGTTATATGAAAAATATTAAGTTAGTTATTTACAAAATAAATAAAGATTATAGAAAATATCAAATTGTTAGATTAATAGGTTTATAATTATTATTCAATTAGAAAAATGGTCAATTAGATTTTATTTACAAAATATATAAGGATTTATTATTATAAGTAAGTAATAAAAAAAAGTTATTAAAATAGTTAGTATTTATTATTTATTTACAAAAAATATAAAGGTTATAGAAAAATATTAAATAATTAATTTAGTAGGTTTTCACGCCCTACATTACTAAACCACGCAGTTAATATAGGATCAATGGCAGGAATTTAAATGGCAGAAAAATAAAATGGCAAAAAATAAATGGCAGAAAATAAAACCCTAATTATTACAACGCTTTGGTGCAGTTACATAATAAAGATGGCGAAAAGTAAAACTGAAAATATTACAAGTTAAAACTTAAAATATTACAAGGGCGAAGCAGTTACAGTGTATGAATAACATAAATATGAGCGAAAATAGAAAATAATAATAAGGTTTGTTAAGGTTTAAGAAAAGGTTTATGGTTTAGAGGAAACAACACGGTTAAAGTTTTAGGTTTGAAATTTAGAGTTTGTGGCGAAATTGTCAGGGTTTTAGGAAAAATCAGGGTAGTTAGTTATGAAAAAAATGTGCAGATCTAAATATATGTAAAAAAAAAAACATATGAACATGTATTTGAAACACAGTAACAAATATATCAACAAAATAGATAAAGTATATATCATATATAAACTATTACCAAACTGTGTGTACGATAGTATAGATCAGCCACTCTCAGTTTCTCTTTTTTGTTCTGTCCTTTTTTCCTCCCTCTATCAGTCATGCTAGTGATATATATAGGAACAAATTAGGTTAATGATAATGGGCCTAAGTTTATTTTGAAACCCAATATTAAATTAAAAACTGAATAAAGTTAAATAATTAAAATAGTTAAAATTAAAATAAAAACTAATTAACCTAATTAAATTAAAAACTGAATAAAGTTAAATAATTAAAATAGTTAAAATTAAAATAAAAACTAATTAACCTATTTAAATTAAAAACTGAATAAAGTTAAATAATTAAAATAGTTAAAATTAAAATAAAAACTAATTAACCTATTTAAATTAAAAACTGAATAAAGTTAAATAATTAAAATGGTTAAAATTAAAATAAAAACTAATTAACCTATTTAAATTAAAAACTGAATAAAGTTAAATAATTAAAATAGTTAAAATTAAAATAAAAACTAATTAACCTATTTATTTATTCTAGACCCAATATAAAAATAAATAGACTCAAAAAAATAAAAGTCGGGCACCAAAATGCTCGAAAAAATAAAATGAACACGTCAAAATAATCAGCGCGAAATAAATGACTCGGAAAAATACAACGTTTGGTCGGATTTTGAAATAAAAATTATGACCGTTTAAACTGCTCAGACTGATCAACATATGACCAAAAATAGTCGTAAAAATATTTTTAGCATGTCAAATTAAACCACGTGAACCGCAGATTAATGTTACCGACATTTGCAAACTTAAACTTGACATTTTTTCGTTAACTAATTTTAGGCACAATTAAAAAGTTAATTTGACCAGTCTGTTTGTAAATTCCGAGAAATTATTCCGGCTAATATTAAGACAGAAAAAAAATGTTATGCTATGAAGATGATGCAAATGAATGTGAAACAAAAAATTGGTTATAGTTAAAAATAGAGGGCAAATTTTGGGGTGCAACACATAGGCACAAGGGCCACAATCCTTGACGAGTACAATACTATAAAAAAACCAAAAATATCATTATTTCATACTCTTTAGAAAATAAAACAGAAATAAACAAGATAAATACCCACGCACGCAGACAACTTGAATGGTTCCCATGGAGTACCATGGACGTGAGGGGTGTTAATATCTTTCCCTTGTGTAACCGACTTCCTAACCCAATCTCGGTTGCAAGATCGATTCTTTATTTGTACCTTATCATATTTCTCATGTGAATTTCTTTTCCCCTAGGGATTTATCGACTATTTTCCCTCTCCTCTCCCATAGAGGAAATCCAATAAAATTTGGTGGCGAATCTTTTGTTTTGCCTTCTTCTCTTTGAGGATGCATTCTTTAGTACGGTCCCCGATTTTTCGTTATCGCGTGAAACCCCAGAAACAACAGCTATCAACTTTGTTGGGGACCCGGTTTCCCTAAGAAAGTCTAGCCTAGTTTAGGTTGTCCATTTTGCGTATGTGGGGATTTATCTATTTATTTATTTTTTCTGTGTTTATATTTATATTGCTTTCTATACTAACATGTATATATTATTCTTTGTTTGTCCGTAACTTTGGCTCCATAACGAAGAACAAAAATGGTTAAATAATGATTGCATTTAAGCCATGTGTGATAGACTCTCCACCCGAGTCTTAGAGCTTGCTTGAGATATGAGAGGTTGAGTAGTATTGATCCCCAGGGAGCTTTCCTCGTGAAGGGTCGTACAAGAACCTGACTTAATGGTAAAAAATTTAAAGGGTATTGATGAATGTCGAGGTTTCAGCGTAAGCATCCTTATCTTAATTAGAGTTCGTGACCATAAAGACCCCTTTTGTAGAACATATAACCATGGCCAACCTAGACCGATGGTCGCGTAGTATAGGTCCCCGAGGAGCTTTCCTCACGAGGATCGATACGAAGATCTCACTTAGAGTAGATTTCCTTGATAGAGTTGTAGCTTAGCAAGTAAATTGATATAAGTGACAAACATTCAAGGGAGTCCATGACTATAAGGGCAGTGTCTTATACCCAATTTTACAAAATCCTTAGATCATGCGAAGTGAGAACCTTGGTCCAAAAGCAGTCATTATTAAACCACATTCCTTGTCATAGTGATCCTAGATTTTGAACCTTATGCCTGAGTTACGTGGAAGCCAATAAATTGTTCATCCATCTATGCATTCATAAACATCCATACATCATTTAATCACCAATAAACAAAGCTCTTAGTGTCTCGTGGTTTAACGCGAGAAATACAAGACTTTTTGCAAAATAACAATCATGGATCCTACATCAAGGAAAAGAACTTTCTCCTTCATATATAAAAGTCCAGAAACTGATACCATGAAGGTTCTAAGCTCTAGGGTTACGCCCGTCAAAGATAACAGATTTAGAGCTACCTATGGCAACATCATAGACCTCATAACTGAAAAAGTTGACTATGGAGCATTCACCATCCTAGCTCAGTACTATGACATCCAGCTAAGATGTTTCACATTCCCCGACTTTCAACTATCTCTAACTTTAGAAGAATTTTAGAGGCTTCTCAATCGGCCAATCAAAATTTACAACGCTTTTCCCAAGTTGGAAGAATTATGTACCTTGCCCGAGGTAGCTTTAATCTTGGGCATCAACGCCAATGAATTAGTGGCCAATTGGGGACCCAAAGGTACCGTTAAAGTTCTGACAAAGAAATTCCTAGAAGACCATGCCTCAAAAATGATCAAAGAGGAAAAGTCGGAATTCTGTAGTGCAACTTTAGCATTGTTGATACATGAAATTATTCTATTCCCTAACATAGACAATTTTGTGGATCATTTGGCAGTGGAGATCTTCCTAACCAATAGTCTATGCGATTCTTGCTCGTAGGTTTCTATCATACCTTTCATACAAGGCATGAGAAAAGAGGAGGAACCTTTCTTTATTGCGCTTCCCTCTTGCATTTATGGATGAGGACTCACATGCCTCAACAAGGACTCATATGTTATGTTGAGTCCTCATGAAGACCAAGACCTCGTACCTTTCATTGTCAACTCAGTGAACCTACTCAATTCATCCGTGAAGAGAGTGAAGAAGGCTTGGACAAGCATGATCATAATAGACCAAGTGTGGGGAAAACAGAATATCTTAGTCAAAGAAACCTACTTTGTGTGGGTAAGAGAAAAAGTTATGTTTGATAAGACGCCTTTCCTTTTCGATGCTTCATCATTTCCCTTGATGCTCGAACCTGGGCCTATCTTACAAGAAGATATGGACAAGCTTACCAACCAAATATGAGAGCTAGAGTTGGAGAACACTCAACTACGAGTCCAACTCAGTCGTACTAAGAAACGAAACTTCGACTTGGAAGATAAGGGTGAGCTAGTCAGCGAGGAATTCGAGGTTAGCAAGAAGAGATTAAGGGAGGTAGAAGGCAAAAGAGTATGGGTAGGTGGTGCTCTACAAGGAGAAAATTCATAGTTATACTTTCGCAAAGACAAGTTGGATCAAGCGCATCGAACTATCAAGGACCTTGAGAAAACTGTCGAGAGGTATAACGCAATGAAGAAGGAGGCTATGGAGGATTATGAAGCCCAAATATTAGAGCTAAGAACCACTCTCAAAGAGTGCAAGGGTCTTTTGGCTAAAGAGCAGCTAGAAAGGGAGAAAGTCTATTGAAGCTTCTTACGTGAGCAGTTCAACCTTGGAAGAGCTTGCGGGAAAATTAAGAATCTGAAAATGGGAATCTACGACCAAGCCTATTTTGAGTTGTAAAACGATTGCAGATATTGGGAGGAGAGGTGTCATAGGGCCGAAGCTTCAATGGCTCAAAGGGATGACATCATCCAAAACCTCCAAAACATCTATAATGAATGGAGAGACAAGTATAAAAACATGGTTATCCTAACTAAATACGCCCTCCAAGACTTTCCTGAAAAGTTTAAAGAGACTGATTTGATCATGTGTCCCGAGAACACCCCTGAAGAGGTCTTCCATTTTGTCAAATTCTGCAAGAAGATAGTGGCGGAAATTATAACCGACATTAAGGCTCTCCGCAAGTCTTAAGAGGTTACCTTTAGGGTTGACATTTAGTTTGCATGTTTTGTTCATTTCAACAAATTGTATTTTACAAATTCCAATGTACTTGTACTTGTATTATTCCCTTCGAAGGATGAATGAATCTTCATTTATTTCACTATGTGTGTACTCCTTTATTCTTGAATGCAATGTTTAAATTTTTAAGTGTTTCTTGAAATAAACAACATGAGTAATTAAGAGCTTTAATAAAAAAACAAAAAACATTCATGCATCGTTCACATTTTCAAAACCAAAACCAAAAACTCATCGTCCATCTTTCTTCAACAGAAACCAACAAGCTGACTTCCTAGCACCACTACTACACGCGCCACAATCAACAAACTATCATGGACCAGTTAAAGAAATACCAAGAGGCCCTACATGAAGATTTATCACTAATGTCATACCCTGTTTTTAACCCTAAGATCCCACATATCATTTGCATTCTTGCATAGAAACAAGGCCACATCTTTGTCCTTTCCCTCTCACCTTTGGGTTTGCCTTTTGCAGTGATCATTAAGCACCTATTTGTTGGTATTATACATTTATGTTTATATGATTAATTCCTTATCTAACCACTAATCAAAATAGCAAAATTATATTTTGTTTTCTTTAAGTTTATTGTGTAAGGTGAGGCTTTTCATCAAGAGTATCAAGCATGGTTCCTCAGTTAGGGTTTTCTTTGATTCCTCAGCAGAGTGTGTTCAACCATTGATTCTCAGGGGGCTATCACTAAAAACATGATCTTTAAGTTTCTCAATCACATTTCAATCTCATTTTGGTCAAGAGCATTTCAAAGTCTTGTGGCTTATTTCTCAAGAAAAGTCAAAGGTTCATGTGTTTATTTCCATGCCTTCTTCAGCAAGTTACCTTAAGCTTTAAGCAATTCAATCAAGAGACGTTAAAGGACATATTATTTTGAGTTCTTATGATCATCCATGTGCCTTGAAATGCAATAAAAGTCCAAGTACACAAGTTTATTCCAAGAGGTTTGACCAAAAAGTCAACATTTGAAGTCAAAGATCAAAGGATCACAACTCCTTCAATTCTCAACATTTTTAATGTTTATTTTTGCATATGACTCTTCTCATTATTATTTACAAATTATATTTACATGATAAGATCCAATTACGCTTGGAGGATCATCAAAAGTTTGGAGACATTATAGGTTGTTTGTGGACTTAGTGAAATTTAACCTATTTTCAAGTGAGTTTTTCTCAACTTTCAAGGATTATAACTTCTTCAACTTTCAAAATTAGAGGCTATTATTTTTGCATAATATCATTTGTGATCCCCTCTATAAGTTTTTTTCAAGGATCAAAGCAAAATTTTACTTGGAAGCCCATAGAATTCTTTGAAACATTATAGATCATTTTCAGCCACTTGGGACTTAGAACTTTCTAAGTTACATGACTAGGTTTTTGTGCCAACTTCAACATGCCACAACTTTGTGCTCGAGCATTCAAATGCAACCTTTCTTGGAACATTGTAATCTTTGATATGATGTCAACACATTGAAAGAGGAATCAGATCAAAAAGCATATTGAGCAAGATGCCCCATTGAGTTGAACATGGTGACTTAGAACTGAAGAAATCACCATGATCCGAAATTTGAACTTCACTAATCTCAATTGAAAGCCAAATTACCATGCATTTTGGATCTAAACATGTTTAAACAAGTCTCCATAAGTTAATTGACTCTTAAAATGCATCATTTGGCTAAGTTTTGATGGATTGGAAGTCACACTTTACACATATTCTATTCAAATTCGTTTTGCACGAATTGAGCTTCATTCCACACATATTTGGATATCAACACATTCCCTATAAATAGAGCAATGTATTACATTAATTTCCAAGCTTTTGAGAGCTAAGAAATCCCTGCTTCACTCTGAAATTTTTCCAGAAAGTTGAACTATCGTGTTTTGATTTCCAGCTTGTTTCAGTCCAATTTCTTGATTCCATTAGCATCTTCGGTCTTCTATGAAGCTTTTGCAACAATTACCAAGATCCAAGACCTTCTGAAGTGCTATAACTAGATTGAGCTTTATCAACTTATGATCACCATCTGGATAAGGTAGTTCTGAGCATCATTTGAACTCAAACAAGTTACCACAATGTAGTCATTCACTCTCTGATGCTTTCCCCTAACTTATCTGATGTTGATTGATCGTGTTCATCATTTAATTTTATTTTTTGTGGCTTGCTTGTTTCTGAAGCTTCTCTGAAATTCCTCATGCTCGATTTAGATAAATGAATTTGGAGCATGAGGTTGAATTCCTGATGATGGGGCGATCACATTGGTAGTGGTCTCGTGTTCTGAATTTACCAAACGATGAAACTCTAGTGAGGCATCATCGGGGAAGATGATCAGAGTTTATCTCAGGTCATATGAGTTTGTGTACACATTGACAATTTAAAATGTTCTGATTGGTTCAATTTAAATGTAATTATGTGTTTCACTTTTGCTAATTTTCATCGTGTGTCCTAGGCTGATGATTGTTGGATATGCCACGTCAATTAATGAGGCCATATCCAACGCTCCTGGTTTTTTTTTTCTTCTGATTTTATTTCTTTTTCTTTTTAATTTTAAATTTCTTTTTCTTTTAAAATTCATAGAAAATTCAGTTTGCATCCAAAAAATACCAAAATAATTTCTAAAATTTTCTTTTATTTTTCTTCATCTGATTTTTATTTTTCAACATTTTATTTTCTTGATTTTCTATTTTTTATGGATTTTATCTTTTCTCCCTTGCTTTAATTGGTTTAAAAATACTTTTAAGCATTTAAAATTTCTGAAAAAATTATTTTATGTTTGTTATTTTATTTCCAACCTTCCTTAATTTTCTTGGTAATTTATTGGGTGTTTTGAAGGGATTTATGGATTTCTCTTTTATTTCCCTTTTAAAATTAATTTTAAAAGTGTTTTTAATGCATTTATTTTATTTTATTTTATTGTATTTTATATTTGTTTGACCATTGTTGACTTTTGTTAGCCGTGGATCTTAGTTGATTTGATCATTGGTCTCATCAAACTCAATGGATCTTGGGTGTTGATGGGGTGAAAACCCTAATCCACCAAAATGGATTATTGATTTTGATGATGACTTAATCAAGCCTTTGATCCAATTTGGGTGTGATATCTCTTATCATCTTCTTCTTCATCTCTTTCTTTTCCTCTTGATCAATTGGATGGTTTATGTTCATCTTGTTCATGATGTGTGGGTTGGTGCTTGATGAACTTCCATCACTTAGTCTGGTTCTGATAGTGAAGGTAAGGGAGAATCTGTCAATAATGTGATTGTGTATTCAGGAAGATATGAATATTCAAGTGTATCTAGTATTGAAGACCAGACTAAAGAAGAGGTTGATACATCCTTCATGATCTTGCATCGCAATATGGAAGAAATCTGCCTGGAAATAGAGAGTCTAAAGAAAACCATAAGTGACCTTCATCAATATCAAGAGGAAGCTTGCATAATAATAAAAGAACAGAAGAAGAATGTGAGAATCCTTCGGAAGGAAACAAAGAAACTTACATCAACCATCACATGTCTAGAAAATAAGGTATCATCTCTGAACTCCAAAGTATATCACATAACTAAATCTAAAAGGAATTAGGAGATTGGAAAGATATCCCGAGACATTAAGGGAATAGATTGTGGAACGAGCTTGAATGAACAAAAAAAAGGTTCTATCATCAAACATTGTTGCTCTTGAAAAGAAGACGAAGGTTTTAAGGTTGGACCACATGTCCCAACACTGGGATCAACATGTGTCAACTCGTCACAGAGGTATCAAGAAGCATCCTCTAATATGTCATAATTGTGGTAAATATGGACATACAAGGTTGTATTGCTTCGAATGGATGAAGCTAAACATCAAAGGACGCAAGGAAGTTCATGCTAAGAAGAAGTGGAATCCTAATACTACTTCAACTGAATCCATAGAACACAAAGGTTCCTTAAGTAAAAACATGGCTAGAGATAAGACAACTCATGAGAATCGTGCAAAGGGAAGAATAAAAGACTCATGGAGATTGGTTATTCCAAGTCCAGTAGATCAAATGTAGAATATGAACTTCAAAAATTCTAAACATTATGTCAAATGTAAATAAATTCTTATGTAGAAGAAGGAAGACATCAAGCTTTTGCAAGACCTCAGGATTAATAAAGATGTTATGCTTGAAGAAAGGTCTACCAAGATGTCAAAATAGATGGTCCAACACCTGTCTCAAGAGTCCGAGGTAACTCATTAGGATTGTGTCATTGAAGGTAATATTGATGGTCCGACTGGAGGTCCTCCCAACTTTGAACAACCTAATGTAGTAAGGGTGAACAATGTAATAGTTTTTCTCATAGTATGACTAATCAACAACATATCATGATGCTTGATGAATTGGAAGCGGGTGCACTCACTACTACGAAAAACACATATCACAAGGGTTGGAAAAGGGATACCCCCATGTTGGACCAACCGTTGTGAGGTAATGTGTGATTGTATGTATGATGGTTTTCACCACGGTCGTGCGAACGTGATTGTATTTATGTAGCGCACTATCTAGCACAACGGTTAGTTTAAGCAATCATTGTTATATTGTTTAATTCATCATATTCAACAACAGTTGTACTAAATAACCGTTGTGATATATATACCTAAGTTTATTATAAATTATGTGGAATGCTTATTTCACCAATGTTCACTAAATATATAACCTTTTAATCTGCACTAGAACATTATAATATGACAAATTAAGTTATATTAGAAGAACAAGTTCACGTTCAATGCTTGACAAGAGTTCTTCAACTCCTTATCCATATTTTGCTTTTTAATAGTTAGAACTTGGTTTAATGATTGTAGTTCTTCAATCACCCCTATCTCCACCTCTAAATTTTTTTAAAAGTAAATAATATTTTGCAAACAAAATTAGTGGTGGAGAGATGGATGGTTGAAGAACTACAATCACAAAACCAAGTCCTAACTGTCAAAAAAAAAAAACATGCAGATAAAAGTGTGACGAATTCTAGTCAAGAATTGAACGTGTACTTCTTTTCTAATATAACTTTATTTATCATAATATAATTTTCTAATGTAGTTTAAAAAGTTATATATTTTGTAAGGGATTGGAAAAATACTCAAACCATATAATATATTCTATAGCAATCAATGTTAAGGAGTTCCGCCAAAAGAGAAAAACAGTTTCTCTCTCCTAAGACCACTTTGGCACATAAAGTAAGGAGTTTTCCTTGGTTATATCAGGCGTGGTATAATCGGGTTGGCATTACAAGCAAGAGAACCAAATATCTTGCCTTATCCTACTCTCAAATGATAGATCATTCTCCCAACATGAATCAAGATCAAGCTAGTGGAAGCAAGCTTGTCCATGAGATTGAAGCTTAAGAGGAGGTTATTGATATCTTGGAGTTATGGTTGTACAAAGTTAAGCAGGATAAATAAGTTAAGAAGTACATTTCAGTTCATGAAATGTCTGGTGGAACTGGCACCAAGAACATTTTGTTCAAGAATTTGAATGTTGAGCATATAAGGAAGGTAGATGATATTGTGAAGGAGTTAATGAATATGGATGCAAGTGATTCTGATTCAAATGAAGACCTTGAGAACTAAATGGATTTAAAGCTTGAAGACTGCTTCTAATCACGTCAAGTCAGATTGGTGGCCATAGTTTTTTTGGGCAAGTTATTTTGTTTGGGTTTGTAAAGGCTCTTTAGCCTATTTTAGCTGATGTTCAATTAAAACAGATGTAATACTTGTGCATCGTTTAATGTTGATTCTAGTTGTTCTTTCATGATCTAGTTGTGTACGTGCTAACATACTAACCTTTGCATGACTGACCTTGTGCATGCTATGCATACTGACTTCGTTGAAGGACTAACCCTTCTCAAAATTATGGAAAAAGGGGTAATAATGGTGTTGCTTACGAAACATGTATTTGTTTAGTACTAGTCCTTATGGGCAAGTGCTAATGATGTGCTCCATGTTGGAGCATCGGGCAGGACATATGGTCCTGGTCCTTGTATCTGTGTTAGTAGTATTCGTTACATATTTGGATATCATCTACTAAATGATTTTGTGCACATGAATAAGTCTATGAATGATTGCATACTGATATATGTTAGTTAGTAGGATTGTATGCTACTAACTATGTGATACTAGATTCATGCATGACTAAGTTTGTGAATGATTTCTTGATTGTATGTTTGGTCTGGAACAATTGAATAGACTATGTGTAAGCAGTTAAATGTTGATCCTTATGACTTATGTTATTGATGGCTAACTCTGACACATAGAAGTTGATGCTGTTGTTGAAATGTTCTGAAGATCCATCACGTATATTGGATGTCACTTGTTATGATGGAAGAAATGTTATTTATCTTGAAGAGTTGTTTTCCTACAATTTGCCAAAGGGGGAGATTGTAGTTCATATTGGATTGGCTGCATTTTAGAAAAACAAAAACTAGGAAAGGTATCCGAGTGTTCAACATT
This sequence comes from Lathyrus oleraceus, assembly GCF_024323335.1. Lineage (NCBI taxonomy): Eukaryota > Viridiplantae > Streptophyta > Magnoliopsida > Fabales > Fabaceae > Lathyrus > Lathyrus oleraceus. Next base: position 487,161,983 of record NC_066583.1, read on the forward strand.
AGTCTATCTTGCTAAAGTTGTCTGAAGAACACATGCTAAGTGTGATGCTCCACTATGTGGGTTCGACATTTGGGCCTTGTGAAATAGGTGCCAGATTGTTGTGTTTTAACACAATCTTTTAAGATGGTTCAATTATGTTTTATTGCTATTTATTTTAGCAATATGATTGTATGATTTATGGACAACTGGAAGATCAAATCAGACTTAAAAGAGATTTAAATTTGAATTTGTAACAAACCAAATCATATCTTTTTGTTGGAGATATTCAACGAGCAAAAAAAATATCCAATAAATTATGCAAAGATTCTGACCAAAATAATTGCATATCTACCAGGAAAAAGCCCAAAGTTATTTTCTATATAAGGAGATCAAAGCTTACATTGGAAACCAAGCAGTCGCATTGAAGATCTTAGAGTGTTAGGTTTTGTACGGTGTATTCACGTTAATGCCCTAATAGGATTAGTATAAAATCTTTATGTACACCTCTATGTTTTAGTAGCTTGGCATATATGGTTTCTCTAGTTGAGTTGTAATGAACATTGTTTATGTACACCTTTATGTTTCAGTAACTTGGCATAAAAGTTTTGTCTAGTTGAGTTGTAATATTCAACATTATTTCATCTTATGAAGATTAAAGTTGATCATTAAGGTTAGTTGGTTGTTTGCCTATGTCACTGGTTTTATGGAAGTGAAGAAAGTGAGTAGGTTCTCATATTTAGGAGGAGGCTCTAAATAGAAAGTCATTGGGCAGGGTTAGGAAGAGTCATTGAACAACATAGGGTTTGTTGTTTCCTGTAAGTCTAATTGTACTAAACTACTAATAATGAATTTCATTTCTTGGGTTGTGGAATCATCCCTCCAGACGTAGGTGTAGTTTCTCCGCACTAGGTAAACATTTGATTATGTTCTTTATTGATTTTATGCTCCATCGTCTGTTACTAGTTAGTGTATATGTTCTGGTGTATCTTAGCGTGCTTGCTGTCAGAACATTGTGTTCGACATCTATCCCCTAAGGAACAAAATTTCAGTAACCCTAATTTATAGGACTGTGATGGAGTGCAAGAAACTCTGTTACATGCACTTAGAGATGGTCAAAATATGAAGATTATTTGGCAGGAACGTGTGCATCCTAACAAGTGGGAGACCTTTTTCAATTTAAGCACGTAGAAATGGATGTAGTTGAATATGAAGCTCAACATCCACAACCATATTGATAACATTTGGATGGAAACTTGGGTCACTGCCTACCATGTATTATGGCATTGGAGAAACCAAAGGATCTTTGAAGATGAATCCATCATGCCACAAAAGCTGGATAGGTATATCAAATACAGATTCATGCAGTATAAGCAAAGCGTGTTGATGTTCAGGAAAGCTATGATAAAAGATAACTCAACTATCCATCTCAGACGGAAACCACTTGAAACTCCTTGGAAGACCCTTAACACAGATGGGGTTGTCTTAGGTAATCACAAAGCTGGAAGCAATGGATTGATTAGAGATCACAAAGACTAGTGAATTGCAGGTTTCACTCATGGAATATGAAGTTGTAGACCAATCATAACTGAGTTGTAAGGGATCCTTTAATGAGTGAAGTTAGCAAGAAGCAAATGAATTTAGAACTTAAACATTCAAACTAATTCAAGTGAAGCCAATGAAGTGATCACCAAGTATTTGTATACCATGGGGATTTTAAGCAACTTAACCAATCAAATAATTTTAGAGTTGAGACACCTGGAGGAGTATCGTGTTTACCAAGTGTATCGTGAAGAGAACAATTGCACTGATGTATTAGCAAAGCTAGGTGCAAGGCATAACTTAAGCCTGCATATGTTAGATGTTTGTCCTATGAAGGTCTATTCCTTCTATGTAGTCAATATGAGGGGTAACCTGATATCGATAGCCATTTGTGTTTAATTGAATATGGGCTTTAGCCCTCCATTTTCCCCAAAAAAAATAATTAGCGTTAATCTTAAAATTCAAATATGTGTTTATAAACTCATATCGAACAACTACTCTAATAAAATAACTTAATGAACACTCTAAAAAAAATCAATAATATATATATATATATATATATATATATATATATATATATATATATATATATATATATATATATATATATATATATATATATATATATATATATATATATATATATATTATATATATATATATATATATATATATATATATATATATATATATATATATATATATATATATATATATGTTAATTTTTAGAATTCATGAATATCTAGCGACGATAAAAACCTGTATATGCGGGTGAATCCGTCATGGATATTAGGCGGAAAGTATTATGATATCCACAGATAAAAAGAATTGATATTTAAATGCTATTTTTTAATGGATACGAATGCGGGTTTAATAATGTCTATGTCTGCGAGTATCCATATTCGTTAATAAATTATAAAAATTATTTGTCAAAATATTTTTTTTGGTTCCTTAACTATACATTTGGGTTCAGATTGGTCCCTTAATTATTTTTCATGTCAGATTGGTCTCTTAACTCTTTAAATGTGACATGTTGGTCCTTTTTGTCTAATTAGCGACGGGAAAATTCAAAAATTCATCGCTAAATTCATCGCTAATTAGACAAAAATGACCAGCATGACACGTTTAAAGAGTTAATCTAACACGAAAAATAATTAAGGGACCAATCTGAACTCAAGGGTATAGCTAAGGGATAAAAAAGGGTATTTTACCAAATTATTTAAATGTTTTTAATTTTTTAAACTCTGTCTTTTCATCTTTTAAAAAGAATTAGTCTTCTCATATTTTTTCAATGTTTTCTTTGAAGAAAATCTTTCATATTCCATACAAATTCTATTTGACCATCTCATATTTAATCTTCTTATATACTTCATACCTCATTTCCCCAAATCCACTGCTCAATTAATCAGTATCGTCTTTCTTACGTCCAACAAGTGCCTCCATTTCTACTCCTATGTCTTTTGGTGTTCCACCATAACTTACAATCACAACATCTTTCATTATCTTTTGGTGAAAACGAATGAAATTAATGAATGAATTTTTTTTTGTAGATTGAGGCCAAATTATATGAATGTTATGAGATAAGAATTTTTTGTGTCTTTAAAAAAAATGATTTTTTTAAATTTCTTTTAAAAAATGTTATTCATGAATATCTTTAAATATAGTTGGATACTCTAAAACTCATGGATTACCTACTTAACGGATATACACACGTATATGAGACATATATGAATATAATATTCATCTAACAAAGCCGACCCAAATATCATTTTATCTGATCCATAAATATCCAATTAAAACCATATTATAACAACCTAATATATCAAGGTTTTAAGGTTAATGAGGATATTCACTTCGACATACTCCAATTTGCCGATGATAACATTTTGCTTTGTAATAGTTCTTGGGATAACCTATGGAACATTAAGGGCATCTTGAAAGAGTTTGAACTTGTTTTAGAATTATGTGCGAATCTGTCCAAACCAAATATCTATGGTGTTAACCTTAAAGAAGATTTCTTGTCAGTTGGTGCCTCTTTCTTATCTTGTGATAGAGGAACTCTCCCTTTCTTGTTCTTAGGCGTTAGTTTTGGCATGAATCCAAGAAGAAAGGAAGCTTGGGCCTCAATTATGGATAACATGAAGAGAATACATGCTTCTTGGAAATGCGACTCTCTGTCTATGAGAGGTAGGATTGTGATGCTAAATTCTTATATGACAAGTATTCCAATATATTCCTTTTCCTTTTATAAGATGCCTAAAGTTTTTGTACAAGAAATAATCAAATTGCAAAGAGATTTTATGTGGGGAGGAGTGTCTGGGCAGAAGAAAATCTATTGGCTAAGTTAGACAAAGATTTGTAGAAGTAAAGAGGATGGAGGTCAGGGCATGAAACTGTGTGGGAATTTCAATTTGGTTTTACTTAGTAAGTGGCTTTGGAGGATGCTGGATGATCACAAACCTGTTTGGTTTGAATTGTTGCAGTTCAGGTATGACAACATCAAAAGCAAGATTTTCAACCATGGAAGCAATTCCTTTAGTAAAAAAGATTCTTTAAGGTGGAAGGATTTGCTTTCTAATTGTCACATACCAAATAAGGATGATAATTAGCTTGCAAACTCAATTAGTTCAAAGCTAGGTGATGGGCAAGATATCGACTTTTGGATTGCAAATGGTTAGGGTCGAATCCTCTTTATAAAACTTTCCCTGCAGTCTACAAATTTCCCCCCAAAACTAAAATAGTTAATATCGGAACATCGCATGAGAATAATTGGTGCTGGAGTTGTGATCTAAATCTCACTGTGACTGATCCAGACTTTGACAACCAGCTTAATGATCTTTCATAAATTATTCAGCATATTCAACTCGACCCTGGGGCTAAAGACTAGTTTATCTGGTGGAAGCGCATCCTTGGTTTTAGTGTGAAGAGTAGCCATGATATGCTAGCATCTCTAACTGGCGATGATACAAAGTTAGATGAAGCCTCCCTTGAAGTTTTGACTCACATTTGGAAATCTAAAAGTTCAAATTTGGCGCAAGCTTTTTGCTGGAAGTTAATTCAAACTTGTCTACCTACCAGAGTTCACTTGGCAAAATTCAGAATTATTGAAGGAAGACATAATATTGTGTGCCCTTTATGGTTCATAAAAGAAAAGGATGAAACTCATTTGTTTATAGAATGCACGATCACTCCCCATCTTTGGCACGAGGTTACCTCGTGGCTTGGCATTATTTCTGTTATTGTCATTTGGTTTGAAGCATCAAGTAAAAATATGTGGTCTTTTTTGGGCACTTGTTTATTGGATCATTTGGAAGGGCAGGAATAACATTCTTTTTGAAGGTGTTATTTTGAAAAATTGGAACTTGCTAAAAATAGTAAAGATACTTTCTTGGGACTGGTTGCAAGCTAAGTACAATGTGATTTCCTTCCCTTCTTTAGCAATTTGGAGGATAAACCCAGGTGCTGGTCTAAATTGTATAGTTTAATTTTCCCACTCTCTCTTGTTAGAGGTTCTCTAGTATTGTTTTCTCTTTTGACATCTCTTTATATTAAGGATTGAGTACCCCTTACACTCTTCGTTAATACATTTTGCTTATTAAAAAAAAACTAATATATCAAAATCCAAATTCTAATTTCATATTAATATAATTATATCTACAAATTCCAATTCTAACTCTACAATTAATATATATTAAAAAAATATACTCCATTTATTACTTATTGACAATAATTATCTATCAATCCAAATTTTGATTAGAAAATTTAAAATTCAATTTCTCAATATTCACTCTTCTATTACTATATTTTAATATAATTACAATATTGAACTTTATGCAATATGTAACTCTTTAGAATTTAGATGTCAATAAATTATTGTTTTAAAAGAAAATGATTTGAATATTAGTGACTTTTAAATTGATTTATAAAAGAATTATGTAAAATCTATTCTTTTATTATATTATTATAGAATTTATTTATTGAAGATTATACAATCCATTAAAAAAATAATTGGAACTAGATATAGTACATTGTTGAGATCACTCTTTTCTTTCTGTAAAAAATGTTGAACTTCAACTATCCACTTCTTCAACTTCTCTTTTTCATTCTAACTTTTTTAACTTCCAATTGCACTCTCTAAGCATGAAGCCATAGAATCATTGCTTCACCGCTTGCATTCCAAAAGGGAACTTCCATCCGTGCAAGAAGCCGCAGCTAGAGGTGTTCTCAAAAGACTTCTTCCCACCCATTTGTCCAATTTTCAGTTCAAAATAGTTTCAAGGATGGTTGATTATTTTGGATTAAGAATTCAATTTTGTGTTTGACTTTGTTTTTTTGAATTGATTCTTACTTAGTTTCAGTTTTTTTAATTTTGCTAAATTATACTTTTATAATGCTCTGATACAAACTCAAAAGAGAAAATCGTTTTTCCCACCTTTATCACTTCTGTGTTAGTTGTTGACTTGGCGAATTGTGATTAACAGATTGATTAAGCTCTTATAAAATAAGTGTTTATTATATATACATAAGTACTAATATAATAAACACTTATTTCCTTGGTTATATCAGGCGTGGTATAATCGGGTTGGCATTACAAGCAAGAGAATCAGATATCTTGCCTTATCTTACTCTCAAATGGCATATCATTCTTCCAACATGAATCAAGATCAAGCTAGTGGAAGCAAGCTTGTCCATGAGATTGAAGCTTAAGAGGAGGTTATCGATATCTTGGAGTTATGGTTGTAGAAAGTTGAGGAGGATAAATAAGTTAAGAAGTACATTTCAATTCATGAAATGTCTGGTGGAACTGGCACCAAGAATATTTTGGTCAAGAATTTGAATGTTGAGCATATAAGGAAGGTAAATGATATTGTGAAGGAGTTAGTGAATATGGATGCAAGTGATTCTGATTCAAATGAAGACCTTGAGAACTAAATGGATTTAAAGCTTGAAGACTGCTTCTAATCATGTCATGTCAGATTGGTGGTCATAGTTTTTTTAGGCAAGTTATTTTCTTTTGGGTTTGTAAAGGCTCTTTAGCCCATTTTAGATGATGTTCAATTAAAACAGATGTAATACTTGTGCATCATTTGATGTTGATTTTAGTTGTTCTTTCATGATCTGGTTGTGTATGTGCTAACATACTAACATTTACATGACTGACCTTGTATATGCTATGCATACTGACTTCGTTGAAGGACTAACCCTTTTCTAAATTATGGAAAAATGGGGAGTGATGGTGTTGCTTAAAAAACATGTATTTGTTTAGTACTAACCCTTATGGGTAAGTGCTAATTATGTGCTCCATGTTGGAGCATCGGGCAGGACATCTGGTCCTGGTCCTTGTATCTGTGTTAGTAGTATTCATTGCATATTTGGATATCATCTACTAAATGATTTTGTGCACATAAATAGTTCTATGAATGATTACACACTGGTATATGTTAGTTAGTAGGATTGTATGCTACTAACTATGTGATACTAGATTCATGCATGACTAAGTCTGTGATTGATTTCTAGATTGTTTGTTTGGTATGGAACAATTGAATAGACTATGTGTAAGCATTTAAATGTTGATGTTATGACTTATGTTGTTGATGGCTAACTCCGATACATAGAAGTTGATGCTGCTGCAGAAATGTTCTGAAGATCCAACACATATATTGGTTGTCACTTGTTATGATGGAAGAAATGCTATTTATCTTGAAGAGTTGTTTTACTACAATTTGCCAAAGTGGGAGATTGTAGTTCCTATTGGATTGGATGCATTTTAGAAAAACAAAAACTAGGAAAAGTATCCAAGTGTTCAACATTAGTCTATCTTGCTAAAGTTGTATGAAGAACACATGCTAAGCGCGATGCTCCAGTATGTGGATTCGACATCTGGGCCTTGTGAAATAGGTGCCAAATTGTTGTGTTTTAACATAATCTTGTAAGATGATTCAATTATGTTTTATTGCTATTTATTTTAGAAATATGATTATATGATTTATGGACAACTGGAAGATCAAATCAGATTTAAAAGATTTAAATTTGAATTTGTAATAAACCAAATCATATTTATTTGTTGGATATATTCAAGGAGAAAATAAAATATCCAATAAATTATGCAAAGATTCTAGACAAAATAACTGCATACCTATCGAGAAAAAGACCAAAGTTATTTTCTATATAAGGATATCAAAACTTACATTAGAAAGCAAGCACTCGCATTGAAGATCTTAGAGTGTTAGGTTTTGTACCGTGTATTCACGTTAATGCCCTAATAGAATTAGTATAAAATCTTTATGTACACCTCTATGTTTTAGTAGCTTGGCATATATGGTTTCTCTAGTTGAGTTGTAATCAACATTTTTTATGTACGCCTTTATGTTTCAGTAACTTGGCATAAAAGTTTTGTCTAGTTGAGTTGTAATATTCAACATTATTTCATCTTGTGAAGATTAAAGTTGATCACTAAGGTTAATTGGTTGTTTGCCCATGTCACTGGTTTTATGGCAGTGAAGAAAGTGAGTAGTTTCTCATATTTAGGAGGAGACTCTAAATAGAAAATCATTGGATAGGGTTATGAAGAGTCATTGAACAACATAGGGTTTGTTGTTTTCTTTAAATCTAATTGTACTAAACTACCAATAATTAATTTCCTTTCTTGGGTTGTGGACTCAGCCCCCCAGACGTAGGTGTAGTTTCTCCGCACTAGGTAAACATTTGATTATGTTCTTTATTGCTTTTCTGCTCCATCATCTATTACTAGTTAGTGTATTGGTTCTGGTGTATCTTAGCGTGCTTGCTGTCAGAGCATCGTGTTCGACATCTGTCCCCTAAGGAACAGAATTTCAGTAACCCTCATTTTTAGGATTGTGATGGAGTGCAAGAAACTCTGTTACATGCACTTAGAGATTGTCAAAATGTGAAGATTATTTGGCAGGAACGTGTGCATCCTAATAAGTGGGAGACCTTTTTCAATTTAAGCACGTAGGAATGGATGCAGTGGAATATGGAGCTCAACATCCACAACCATATTGATAACATTTGGATGGAAGCTTGGGCCACTACCTACCATGTATAATGGCATTGGAGAAAGAAAAGGATCTTTGAAGATGAATTCATCATGCCACAAAAACTTGATAGGTCCATCAAATACAGAGTCATGCAGTATAAGCAAAGCGTGTTGATGTCCAGGAAAGCTAGGATAAAAGATAACTGAACTATCTATCTCAGACAAAAACCACTTGAAACTCCTTGGAAGACCCTTAACACAGATGGTGTCGTCTTGGGTAATCACAAAGTTGGAAGCAAGGGATTGATTAGAGATCACAAAGGCAAGTGAATTGCAGGTTTCACTCATGGAATATGAAGTTATAGACCAATCATAACTGAGTTGTAAGGGATCCTTGAAGGAGTGAAGTTAGCAAGAAGCAAATGAATTTAGAAGTTAAACATTCAAATAGATTCAAGTGAAGTCAATAAAGCGATCACCAAGTATCTGTATACCATGGGGATTTTAAGCAACTTAACCAATCAAATAATTTTAGAGTTGAGACACCTGGAGGAGTATCTTGTTTACCAAGTGTATCGTGAAGAGAACAATTGCACTGATGTGTTAGCTAAGCTAGGTGCAAGGCATAACTTAGTCCTGTATATGTTAGATGTTTGTCCTATGAAGGTCTATTCCTTCTACGTAGTCGATATGAGGGGTAACCCGATATCGAGAGCCATTTGTCTTTAATTGAATATGGGCTTTAGCCCTCCATTTTCCCAAAAAAAATAATTAGCATTACTCTTAAAATTCAAATATGTGTTTATAAACTCATATCTAACAACTAGTCTAATAAAATAACTTAACGAACACTCCAAAAGGACCAATAATATATATATATATATATATATATATATATATATATATATATATATATATATATATATATATATATATATATATATATATATATAATTTTTAGAATTCATGTATAACTAGCGATGACAAAAAACCTGTATATGGAGGTGAATCCATCATGGATATGAGGCGGAAAGTTTAATGATATCCACAGGTAAAAGGAATTGATATTTAAATGCTATTTTTTAATGGATACGAATGCGGGTTTAATAATGCATATGTCTGCGAGTATCCGTATTCGTTAATAAATTATAAAAATTATTTGACAAAATACTTTTTTTGGTCCCTTAACTATACCTTTGGGTTCAGATTGGTCCCTTAATTATATTTTGTGTCAGATTGGTCCCTTAACTTTTTAAATGTGTCATATTGGTCCTTTTTATCTAATTAGCGACAGAAAAATTCAAAAATCAGTTGCTAAATTCATCGCTAATTAGACAAATATGACCAATATGACATGTTTAAAGAGTTAAATAACCAATCTAATATGAAAAATAATTAAGGGATCAATCTGAACCCAAGGGTATAGTTAAGAGAGCAAAAAAAGTATTTTACCAAATTATTTAAATGTTTTTAATTTATTAAACTCAGTGTTTTCATCTTTTAAAAAGAATTAGTCTTCTCATATATTTTCAATGTTTTCTTTGAAGAAAATCTTTCATATTCCATACAAATTCTATTTGACCATATCATATTTAATCTTCTTATATACTTCATACATAATTTCCCCAAATCCACCGTTCAATTAATCAATACCGTCTTTCTTACGTCCAAGAAGTGCCTCCCTTCCTACTCCTATGTCATTTGGTGTTCCACCATAACTCACAATCACAACATCTTTCATTATCTTTTGGTGAAAAAGAATGAAATTAATTAATGAAAATTTGTTGTAGATTGAGGCCAAATTATATGAATGTTATGTGATAAGAATTTTATGTGTCTTTAAAAGAAAATGATTTTTTTTTAAATTTCTTTTAAAAAATGTTATTCATGAATATCTTTAACTATACGCGGATACTCTAAAACTCATGGATTACCCGCTTAACGGATATACACACGTATTTGAGACATATATGAATATAATATTCATCTAACAAAGCCGACACAAATATCATTTTATCTTATCCATAGATATCCAATTACATCCATATTATAACAACCTAATATATCAAGGTTTTAAGGTTAATGAGGATATTCACTTTGACATACTCCAATTTTCCGATGATACCATTTTGATTTGTAATGGTTCTTGGGATAACTATGGAACATTAATGGCATCTTGAAAGAGTTTGAACTTGTTTCAGGATTATGTGGGAATCTGTCCAAACCAAATATCTATGGTGTTAACCTTAAAGAAGATTTCTTGTCAGCTGGTGCCTCTTTCTTATCTTGTGATAGAGGAACTCTGTTTTTCATGTTCTTAGGCGTTAGTTTTTGCATGAATCCAAGAAGAAAGGAAACTTGGACCTCAATTGTGGATAACATAAAGAGAATACATGCTTCTTGGAAATGAGACTCTTTGTCTATGAGAGGTAGGATTGTGATGCTAAATTCTTATATGACAAGTATTCCAATATATTCCTTTTCCTTTTATAAGATGCCTAAATTTTTTGTACAAGAAATAACCAAATTCCAAAGAGATTTTATGTGGGGAGGAGTGTCTGGGCAAAAGAAAATCTATTGGCTAAGTTGGACAAAGATTTGTAGAAGTAAAGAGGATGAAGGTCTGGGCATGAAACATTGTGGGAATTTCAATTCAGTTTTACTTAGTAAGTGGCTTTGGAGGATGCTTGATGATCACAAACCTTTTTGGTTTGAATTGTTGCAGTTCAGGTATGACAACATCAAAAGCAAGATTTTCAACCATGGAAGCAATTCCTTTAGTAAAAAAGATTCTTTAAGGTGGAAGGATTTGCTTTCTAATTGTCAGATACCAAATAAGGATGATAGTTTGCTTGCAAACTCAATTAGTTCAAAGCTAGGTGATGGGCAAGATATCTACTTTTGTAATGCAAATGGTTAGGGCCGAATCCTCTTTATAAAACTTTCCCTGCAATCTTCAAAATTTCCCCCAAAGCTAAAATAGTTAATATGAGAACATCGCATGAGAACCATTGGTGTTGGGGTTGTGATCTAAATCTCACTATGATTGATCCAGACTTTGACAACCAACTTAATGATCTTTCATAAATTATTCAACACATTCAAGTCAATCCCGTGGCTAAAGACCAGTTTATCTGGTGGAAGCGCATCCTTAGTTTTAGTGTGAAGAGTAGCCATGATATACTAGCATCTCTAACTGACGATGATACAAAGTTAGATGAAGTCTCCCTTGAAGTTTTGGCTCACATTTGGAAATCGAAAAATTCAAGTTCGGCGCAAGCTTTTTGCTGGAAGTTAATTCAAACTTGTCATCCTACTAAAGTTCACTTGGCAAAATTCGGAATTATTGAAGGAAGACATAATATTGTGTGCCCTTTATGGTTTATAGAAGAAAATGATGAAGCTCATTTGTTCATAGAATGCCCGATCAATCCCCATCTTTGGTACGAGGTTACCTCGTGGCTTGACATTATTTCTATTACTGAAAACATGTAAATCACTACTCATTTTTCTTCTTTCACTCATTCATTTGGTTTGAAGCATAAAGTCAAACTAGGTGGTCTTTTTTGGACACTTGTTTATTGGATCATTTGAAACTGCAAGAATAACATTCATTTTGAAGGTGTGTTTTGAAAAATTGGAACTTGCTAAAAAGAGTAAAAATACTTTTTTGGGACCGGTTGCAAGCTAAGTACAATGTGATTTCCTTCCCTTCTCGAATAACTTGGAGGATAAACTCGGGTACTGGTCTAAACGGTATAATTTAATTTTTCCACTCTCTGTTGTTAGAGGTTCTCTAGTATTGTTCTCTCTTTTGACATCTTTTTATATTAAGAATTGAATACCCTTGTACTCCTCGTTAATACATTTTGCTTATTAAAAAAAACTAATATATCAAAATCCAAATTCTAATTTCATATTAATATAATTATATCTACAAATTCAAATTCTGACTCTATAATTAATATATATTAAGAAAAATTTATACTCCATTATGGAGAATAATTATCTATCAATCCAAATTTTGATTAAAAAATTTAAACTTCAATTTCTCACTATTCACTCTTCTATTACTATATTATAAGATAATAACAATATTGAACTTTATGCAATATGTAACTCTTTAGAATTTAGATGTCAATAAATTATTGTTTTAAAAGAAAATGATTTGATTATTAGTAACTTTAAAATTGATTTATAAAACAATTTTCTAAAATCTATTCTTTTATTATATTATTATATAATTTATTTATTGAAGATTATAATCCATTAAAAAAATAGTTGGAACTAGATATAGTACAACATTGTTGAGATCACTCTTTTCTTTCTGCAAACTATGTTGAACTTCAACTATCCACTTTTTCAACTTCTCTTTTTCATTCTAACTTTTTCACTTCCAATTGCACTCTCTAAGCATGAAGCCATAGAATCATTGCTTCACCGCTTGGATTCCAAAAGGGCACTTCCATCCGTGCAAGAAGCCGCTGCTAGAGGTGTTCTCAAAAGACTTCTTCCCACCCATTTGTCCAGTTTTCAGTTCAAAATAGTTTCAAAGGTGGTTGATTCTTTTGGATTATGAATTCAATTTTGTGTTTGACTTTGTTTTTTGAATTGATTCTTACTTAGTTTCAGTTTTTTTTAAAATTTTGCTGAATTATACTTTTATAATGCTCTGATACAAACTATGAAGAGACAATCGTTTTTCCCCCATTTGTCACTTCTGTGTTAGTTGTTGACTTGGCCAATTGTGATTAACAGGTTGATTAAGCTCTTATAAAATAAGTGTTTATTATATTAGTACTTATGTATAAGCTATAAATAAGTTTTTTTCTTAAATAAGCTATTATGGAGAGTGTACTTACTAAAAAAATCACAATGATGATCTTGCGATAGTCACTATGCATACTAGTTTTGGTAGAAGCAGTAATGACTATGCTGTCATGTTGTCTTGGCAATGTAATTAGTGTTTATGTGTTTTGTTATTATTATTTTTAGAGTTAAATACATTTTTAGTACTGCAAAATTGGAAAATTTTGATTTTGTAGCTGCAAGAAATTCATCTGTTTTAAGTCCTTAAAACTTACAAAAATTGCGTGGTTTCAGTCCTGTTATCTTGATACGAGTTTGATGAGGAATAAAAACATACTATGTTTACTAAATGTAGGGCTAGAAATGAATAAAGTCTTACATGACCAAAATCAAATTTTGCCATTTTTATTGGGTTAAAAAGTGTATAACACTCATTTTTATCTATTCAGGGATTGCTGATTTTTATCTGTTCCTTTTTTCCTCGATTGAATGTAAAAGTATGATTTCTATATTTTCAGGATGTCTGTGATGGAGAAAGTTGTTTTATGATAAACAATCACGAAGAGACAAGGCATAATGGGCCTGAGATTATGTATGTCAAGTGAAATTTATACTGTATACTGGTTCATATTTGTTATTCCCTTTGGGTTCTTTTTCTTTAAATTGCGAGAATCTTGGGTTTCTTTTGTTTACAGCTTATTTTGATGATTTTTCTCTTTCTTTACGTATATTTCACTTGATTTTAATGTAGAAAATGCTAAGCAGCTTCATGATGACAATACTGTTTGAAAATATTAAATTGAACAAGTACTTTCATGTTCTGTATAATATCATGTATAAGAATATTCTATCATCAAATTGCTTGAAAATATAATTATACAAGGTTCTTGATCGATTGGCTTGTTTTCACTGTCTTTATCCTAAGTTATCGTTCATAGATACAGTCATTTGATCAGTTTTTCTTTCTTTTTTAATATGAATTGACATTGTATTGTTTATACATTTCTCAGTATTAGAGGAACCACTGGTGTTGAGATTGTGTCCGGCCTCCATTGGTATCTTAAGTATTGGTGCGGCGCTCATATTTCATGGGATAAAACAGGTGGCATTCAGACAACTTCGATCCCCAAGCCAGGGTCACTACCCCTTTTGAAAGATGATGGCGTGAAGATTAAACGTCCTGTTCCATGGAACTATTACCAAAATGTTGTGACTTCAAGTTGTGAGTACCAAAATCAGCTTTCTACGGAATAAAACATCTCTCACATTTTTCTGTAGTGCACAACTGTTTTCATACAAACTATAACCTGTTTTCATAAGCTATCCTGGAGAGCTTATGGAAATAAGCTGAAAACAACTTATAGACATGTTATAAGCTGTTTCTATAAGCTTTCCCAAAAAGTCTCACAAGTGCATGTGCAAGTAGATAAGTTCAAATAAGTCAGGTCAGGTCAAAGAAATATGGGATTTACAATTGACGTGCTTTTCACCCACGGGGGTGGGAGTAATGGCAATGGTCGTGTGCTAAATACGAGGCAAAACACATATTTAAGATGAAGCGTATTATTCCATCTGTGAGAGGTGTTATGTAATATCACATTCTTCTCGGTTCTTTGCAGATTCATTTGTTTGGTGGGATTGGGAAAGGTGGGAAAAAGAGGTAGACTGGATGGCACTTCAAGGGGTGAACCTGCCCTTGGCATTCACTGGGCAGGAAGCTATCTGGCAAAAGGTTTTTAAGGTAAGTGCTAGTTAGATGTTTGCAAATGGATGAATAGTTTCACATTTTCATCGAAGCTTCTTTCCTGAATCAGTAATTTGAGATATATTTGTACAGAAAATAGTAGAAATTTTTGTCTTCAGTCTTCACTTCCTCTCAGAACAAAAAAGAAAACTATAGTGTTAGTCTTTGAGAGTACTGAAAAAAATTAGTCAGGTCAACAATATTTTGATGGAATGCCAGGAGTTCTAGGGACACAATGTTGTAATTTATTCTCTTAAAAATCTATATAATAAATTTTTCTCTTGCTATAGTTATTTGACTAGTATCTTTTAACTATAGGATTTTAACATTAGTTCAGAAGATTTGAACAGTTTCTTTGGTGGACCTGCTTTCCTTGCTTGGGCGCGCATGGGAAATTTACACGGGTAGGTAAAAGTAGTAATTTAAACCCTGTCGTTGATATCCATTCTGAATTAAGACATCTTGTGTTTTGTGTTCATTATTCGTTAATTTTTCATATTCAACTACATTTTATATAATGACAAAAAAAGATTATGAGAACTATAGTGCTTAGAGATAAAAGAAGAAGAATAAAGAATTGAAATTGTTTGAGGTGACTTTAATTGTGCCGACCTTTAGTTCCATTCCAGCATTGAATTTTAGTTACAAATGGTATGATGTAAGAAGACGATTCTAAGTGACGGTTGAAATCAGAGACTTCACAACATTTGGTTCAAAGGTCTTTGTCATATGGAGAGAGAATTATGTTCAAAAGGAGCTCTAGGTTATGTTTCAGAGAGGGTCTGAGGTTTCACCGGGAAGTCTGAGCTTAGATGAAGCTTTAATTGTAAACAGGTTGAAGCTCTGAACTCTAGGTCAAGTTTTGAAGAGGAGCAGAGGGTTTCATTTAAAGATCTAACTCTAAGAGCCAGAGTGAAGCTTTGATCTAAATGGCTGTAGGGAGCATAAGAAACACACTCCTAGGCTGTGTTTAGACCTTTTTCCTTTCATTGCCATCACACTTGCTAACTTGTGAGTGAGCTCACGAGTTTGCGTGAGTCTAACTGAGTTAATTTGAGTCTACCCGAGTCTATGCAGAAATGAGTCTGTACGTGCTGACACCTTTTTTCTACCTAGACTTCATGAAATCCGAGTTTGGCATCAAGGATTGTGAACTGTAAAGGATATAGAGTCCTGCACTCCTTGGCATTGCCAATTTTCCTCCCCGATTCCAGACACTAAAATATTGTGAAAAAAAATTAGTGATGCTTTGGCAAATTTACTAATCGACTGCAAACTACAAGTTATATGTGGTGGATTCACATGAATATATGTGATAGAAAATGTACACATCGTAACAAGCCTGACACTGTTTCTCCTAAATTCAGGTTTGAAACTGCTAATGTAAAGAAAAAGTTCAGCTGGTAATTTTTTGCTAAATGTCATTTCTAATCTCTCTATTAAAAGGCTAAAAATGAGTAAGAAAACCACAAAAAATTACTAAACAATTTGATGCCTAAACTTCAGAGATTGGGATCAGAATCCAACGAGTAAAAACAGTTTCCATTATCCATCTTTGTATAATATAGCATGTGTCTGGATAATATGCAATTCTTTTAATCTTGCATTCGATGGTTGTTTTGAATAAAATGTAGCTGTTATCTTTTCAGGTGCTTTGGTTTCTAATGTGATCTATCTTTTCACAGATGGGGAGGGCCTTTATCTCAAAACTGGTTAGATCAACAATTGGTCTTACAGAAACAGATAATCTCTCGAATGCTGGAGCTAGGGATGACTCCAGGTATACTCATGCCATAAGACATGCAAATTTGTTTTATGAATTTCCTTGTTTGGCATCCATATTTACAGAGGGCAAAATGGTTTATAGTCTCAAATTCTATGATACATTTTTCTGAATTTAATGCTCTGATTTATCAATTATTTTTTTTTATGTTCTAGTGTTACCATCCTTCTCTGGAAATGTTCCGGCTGCATTGAGGAAGATATTTCCTTCTGCAAAAATAACCAGACTTGGTGACTGGTATTTCACTTCTCTTTTTGTAAGATTGTTCATTTCTCATGTAACTCATGTTTCGGTGTTAGTTTCTTTAGTATCCAGTTGCATGAGTTTGTATTCCTAGCACCGAAACATGTCTATAATGCTATTTTCAGTAATTGGCATGTTTTGAATTTATCGCTCATGTTCCAGCTTATACATTTTTTCCTTCCAATTATAGAGGTTTATCATTCCATGAATTTATCTATGAAACTGTTTCCTTAATATTGCTGCCAGGAACACCGTTGATGCTGATCCTCGCTGGTGCTGCACGTACCTTCTTGATCCCTCCGATCCTCGATTTGTTGAAATTGGGGAGGCGTTTATCCGCAAACAAATTAAAGGTGTGCCTAGTTTCACTCTTTTTCCTTTCTTTCTTGTGGACATCTTTTTCTTTGATTAATAAGGCTCCAATTTGTGTTACCTTTGAATGTGAAAGAACTTGACTAGTCTGTTGGGGCCAAGTCACTTTTTTCTTTGATTAGTAAGGCTCCAATTTTCAAAGGGGAAACCAAACATGTAAAAAAGTGAATTCTTGCTTTAAGTTCCTTTTATGTAATGCAGTATATACACCTTCATTTTTTTTCTCAAATCTATGAAACTCAACCATTATGCATTCCTAATAGGACAAAACTTCTAGTATTCGAGGATATTGGCCCAAATATTTTGTTTTCTTCCTTGTATTATCCATCTTAATTTTGACATATTTCCTTAAATTTTACAGAATATGGGGATGTAACAGACATATACAACTGGTAGATTCACTTGTCCTCAATACTTAATATTATTATTTTCTTAGACAATTTGGTCGCAAGTTGATTTTCTACCATATCTATTTGTCGTATTTCTTTTGATTGGCATTTCATCTTATATAATGTACAAGTTCATAAATCAAACTTGGCATGTTCTCTTGTTTATCAACTTTATAGGCCTCAACCACACAGTTTTTTTAACTGGACTGAAGTGAGTTTTTATTCTTGATTACTCTTGGTTGCTAAGATACATATTATATTGTTTACTGCAGTGACACCTTTAACGAAAACTCCCCGCCTACCAGTGATCCGGACTATATATCAACTCTTGGAGCTGCAGTATATCAAGGCATTACCAAGGGTGACAAAGATGCCGTGTGGTTAATGCAAGTATGCTTCAATTGATTCTTGATCTTTCTATTTCCTGTTTTAATTCCTTACATATCACTTATCCTAAATACATAACTCTTTTTTATAAACATTTCAATTTTGGAAGCAATTCTATTGTCCAATAAAGTCAGATGTTTCTTTTACTCTTAATCTTTTTACTTCTGCTGTGTGTGTTTTTCTTATCGGTTTGTGTTATCGAAGAGTTACAATTATCCTCTTTCCCATTTCTATTCATGAATATTTTGGTTTCATTTGTATAATGATGTTTAGCTGACGAATATTTATGACTTTGCAGGGCTGGCTATTCTACTCTGATTCATCATTCTGGAAGCCACCTCAAATGAAAGTATGAAATTCACCTTACTAGATATCTTCTATCTTCTTCAATATTTGTGTGCGCGTATGTGTTTTTGTCTTGGTTTTGGTTTAGCACACATGCCAATACAACAAAACATTTTCCCACTAGATTGGGTCACTATTTGGATCAAATGACACCATGATATTATGTTATGAACTATGCCTATAGATAAGCCATTTAATTGTACATCTTTTTTGATGGTTTGATCCAAGGTTCTAAATTGCAAGTTAATTCGCACTGTTGGAGTCGATCTTACGAGTTTACATGCCTTTATTTTCCATCTTCTCTATTTGTTGTCTTTGTTTCAGACACCGAGTTCTACTTCTCTATTTTTGCTTCTCGTTCTCGTGTGACAAGGGCTAAGGGAATGGGATGCAGTTAGCCATTGAGGCGTGGACTGTAGGTTGGGTAGAGAGTGTCGGATGTTGTTTAGGATTTGTGAATGAATGGCTGTGAATTTTACGTTACGCGAGGAGGATGCAGAAAAATGAAATTAAATTTACTGATGATTTTTTTGTTAAAAATGTACTTTTTAAATATATTACATCATTATTATTTTCAATTTTAGTTGTAATTTAATGAATGTTGTTTTTCTATTTTTTTTACTATTGTATTTATATTTTTTTGTAAGATCTTGCTTTTTGTGCTACGGTGTCACGATCCTACATTGAAATATATGTTTTTCCTCCATCAAGGACTCTATAATTCTCAAATATCTCTCTCCTCCTCCTCGTCTCTGGTTCATTAGCTAGCACCAAGAATTACAGAATGATTTTTTTTTACTATGTCTGATACTATTTGCAGGCACTTTTACAATCTGTTCCAGTTGGGAAAATGATCGTTCTTGATCTATTTGCTGAAGTAAAACCAATATGGAAAACTTCCTCTCAGTTTTATGGTACTCCTTATATATGGTAATTTTCTCTTTGATAGCTCATGTTATTTGAAGAATGAAGATATATGATGTTCTAAACAACAATCATGCTTTCTCGATCTTACTTTGCTCCAGGTGCATGCTACATAATTTTGGTGGTAATCTTGAAATGTACGGTGTTTTGGATGCAATTGGTTCAGGGCCTGTTGATGCTCGTGTCAGTTCAAACTCGACAATGGTACAACTATTGTTTACATCGACAATTTTCAAGTTCTTATATGTTAGAAACTTGAAAGACTTGAGCAATGCATATCGATTCTTCATTTTGTTGGCATAATACTTTTTCAGAATTATGATTGCAAATTTTTTAGCTGTTGCGTTTCCTGATATATTGCAGCTAAATTCTGATTTTTAAACTTGTCTTACTAATGTTCTATGCAGGTAGGTGTTGGTATGTGCATGGAAGGGATAGAGCACAATCCTATTGTTTTCGAGCTAATGTCTGAAATGGCATTTCGTGATGAGAAAGTTAAAATTAATGTAATGTTGTTATATGCTATTATGCTCTCTTCAAGTACATACTTTGAAATTTGTATTTACTAGTTTTTTTTCGCATTCTAATCCGTGGAAACTATTTGGCCGGCAATGAATCACATAAGCTTATAAGGTCTTTTCTTATGTGAAGAATCATAAATTTATTTTTCTTGCAGGAATGGCTCAAGAGTTATTCCCATAGACGATATGGTAAAGCAATTCATCAAGTCGATGCTGCATGGGAGATCCTTTATCATACAATATACAACTGTACTGACGGAATTGCTGTATGTATTTTATGCGCTTATTTCTGTTTAAGATTACTTCATCATCTTTCTGGTGGTTTAGTATATTTTATGTCCACACCATCATCTGACTTTGTTACTGATTCCGACCAACACATAAATTTATGGCAGGATCATAACCATGATTATATTGCAATGCTTCCTGACTGGGATCCATCCACAAACAATAAATCTGGTATGTTAAACCATCAAAAGAAAATTTACTTCATGCCCCCTGGAAATAGACGATACTTATTCCAGCAAACACCAGCTGGTATGCCACAGGCTCATTTGTGGTATCCTCCCGAAGACGTGATCAAAGCATTACAACTATTCCTAGCCGGTGGAAAGAATCTCACAGGAAGTCTCACATATAGGTAATCTATTCGGCTTAGCATATGCTACTCGCTCCGTCTCACAACAACTGACCTATTTGCGAAAATGAGTATCACTTTTGCATGAAGCTGCAGAAATGGTGCACACATAACGTGAACGTGTGATAATAATAACACTGTTATCTTTTTAACAGGTATGACCTTGTTGATTTGACACGACAAGTATTATCGAAATTTGCAAACCAAATATACATCAAGGCAGTTACATCGTTTCAGATAAAGAATATTGATGCTTTGCAGTTGAACAGCCATAAGTTTCTTCAACTGATAAAAGATATTGATTTATTGCTTGCTTCTGATGATAACTTCCTTCTTGGAACATGGCTCGAGAGTGCCAAGAAACTCGCAGTAAATCCAAGTGAGTTGAAGCAGGTGAGGACATATTGTTTTCGCAAATACTTGAAACTGATGCATTTTTCGTCCAATAAAGTAGTTCTCATTTTGTTATTGTTTAGACAACTTTCGAGTAAATAAATTGTACGGTTTACCGTTTCTCTTCAGTATGAATGGAATGCTAGGACACAAGTGACTATGTGGTTTGACACAAATGAAACTACTCAGAGCAAGCTCCACGATTACGGTAAAACACATCATGAAACTTTGTGATGCTTAATTTCATTCTTAATTTTGGTTTTGATGATTTTGTTTCCGCGTGGTTTCTGATTAGCTAACAAATTTTGGAGCGGGATTCTGGAAAACTACTATCTCCCACGAGCTTCAACCTATTTTAGTCATTTATCAGAAAGCTTAAGACACAACGAGAAGTTCAAGTTGATCGATTGGCGAAAACAATGGATTCCAATGTCGAACAAATGGCAAGAAGGTAATGAGCTATATCCAGTTAAGGCCAAAGGAGATGCTCTAGCAATTTCGCAATCTCTCTATGAAAAGTATTTTTCATAAAAATCACAACGAAGATGCAAAAGTAATAACAAGTCCATCATTTCAAATAGCAGTGTTAAGCACTGGTTGTTGTTGTGTTCATGTAATATTCACAATTATGCTGCTAATACTTGGTTGTGACAATGACATTATCTCAGTGATTGGAATTTCTGTCATATTTTTTTCAATTTCGACTAAATTATGCACCTGCATTTCTTGAAATTGAAAAATAATAGATGGTTGTGACGATGAGGCGGTATAAAAATACATTACTTATAATTATTGATGTGACCAAAAATCGAAAATAAAATAATAAAAATACAATACTGCACACGAAACTGTATAGAAATACGGTTTCGGACTAAATTTTTAATAAACCAAATAATTTTTTTTGAAGACCAGTTTTTTTTTTCATTAAAAGTTTGAAGTGCACTAAAATACAAATAAAATTCCCATAAAAAGTACAAATATGCTTACTAATCAAAAGATACATTGAATATGTAGAAAAAGTAATGTATTTGCACATGTTTGAAAAATAAAAATATCTAAGAAACCAAAAGCAAGTAAATAACATAGACATTTTCATGCCACTACCTCACAAAGACAAAAATGATTTGTCTCCATTAGTCACAATTTGTGTGGATAGTATCATATTAGAAATCATATTACCATATTTCAATGATCTTTTCCCAAGGAAAAAAAACATAGTAACACAAATTCAATGGCTCTTTCTTGTTACACCTTCATCACTCCTTCTATACCCTCTCTTTCTCTACACAATCATCATTCATCAAAGCTTCCCCTTAGAGTTTCTTATATAAATGCTTCCTTAAACTCTTCTGATTCAAAGGCACCATCATCATCATCATCATCTTCTTCTTCTTCACCACAAAGTGTGCCATCTTCAACCCCTTATGTTGAGTCTAGGCCACATGAGCCTGCCTTTAACTATGCCTTTGCTAACACTAATGGCAACCCACTTTTTAGGATGCTTCAAAATACAGAATCTTCCATTGAAAGGGTATTTTGATCATTTTTCGTTTGTTATTGTTCTTGTTATTTTGATCTAGTTACATTAATATTTGTTACTTTTGAAATTAGTTATAATATCATGGACTATATTCATATGGTCTACATATTATAGGAACAAGAATCAACATATTTTAGGGACTATTTGAAAACAATGATGACCAATAGTAAACATTCCTAGGTTTTAGGGACTAAAATCAAATAAAACTTTTTGCAGGGACTAAAGGCAAAGACTTGGGTATTTACATAAAGAAAAAAGATATTTAAAACACATTTATACTTGAATGTAAGTTAATGTTTACTTTAGTTTATTCATGGTGAAGAATAGCTCTTGCATACCTTTAAATTCTGGTCATTGCGGTTGCTGTGATGTACATGGTAGCCGTCGCGGCGTGAAATTTGATTGACAGGTGTTTTAAAGACACGGTTGAAAAACACTTAATGTTAAGATTTTTTATCATATGAGAAGTAAATTAAGTTGAGATTTTGAAATTTTAAGTTTTGATGAAAAAACTTCAAGAAACACGAGCGAAATTGTCAGATAGAGTTCCTAATGCAGTCAAACGTGTGATTTTAAATCACATTGTAATTGCGGTCTAATGCGGTTGGAGAGACTACCGTATCAGCAATATTGCGGCCGCACAATTTAAAAGCATGCCTGTGATTGTCATGATATTCAAATTTAAAATAGACTTATTGCTGATGCCAATTGAGATGACAGTGATCAAAGTATTTCGCAATATGAGAAATTCTCATGCTTTTATTTTATGATATGAAATCAAAATTCTCATGCTTTTATTCTGAACAAAGTGATATATTACTAGTATGTATTACCTTTTCTGATTAAAATCTTCTTGGTTTTGTGTTGATCAGGTGATTTTCGACTTCCGTTTTCTGGCACTCTTTGCTGTTGCAGGCTCCTTGGCTGGCTCACTCCTCTGCTTTCTAAATGTATATTTTCTTAACACCTTTAGTAAAAGATCAACAAGATGCTAAAAAAATATTTGTCCGTAGAAAAATCAAGGGTTTGTTTGGATTAGGTCATTGTCTACCTGCATAAGTACTTGCGAAACTGTTTGAAACAGGTTATGGAAACAGCCTATGACACATCTATGCGCTGTTTTCATCTTATTTCGATAACCTCTTCAAGATAGCTTATAACAACAACTTATAGCTTATATGAAAATTGTTTGGTTTTGTTTTAGTTTTCGTGATAATGTCGGGTAAAATTTAACACGAATTAAGTTTCATATATTTGACTGTGTATTAGGGTTGTGTTTATATTGTTGGTGCATACAAAGTGTATTGGACAAGCTGTGTCAAAGGAGTTCACACCGGAAAGATGGTTCTGCTTCTGGTCGAAGCAATTGGTAATTTATGATACTTCATACATACTCTAGTTTTTTTCAATGTTAGCCTTTACTTAAGTTTTTGTCGAAATTTCTTATACGACTTGGTTTACTACTTTCATTCGTCTTTTTTTTCCTGCTAATAAAATGGATGAATCTTGTTGCTGCAGATGTTTATCTTGCTGGTACTGTTATGTTGATTTTCGGTATGGGCTTATATGGGCTGTTCATCAGCAACACGCCTCCTGATGTGCCACCTTCTGTCGACCGTGCCCTCAAAGGATCTTCTCTCTTTGGAATGTTTGCTTTGAAGGTAATCATAAATCCTACAATTTTGTAGCCGAGGATGGTTGCGATTATCTTAACTGTTGAATCATCGTAACCAACATGTATATATTGTCGTCTTTTCAGGAGAGACCTAAATGGATGAAAATAAGCTCACTTGACGAATTGAAAACGAAAGTAGGGCATGTTATTGTAATGATTCTTCTTGTAAAAATGTTTGAGAGGAGCAAAATGGTTGTAATTGCAACAGGTTTAGACTTGCTTAGTTACTCAGTATGTATTTTCTTGTCATCAGCATCTTTGTATATTCTTCATAATCTACATAAGCAAGATTAGAATGTAGTAGGTATTGTAATATTCTGAATTCATATATATGTTAATGGAGAATCATATGCTCTTAATCTCTTTTAAAGTTCAGCTATAAAATACAACTTCCTTACTTGCTGAATCGCTTTAACAAAATCAAAACAAGATGGCTGCAGCTGCAACTATGATAGGAGGTGCTTTTCTCTCTGCAACGGTTCAAACCTTACTTGAGAAACTTGCCTCAATAGAGTTTTTTGATTACATCCGAAACACCAAACTGGATGTCTCCCTCTTGAGAAAGTTACAAACAACCCTGCTCACTCTCCAGGCTGTGTTGGATGATGCAGAAGAGAGGCAGATCAACAATCTTGCTGTCAAAAAATGGCTAGATGACTTGAAAGATGTTGTCTTAGATGCTGAGGATTTGGTCAATCAAATAAGTTATGATTCACTTTGTTGTGGATGGCCGAGGGCTTCCTTGATTGTTCTCAAGGGGGTAAATTGGCGGAGAAACTAGGTGATGACTGCTTTACTGAATTTTT
The DNA here is from genome assembly GCF_024323335.1 of Lathyrus oleraceus. NCBI lineage: Eukaryota > Viridiplantae > Streptophyta > Magnoliopsida > Fabales > Fabaceae > Lathyrus > Lathyrus oleraceus. Next base: position 487,187,066 of record NC_066583.1, read on the forward strand.
GTCTAGATCCTTAATTCAACAATCAAACGATGGTGCTCGTGGAAAATTGTTTTTCATGCATGACCTTATCAACGACTTAGCCACAACGGTATCTGGAAAAATTTGTTGTCGGTCTGAATGTGGTGATATCTCTGAAAATGTTTGTCATTTATCATATATTCAAGACAAGTATGATATTTTCTCGAAGTTTAGGCCTTTCTACAATTTTAAATGCTTGCGAAGCTTCCTACCCATTACTTCATGGAGGTCAGATAATTACTTATCCATCAAGGCGGTTGATGATCTGCTACCATTATTCAAAAGGTTGCGTGTGTTGTCTCTATCAAAGTATGTAAACATCACCAAGCTACCGGATTCAATCAGCAATTTGGTGCAATTGCGTTATCTAGATTTATCCTTCACTAAAATCAAAAGTTTGCCTGATACAGGATGTAACCTTTACAATTTGCTGACCTTGATTTTATTAGATTGTGTGTGTCTCACTGAATTGCCACTCCACATGGAAACCTTAATCAGTTTACGTCACCTTGATATAAGTGGGACTGACATAAAAGAGTTGCCTATGGAAATTGACAGACTAGAAAACCTCCAAACTTCGTCATTGTGAAAGACTTGAGTCATTACCAGAAAGCAGCCTCCCTACCTCTCTTAAGCAACTGACTATCAGAGATTGCCCATTGTTAGAAGAAAGGTATAAAAGGAAGGAAAATTGGTCCAAAATTGCTTACATTCCTTTCATCAAAATAAATGACCAAGTCACAATATGATGACAAGCTGCCTTCCTGTTGTTTCAGGTATGATTTTCTCTTTCATACTTGTTTATTTATGTATAACTGGGAAATTCAACTGTGGTACTTAATTTTATTAATTGAATTGTCACCAACAATATTGAAAAGGAAAGTCATTTTTCGTATTCTTTTCAGGAGAGGCCTGATAAGTGGATGAAAAACAGACAGTTTGATGAATTGAAGATAAAAGGGGTGCCGTGCATGCTATTGTTGTGGTTCTTCTTGTAAACTTGTATCAAATTCATTGCAATTTCGTATTATCAATACAAGTCTTGATGATTATATTATTATTTAATTTACTTATTCATCAAGCAACATAAGAATGTAAAAAAGAACAGTTTAATTTAGTTAGTCAAACAAAAAAAGTTTAATACAGACTTGGGTTTTTTGTTTTAGGACTCAAACAAAGACTTAGTATAGAAGTATTAAAATGACAATTGACTTTTGACTTTGGAAGTTATTGAATATTTCAATTTGCACTGCCAACCATCCAAAAACAGAAGTATTGTCCATTCATTCATATTGCAGTTACTATTATCCTTCAATCTTCATAGCAATATGGCTGCAACTGTGGTAGGAGGCGCATTTCTCTCGGCTACGATTCAAATCATAGCAGAAAGGCTTACCTCATCGGAGTTTCGTGTTTTCATCAGAAACGCAAAGTTCAATTACTCGCTACTGGAAGAGTTGAAAACAACACTATCAGCTCTTCAAGCTGTGCTGGTTGATGCAGAACAGAAGCAGTTCAAGGATCTTCATGTTAAACAATGGCTTGAAGACTTGAAAGATGCAATATTTGATGCTGAAGATTTGCTCAACTTAATCAGCTACGATGCCATACGATGCAAGGTGGAGAACACACCCGTTGATCAGCCGAAGTACTTGCCTTCCAAATCTATAAATATCAATTCCAAGATGGAGAAGATGTGTAAAAGGTTGCAAACTTTTGTCCAGCTGAAAAACATCCTTGGCTTGCAGAGAAGTGTAAGTGGTAGAGATTCTTACAGAACTCCTTCATGTTCAGTGGTAAATGAATCCGTCGTGGTGGGTAGGAATGATGATAAAAATACACTCATCAATATGCTGGTATCAGACTGTGGCACCAGCAGAAATAATAACTTAGGTGTTGTTGCAGTTTTGGGTATGGGAGGTGTCGGCAAAACTACTCTTGCGCAACTTGTTTACAATGACGAAAAAGTTCAACAGCATTTTGATTTCAAAGCATGGGTTTGTGTATCCGAGAACTTCGATGCTGTGAGAGTAACCAAGACCCTCCTTGAATCTGTTGTTAGAAATACAACATCTGCTGCTTCAAAGGTCTGGGAAAGTGATAATCTTGATATCCTTCGAGTTGAATTAAAGAAAAACTTGAGGGAGAAAAGATTTTTGTTTGTGTTCGACGATCTATGGAATGAAAATTACAATGATTGGGATGAGCTGGTAAGTCCCCTCATTGATGGAAAACCTGGAAGTTCGGTGATTATAACTACACGCCAACAAAAAGTTGCAGCGATGGCACACACATTTCCAATTCATAAATTAGACCCTCTGTCACAAGAAGAATGTTGGTCTTTACTATCAAAGCATGCATTGGGAAGTGATGAATTTCACGATAGTAAAAACACAGCCCTTGAAGAACTTGGCAGGAAGATTGCACGAAAGTGTGGCGGATTGCCAATAGCTGCTAAAACACTAGGAGGTCTTCTACGTTCGAGGGTAGACAAAAGGGAGTGGACTGCAATTTTGAACAGCAATGTATGGAATTTACCAAATGATAATATTATGCCTGCTTTGCATTTGAGTTATCATTATCTTCCGTCTCATTTGAAAAGATGTTTTGCATATTGTTCAATTTTTCCAAAGGACTATCCACTTGATAGGAAGAAATTGGTTTTGTTGTGGATGGCAGAAGGCTTCCTTGATTGTTCTCAAGGGGGGAAATCGGCGGAGGAATTAGGTGATGATTGCTTTGATGAATTGTTATCCAGATCGCTAATTCAACAATCAAATGATGATGCTCGTGGAAAAATGTTTTTCATGCATGAACTTCTCAACGATTTAGCTACAGTCGTATCTGGAAAAAGTTGTTCAAGGTTTGAAAGTGGTGACATCTCTGAAAAGGTTCGTTATTTGTCATATAATCAAGAAGGGTATGATACTCTCACAAAGTTCCCTATCCATTTCAAATGCTTGAGAAGCTTCTTACCCATCTACTATTGGAGGTTACACATTTACTTATCCATGAAGGTGGTTGATGATTTGCTACCAACACTCAAGTGGTTGCGTGTGTTATCTCTATCAGAGTATACAAACATCACCAAACTACCCGATTCTGTTGGCAATTTGAAGCAATTGCGGTATCTAGACCTCTCCTACACTAAGATACAAAGCTTGCCAGATACAGTATGTAAACTTTACAATTTACAAAGCTTGATTTTATTAGGTTGCATGTGTCTCACTGAATTGCCAATTCATGTGGGAAATTTAATCAGTTTACGTCATCTCGATATAAGTGGTACCGATATAAAGGAATTGCCAATAGAAATTTGTGGACTAGAAAACCTTCAAACTTTAACTGTTTTTATAGTGGGGAAGCGACGTATAGGGTTATCTATCAAAGAGCTTAAGAACTTCCCTCATCTACAAGGAAAACTTACAATTAAGAACCTGCATAATGTCATCGATGCCAAGGAGGCACATGATGCCAACTTGAAAAACAAAGAGAAAATTGAAGACTTAGAACTTCTCTGGGGAAAACATAGTGAAGACTCGCTAAAAGTGAAAATGATGCTTGATATGTTGCAACCATCAACGAACCTGAAGAGCCTTAAAATTGATTTGTATGGTGGGACAAGCTTTCCAAGTTGGTTGGGAGATTCTTCTTTTTCTAACATGGTGTCCCTTTGCATAAGTAACTGTGAATATTGTGTGACGCTTCCACCGTTGGGGCAGCTAGCTTCTCTCAAGGACCTAGAGATATATGGTATGAAGATGTTGGAGACAATTGGCCAAGAGTTCTACTATGTCCAGGCAGGAGAAGGTTCCATTTCTTCCTTCCAACCATTTCCATCCCTCGAGCTTATGAAATTTCACGACATGCCAAATTGGAAGGAATGGCTTTCTTTTGAAGGAAGCAATTTTGCTTTTCCACGTCTTAAAACTCTCGAGTTACATAAATGTCCCGAGCTTAGGCGACATTTTCCTAGTCACCTTTATTCCATAGAAGAAATTGAAATAGAAGGTTGCGGTCATCTATTGGAAACACTACCTACTATGCATTGGCTTCTGTCAATTAAAGAAATAAAAATTAGGGGAGATTTAGATTTTGAGGGGTTTAGTGAAAGAATCCAATGGCCGTTGCTTGAAAGTGATTCTCCGTGCTTGCTGCAGAGTGTTGCGATTGACAGTTGTTTGACGCTATCGTCTCTGCCAAAGATGATTATGAGCAGCAGCTGTCTTCAATACTTGCATCTCTATCAAATTCCGTCTCTCATTTCATTTCCGACAGATGGTCTACCTACGTCACTGCAGTCAATTAGTATTCACTATTGCCCGAATTTAGCATTCATGCCTACTGAAACATGGAGCAATTACACGTCACTTATGAGTTTGACAATATTGAGTAGCTGCGACGCACTTACATCCTTTCAACTTGATGGTTTCCCTGCGCTCCAAATGCTTCACGTTGGTTATTGTAGGAGTCTGGATTCAATTTCTATTTCAGAAAATCCTTCATGTCATCCAACAAGACTCCAATCACTTGAAATCAGATCGCACGATTCAATTGGATTGTTTCAAGTCAAGCTTAAGATGGACATTCTCACTGCTCTTGAACATTTGGTTTTGGAATGTGGAGAGTTGTCCTTTCATGAAGGAGTTCGTCTACCTCCCAGTCTGCAATCAATTGATATTCAGTTCTTAAAAACAACTCCGTCTGTAACGGAATGGAGTCTTGAAAGCCTCGCTGCTCTTTCAAGTTTGAGTATTGGAGGCTGCGATGATATTGTTAACACCTTGTTAAAGGAGCCGTTGCTACCCATCTCCGTTGTGTCTCTGACTATCAGATATCTCTATAAAATGACATCCTTTCAAGGAAACGGGCTTCAGCACCTCTCCTCTCTCGAAAATCTCCACTTTCGTAACTGTCAACAGCTCGAGTCATTTCCGGAAAACTACCTCCCTTCCTCGCTGAAATCGCTTCAATTTTGGTTTTGTCCAAGACTTGAGTCGTTACCAGAAGAAAGCCTCCCCGATTCTCTCAAGCTGCTGGTCATTTCGAGATGCCCTGCATTAGAAGAAAGGTATAATAGGAAGGAACATTGGTCGAAAATTGCTCACATCCCTGTCATAGAAATAGATGGACATGTGACAATATGAAGGTTGTATGTTTCATAGCCGATAAATAAACAACTAACCAAACATTCATAATCAATAGCCTTCTTATAAAATCTTCTTATGTATCTTTTTATACTACTAACCTTTTGTTTCTTGTCCGCCTTTAATTTTTCAGCTAGTATCGAAGCATGAAGTTCTAACTAGTTCATCTCCCTGTCAATTGTGAAAATTTCCTCCTTCACAAATACCATTCTATCGTTTATAATTTTCGTTCGTTGAAGAGCAATATGTTGATTTTGTATTGTGATAGAGTACATCATTTTAAATACTACTTTAGTCGTTAGCAACGTTTGCATCTTATCCATATCATTCAAAGGAAGGTCGTGTTGCTCTTTGAAGGTCGTGTTGCTTCATCATAAGTCATTTATCCATAGGGCCACCTAACGGATCAGGCTATGAAAAGGTATCACCCATGCAACAACAATAAAAAAAAAGAATGGAGAAAAAAATAAAGTAAAGAACGATAAAGGAGACAAGAATTGATTAAATTATGTCGAGTTTCTCTTTGCCCTCAAATAATTTCTTATTCACTTTACAACTGCAAAATACTGTGTATACAATGTTATGAATGCTCTATTCACTTCATTACAAGAATAAAAGTTACTCCCTCTATTTATAGATTTAAGTTAATTTGGACCTCAAACCAAAGTCCAAAACTATAAAAGCCTAAAATAGCTAACACTACTAAACTAGGTCTAAGTCAAAATTATGTGTGAAGCAACATGCTTCGATACTTCGACACACTAACACAACTCAATACACTAGGTGATTCGACACTTCCTTGCTTCTGTCGAGCAACCTGCTTCGACACAAGGAATTACAATTCAACACACCACCTAATTCATTGTGTCTAAGCTATTTACATTCATCATAGCTCTTAGTCTTCTGAACACTTCGACCTGCACTCCTTTCGTCACGATGTCTGCAATCTGATTCTCAGTTCTGTAGTGTTCCACATTCATCTTCCCATCTGCTACCTGCTCTCGAAGATAATGGAATCTCATCTCGATGTGCTTGATTCGACCATGTGTTATCGGATTCTTCGCCAGATTGATAGCAACATGCTGTCGATCTTCATGGTAATTGCTCCATGACTCTTCGCTGTTATCTCTTCGATCAGATTCACCATCCACATTGCTTGACATGCACAAAGAGAAACAACTATGTATTCTGCTTCGCACAACGATAATGCCACTACTGACTCTTTTCTCGAACTCCAAGCAACTGGTGTACCACCTAGCATAAACACATAGCCAGCTATGGATTTTCGATCTTCATTGCATTCTTTTCCTTCATCCGCTGAAGGAAACAAAATGCCATAGTTGAGAGTTCCTTTCAGATACCTTAATATCCTCTTTGTCGCTGCTAGATGTGATACCTTTGGCTTCTACATGAAACTACTCACCATGCCTACACTATATGCTAAGTTAGACCTTGTGTGACAAAGGTATCGAAGTGATCCAATAAGTCTTATATATTGGGTTGGGTCGACATCATCTTCATCTGAATCTTTTGACAATTGTAATCTAGGCTCAATTGGAGTCGAAGTTGGGTTGCAATCTTGCATCTCAAATCTCTTGAGTATTTCGCCTGCATACCTTCTTTGGTGCATCATCAAACCTCTACCACTCTTGTAGAATTAGATGCCAATGAAGTATGAAATGTCACCCAGATCTGACATTTCGAATTCCTTGTTGAGATCACCTTTGAAGTCTTCGATCTCCTTCTTGCAGCTACCTGTTATCAACAAGTCATCGACATAAATACATAGTATAAGAAATTCACTCTTGCTTCTTCTTACATATACTCCATGTTCAGATTTGCACTTCACAAATTCCTTATCCCTTAGAAAACCATCTATCTTCTTATTCTAAGCTCTTGGAGCTTGTTTAAATCCGTACGGGGTTTTACGCAACCTGTACACGTTTCTTTCTTCGCCTTGTTTTACAAACCCAACTGGTTGTACAACATAAACTTCTTCTTCTAAGGGGTCATTCCAGAATTCACATTTCACATCCATCTAACACATATTCCAGTTGTTTATATTTGATAGACCAATAACCAACCTGATTGTTTCGATCCTAGAACCAGGTACAAAAACTTCATCGAAGTCGATTCCTTCTTTCTGAAGAAATCCTTTCGCCATAAGTCTCGCCTTGTGTTGAGTCACTTCTCCTTTGGGATTCAACTTCACCTTGTATGCCCACTTCACATTGATTGCCTTCTTGTCTTGGGGCAATTCGACAAGTGACCAAGTGTTGTTGACTTCGATTGACTTCAGTTCTTTGTTCATTGCTTTCATCCACTTCGAATCTTTCAATGCCTCAACTGTATTGACAGGTTCCACATCTGCGTAGAAAGCATAATGTACCAGCTCACCTTCTTCATTGACCACATCATTTGATGTAATCTCACATTCTTTCAACCTTGCAAGCATGTGTCTTGTTCTTGAAGGTATGCTTGGTCCTGCTTCACCTCTGAATTCTTCCTGTCGAACTTCTCTTTCGACTTCACTAGCTGGTTCATCATAAAAGATTCTCACTGAATCTTTCTTGACATTCTCAGTCCAATCCCACACCTTAAGCTCATCTATGATCACCTCCCTACTGATCACCACTTGCTTATTCACTAGGTCGAACAACTTGTACCTCCATTCGAATGATATCCTATCAGGATCATCTGACTCGACTTATCATAAAGTTTTCTTCTCAACTGATCTAGCACATGCCTATGTGTTATAGATCCAAACACCCTTAGATGAATCAAGCTAGGCTTGACACCAGACCAACATTCTTCTAGTGTGATTCCTTCTAGCTTCTTCGTCGGACATCTGTTCAGGATATATGTCGCAGTCGCCACAACTTCTCCCCATAGTTCTTTGGGTAGATGCTTGCCTTTCAACATACTTTTAACCATATTCATGATGGTTATATTCTTCCTTTCTGCGACTCCATTCTGCTGTGAAGTGTAGGATGGGACCACCTCATGCATAATCCATTCTTTCACACATAATGCGTCGAAGTCTTTCGATACATATTCTCCACCACCATCAGTCCTCAAAATCTTGATCTTTCAACCATAGATTTAAACTTGGCAAATACCTCGATCACTTCACTTTTCTTCTTGATCAGGTAAGACCACAGTTTTCGACTGAAATCATCTATGAATGTAACAAAATATTTGTTACCTCCAATCGAATCCACCTGGAGAGGACCACATACATCAGAGTATATGACTTCAAGAATTGTCTTCGACCTGCTTCCTGCATCCTTACTGAAGTTGTTCTTATGCTGCTTCTCCTACACGCATTCTTCACACGCTTCGTTTGGAATGTCGATTTCTGGTAACCATGAAACCCTATTTCTTCTCTTCAAATCTCTGATTTCTTTAAAATTGAGATGTCCAAGTCTATAATTCTATATCTATTCATCTTTGCTGGCTACTGTTGCAAGGCACTTATGCTCCATCACATTTAGCTCAATCTTGAAGATTATATTCTGAGACATTGGAGCCTTCAAGATCAACCTTCCATTTGAGTCGAGAACTCTCATCATCTTGTCTTTGATCGACACCTTGTAGTTCTTTTCGACTAACTGCCCTATGCTGAGAAAATTACTCTTCATGCCTGGTATGTACAACACATTTGAAATTAATGACCTCTTGCCATCTTTCCTCATAATCAGAACATCACCAACACCTTCAACTGCTAGAGTGTTGTCATTTGCAAATTTCACCATGTTCTTCATTGAGGGATTTATGTTGAAAAATCAATCTTTTCTTCCAGACATGTGTGATGAGCATCCTGAGTCCAAGTACCACTGATCCTTGAATCTCTCTTCATCTTTTGTTGTAACCATCATCAACGTCTCTTCTTCTTCATGTTTCGCCAACTTCGCATAAGTTTCTTGATTCTTCTGCTTTTCTGGACAATCACTAGAATAATGACCATACCTTTGACAATTGTAACATTAAATGTGACTCTTTTCTAGCTTTTAACCACCACCTCTTCCTCTACCTGCAACACCACGTCTTTGGTTGCCTTGGTTCCAGGGTTTTCTCTGATTCAACCAGTTTCCTTCTTGCTGATTTCGACCAGTCGAATTGTTGTAACCTCCTATTCCTTTATTACCATTCCAACTTCCTTTGCCTTTTCTTTCTTTTGTTGATTACGCCTGCAAAGCCATATCACTCTTCGACTTTCCTACAAATCTTTCAACCATTCTTTATTCATGAGATTCAAGCGTCACTTGAAGCTCTTCCTTTGTCAGTTTTGACAAATCTTTCGACTCTTCTATGGCTACTACCACGTGGTCGAACTTTGGAGCCAATGACCTCAAGATCTTTCCAACAACATATCTTAATATCAACACTTCTCCACATACCTTCATTTGATTCACCAGTTTCGTAACCTTGGTGAAGAAATCAATTATGCTTTCATTGTCTTCCATTTGAAGCAATTCATACGTCCTTTTGTGAGAATGTAACCTCACCTCTTTCACCTTCTCCGCGCCTCCAAATGATTTCTCTAGAATTTCCCATGCTTCTTTCGCTGACTCTGCATCACTAAGCTTTTCAAAGTTATCCGCATCAACACATTTATGGATTATAAAGAGAGCTTTATAATCTTTCTTCTTCATTTCTTTATGTGCAACCTTTTCTTGATCTGTCGCGTCTTCTACAAGCGTTACTACTCCTTCCTGCACAAGAACCTAAAGATCTTGATAACAGAACAAAACCTTTATCTGCTTGCACCAATTCTCATAATTGTTGTTATTGAGAATTAGAAGATTTGCTGGAAAATGCTCGTTTGGATGATCCGTTGCCATGGTGGTTTTCTTCCTACAAATCGTTTCAACCGGAGATCTTGATACCAGATGTTGGAAATCCCCCATAACCTATGGAAAATTTCAATCAATCTTGATGAAAAAGATTGTTATCACCCACACAACAACAATAAAAAAGAAGAACAATGGAGAAAGAAAGAAAGTAAAGAACGATGAAAGAGAAGAAAAATTAAATTCTGCAGAGTTTGTCTCTGCCCACAAATAGTGAAAAATTTCTTATTCACTTTGCAACTGCAAAATACTATGAATACAATGTTATGAATGCTTTATTCACTTCATTACAAGAATAAGGGTTACTCCCTCTATTTATAGATTTAGGTTAACTTGGACCTCAAGCCAAAACCCAAAATTATAAAAGCCCCAATATATAAAAGTCCAAAATAACTATCACTACTAAAATGGGCCTAAGTCAAAATTCTGTGTGAAGCAACATGTTTCGACACTTCGACACACTAACCCAACTCAACACACTAGGTGATTCGACACTTCTTTGCTCCTGTCGAGAAACCTGCTTCGACACAAGGAATTACAATTCAACAAAGACATCTTCCATTGACTTTGGGATTTCCCTTTGCATCATTGTATCGTGTTGCAAAAGATAATCCAACGCATTGCACCCTTAAATGTAATTGAGTCGTGTTGAATTTTATTTATTTTATGAGAAATGGAAAATATCAATAAAACTCAAAGGAAAGAGAAAAGAGGTAAGGAAGTCGGTTAAGAAATGAGAAAATATTAGCATCAACGAGAACCATTTTGATTATTCTTTGCATGAATGAGTGTTATTATCTAAAGATGACTAGCGACTGATTTTAATTAAAAAAAATAAGTTTTCAATTAATGTGCTTGTAACACCTCAGTTTTTATTTTTTGTCTGAATTAATTAAACTATTATAATTATTTGTGTGTTGGTGCAACCGTTAATTATTTGGTTGAATAATAGAAATAGGATTATAGAGTATGTGTCATTGAGATAAGAGAATAATTTAGAGTTATTTTAGATAATTAAAATAATAATGATTTACTTGATTATTTAATTAAATGAAAAAAATAGGGACTTCAGGTCAAAAGTGAAATTTTAAAGGAATAGGAGGGAGCAAGGAGTAAGAGAAAAATTAGTGGTGGAGTTAAGTTGTAATTTTATAAAGATATGAACCTAACTATTTAAATTAAAAATAATCTAGGTTAGAATTTTTGTGAGATCGTACACACTTGGGGAAAAGAGAGAAAAGAGGTAAGGGCAAGAGGTTGAGAATTGAAGATTTAGGAAGGAAGAACACATCAAAAACAAAATTTTCTGCTAAGGATTAAGGTAAGAGTGAGAAATCATTTCAATAATAAAGGGTGTGATGGAAGAGTAGAGTGGAGAGACTCATAACCTTACATAGATTTTATTATTCTTTTGATTGATGACGATAATATTGTTTTTATATGAAATAATATGAATTATAATTATGTGTATTGATATGTTGATGTTGTGATGTGCTTGAATCACATGAATCATGTTGAATTTGATGGAAATTTGATAATTTAGAGATGATGAATATGATGATATTGTTGTAATGTGTTGTTGATCCACGAATCCATGAAGTCATAGATGAGTTTAGGGTGTGATAGCAGTAGGAATTAGGATTAATATGGTAGGTTTTTGTAAAATAAATTGTTGTTATATAAGGTAGTGTTTGGATGATTAAAAAAATGATTTTTAGACAAAAAAAATTAAAGTATGTGTTAACCTATGTAAGTCAAGTGTCGGCATGTTCAATGCATGTGTCGACCTGTATAGGTAATGAGCCGACACATGCAGTCGACACATCAAACAGAAGCTACAAACTTTAAAAATGAGGTACATGAGTCGACATGTACATGTTCTGTGTCAACTCATACGAGTCATGTGTCGACAGATAACTTCTAGAATGTTTGTTTTGCATTATTCCACGATTTTGGACATAGCTTTTGATCAGTATATCTAAATGGCGTGTTTTTGAGAGTTACTCCGATAACTGGTGTTGGTCGAGCTTTGAAGTCTCGGAAGCTCACGCCACATTTTGTTGGTCCATACCATATTTAACAGAGGATAAGAGATGTGACCTATCAGATTTCTTTGTCGCCGCTGCTTGCTAATCTTCATGATGTGTTTCATGTGTCTTAGTTGAGGAGATACATTATAGGTCCGTCTCATGTGATTCAAGTGGATGATGTGAATGTGAGAGATAATCTGACTATGGAGGCATCACCCATACGAGTAGAGGATCGAGATGTGAAACAATTGCGAAGTAAAGAGATTGCCTTGGTAAAGGTAGTTTAGGGAGGACCAGTTGGTGGGAGCATGACTTGGGAGTGTGAGGAACAGATGAGAGAGTTGTATCTGACTCTGTTTTCCTCAGGTAATTTTCGAGGGAGAAAATTTCTTAAGTGAAGGAGAGTTGTAGCACCTAATTTTGTTAGATTATTTTATTTAATCTATTTATGCATTTTATGTGATTTAATTTCTTATTATATGATTGTGGGTTATATGCCCTTGAGGTGGGAGTGTAAAGAGAATTTAGAAGTGAATATAATTAATTTAGAAATAATTAATTATTAAAATAAATAGTATTATACTTGAGCTATTTAAATAAAATAAAAATATGATAATTTGGCCAGTTGTGTGAATTGAGAGAAATACATGGTAAGAAGAGAGAGATTGAACATTAGTTGAGTAATAATAATAATTAGGAAAAAGTAATTAGAATTGTTGATATTTGTAAATATATAGCGTTAAGAATATTTGTATATATAATAGTCTCACATCGATTATATCATATAGTTAGTTGTAATCTATCTATATATAATGAAATCTATGTAGTGCTTTTGAAAACACACGATTTATTCAAATGTCTCTTAGTCTCTTGTATTTCAACATGGACTCTAAAGCCTGCTAAGAGACAATTCTTTCTTTTTCGTGCTTTACCCGGTTGACCCATTGTCTTCCGGTGATTTTTTTTTGCAAACCGTATGATCACTCCAGTTTGCCTCTCACTTTTCAGAATTCTCCGGTAACCATCCGACTAGCCGCCCTTTGATCTGGCCGTTGTCCTTTTTCCACCACTGCCCCGCACGTGTCAGCGTGTCTGGCGGATGATTTTGACTGTTTTTTCGCCGGTCTACCCACCTCTCCCCACCCATTCCAGATTCGGCCTCCGTTTTACTTTCCGACTCACGGAAAATGGTGCTCTAGTGCAAACAGTCCCAATTTCACTTTGTTATTTTGTTTTCCAAGCTATGAGAGACACTAATTCTGGTTTCAGTGATTCGTTTACCAAAGTTCAACTTATGCCATATGAAAAGCTATCCGGATCATCCAATTCCAAACCTCGTCCCAAGTGTGACCATTGTAACCGGCTTGGGCATACTATTGACCGTTGCTGGAAGTTGCATGACAAACCTTCACGCCAGGTAAATGCAGCTCAAATCGACCCCCCAGGCACACTTTAGACTTCACCTTCTCTTTAAAACTCTATGCCAAACTACGAAGATTTTCTCAGGTGGTGTCAGACTAATCAGAACTCTGGTTCCACGACTTCGGTTGCATACACTGGTATTCTATCTGTTTGCTTCTCTCACTTATCTCTTATTGGTCGTTAGGTCCTTGATTCTGGTGCGTATGATCATGTTACCAGTAATAAAAATATTTTCTCTTCCCTCTCTACATCTGGTTTCTTACCTACTATAACTTCTGCCAATGATTCTCAAACCCGGTCTGAAGGCATTGATACTGTTCAAATTCTACCTTCCCTCTCTGTTACTTTTGCTCTCTATGTATCTAATTGCCCATTTAATTTAATTTCAGTCAGTCATTTAACTTGTTCTCTTGATTGTAGTGTCACCTTCACTAACAATAATGTTACCCTGCAGGATCGAAGTTCGGGATAGACGATTGTCGTAAGAGATAATCTGACTGTGGAGGAATCATCCATATGGGTAGATGATCGAGAGGTGAAACAGTTGTGGGGTAAAGAGATTACCTTGGTAAAAGTAGTTTAGGGAGGACTAGTTGGTGGGAGCATGACTTGGGAGCTTGAGTAGTAGATGAGAGAGTCGTATCCGACTCTGTTTTCTTCATGTAATTTTCGAGGGCGAAAATTTCTTAAGTGAGGGAGAGTTGTAACACCTCAGTTTATTATATTATTTTATTTAATCTATTTATGAATTTTGTGTGATTTAATTTCTTATTATATGATTGTGGGTTATATTCCCTTGAGGTAGGAGTGTAAAGAGAACTTAGAAGTGAATATAATTAATTTAGAAATAATTAATTATTAAAATAAATAGTATTATACTTGAGTTATTTAAATAAAATAAAAATATGATAATTGGGTCAGTTGTGTGAATCGAGAGAAATACAAGATAAGAGGAGAGAGATTGAAAATTAGTTGGGTAATAATAATAGTTAGGAAAAAGTAATTAGAATTGTTGATATTTGTAAATATATAGTGTTAAGAATATTTGTATATAGAATAGTCTCACATCGACTATATAATGTAATTAGTTATAATCTCTCTATATATAATAAAATCACTGTAGTGTTTTTTAAAATACACGGTTTATTCAAATGTCTCTGAGTATCTTATATTCAACAAGAATAATATATATTCTAAAAATTAGGAAAATAGACTCATTATATAAGTACGTGAAAAATAGGAGAATAAAGAAACAAGGGTTTGGAAAAAGAGTTCTAGGGTTTGAGAGAAGAGATCAATTGAATCTTATATTGCTAAATTTTACGAAATTACAAGATAATGGGAAAGATTGTTCATCTAAAGGTGCTTGAATCATAAAAGAGTAGATATGTTTCTCTTAACATCTGATAGAAATTATGTGAAATCTATCCTAAATTGAATAATATCTTGTTAGATTGAGATTAATTTATGTGCATGATGTATATATCTTCACTTTCATTCAATTTTCTTTAATTCATTCGAAAGTGGAATTAGTTGGTTGGATTACAGTTTATATATATTGATGACCAAGTCGTTAATGGACCAATGAAAGAAATAATTTGAATTGGTCATCAATTAATTAAATGAGAGTTATTGGTTATTATTAGCATTTGATCCTGTCAAGTAGTTAACAAACAGTAGCGATAGTTTAGGGATCACTCTAGCTAATTCTATTTAATTATCATCATGTATTATAGCTTTATATACTGATGCAAATCTCTGTAAAATATAATTCTCATATAAGTGAAAAAATATACTCTTATATGGTATCAGTAGTTTACTAGCTTTACAGCAAAACCGATCCACAATCTCACCATGTCTTCCTCGACAACATCTGAAATTTCTATTACACCAAATACCAATTCTGTTATTGCCCTAAACACTCACTCGTCAGTGAAACTGAGCAGCAGCAATTTTCCTGCTTGGCAAGTGCAATTCAATGCACTCCTTGTAGGGTATGATCTCATTGGCTATGTTGATGGCACCACTGCCAGTCCAACCCAAACTGATCCAGCATACAAACGCTGGAAAAGACAGGATCAACTGATCCTGCATGCCATCATATCATCTGTTGATCCAAGCATTATTACCATGTTGGGGAATGTCAAAACCTCCAAACAAGCTTGGGACATTCTCACCAAGATGTTTGCAAGCAAAACTCGTGCAAGAATTATGCACTTAAAAGAGAGACTCTCTCGATTCTCAAAAGGATCACAATCTATTTCTGAATACCTTCATGGCATCAAGGCCTTATCTGATGAATTAGCCATCATCAACTCTCCGGTGGACGATGTCGACCTTGTCATCCACACTTTGAATGGTCTTGGAGCTGAATATCGTGAAGTAATAGCTTCTCTAAGAACTAGAGAAAATCCTATCGGATTTGATGATCTTCACGATCTCCTTTCTGATTTTGAAAGTTATTTAAAGAGGGATACACCTGTGCAAGAAACTCCTCTCATTGCCACTGCAAACACTGCACACAAAGGAAAACAATTCTACAACAAAACACCAAAACAGTACCACAATAACACAATGTCCAGATCAACATCACCGGGCTTCTCAAGGCGTGTAGTGTGTCAATTTTGTGACAAACCAGGCCATACTTCCAAGGTCTGCTACAAATTGCATGGCTACCCTCCAAAGCATCAACCACCTACTGCTCTTCATACTAGGGCCATGCCTTCTGGTGCAGCAGATTGGATCCTAGACTCAGGGGCTTCTCATCATATAACAAATGAGTTGGATAACCTGCACTTGTCTCAACCTTACACAGGTTCATATTAGCTTCTGGTTGGTGATGGATCTGGACACACCATCTCTAACATTGGTAAAATTATTTTACAAACTCCTTCTAAATCATTTCATCTTTCCAATGTTTTACATGTGCCTAAAATTACTCAAAAACTATTGTCTGTTTCATCTCTATGTCACACTAATCCTGTAACACCCTTCTAAATACCCCAAATTATTTAATAGCAAATAATAATATATAAATCAGAGTCATTATGCACAAAAAGGGTGTCACACATCATTTCATCATAAAAGTCAATCATGCTCTTTATTTAATTCAACATGAACACTTCTTTAAAAATACGCAGCGGATAGAATTATTCAACATCTGTAATACATTAAAATTAACATTTATTCGACAAATAAAACATCCCGTCCCGATGTTACATCTATCAGAGCATGACCCACTAAAACCACTCTAGACTTCAAGCACTAGCTTCTATTCACTCACTGCTCGTTACCTGAAAAAATAGTGTAAGGGTGAGTTCCTCAATCGATATAACAAATATTATAGTTTATCATGTTATGTTAAGTAATTTCATACGTTAATCACCCTAATCATATCATGCATTCAGTAACGGCATAATCAACTCAATCACAACGTAAATACAACTCAATAACAACATACAATGCAACTCAATAACAACATAGAATGCAACTCAATGAGACTCGACTCTTCATGCATGTGGTACCATTTGGAGTAAAACTCCCAACTTAAAATCATTGCCAGTTTAGTGGGCATCAAGGCATAAGCCTTCAACTTTCAACTTAAAATTTTGCCAATCCAGGCCAACGTGGTGTGAGCAAAAGCCCCATAATTTTGCCAATCCAGGCCAACGTGGTGTGAGCAAAAGCCCCATAATTTTGCCAATCCAAGCCAACGTGGTGTGAGCAAAAGCCCCGACTCTATGCATATGAATGTATATGGCATGTACGACTTGCAACGTCAACAACATAATAACAACATCAACACAACAGCTTTTTCAACAAAACAACTTATAACCAACTTTGGCTCATCGGCCTACAACTCAGTATTTTCAACAAAACAACTTATAATCAACTTTGGCTCATCAGCCTACAACTTAATATCCTCAACAAAACAACTTATAATCAAATTTTGGCTCATCAGCCTACAACTTAATATCCTCAACAAAACAACTTATAATCAAATTTTCAACATCCTTGCATCAACATTTCACCACATAAACCCAACGAATTCATTCCTCACAATTAACTACCATGGGTCAATCACCAATTAAATTTACAACATAAAAATCAACAATTTTTCCACACTGCAACAGTGTTAACCGGTTAACACCCTGGGTTAACCGGTTAACGCAGGACAAAATACATTTTTAGGCAAAACGCAACAGTGTTAACCGGTTAACACCCTGGGTTAACCGGTTAACGCAGGCAAAACAGCACATATTTACAATTTATAACAGTGTTAACCGGTTAACGCCCTGGGTTAACCGGTTAACGCAGACGAAACAGCAGTTCCTGCGCTAACACAAGGCAGAATGCAGAGTTTCCGCATTTTTCCGCCGTTGGAGGACTTCCGAACCTCCGATTCTAATTCCGTAAAAAGCTACACTATCAGAAAATCACAATACACTCAATTACGGATTCAATTACAGTCTAAACACAATTTATCCAACATAGTTTCCAGCATTCAAAATCCCAATTCGGGTCAATTCAACGGTTCCTCACTACCCATGACATGTTAATCTATAATACCCATTAAGCGACGATAAACCCCCCTTACCTGAATAATCCGGCAAATCTCTAAGATCCAAGCTCTCTCTTCAACCTTTGCTCTACAGCTCTTTGCCCTTTTCCTCTTCTCTGCAGCTTCTCTGTTTCTCACGTGAAAACTCTTCTGTTCCAAAAAATGAAACCCTTTTCTTATTCCAACTTATATATTTTCCAAAATAATTATTATTCCAAATAATAATAATAATTATTATCCAATAATTCAATTTATTTAATTAAATTATTAAATATATTATTATTACTTAATTAAAATAATACTCTTATATAAATCGGGGTGTTACAACTCTCCCCTACTAAAAGAGTTTTCGTCCTCGAAAACATACCTCAAGCAAACAACTCTGGATAAGACTCCTTCATCTGACTCTCTAGTTCCCAAGTCACATTGCCACCTGCTGGTCCTCCCCAAGCTACCTTCACCAAGGCAATCTCTTTACCCCGTAACTGCTTCAACTCTCGATCCTCAATCCTCATAGGTGATGTTTCAACAGTCAGGTTATCTCTCACCTGTACATCATCTACTTGGACAACATGCGACGGATCATGAATGTACCTCCTCAACTGAGACACATGAAAAACCTCATGCAAATTCGTAAGTGACGGCGGTAAAGCGATACGATAGGCTACTTCTCCTATCCTCTCCAAAATCTGATAAGGACCAATAAATCGAGGAGTCAACTTCTTTGACTTCAAAGCTCGACCAACCCCTGTTATCGGAGTAACACGAAGGAACACATGGTCTCCCTCTTGAAACTCAAGTGACTTCCTTCTCTTATCATGATAACTCTTCTGACGACTCTGAGCAATTCTCATCTTCTCCTGAATCATCTTAATCTTTTCTGTAGTCTGTTGAACAATCTCCGGTCCAACCACAGCACTCTCACCGGACTCATACCAACATAAAGGTGTCCGACATCTCCTACCATACAAAGCTTCAAACGGCGCCATACCAATGCTCGAATGAAAACTATTGTTGTAGGTAAACTCGATCAACGGTAAATAACAATCCCAAGCACCTCCCTTTTCCAAAACACAAGCTCTCAAAAGATCCTCTAATGACTGAATCGTCCTCTCAGTCTGACCATCAGTCTGCGGATGATATGCAAAACTCAATCTCAGCTTAGTTCCCAAAGCCTTCTGCAAACCTTCCCAGAATTTCGATGTAAATCTAGGATCTCTGTCCGAAACAATACTCGACGGAATACCATGCAAACTTACAATCTTCTCAATATACAACTCAGCTAATTTCTCTAACGGATAGTCCATTCTGATCGGAATGGAATGAGCCGACTTTGTCAATCTGTCCACAATCACCCAAATAGCTTCAAAATTCTTAATTGTTCTCGGTAAACCAGAAACAAAATCCATACTGATACTGTCCCACTTCCACTCTGGAATAGCCAACGGTTGCATTAGCCCAGACGGCTTCTGATGCTCAATCTTTGACTTCTGACAAGTCAAACAGGAATAAACAAAACTTGCAATTTCTCTTTTCATTCCCGGCCACCAAAATAACTTTTTCAAATCATGATACATCTTTGTAGCTCCAAGATGAATACTCAACCCACTACGATGTCCTTCTTCAAGAATACTCTTCTTAAGCTCGGCAACATCCGGAATACACACCCGATTACCAAATCTCAAAACACCATTCTCATCAACTCTGAATTCACCACCTTGACTTTGATTCACTAAAGTCAATTTATCAACCAAAAGCACATCAGATTTCTGACCCTCTCTGATCTCATCCAGAATACCACTTGTTAACTTCAACATTCCCAATTTAACACTATTGTGAGTACTCTCACACACCAAACTCAAGTCTCTAAACTGCTCAATTAAATCCAATTCCTTAACCATTAACATAGACATATGTAATGATTTCCGACTTAATGCATCAGCCACTACGTTTGCTTTACCCGGATGGTAATTCAAACCAAAGTCATAATCTTTCAGAAATTCTAACCATCTCCTCTGTCTCATATTCAGCTCTTTCTGATCAAACAAATACTTTAAACTTTTATGGTCACTGAAAACTTCGAATCTTGACCCATACAAGTAATGCCTCCACAATTTCAGAACAACTACCACAGCTGCCAACTCTAAATCGTGCGTCGGATAGTTCCTCTCATGAACCCTCAGCTGTCTCGAAGCATAAGCTATAACCTGCTTATTCTGCATCAACACACCACCCAAACCCAACAATGAAGCATCGCAATAAACCTCAAACGATTCCGACGAACTCGGTAATATCAGAATAGGAGCAGTAGTCAACCTTCTCTTTAACTCTTGGAAACCTTCTTCACATTTTGAGTCCCAAACAAACGCTTGCCCCTTTCTAGTCAACATCGTCAACGGTAACGCCAACTTAGAAAATCCCTCAATGAACTTCCTATAATAACCAGCCAAACCAAGGAAACTTCGAATCTCAGCAACAGACTTCGGAGCTTCCCATTTAGATACCGCTTCTATCTTAGAAGGATCAACAGCAACACCACCTCTTGAAATCACATGACCAAGAAAACTTACTTCTTCCAACCAAAATTCACACTTGGACAATTTAGCAAATAACTTCTTTTCTCGTAGGACTTCTAAAACCACTCTCAAATGCTCCGCATGCTCTTCTTCAGATTTCGAATACACCAAAATATCATCAATAAACACCACAACAAACTTGTCTAGGTACGGATGGAAAATCCTATTCATATACTCCATAAATACTCCAGGCGCATTAGTCACACCAAAAGGCATTACAGAATACTCATAATGTCCATACCTTGTTCTGAAAGCAGTCTTCTGAATATCCTCGGTTTTCACACGGATCTGATGATACCCAGATCTCAAATCTATTTTGCTGAACACACTTGCACCAACCAACTGATCCATCAAATCATCAATCCTCGGCAAAGGATACCGATTCTTGATCGTCACTTTATTCAGTTGCCTGTAGTCCACACACAACCTCATAGTACCTTCTTTCTTCTTAACCAACAGCACTGGTGCACCCCACGGTGACACACTCGGACGAATAAATTTCTTATCCAACAGATCTTCCAACTGACTCTTCAGTTCAGTTAACTCAACAGCAGACATACGGTACGGAGCCATCGATATCGGCCTAGTACCAGGTACCAAATCAATAGAGAACTCAACTTCACGCTCTGGCGGTAATTCATTCACTTCTTCCGGAAACACATCAGGAAAATCACACACCACGGTTAGATCGCCAATCACTAGTTTATCTTTAGCCTCCAAGGTCGCTAACAGCATAAACAACTCTGCCCCATCAGCTACTGCCTCATCCACTTGCCTTGCCGATAGAAACAAACTCTTTCCTTCCTCAATCTCAGGAAAGATCACAGTCTTATCAAAACAATTGATAGAAACTCGGTTAAACACCAACCAGTTCATACCCAGAATAACATCAATCTGCACTAGTGGAAGACACACTAGGTCCATCCCAAAGTCTCTACCAAAAATACTCAAAGGACAGTTTAAACAAACCAAAGTAGTAGTCACTGAACCCTTCGCAGGAGTATCAATCACCATACTACCAAACATCTCAGATATCTCTAACTTAAGTTTCACAGCACAATCCAAAGATATAAAGGAATGAGTCGCACCTGTGTCAATAATAGCTACAAGAGGAAAGCCATTAATATAACACGTACCTCGGATAAGTTTGTCCTCACTGGAGGTTTGAGTTCCGGTCAAAGCGAACACCTTTCCAGTCTGAGATTTCTTCGGCTTCTGACACTGACTTCCAATATGCCCTTCTTCGCCACAATTAAAACAAATCACTTCCTTGTGCTTGCAATCAGCCACTGCATGGCCAATCTTACCACAGCGAAAACACCTCTTTACTTCAGCAGTGCATACATTACTCTTATGACCAGCCTGACCACATTTGAAGCAAACTATACCAACAGGAGCACCTCCCCTACTAGTCCTCTGAGCCGGAGCAGCTCCTTGTTTCCCTTTTCCCACTGGGGCATCATACGGCTTGCCACGGTTTTGATGTTGCTTGCCTCTGCGGTCACTGACAATCTTGTAATGAGCATTATTGTCCTCTTCAAATATCCTGCAGCTATCTACCAAATCATTAAAAATGCGTATCTTCTGATACCCAACAACCTTCTTAATTTCAGAGCGCAGTCCATTTTCAAACTTGATGCACTTTGAAAATTCAGCACCCGCACCAGTGTAATGAGGATAAAATTTGGACAGCTCCACAAATTTCGCAGCATAATCAGTGACAGACATGTTTCCTTGTTTCAGCTCAAGGAACTCAATTTCCTTC
This sequence comes from Lathyrus oleraceus, assembly GCF_024323335.1. Classification (NCBI taxonomy): domain Eukaryota; kingdom Viridiplantae; phylum Streptophyta; class Magnoliopsida; order Fabales; family Fabaceae; genus Lathyrus; species Lathyrus oleraceus. The sequence continues at coordinate 487,209,438 of NC_066583.1, forward strand.
TTGCCACGGACATCTTCCGGATAATACTTCCTCATGAATTCCCTACGGAATACATCCCAAGTAACAACTTCACCTGCCACGGTCAACCTCTCGTGAGTCTCTAGCCACCAGTCATCAGCTTCGACTGCTAGCATATGAGTACCATACCGAACCTTCTGAGCTGGAGTGCAATCCATAACACGGAAGATTCTCTCAATCTCTTTCAACCATCCCAATGCTGCATCTGGATCATGCTTCCCTTTAAACACCGGCGGATTCTCTCTCTGAAAAGTCGCCAAACTACGTGATCCAGCATCTCCACCAGCATTTGGCAAGTTCTGCACAGCTTGTGCCATTGCTTGCATTGCGGCAGCCATTGCAGCGTCATTCCTTCCATCCATTCTACTTATCATCACAACACAACTTAAAGTTAGACTAGTAACAATTACACAATTGTTAGACAGTAACGACACGACAACTGGCCGGACAGACCAACCTGCTCTGATACCACTAATGTAACACCCTTCTAAATACCCCAAATTATTTAATAGCAAATAATAATATATAAATCAGAGTCATTATGCACAAAAAGGGTGTCACACATCATTTCATCATAAAAGTCAATCATGCTCTTTATTTAATTCAACATGAACACTTCTTTAAAAATACGCAGCGGATAGAATTATTCAACATCTGTAATACATTAAAATTAACATTTATTCGACAAATAAAACATCCCGTCCCGATGTTACATCTATCAGAGCATGACCCACTAAAACCACTCTAGACTTCAAGCACTAGCTTCTATTCACTCACTGCTCGTTACCTGAAAAAATAGTGTAAGGGTGAGTTCCTCAATCGATATAACAAATATTATAGTTTATCATGTTATGTTAAGTAATTTCATACGTTAATCACCCTAATCATATCATGCATTCAGTAACGGCATAATCAACTCAATCACAACGTAAATACAACTCAATAACAACATACAATGCAACTCAATAACAACATAGAATGCAACTCAATGAGACTCGACTCTTCATGCATGTGGTACCATTTGGAGTAAAACTCCCAACTTAAAATCATTGCCAGTTTAGTGGGCATCAAGGCATAAGCCTTCAACTTTCAACTTAAAATTTTGCCAATCCAGGCCAACGTGGTGTGAGCAAAAGCCCCATAATTTTGCCAATCCAGGCCAACGTGGTGTGAGCAAAAGCCCCATAATTTTGCCAATCCAGGCCAACGTGGTGTGAGCAAAAGCCCCGACTCTATGCATATGAATGTATATGGCATGTACGACTTGCAACGTCAACAACATAATAACAACATCAACACAACAACTTTTTCAACAAAACAACTTATAACCAACTTTGGCTCATCGGCCTACAACTCAGTATTTTCAACAAAACAACTTATAATCAACTTTGGCTCATCAGCCTACAACTTAATATCCTCAACAAAACAACTTATAATCAAATTTTGGCTCATCAGCCTACAACTTAATATCCTCAACAAAACAACTTATAATCAAATTTTCAACATCCTTGCATCAACATTTCACCACATAAACCCAACGAATTCATTCCTCACAATTAACTACCATGGGTCAATCACCAATTACATTTACAACATAAAAATCAACAATTTTTCCACACTGCAACAGTGTTAACCGGTTAACACCCTGGGTTAACCGGTTAACGCAGGACAAAATACATTTTTAGGCAAAACGCAACAGTGTTAACCGGTTAACACCCTGGGTTAACCGGTTAACGCAGGCAAAACAGCACATATTTACAATTTATAACAGTGTTAACCGGTTAACGCCCTGGGTTAACCGGTTAACGCAGACGAAACAGCAGTTCCTGCGCTAACACAAGGCAGAATGCAGAGTTTCCGCATTTTTCCGCCGTTGGAGGACTTCCGAACCTCCGATTCTAATTCCGTAAAAAGCTACACTATCAGAAAATCACAATACACTCAATTACGGATTCAATTACAGTCTAAACACAATTTATCCAACATAGTTTCCAGCATTCAAAATCCCAATTCGGGTCAATTCAACGGTTCCTCACTACCCATGACATGTTAATCTATAATACCCATTAAGCGACGATAAACCCCCCTTACCTGAATAATCCGGCAAATCTCTAAGCTCCAAGCTCTCTCTTCAACCTTTGCTCTACAGCTCTTTGCCCTTTTCCTCTTCTCTGCAGCTTCTCTGTTTCTCACGTGAAAACTCTTCTGTTCCAAAAAATGAAACCCTTTTCTTATTCCAACTTATATATTTTCCAAAATAATTATTATTCCAAATAATAATAATAATTATTATCCAATAATTCAATTTATTTAATTAAATTATTAAATATATTATTATTACTTAATTAAAATAATACTCTTATATAAATCGGGGTGTTACAACTCTCCCCTACTAAAAGAGTTTTCGTCCTCGAAAACATACCTCAAGCAAACAACTCTGGATAAGACTCCTTCATCTGACTCTCCAGTTCCCAAGTCACATTGCCACCTGCTGGTCCTCCCCAAGCTACCTTCACCAAGGCAATCTCTTTACCCCGTAACTGCTTCAACTCTCGATCCTCAATCCTCATAGGTGATGTTTCAACAGTCAGGTTATCTCTCACCTGTACATCATCTACTTGGACAACATGCGACGGATCATGAATGTACCTCCTCAACTGAGACACATGAAAAACCTCATGCAAATTCGTAAGTGACGGCGGTAAAGCGATACGATAGGCTACTTCTCCTATCCTCTCCAAAATCTGATAAGGACCAATAAATCGAGGAGTCAACTTCTTTGACTTCAAAGCTCGACCAACCCCTGTTATCGGAGTAACACGAAGGAACACATGGTCTCCCTCTTGAAACTCAAGTGACTTCCTTCTCTTATCATGATAACTCTTCTGACGACTCTGAGCAATTCTCATCTTCTCCTGAATCATCTTAATCTTTTCTGTAGTCTGTTGAACAATCTCCGGTCCAACCACAACACTCTCACCGGACTCATACCAACATAAAGGTGTCCGACATCTCCTACCATACAAAGCTTCAAACGGCGCCATACCAATGCTCGAATGAAAACTATTGTTGTAGGTAAACTCGATCAACGGTAAATAACAATCCCAAGCACCTCCCTTTTCCAAAACACAAGCTCTCAAAAGATCCTCTAATGACTGAATCGTCCTCTCAGTCTGACCATCAGTCTGCGGATGATATGCAGAACTCAATCTCAGCTTAGTTCCCAAAGCCTTCTGCAAACCTTCCCAGAATTTCGATGTAAATCTAGGATCTCTGTCCGAAACAATACTCGACGGAATACCATGCAAACTTACAATCTTCTCAATATACAACTCAGCTAATTTCTCTAACGGATAGTCCATTCTGATCGGAATGGAATGAGCCGACTTTGTCAATCTGTCCACAATCACCCAAATAGCTTCAAAATTCTTAATTGTTCTCGGTAAACCAGAAACAAAATCCATACTGATACTGTCCCACTTCCACTCTGGAATAGCCAACGGTTGCATTAGCCCAGACGGCTTCTGATGCTCAATCTTTGACTTCTGACAAGTCAAACAGGAATAAACAAAACTTGCAATTTCTCTTTTCATTCCCGGCCACCAAAATAACTTTTTCAAATCATGATACATCTTCGTAGCTCCAAGATGAATACTCAACCCACTACGATGTCCTTCTTCAAGAATACTCTTCTTAAGCTCGGCAACATCCGGAATACACACCCGATTACCAAATCTCAAAACACCATTCTCATCAACTCTGAATTCACCACCTTGACTTTGATTCACTAAAGTCAATTTATCAACCAAAAGCACATCAGATTTCTGACCCTCTCTGATCTCATCCAGAATACCACTTGTTAACTTCAACATTCCCAATTTAACACTATTGTGAGTACTCTCACACACCAAACTCAAGTCTCTAAACTGCTCAATTAAATCCAATTCCTTAACCATTAACATAGACATATGTAATGATTTCCGACTTAATGCATCAGCCACTACGTTTGCTTTACCCGGATGGTAATTCAAACCAAAGTCATAATCTTTCAGAAATTCTAACCATCTCCTCTGTCTCATATTCAGCTCTTTCTGATCAAACAAATACTTTAAACTTTTATGGTCACTGAAAACTTCGAATCTTGACCCATACAAGTAATGCCTCCACAATTTCAGAACAACTACCACAGCTGCCAACTCTAAATCGTGCGTCGGATAGTTCCTCTCATGAACCCTCAGCTGTCTCGAAGCATAAGCTATAACCTGCTTATTCTGCATCAACACACCACCCAAACCCAACAATGAAGCATCGCAATAAACCTCAAACGATTCCGACGAACTCGGTAATATCAGAATAGGAGCAGTAGTCAACCTTCTCTTTAACTCTTGGAAACCTTCTTCACATTTTGAGTCCCAAACAAACGCTTGCCCCTTTCTAGTCAACATCGTCAACGGTAACGCCAACTTAGAAAATCCCTCAATGAACTTCCTATAATAACCAGCCAAACCAAGGAAACTTCGAATCTCAGCAACAGACTTCGGAGCTTCCCATTTAGATACCGCTTCTATCTTAGAAGGATCAACAGCAACACCACCTCTTGAAATCACATGACCAAGAAAACTTACTTCTTCCAACCAAAATTCACACTTGGACAATTTAGCAAATAACTTCTTTTCTCGTAGGACTTCTAAAACCACTCTCAAATGCTCCGCATGCTCTTCTTCAGATTTCGAATACACCAAAATATCATCAATAAACACCACAACAAACTTGTCTAGGTACGGATGGAAAATCCTATTCATATACTCCATAAATACTCCAGGCGCATTAGTCACACCAAAAGGCATTACAGAATACTCATAATGTCCATACCTTGTTCTGAAAGCAGTCTTCTGAATATCCTCGGTTTTCACACGGATCTGATGATACCCAGATCTCAAATCTATTTTGCTGAACACACTTGCACCAACCAACTGATCCATCAAATCATCAATCCTCGGAAAAGGATACCGATTCTTGATCGTCACTTTATTCAGTTGCCTGTAGTCCACACACAACCTCATAGTACCTTCTTTCTTCTTAACCAACAGCACTGGTGCACCCCACGGTGACACACTCGGACGAATAAATTTCTTATCCAACAGATCTTCCAACTGACTCTTCAGTTCAGTTAACTCAACAGCAGACATACGGTACGGAGCCATCGATATCGGCCTAGTACCAGGTACCAAATCAATAGAGAACTCAACTTCACGCTCTGGCGGTAATTCATTCACTTCTTCCGGAAACACATCAGGAAAATCACACACCACGGTTAGATCGCCAATCACTAGTTTATCTTTAGCCTCCAAGGTCGCTAACAGCATAAACAACTCTGCCCCATCAGCTACTGCCTCATCCACTTGCCTTGCCGATAGAAACAAACTCTTTCCTTCCTCAATCTCAGGAAAGATCACAGTCTTATCAAAACAATTGATAGAAACTCGGTTAAACACCAACCAGTTCATACCCAGAATAACATCAATCTGCACTAGTGGAAGACACACTAGGTCCATCCCAAAGTCTCTACCAAAAATACTCAAAGGACAGTTTAAACAAACCAAAGTAGTAGTCACTGAACCCTTCGCAGGAGTATCAATCACCATACTACCAAACATCTCAGATATCTCTAACTTAAGTTTCACAGCACAATCCAAAGATATAAAGGAATGAGTCGCACCTGTGTCAATAATAGCTACAAGAGGAAAGCCATTAATATAACACGTACCTCGGATAAGTCTGTCCTCACTGGAGGTTTGAGTTCCGGTCAAAGCGAACACCTTTCCAGTCTGAGATTTCTTCGGCTTCTGACACTGACTTCCAATATGCCCTTCTTCGCCACAATTAAAACAAATCACTTCCTTGTGCTTGCAATCAGCCACTGCATGGCCAATCTTACCACAGCGAAAACACCTCTTTACTTCAGCAGTGCATACATTACTCTTATGACCAGCCTGACCACATTTGAAGCAAACTATACCAACAGGAGCACCTCCCCTACTAGTCCTCTGAGCCGGAGCAGCTCCTTGTTTCCCTTTTCCCACTGGGGCATCATACGGCTTGCCACGGTTTTGATGTTGCTTGCCTCTGCGGTCACTGACAATCTTGTAATGAGCATTATTGTCCTCTTCAAATATCCTGCAGCTATCTACCAAATCATTAAAAATGCGTATCTTCTGATACCCAACAACCTTCTTAATTTCAGAGCGCAGTCCATTTTCAAACTTGATGCACTTTGAAAATTCAGCACCCGCACCAGTGTAATGAGGATAAAATTTGGACAGCTCCACAAATTTCGCAGCATAATCAGTGACAGACATGTTTCCTTGTTTCAGCTCAAGGAACTCAATTTCCTTCTTGCCACGGACATCTTCCGGATAATACTTCCTCATGAATTCCCTACGGAATACATCCCAAGTAACAACTTCACCTGCCACGGTCAACCTCTCGTGAGTCTCTAGCCACCAGTCATCAGCTTCGACTGCTAGCATATGAGTACCATACCGAACCTTCTGAGCTGGAGTGCAATCCATAACACGGAAGATTCTCTCAATCTCTTTCAACCATCCCAAGGCTGCATCTGGATCATGCTTCCCTTTAAACACCGGCGGATTCTCTCTCTGAAAAGTCGCCAAACTACGTGATCCAGCATCTCCACCAGCATTTGGCAAGTTCTGCACAGCTTGTGCCATTGCTTGCATTGCGGCAGCCATTGCAGCGTCATTCCTTCCATCCATTCTACTTATCATCACAACACAACTTAAAGTTAGACTAGTAACAATTACACAATTGTTAGACAGTAACGACACGACAACTGGCCGGACAGACCAACCTGCTCTGATACCACTAATGTAACACCCTTCTAAATACCCCAAATTATTTAATAGCAAATAATAATATATAAATCAGAGTCATTATGCACAAAAAGGGTGTCACACATCATTTCATCATAAAAGTCAATCATGCTCTTTATTTAATTCAACATGAACACTTCTTTAAAAATACGCAGCGGATAAAATTATTCAACATCTGTAATACATTAAAATTAACATTTATTCGACAAATAAAACATCCCGTCCCGATGTTACATCTATCAGAGCATGACCCACTAAAACCACTCTAGACTTCAAGCACTAGCTTCTATTCACTCACTGCTCGTTACCTGAAAAAATAGTGTAAGGGTGAGTTCCTCAATCGATATAACAAATATTATAGTTTATCATGTTATGTTAAGTAATTTCATACGTTAATCACCCTAATCATATCATGCATTCAGTAACGGCATAATCAACTCAATCACAACGTAAATACAACTCAATAACAACATACAATGCAACTCAATAACAACATAGAATGCAACTCAATGAGACTCGACTCTTCATGCATGTGGTACCATTTGGAGTAAAACTCCCAACTTAAAATCATTGCCAGTTTAGTGGGCATCAAGGCATAAGCCTTCAACTTTCAACTTAAAATTTTGCCAATCCAGGCCAACGTGGTGTGAGCAAAAGCCCCATAATTTTGCCAATCCAGGCCAACGTGGTGTGAGCAAAAGCCCCATAATTTTGCCAATCCAGGCCAACGTGGTGTGAGCAAAAGCCCCGACTCTATGCATATGAATGTATATGGCATGTACGACTTGCAACGTCAACAACATAATAACAACATCAACACAACAACTTTTTCAACAAAACAACTTATAACCAACTTTGGCTCATCGGCCTACAACTCAGTATTTTCAACAAAACAACTTATAATCAACTTTGGCTCATCAGCCTACAACTTAATATCCTCAACAAAACAACTTATAATCAAATTTTGGCTCATCAGCCTACAACTTAATATCCTCAACAAAACAACTTATAATCAAATTTTCAACATCCTTGCATCAACATTTCACCACATAAACCCAACGAATTCATTCCTCACAATTAACTACCATGGGTCAATCACCAATTACATTTACAACATAAAAATCAACAATTTTTCCACACTGCAACAGTGTTAACCGGTTAACACCCTGGGTTAACCGGTTAACGCAGGACAAAATACATTTTTAGGCAAAACGCAACAGTGTTAACCGGTTAACACCCTGGGTTAACCGGTTAACGCAGGCAAAACAGCACATATTTACAATTTATAACAGTGTTAACCGGTTAACGCCCTGGGTTAACCGGTTAACGCAGACGAAACAGCAGTTCCTGCGCTAACACAAGGCAGAATGCAGAGTTTCCGCATTTTTCCGCCGTTGGAGGACTTCCGGACCTCCGATTCTAATTCCGTAAAAAGCTACACTATCTGAAAATCACAATACACTCAATTACGGATTCAATTACAGTCTAAACACAATTTATCCAACATAGTTTCCAGCATTCAAAATCCCAATTCGGGTCAATTCAACGGTTCCTCACTACCCATGACATGTTAATCTATAATACCCATTAAGCGACGATAAACCCCCCTTACCTGAATAATCCGGCAAATCTCTAAGCTCCAAGCTCTCTCTTCAACCTTTGCTCTACAGCTCTTTGCCCTTTTCCTCTTCTCTGCAGCTTCTCTGTTTCTCACGTGAAAACTCTTCTGTTCCAAAAAATGAAACCCTTTTCTTATTCCAACTTATATATTTTCCAAAATAATTATTATTCCAAATAATAATAATAATTATTATCCAATAATTCAATTTATTTAATTAAATTATTAAATATATTATTATTACTTAATTAAAATAATACTCTTATATAAATCGGGGTGTTACAAATCCAATTTCCATTGAATTTTTTTCTGATCATTTCTTGATAAAGGATTTGAAGACAAGAGAACCTCTTCTAAAAGGGCAGCATAGCAATGGACTCTACCACATGCCCCATCCATCATCATTACCACAGGCACTTGTCACAACCACACACACTCCTCCACCATGGCATCACATATTGGGGCATCCATCTGATCGCATACTGAGACATCTCCAACCATCTCACAAAATAAAGAGCCACCAACAACCTTGTCTATCATGTAATAGTGTTAAGAGTCACAAATTACCTTTTTCCATTTCCAGTATCAAAACACAAAAACCATTAGAACTTATATATACTGATGTATGGGGTCCATCCCACATCATGTCTTTAGATGGTTTCTCCTATTATTTACTTCTTGTTGATCACTTCACCAAATATGTATGGCTCTATCCATTAAGAAATAAATCTGATGTCTCTAATGTATTTCCCACATTCAAAAATCTTGCTGAAAACTACTTCAAAGAAAAAATCATTTCATTGCACTCTGATAATGGAGGAGAATTCATCAAACTAAAATCATTTCTCCACACACATGGCATATCTCATTTCACCACATCACCACATACACCTGAACTCAATGCTCCAGCTGAAAGGAGACATAGACATGTAGTTGAAACTGGAAGAGCCTTACTACATATGTCAAATCTACCTCCCTGTCGCATCCGCGAAAATCAACCGGCGAGCGCTGAAATAAAAACAACACAGAGCCGCCACTGGACGTTATTTATCCCAAGATAGGGAAAGGAAACGCTCAGAGAAACCTGGAAAGAACATGGTCTCGCGACCAAAGAGAATGGGTACGGGAGTCGGTTACGCAAGGGGAAGGTATTAGCACCCCTCACGTCCGTCGTACTCGACGGGATCCACGCTCTAGAAAAGAAAAGGTTGCTATAAACATTACACACACACTACCGGACAACACATGTGGGGTTAGAAGAAGAGGGCTCGATAGGACATCGCATCCTATGCCTACGTATCTCGTCGGGAACGAGAATCAGAGCTACCGTAGTTCGGCTCACGCACGCCAAACAAGACAAAACAAACACGCAAGAAGGTGGCAAACATGGAGCCCGACTACCACTCAATGGAATTACGTCAGCATCCGAACCAAAACACACACAAACGGGCAAACGTGGAGCCCGACAGCCAATCACTGGACTTAAGTCAGCATCCGAACCCAACAAACCCACACTGGAACCCGAACGCCACTCAATGGACTTACATCAGCTTCCAAGCACACAACAAGCACAAACAATCAACGACTGGCTAAGGAGTCGGGAACTCGAGCCTAGCAAAAGTCAAACAACACACACAAAAAAGAAAAAGGTTGCCCGGAGTGGTCTCGCACGACCACCTGCCTACATACCTCGTCTGGAACAAGGATCAGGGCGATGTAGTTCCCCCTCAAGGGACTGAAATTCTAGCCAGAAACAAAGGGAGACACACTACCAGGGAGCTGTACTCGAGCCTAGTGTTATCATGCATCATTGCCCTATGTTCAGGTTTCTACCTACTTGCACAACAGCAAGTTAATCCTATCCAGGAAAGAAGCAAGCATACAAGCATACAAGCATACACCAATCATAACAAGCATCTCAAACAGATATCCACATAGCACACACTATAACCAATCAAGTGGGCTCAAACAATGGGTTTGACTGCCTCAGCAAGTCATCTGTATAAGGCTGTGTTTGCTCTTAACCTTGCCATTGAGGGGCTAAGGTGAAGCAGATGAAAGGATGAAGTGAGGATGAGACCTCACAGCTCTTATCCCTGGTCAGGGAGAGCTTCAGACAAAGGAGTGTGGGTCCAGAAAGTGGGAACCCTTCTACACTCAAAGACTCTGACACACTGTGCACTGCACAAGATCTTGGGTTTGTATCCCAATGCATCAACACAGTAGTATGAGCAGAGGGATGACTCAACAAGAATAGTGGGGGATAGGTTGCATATCCCTTGGCTTCCACCAATTGCCTTAATCAAGGTCTTTACCTGCTTGGGCACAAAATGTAAACAATCACAAACATTGCCTCTTAAGGAGGACTTCAGACAGGTGCCTGGCCAAGTAACAGGCCAGGTCTTCCAGACTACATGGAGAATAGAAGTCCTACCTCAATTTGTTTAAAAACCAAGCAGCAGCAAGCAAGTTCTTAAAAGAACTGTAAGCAACTAAATGTACCTGAAATCAATCAAGTATCATCAGTACTCAGACAGACAAACAATAAACAGCAAACGGTCAATCAGTCAGACAATACAGATAACATAGGTTAGTGCACACAAGTGCAAGCTATAAGCTCAAGCTCAAGCTCCACAACCTACAAAACAAAATCATGTTAGTTCTCAACATCAAACACATCCAATTTAATCAACTTGGTTCAATCTCCTTAAGCATTGTGCATTTCATCCTGAAAAGTCAAGCAAATGTGAGAAACAAGACCACTAGGCCAAGCCTAGGGTCCAAAGGTGACAAAAATTTCTAAACAGCAAGCGATCTTCAACCAAAATCACATTAATGCAAATAGAAAGCAAATGCAATTGGTCCCATGCTCATATCATTCACCATAATCATTTCATGACCAAAACATGTCAAACTAGGTCAAATGCAACACCAAAAGTCCAAACAGAATGACTTCAATCAAATCCATATCAAAACAATTCCAAAAATCCTCAAATAATTCACACCTAAACATGACATATTCAAGGTATAGCATGTCAAATTTCAGCTCAATTGGACAAAAGGAACTAGGTCAATGAAAATCAAGAAGTCCAGACAACATTATTCAAGCCAAATCATAACATCAACACATGCATTCACTTCAAAAATTCATAAATTAGTGAGAACATTTAATAAATGAATGGGACCAAAAGAATCATGTCCTATGATGTGTCTACAATAAGCATACCAAATTTCATATCCATCCAATACCGTATGAGAATTTCACAAAGATAATACAAACATGTGTCATACAAGGTTGCATAATGAACACACAATGAAGAAAAATATCAATCAAATTGAAAATGCCATAGAAAAATCCAGAAATATTCACATGACATTTCAACATATCAACAATCATCCATGCAAAATTTCAATCCATTCCAACAATCATAGGCCAGGCAAATAATTTCATGAAGTTGACCTAGCTAGGTGTGACACAAATTGTCACACCTAAGTTCAAAAAATCATATCTCACTGCTCAGGTATCCAAAAATCACAAACTTTATATGTAAATCACCATCAACATGTCTAGAATGAGCTCAAAAAATTTCAGGAATTTCTTTTAATGTATGAGCATTTCACAATGAAAATGGCAAAACATGTAAAAAATACACACAAGTCAAAGATCCCTAGGCAAAGTCAATATTTCACCATGCACAACTTCTAAAACCATGCCTATAAAAAACTAGAGAAAAAATAGGATTCAACAAAAAAACTCTCATAATTTTTGGACTTGTAAATATTTTTTTATGAATTTTCTAAGATTTGAATGATTTGTTAAATATTTATTAAGTGTTTTATTTAATTAAATTAAATCAGTGGCAATCTGGTAAATATCACGCCCAAGGTCCAAAACTCCGCGTTTCACTAATTGGAGTGTCACGCTGTGATTGGCTAAAGCTGGAGGGAAACAGAAATTCGAAATTGCACATGAGCCAAACGGATCAAACATAGCCTTGTTCATCATTTTTTCCAGAAAATTCCCAGCAAGCTCAAGAGCACGTGAAGAACAATTTCTAACCAAAATCATCATGCGTATAACCGTTGGAAAGGTCTGAGTGAGAGGATCACAAATATATACATGATTTTGTCTAATTCTTCCTAAATCTCCTGGATCGAACGTTTTAGGTTTTGTCATCAAAGCTTCAAATCGCCAGAACTCGATCCACAATTCATCAAATCAAAAACTAATTATATCATGACGATCTACATGCAACGCTCTTTCAAACGCACATCACAATTAAAGCAATGGTGAATTTCGAATCCTAACCTTGTTGTGATGGCAGAAGTTGTTCTTGAAGTTTCTTGATCCAATTGCCAAAAACAGTTGAAGATGAAGCCTCAGGAAGGTGATTGGAGAAGTTAAATTAGCTCAAACACGATCCAAATGCAAGAATGATGAAAATTCCATTGATGAGCATAAGCATGACAGTTGCGATTTGAACACTTTCTTGCTTCAATTTGATGAAACAGTTGGAGAGGATGATCTATGGAAGAAGAAACAAAAAGAATTTTGCCAAATGATCAAGAATTGAGAGAGTTTGGATCAAGAGAAGTTCTATGAAGTTCTTGAGATTTTTGCAATTTGGAGGGAAAAGTTGTTACAATTTCTTGTGAATTGTGTTTCTGATCAGAAGTTTGTTATGATTAGGCATTTATATTTCCATTTAATCACATCCTTAATCATGAATTAGCAAAATGTAATGTGATTAGCAAAGTGTAATTTTCTTAAGCAAGGGCAAAATGGTCTTTTCACTCAAGCCCTGTGACAGCTCATTGACATCTCACACACTCTCAAAATGACATGTGTGATGTGTTGCAACTTGTCCCATGGTCATTGGTTGTGTATTTTGCATTTTCACTATGCCATGGCAATTTGTATACTTTTCAAGTGCAATTCACAAGTGACTTAACCAAATAATGGACCTCAACATGTCATGACCATTCAAACCATTTTCAAATTGCATTTGTGAGGTGTTGCAAAAATCCCCATTCCAAAATTCTCATTATTTCTCAAGTTGGACCATTTTGCCCCTGGATCTTTAACTGTGCACTTGAAAATTGACTTTTTGCATTGACCATTTTTGATGAATTCCAATTATGCACCATGAAAGTACATGTCAAATGGAGTTTGCACATAAAAAGATCATCCCATTTGGACACTCCATGTGGAAGTTATGCCACTTTGATTATGGGTCATTTTTGAAATTGAATGGACCATAACTTGCCAACCATACATGGGATTTTCAAGTTCTTGGACATTTTGGAAAGGTGAGAACAAGATCTACAACTTTCATGTTGAACAAATTTTCATTTGAAGCTTCCTTGGACATGTAATTTTGAGGTCAAAAACTTTCCATTTTTGGAAACTTCCATTACAAGTCACTTTCTATTTTTGGCAATTTTTGTCCTGACTTGATTTTCTTCATTCTTAAGCTTTGAGATGTCAAATAACACTTGTTTCAACATGAATGAAGTGTATCCAACTCATTTCCACCTCCAAATCCACTAAGTCATGCACAGTTGACCACAATTGACTTTTTCAACTGATAGATGAATTTGGCAATGCATTGATCAATCTGAGCTCCAATCTCCTGATGAAATGGCTCAAGGATGAAACCCTAGCCTCAATAAGCTCCATATGATCACATGATGATCCCCATATCCATTGTAGACCACATCTCCTGACTATGCCCTGGTTGGCCCAATGCAACTGATTAGGGTTGACCAGTGGTCAAAACCCTAATCTCAAGGTATCCTGATCCAACACTTGATGAAATCAAACCATGATGATGATGATGTATCACTTCAAACAAGATGAAGACCAATATCCTTTTAGAATCATAAAACCCTAATTTGAACTTCCACATCCTCAAATGATTGATGACCAGTCCAATGAAACCCTAGGCTTGCACTTTGACTTCTTCATCTTCTGATCAAGACTTAGGAAGATGACTTGCACAATGTAACCACATGATATGCAATATGCAATGCCTAATGACCTAAAAATGATATGCAAATATGTTAAGCTAGTCCCAAGAGAGGAGGGCAAATTTTGAGGTGTTACAGCTACCCCTATTCAATCCACTGTGAACCTGTCGATATGAACAGCCTCGGCTTTCAGATGACCAGGATGAAGAGTGATTGAATACCAAGAACAGACGAACAATTTGCACTCTGATGGGAAATAATTAACAACGCCTGTCAGAATCGGCGAAGAAACAAACTTTGAAACAAAAATCCGTCTGAAATGGAGAAAGTCGGCCTGAATACCGAAAAACGTCAACCTGGATACCAAAATAAATGGAAACGCAGGGATAACCCGTGGCCTGAATACCACATCCGCTCGGGATTATTATTCCTTCCTTTTTTATGCTTTTCTTGAACCTCGAAATTTTCTTCTCTGCGCAAATGATCCTCAGATCACTGCATTTGAACCCCATTCTCCTGTTTGCCAAACAATGAACCCCATTCTCCAGTATGAACCCCAGTCGCCTGACGATAACTCACGATCGCCATTGTGAACCCCGTTCTCCAGAAAATGCCACTCTGAGGGCGACACGTCAGAGGGTATACCTTCACAAAAGGAAGGTAGCATGTGTATCTCTTCCTCAGAAGACACCTATAACGACCTCCATTGGCCTCAGCCCGAGTCTAAGGTGACACATGAACAGAAGATAATCCTGAGGACCCCATCCCGGATATAATCTTCAACTCCAATCTCCATTTGAACCCCAGAAAATGCCTCAGCACTTCTTTTCTCCGATTGAACCCCGATCTCCAGAAAATGTATCCACATTTCCTTTTCTCCGTTTGAACCCCGCAATTGCGCTGATCGCGTAACGTCCTTTGATTTCATTTCCATCTCTGTTTGACGGAAACATTTCCTCCGGTATCGCACTACTGGGGAACATTGCTGATCTGACGTCATGATGCTAGACTCCTCAGAGTAACATCTTCACCATCCGGTGAAACCAAATCCCAAGCGGTAACCACGGCTTGAGTCACGCTGATCGCGTAACGTTTCCATCTCTGTCCGACGGAAAAAGCTCCTCCAGCATCGCACTACTGGGGAATACCCTTGATTAAACCATGAGGCTAAACCCCTCGGAGTAACACCTTCATGTTCTGGCAAAACCAACTCTCAAACAGTAACCACGGCTTGAGACTAGCTTATGTCTACAATATGATGCATGATTGTTTTTTCTGCGTAATGCTCCATAAACATGGAAATGCTACGCGATTATTTTTTTTTTATGCAATATGCCATGCTATTCTTTCATGATGAATGTATAAAAAATATCCCCCTCAAGGGACCCTTCTGGGGAGCACGAGACACTCTGCTGAGGAACTCGACATTACTCCAGCTCCACCCTGCTGGGGAATATCACTGCTGCTGGGAAAGGCAACCTTTGCTGGGGAAAACCTCCTTTGCACCCAATCCTCTCGAGGAAATGCTGGGGAATAAGAACCACCAATACTCTGTGGGGATACCACTATTTCTGACTTGCTAAGGATATACATCCCAACTCTGCTCGGGGAACCTTCGCAGATACCTGTCGACTTCACTAGGGAAATGCTCACAGATAGCTTCGTTGGGGAACAACAACCTCCAGGACTAACGACTGGGGAAGCATCGACCTAAAACCTGCTGGGGATAACCATCCTGACCCTGCTAGGGAAACGAATACTACTCCGCTGGGGACGACCCATCCAATCCACACGTAGGATACACTCAGCTGGGGATGCAGATACCCGTTTGCTACGGAAACTCATCCAATCCACTGGTAGGATGCACTGCTGGAGATATATTTCATTGAAACCCGCTCCACTCGGGGAATTAGCTGGGGAAATGAGAAAAGTTGGTACAACACCCATCGACTCGTCGAACCATGGTATCCTCCTCCTAATCTCGTATCAGCTTTCTACTCTTGAGAACTCCCAGACTCGTCTGGACCTTTTCTGCTCCATCATCTTATATTCCAAGTCGCTCCGCGCTCGACGAGAGACGTACTCCTGGGATTTATACATAAATTTCAATTTTCCGACTTTGAAGAGTCTTTTTGATTATTTTCAAGGGTCGTCGAACGCCTCTCATCGCTTCGTCCCTCCTTCGTGCACTCGTCCCTGATCGGACTCTGCGGGGAATCTCTTCAAACTTCCCAGTCTTCCGACTTTGAAGAGTCTTCTTGATTATTATCAAGGACCGTCGTACGTCGCGACGTCTCCTCGCCGTCTTCATATATTCGTCCCTGATCGGACTCCCACAGGAATTCGCTTACCCAAGCTTCCACATCACAACCTGCAAGTGAGTGAAAAATATCTAACAGTTTCTGCAAAACAGACCGTCAGATAAAACCATGCCTCAGGCGTGTCAAGATTTCAACACTTGGGTCACTCAACCTTCCAAATAAGATTTCAAGCTTTCAATCTTATAAACATGCATTGGAAGGAACCTGTATATGTTTTTTTTTTAAAATGCATAGATTCTTTATCAAAAATAATTGGATGTTTTTGCAATCAAAACGGTAATGAAAACAAAAACAAAACTATTTGACTGAATATGCATTTTATTGATTGAAAAGTGTGGCTCAAATGAGCAATACAAAAGGAAGCAATTCCTGAAAAGAGGTAATTGCGCTCAAAAGGAAAAATCTATCCTAATGGCAACATGAAACCCGTAATCTCATCGAGTTCCAACTCGGTTACACCCCATATGTCCTCAGACTCTCCTTGCTTTCTGCCTTCTGAACAAGACGCTTCCAACTGATCCCTACCGGGTATTATCCATGATGCTTTAACCAAAGCGCAAACGATCACGCTAGACGCAATTGTTCGTTTCAATCCCTCTTTTGCCTGGACCGCCCTTTCGGGTTTTCGATCCACCGGGATACCCTTTTTTGCCCAAGTCGCCTTTTCAGGTTTTCGAATTGCCGGGTGTACAATTTTTTTTCATTTATATCCCTAATTTTTGCCCGAACCTTTTTTTTCTGTTTTTGGTTCGCCGGGATGCCCATTTTTGCCTGGACTATTTTATTCTTTTCGTCCAACGGGTCTCTTCACACGAAGTATTTTTTAACTGCGTCCGCATTCACAGGGGATGGAAAATCCTCGCCATCCATGGTTGTCAACAACAAGGCTCCACCAGAGAAAACCTTCTTGACCACGAATGGACCTTCATAATTCGGTGTCCATTTGCCCCTTCGATCGTTCTGAGGAGGAAGGATCCTTTTCAACACCATATCACCCACGTGATATACCCGAGGTCGTACCTTCTTATCAAAAGCACGCTTCATTCTTTGCTGGTACAACTGCCCATGACAGATGGCTGCTAGCCTCTTTTCTTCAATCAGGCTTAATTCTTCGTACCGGGTCCTTACCCATTCAGCCTCTTGCAATTTCACGTCCATCAGTACTCTCAAAGAGGGAATCTGAACCTCAACAGGTAATACAACCTCCATCCCATATACCAATGAGAAAGGAGTTGCCCCAGTAGATGTACGTACCGACGTTCGATACCCATGCAATGCAAACGGCAACATCTCATGCCAATCTTTGTAGGTTACCACCATTTTCTGCACAATCTTCTTAATATTCTTGTTGGCTTCCTCAACCGCCCCATTCATCTTTGGACGATAAGGAGAAGAATTGTGATGCTCGATCTTGAATTCCCGGCACAGTTCTGCCATCATCTTGTTGTTCAAGTTAGAACCATTGTCAGTAATGATTCTCTCGGGAACCCCGTATCGGCAAATAATGTCTCTTTTGAGAAATCGTGCAACGACCTTCTTCGTCACGTTCGTATAAGAGGCTGCTTCAACCCACTTGGTGAAGTAATCAATAGCCACTAATATGAATCTGTGTCCATTCGAAGCCGTAGGCTCTATCTTTCCAATCATATCAATGCCCCACATAGCAAACGGCCACGGAGACGACATTAAGCTCAAAGGATTCGGAGGCACGTGCACCTTATCAGCATAAATCTGGCATTTGTGACACTTCCGCACGAAATTAAAACACTGGGCCTCCATTGTCATCCAGTAATAACCTGCTCTCATCAGCTTCTTCACCATTGCATTCCCACTGGCATGGGTACCGAACGAACCCTCGTGAACCTCTTTCATTAATTGGCTTGCTTCTGCATCATCAACACATCTGAGCAAGACCCAATCAAAGTTCCTTTTATACAAAACCCCATCCTTATTCAGGTAGAATACCATGTCTAACCTCCGCAGAGTCTTTCTATCCTTCTTAGATGCTCCCTCAGGATATTCCTGCGTCTCAAGATAGCGTTTGATATCGTAATACCACGGCTTCTCATCATCAGGCGCTGTATCAACAGCAAACACATAAGCCGGTCTATCCAGACGACCAATCTCCACACTGGGGAACTGATTCCACCTCTGCACCTTAATTAAGGCAGCTAGAGTAGCCAAAGCATCTGCCAAAGGATTCTCCTCTCTGTGCACGTGATGCATCTTCACCTTGGTGAAAAACGTCAACAACCTCCGCGTATAATCTCGATACGGAACCAAATGAGATTGATGCGTATACCATTTTCCGTTAACCTGATTTACAACCAGAGCTGAATCTCCATATATGACAAGGTTCTTGATCCTCAAATCAATCGCCTCTTCAATCCCCAGGATACAAGCTTCATATTCAGCTACGTTATTGGTGCACTCAAATGTTAACCGGGCAGCAAAAGGAATGTGGGATCCTTTCGGCGTAACCAAAACAGCACCAACACCGTTTCCATTCACGTTAACGGCCCCATCAAACATCAGAATCCATTCGGATTCAGGGTCAGGCCCCTCCTCCGGGATCGGTTCCTCGCAATCTTTCGATTTGAGAAACATGATGTCCTCATCAGGGAATTCAAACTTCATCGGTTGATAATCATCAATAGGTTGCTGGGCGAGGTAATCAGACAATATACTCCCCTTAATTGCTTTCTGAGAGGTGTACTGAATATCATATTCTGTCAAAATCATTTGCCACCTCGCGACCCGTCCGGTCAATGCTGGCTTTTCAAAAATGTACTTGATTGGATCCATCTTGGAAATCAATAAAGTGGTATGAACCAGCATATACTGCCTCAGTCGGCGAGCAGCCCAGGCCAAAGCACAGCAAGTTTTCTCGAGCAGTGAATATCTTGTTTCACAGTCGGTAAACTTTTTGCTAAGGTAGTATATGGCATGCTCTCTTCGACCAGACTCGTCATGCTGCCCCAATACACACCCCATAGACCCCTCGAGGACTGTCAGGTACAGAATTAACGGTCTTCCCTCCACAGGAGGCATCAGAATCGGAGGCTCCTGCAAATATTCTTTTATTCTTTCAAATGCCGCTTGGCAATCATCATTCCACCTGACCGTTTGATCTTTTCGTAACAATTTGAATATTGGTTCACACGTGGCTGTTAGATGAGATATGAACCTTGAAATGTAGTTCAATCTACCTAAGAAACCACGAACCTCTTTCTCTGTTTTCGGTTCAGGCATTTCTCTTATTGCTTTTACTTTTGCAGGATCAACCTCGATTCCTTTCTCACTTACAATGAACCCCAGCAATTTACCGGACCGCACTCCGAATGTGCACTTGTTCGGATTCAACCTCAGTCTGAACAATCTCAACCGGTCAAACAACTTGGCCAGATCTACCAAATGCCCCTCCTCTGTCTGGGACTTTGCTATCATGTCATCAACATAGCATTCAATTTCATGATGAATCATATCATGAAACAAAGTCACCATGGCCCTCTGATAAGTAGCACCGGCGTTCTTGAGACCGAATGGCATCACCTTATAACAAAAAGTGCCCCATGGTGTAATGAAAGTTGTTTTCTCCATATCCTCTGGCGACATTTTGATCTGATTATAGCCAGAAAAGCCATCCATGAAGGAAAACACCGAGAATTGAGTTGTATTATCTACCAACACGTCGATGTGAGGTAACGGAAAATCATCTTTCGGACTAGCTCTATTCAGATCTCGGTAGTCCACGCACATTCTCACCTTCCCATCTTTCTTCGGGACTGGCACAATGTTCGCAACCCATGGCGGATAATTAGTGACAGCAAGGAAACCAGCATCCCACTGCTTCTGCACTTCTTCCTTAATTTTCATCGCCATATCAGGTCTAGTTCTGCGCAACTTCTGCTTTACTGGAGGACAATCTGCTCTCAACGGTAGCTTGTGCACAACAATGTCGGTATCCAACCCTGGCATATCTTGATAAGACCAGGCAAAGATGTTGACATACTCTTTCAACAATACTACCAATCTGCTCTTGACACTTTCCTCCAAAGCAGCCCCGATTTTCACTTCCTTCTTGACCTCATCGGTACCCAAGTTCACGACCTCAATCGGCTCTTCATGCGGCTGAATCACCTTCTCCTCTTGTTTTAACAACCTGGCTAATTCCTCCGGCAGTTCACAATCTTCTTCGTCTTCTTCTTCAGCAAGATAGATTGGATTGTCGAAGTCATACAAGGGTGTAACAGGATTGTTATCAATGAGATCCGGAGAAAAATCGCATCTGCATGAATGTTGATTCATGCATTGCTTTAGAACCGGTGTGAGAAATTAAAAAGAAAAATGAAAACATTGCCATTTTTATTTGTTTTTATTTTTTAAACTGCAAAAATAAATGAAAAACAGAGAACACCGCTTTTAACTGAAAAACATCCTTTATTAATGATGCAAAATCTTGCAAATTTATGAACATGAGGTGGCCCTTACAATGAACCATTACATGTCGGGCAACACATATGGTTTGCATGCATACAAAATTGAAAACAGGAAAAATGTTACTCTTCTAGCAGAGTGACCCGGATGATTTCTTCGGCCTTCCAGTTCTGGATTTCCCTCCCTGGTGCGCACGGCTTTATCCATCGATCGATGTCACAGTCGCTATCAGCATCTCCACTCATCATGCAGATGTGATCCGGATCTAGCATTCCGGCACTCGTGAAGGTAACCGACGTACGACCTCCTCTGCCTTGCCCAGACGAACCTCTACCAGGCTGATATCCAACTCCGAATCGATCCTTCTTCGCAGGGACCTCCATCATTCTGCCCCAACCGGGAGCCTCTCCATTCTTTACCACCTCAGCGGCCTGCTTATATGAAGCAATGGACGGTTTTTCCTCCTCTTTAGCAAACAGAGCATTCTCCACCTTGATGGTTTCGAATGCCTGACTGGGCGTCTCCCAGATCTCGCCATCCATCTCCACGTATTTGAATGAGGACAGGTGGCTGACAAAAATGTCCTCTTCTCCGCACACAGTGACGACCTGACCTTCCCAGATGTACTTTAATTTCTGGTGCAAAGTCGACGTAACTGCCCCAGCAGCATGGATCCATGGCCTACCCAACGAGCAACTGTAAGCCGACTGAATATCCATGACGTAGAAAGTCGACTTGAACACCTCCGGTCCAATCTTCACTGGCAGCTCAACCTCCCCGAATACAGCCCGCTTTGACCCATCAAAAGCCCGCACAATCAAATCAGTCGGGGTTAAAATCAGCCCATCGCAGTTCAGCTTTGCCAGGGCCTTCTTTGGCAACACATTTAATGAGGAGCCGGTATCAACCAGCACATGCGAAAGCACGGCTCCTTTGCACTCCATCGCGATGTGTAGCGCCCTATTATGGTTCCTCCCATCCACTGTCAAGTCCATATCAGTGAAACCCAGCCCATGACTGGCATGCACATTGGACACCACAGTTTCCAATTGATTGATCGTAATCTCCTGAGGAACATAGGCCTTCTTTAGAATTTTCAGCAAAGCTTCCCTATGCCCCTCAGAGCTCAGCAGCAATGAAAGAATTGAGATCTTGGAAGGAGTCTGTTGCAGATGATCCACCAATTTATACTCCGACTTCTTGATGATTCTCAGAAATTCTTCAGCATCATCATCAAGTTTGTTTTCCGACCCCGCAGGCGCCGGCGTCATCACAGGAGTACCGTTATCCACTACAGCCTTCCCTTTCGCCCTGGCTAAAGCATCGGCCTTTTCTTTTTTATCTTTTTCTTCTTCTCCCCTCCTCAACGCATCAGGAGCAAATAATCTACCGCTGCGAGTGAAACCGCTGGGACCGGCATTACCCACCTTTAGCACGGTGGTTTCACTTGCAGATTGCTCTTCAACTTTCTCGCCATTTCAATAAACTTCCCCACCATAATGCCATGGCACGACATCATCTTTGTCGTAGGGAATTGGCCCAGGTACCGTAATGGTAACGGGAGCCGCTTCAGCTAGATCCGACAAATCCACCGGATCAAAATAAATAGTTATGGTGGAGACCTCTTCTTTTCCTTTATCAGCCCTCTCTATCAAGATAATCCCCTCGTCCATCAGACCCTGGACACACTTCCTCAGAAGTTCACACCCATTCACGGAGATAGCGCACTCAGCACACTCATGGCCGCAACCCGGATAGACCCCATTTTCCAACAACAAACTCTTGACCTCAGCCAACGGAGTCTTCAACCGATCCACAGATAACAACCCAACTCTACTCTCTGCAGAAATGACATTCACCCCCCTTTGACCATGCGCAGGCATGGGATTTGCATTGACATTGGGAGATGGTGCGAAGTTGATTGCCTTTAAATCCACTAAGTCTTGAACTGTGTGCTTAAAAGCTTTACAGTTCTCAATATTATGCCCAGGCACACCTGAGTGGAATTCACACTTCGCATTTTCGTCATAACTGGCTGGCCTTTGATCAGGTCTCAAAGGTGCCAGTGTTCTGGTTTGCACAAGCCCCAAATCTGTCAGCTTCTTAAACAAGAAAGCATAGGTCACCGGAGGCCTATCAAATTGACGATCCACTGCTCTGCCCCTGACCTGATATCCGGCCCTCTGAGGCCTCTGCTGAAAGGGTTGTCTTTGTTGTTGCTGTTGCTGTTGTTGCGGTGCAAGCTGAGACTCAGCAGGAATGGTTACCGCAGCATTGTGCTGGAAGTAACGGTCCCTACTGGGTCCTCGTTGGGAATACACAGCGCTGGTATCACCCTCCTTCTTCCTTTGACCCCCATTACCAAATGGCTTCTAAGACCCCGAAGAAGAAGATGCAGTACCCTGGATCTTGCCGAGCTTCAGCCAGCTCTCTATTCGTTCCCCTGCCACGACAATATCGGAAAAGTTAGTCACCGGACAACCAACCATTCTCTCAGCAAATGGCCCCTGCAGGGTCCCCATGAACAGGTCAGACATTTCCCTATCAACAAGAGGAGGTTGAACTCTCGCAGCCAGTTCTCTCCACCTCTGAGCATACTCCTTGAACCCTTCATTGTGCTTCTGAGACATACCCTGCAGCTGGGTACGGCTCGGAGCCATGTCAGCGTTAAACTGATACTGCTTGAAGAACGCGTCCCCAAGATCCTGCCAGTTTTTAATGTCAGAGGACTTGAGTTTGGTATACCATTCCAGGGAACCTCCGGACAGGCTGTCCTGGAAAAAGTACATCCACAGTTTCTGATCCATCGTATATGCTGAGATCTTGCGGACAAAGGCTTGTAAGTGCGTCTCAGGACAAGAACTCCCGTTATATCTGTCGAATGTGGGCGCCTTAAACTTCTGTGGGATCACAATCCCCTCAACAAGCCCCATATTAGACATATTCACCACCCCGGGAGTGGCATAACTCTCTAACACCTTTTCTTCTCAGCCAGCAGCTGGATCTCCTTATTCTGAGGCGGAGCATTGTAGGGAACGAACGGTTCGTTCTGCATTGAAAACTGATCTGCCTCCCTATCTTCCTCCCGATCTTCATCGAAACCATAGAACGGAGGCACAAAATTATCTTTCTGATTCTGCCCCGGTTGGCCACCAGTACCAGCATTATTTACAACCCCGATGGTTGTCCTCTTTCCTCCATCCCTGGAACATCCGACTCCCTGGTTGGAGACACCATCCAGGTTCACACCGCTATTTGCTGCCGAAGCCCGCTCGAGCTTCTCGACTTTATCGGCCAGAGCTTTCTGACCAACTGCAAAGCCTTGCATGATGTTGATCAGTTCGCTCATCTTATCCTTCAGCTCGAGAATGTCAGCGTTTGGGAGATCCATGAGTCTGGGAGTATTTCTTCTGGTGAAATATCTGTGAGGGCGTGTTGAGTGCAAAGGTACGACTCGGCGAGCACGAGCAATGATTCCTGTAACAATCAAGCACGTTAGCAACAGATACCTGCAAAATAAAACACAGGTTATTATGATTATGCATGGATGCAGTGTCTATCCATATGAAGGACACTTTGTCTCTCGATCCTGGCATCATTGAGACAAATAATAATCCGGCATCAATATTCTGATATGCAGTGTTTGATTTTATCTTGCAGATCGGAGATAAGTGATTTAGCATGATACCCCCAACCATGTGTGTGCTTGTGTGAGTGCATACGGCAAAGCAAATAAAGCTTGAAGATTAATCACGGAATGAAAAATACCCATCACATAGCAAAGAGTGCACCAACAGTGCCATAGTCATACATCAAATCAGATAAAATTCAAATACAATCCTCCAGAATAAGGAAAAGAAATACAAGCAAGTGAATTCCGTCAACAAGCCTGACGGTAATCCAACACAAATGAAAGATCTAGCTGGATGAGGGTCCCACAGATGGCCCTATCTCGTCTTCCATCCTCGCGAACTCTGCGGCGAACCTGAGCTCGGTGTTCTCCTGCTGCAGTCTCCCAACTTCCTTCTGATGAATCTTCATCTGCCTGAAGTAGTGGTCTCTCTCAGCCATGTAATGATCTCTCTCGGCGACGATCTTCAGATTCTCTGACTCCTTAACCCTCAGCCTAGCTTCCCACTCAGCAATAATCCTCAGATTCTCTGACTCCTTAACCCTCAGTTTTGCCTCCCACTCAGCAATGAGGACTCGGACTCGGTCATCCCTCCGATCTCTCACCAAGATTTGCCTTCTCTTCTCATCTTCAATGACTTTTGAAGCTCTAGCCAATCTCTCTTTGGTGATGTCATGCTCTCTGTTGGATGATGCCAAGGCCTGACTAATCTTCCCATAATAGGCTGTATCCCTCTCAAAGCGCTTGGCTTCCAGGGCATGCCGCTTGTCTTGATCTTCCATCTTCACTTTGAGCTCCTGATTAACCCTCTGAACCCGAGCAAAACTCATCTCCAATTCCGTCTTCGCTGTAAGCAACTGATCTCGTTCCCGCTTCATCTCTAAGAACTCATCCATACTAACAGTAGAGGGAGTCTTCTCGATCAACGGATACCAAGGATCAACCATAGGAAAGGGTAGACAAGTAAGCTCCACTCTCTTGCTGAGCCAGTCATCGAACGGGGGAAAAGATCTATTATTAGCTCTACCCCAAGAAACCTTGCCCTTCCTCTGAATGCTGCGCCACGCCTCAGATACCTGCTTTACCCTGGCCTGATTACCCTCAACTGGGAAATACACAGATTCCTGAACCTCACTTTTGTACGGTGGAAGCTCCATAGCAAATACCATCTTCCTATAAGCGGCACATTGGGAAAACCCCTACAACTGCAGATGAAATCCTGTCCAACTCCACTACTGTGAGTCCAATCTATGTCCTTAGCCCTCAAACCCATCAGTTTGGTCGCCCAAGTAACATTCTGGCCCAGAAGGACAAAAGCACCCTTGGAAGGTAAGTAACCCATAAACCACTTGAATAATAACTGCACACAGCATCGAATTAATCCCCCACGCCTCTTCTCATTCCGGTTGTGAATCGAATAATAAACATCTCCGATCAATGTAGGGATAGGATTCCTTCGGACAAACAAGCGGATGGCATTAATATCCACGAAGTTCTTCTGGTTAGGAAACAGGATGATCCCATAAATGCTCGCAGCAATCAAAGCACAGGCAGCTTCCCAATTACCCAACTCCGACTGCTCCTTAGCCTTAGCTTCCAGGAAACTCAGATGAAAACCAAGCAACTTCCCCTTCTCTTTCAGATTACCCTTCACTACCTCTGGACTCAGATAGAAAGCACGGGAAATCCCACCAATATCAGGCTCTTCCTTAGTAGCATAGAAAGGAACCTGATCCCTGATCTGGATACCCAAAATATCAGCATAGTCCTCCATCATAGGCCCTAGCACGTAATCTGGGAAGACAAAACACCTCAGCTCGGGATCATAGAACTGAAGAAGAGTATGAACGGCACTCCTGTCTCTGTCCATGAGTCTGAAAACCATCTTCAGAATACCCCCATACATCTCACGAAACAACCCCACATGGTCGGGTGCAATCAATGCTGTCATATCCTTCAGCACACTGATATCTGGGTCGAAGAAACTGTAGGCCACATCATCCTTCAAACCGGGTCTTCTCATATCTGGGCAGAAAATCTCTCAACCAGGATCTCGATCAAAAGGGTCCCTGCATATGGGTAAACATGTGTTAGATGTAACTAATGCAAGATGTAATGATGCTGATGAATGAATGCAATGCGTTGCCATCCTCCAAGCCATCTGATCATTTGCACTGCAACTGGTCTCTGAACTGATCATAACCATCTGAGGAGAAAGGTAACCACCAATCAGACCCACGGGTTCCGAAATAAACGGAAGACAGATACATCATCATCATCACTGGCCTCTGAGCAGACACATCACACAATCTCTGAATCGGCCCGGGGAATCCTGAAATAAACGGATCCCCACTGATAAATAACTCGGCCCGGGGAATCCTGAAATAAACGGATCCCCACTGATAAATAACTCGGCCCGGGGAATCCTGAAATAAACGGATCCCCACTGATAAATATCCACGAACAGCACTCCGGCGTCGCGGCAATAAACGGCCATAAATCTGACTCATAAATATGACTCTGATCCGCGGAACACATAGTCACCATCTGAGTCACCATCTGAACACGCATCTGAATGAATCACCCTCCCCTCACAGGTAAATTCTAAACAGGTCACCCTAAGGCGGATAATAGTCTCGACAATCGGGCAGAGATACTCAATGGGTTTGCCCTTTCGGGTGTGCCATTGTAGCTCCCTTAAGATCGTCTAAACCAAAGATCCGGGAAATGATCGGTCACCAGAGTCAGCAACTCAAAAGAGATAACCCAACCAAAGTGGAAAACCCCACTGGAAGAGCACTTCTCAGATGAACCTCGTCCGGCTTGTGGTATGTCACGTCGCAACAATATGCCCAACCGGCACATGAGCGACATGAGACCACGCTAATCCTAGGTGTACACTCGGGCCTGGGTTTTAGCCCCACTCAGAACACCCACCCCAAACAGAGGAACCACCTGCATAGAGGACGGCAACATGATAGTATGATGCATGCAAATATTTAATGCAAATATATACAATGTTAGAATAATAATAAATGCAATAAGCAAAACAACACAAGCAACCTAAACTATCCTGAAGCGCTAGGAGAGACTCGCTTAGGGACGATGGACCAGCAGAGGTCAACACGTAGTCCCCAGCAGAGTCGCCAGCTGTCGCATCCGCGAAAATCAACCGGCGAGCGCTGAAATAAAAACAACACAGAGCCGCCACTGGACGTTATTTATCCCAAGATAGGGAAAGGAAACGCTCAGAGAAACCTGGAAAGAACATGGTCTCGCGACCAAAGAGAATGGGTACGGGAGTCGGTTACGCAAGGGGAAGGTATTAGCACCCCTCACGTCCGTCGTACTCGACGGGATCCACGCTCTAGAAAAGAAAAGGTTGCTATAAACATCACACACACACTACCGGACAACACAGGTGGGGTTAGAAGAAGAGGGCTCGATAGGACATCGCATCCTATGCCTACGTATCTCGTCGGGAACGAGAATCAGAGCTACCGTAGTTCGGCTCACGCACGCCAAACAAGACAAAACAAACACGCAAGAAGGTGGCAAACATGGAGCCCGACTACCACTCAATGGAATTACGTCAGCATCTGAACCAAAACACACACAAACGGGCAAACGTGGAGCCCGACAGCCAATCACTGGACTTAAGTCAGCATCCGAACCCAACAAACCCACACTGGAACCCGAATGCCACTCAATGGACTTACATCAGCTTCCAAGCACACAACAAGCACAAACAATCAACGACTGGCTAAGGAGTCGGGAACTCGAGCCTAGCAACAGTCAAACAACACACACAAAAAAGAAAAAGGTTGCCCGGAGTGGTCTCGCACGACCACCTGCCTACATACCTCGTCTGGAACAAGGATCAGGGCGATGTAGTTCCCCCTCAAGGGACTGAAATTCTAGCCAGAAACAAAGGGAGACACACTACCAGGGAGCTGTACTCGAGCCTAGTGTTATCATGCATCATTGCCCTATGTTCAGGTTTCTACCTACTTGCACAACAGCAAGTTAATCCTATCCAGGAAAGAAGCAAGCATACAAGCATACAAGCATACACCAATCATAACAAGCATCTCAAACAGAAATCCACATAGCACACACTATAACCAATCAAGTGGGCTCAAACAATGGGTTTGACTGCCTCAGCAAGTCATCTGTATAAGGCTGTGTTTGCTCTTAACCTTGCCATTGAGGGGCTAAGGTGAAGCAGATGAAAGGATGAAGTGAGGATGAGACCTCACAGCTCTTATCCCTGGTCAGGGAGAGCTTCAGACAAAGGAGTGTGGGTCCAGAAAGTGGGAACCCTTCTACACTCAAAGACTCTGACACACTGTGCACTGCACAAGATCTTGGGTTTGTATCCCAATGCATCAACACAGTAGTATGAGCAGAGGGATGACTCAACAAGAATAGTGGGGGATAGGTTGCATATCCCTTGGCTTCCACCAATTGCCTTAATCAAGGTCTTTACCTGCTTGGGCACAAAATGTAAACAATCACAAACATTGCCTCTTAAGGAGGACTTCAGACAGGTGCCTGGCCAAGTAACAGGCCAGGTCTTCCAGACTACATGGAGAATAGAAGTCCTACCTCAATTTGTTTAAAAACCAAGCAGCAGCAAGCAAGTTCTTAAAAGAACTGTAAGCAACTAAATGTACCTGAAATCAATCAAGTATCATCAGTACTCAGACAGACAAACAATAAACAGCAAACGGTCAATCAGTCAGACAATACAGATAACATAGGTTAGTGCACACAAGTGCAAGCTATAAGCTCAAGCTCAAGCTCCACAACCTACAAAACAAAATCATGTTAGTTCTCAACATCAAACACATCCAATTTAATCAACTTGGTTCAATCTCCTTAAGCATTGTGCATTTCATCCTGAAAAGTCAAGCAAATGTGAGAAACAAGACCACTAGGCCAAGCCTAGGGTCCAAAGGTGACAAAAATTTCTAAACAGCAAGCGATCTTCAACCAAAATCACATTAATGCAAATAGAAAGCAAATGCAATTGGTCCCATGCTCATATCATTCACCATAATCATTTCATGACCAAAACATGTCAAACTAGGTCAAATGCAACACCAAAAGTCCAAACAGAATGACTTCAATCAAATCCATATCAAAACAATTCCAAAAATCCTCAAATAATTCACACCTAAACATGACATATTCAAGGTATAGCATGTCAAATTTCAGCTCAATTGGACAAAAGGAACTAGGTCAATGAAAATCAAGAAGTCCAGACAACATTATTCAAGCCAAATCATAACATCAACACATGCATTCACTTCAAAAATTCATAAATTAGTGAGAACATTTAATAAATGAATGGGACCAAAAGAATCATGTCCTATGATGTGTCTACAATAAGCATACCAAATTTCATATCCATCCAATACCGTATGAGAATTTCACAAAGATAATACAAACATGTGTCATACAAGGTTGCATAATGAACACACAATGAAGAAAAATATCAATCAAATTGAAAATGCCATAGAAAAATCCAGAAATATTCACATGACATCTCAACATATCAACAATCATCCATGCAAAATTTCAATCCATTCCAACAATCATAGGCCAGGCAAATAATTTCATGAAGTTGACCTAGCTAGGTGTGACACAAATTGTCACACCTAAGTTCAAAAAATCATATCTCACTGCTCAGGTATCCAAAAATCACAAACTTTATATGTAAATCACCATCAACATGTCTAGAATGAGCTCAAAAAATTTCAGGAATTTCTTTTAATGTATGAGCATTTCACAATGAAAATGGCAAAACATGTAAAAAATACACACAAGTCAAAGATCCCTAGGCAAAGTCAATATTTCACCATGCACAACTTCTAAAAACCATGCCTATTAAAAACTAGAGAAAAAATAGGATTCAACAAAAAAACTCTCATAATTTTTGGACTTGTAAATATTTTTTTATGAATTTTCTAAGATTTGAATGATTTGTTAAATATTTATTAAGTGTTTTATTTAATTAAATTAAATCAGTGGCAATCTGGTAAATATCACGCCCAAGGTCCAAAACTCCGCGTTTCACTAATTGGAGTGTCACGCTGTGATTGGCTAAAGCTGGAGGGAAACAGAAATTCGAAATTGCACATGAGCCAAACGGATCAAACATAGCCTTGTTCATCATTTTTTCCAGAAAATTCCCAGCAAGCTCAAGAGCACGTGAAGAACAATTTCTAACCAAAATCATCATGCGTATAACCGTTGGAAAGGTCTGAGTGAGAGGATCACAAATATATACATGATTTTGTCTAATTCTTCCTAAATCTCCTGGATCGAACGTTTTGGGTTTTGTCATCAAAGCTTCAAATCGCCAGAACTCGATCCACAATTCATCAAATCAAAAACTAATTATATCATGACGATCTACATGCAACGCTCTTTCAAACGCACATCACAATTAAAGCAATGGTGAATTTCGAATCCTAACCTTGTTGTGATGGCAGAAGTTGTTCTTGAAGTTTCTTGATCCAATTGCCAAAAACAGTTGAAGATGAAGCCTCAGGAAGGTGATTGGAGAAGTTAAATTAGCTCAAACACGATCCAAATGCAAGAATGATGAAAATTCCATTGATGAGCATAAGCATGACAGTTGCGATTTGAACACTTTCTTGCTTCAATTTGATGAAACAGTTGGAGAGGATGATCTATGGAAGAAGAAACAAAAAGAATTTTGCCAAATGATCAAGAATTGAGAGAGTTTGGATCAAGAGAAGTTCTATGAAGTTCTTGAGATTTTTGCAATTTGGAGGGAAAAGTTGTTACAATTTCTTGTGAATTGTGTTTCTGATCAGAAGTTTGTTATGATTAGGCATTTATATTTCCATTTAATCACATCCTTAATCATGAATTAGCAAAATGTAATGTGATTAGCAAAGTGTAATTTTCTTAAGCAAGGGCAAAATGGTCTTTTCACTCAAGCCCTGTGACAGCTCATTGACAGCTCACACACTCTCAAAATGACATGTGTGATGTGTTGCAACTTGTCCCATGGTCATTGGTTGTGTATTTTGCATTTTCACTATGCCATGGCAATTTGTATACTTTTCAAGTGCAATTCACAAGTGACTTAACCAAATAATGGACCTCAACATGTCATGACCATTCAAACCATTTTCAAATTGCATTTGTGAGGTGTTGCAAAAATCCCCATTCCAAAATTCTCATTATTTCTCAAGTTGGACCATTTTGCCCCTGGATCTTTAACTGTGCACTTGAAAATTGACTTTTTGCATTGACCATTTTTGATGAATTCCAATTATGCACCATGAAAGTACATGTCAAATGGAGTTTGCACATAAAAAGATCATCCCATTTGGACACTCCATGTGGAAGTTATGCCACTTTGATTATGGGTCATTTTTGAAATTGAATGGACCATAACTTGCCAACCATACATGGGATTTTCAAGTTCTTGGACATTTTGGAAAGGTGAGAACAAGATCTACAACTTTCATGTTGAACACATTTTCATTTGAAGCTTCCTTGGACATGTAATTTTGAGGTCAAAAACTTTCCATTTTTGGAAACTTCCATTACAAGTCACTTTCTATTTTTGGCAATTTTTGTCCTGACTTGATTTTCTTCATTCTTAAGCTTTGAGATGTCAAAT
Source organism: Lathyrus oleraceus (assembly GCF_024323335.1). Lineage (NCBI taxonomy): Eukaryota > Viridiplantae > Streptophyta > Magnoliopsida > Fabales > Fabaceae > Lathyrus > Lathyrus oleraceus. The sequence continues at coordinate 487,241,992 of NC_066583.1, forward strand.
AACACTTGTTTCAACATGAATGAAGTGTATCCAACTCATTTCCACCTCCAAATCCACTAAGTCATGCACAGTTGACCACAATTGACTTTTTCAACTGATAGATGAATTTGGTAATGCATTGATCAATCTGAGCTCCAATCTCCTGATGAAATGGCTCAAGGATGAAACCCTAGCCTCAATAAGCTCCATATAATCACATGATGATCCCCATATCCATTGTAGACCCCATCTCCTGACTATGCCCTGGTTGGCCCAATGCAACTGATTAGGGTTGACCAGTGGTCAAAACCCTAATCTCAAGGTATCCTGATCCAACACTTGATGAAATCAAACCATGATGATGATAATGTATCACTTCAAACAAGATGAAGACCAATATCCTTTGAGAATCATAAAACCCTAATTTGAACTTCCACATCCTCAAATGATTGATGACCAGTCCAATGAAACCCTAGGCTTGCACTTTGACTTCTTCATCTTCTGATCAAGACTTAGGAAGATGACTTGCACAATGTAACCACATGATATGCAATATGCAATGCCTAATGACCTAAAAATGATATGCAAATATGTTAAGCTAGTCCCAAGAGAGGAGGGCAAATTTTGAGGTGTTACACTCCCGAATACTGGTCCTTTGCGTTCAAGACAGCAGTGTACCTAATCAATAGGTTACCAACTCCTATCCTCAACATGAAATCACCATATCAAGTCTTACACAAGAAAAGCCCAACAACATCACATCTTCATTCCTTTGGATGCCTTTGTTTTCCTTGGCTGCGACCTTATGTCTCAAATAAACTTCAACCCCGATCTCAACCTTGCATATTCTTAGGATATGCAGAATCCCAATACAGTTATTTATGTCTTGACCCAACAAATCACAAAATATACACCTCTAGGCATGTCAAATTTTTTGACCACATTTTTCCATACAACCAACTTGTCAAATCTACACCACCACCATCTCTAAGCATACCCAACATACCACAATCCCCTCATATCATCATACCTATCCTTCAACAACCACCACTTGAGTCACACGCTATGCCCCATGAAGAGGAGGATCTCTTGGTTTCAAATACAATGTTAGGTAATGATACTCATCCACCCACTCTTGTTACTACACCTATTGTCACTCCTAATACCTCTACAACCCCTACTACTGAAACAAACCAAATCATCACAAGGTCGAAAAATAATATATTCAAGCCAAAAAGGATGTATACTGCATCAAAACACCCTCTACTTGAGAATTTGGAACCTTCAAACATCCGTGAGGCAATGAAACATGCACATTGGCGTCAGGCAATTGCAGATGAATTTGAAGCCTTAATAAGAAATGGCACATTCTCACTTGTACCACCTAAGGCAGGGCAAAACATTGTTGGATGTAGATGGTTATTTCGTATCAAGAGAAATAGTGATGGTTTCATTGCTCGCTACAAGGCACGTCTTGTTGCCAAGGGTTTCACACAATGTCCTGGCATTGACTTCAAGGAGACATTCGCATCAGTTGTTCGCCCACAAACAATTAAGATTATTCTTACCTTAGTAATCTCTCATCAGTGGTCAATGCACCAACTAGATGTGAACAATGTGTTCTTACAAGGAGCTCTTACAGAAGAGGTCTTCATGGACCAACCGCCAGGTATGAAAGATGCAACACATCCCAACTATGTTTGTAAACTTCACAAGGCCATCTATGGCCTACGGCAAGCACCAAGAGCATGGCATGATTCTCTGAAGGAATTTATTATTGCATATGGATTTCAAACAAGCAAAAGTGATCCATCCTTGTTCATTTATCACTCGGGTGATACCAAGGCTTACTTTTTAGTCTATGTAGATGACTTGCTGCTCACTGGTAACAACTCTACATTCCTTCAAAGCTTCATCAAGGCACTATCTCAACGATTTTCGTTGAAAAATATGGGACAACCTCACTACTTTTTGGGTATTGAAATCATACCAACAAGCTCTGGAATTTTTCTTTCTCAACACCGGTACATTCGTGACCTCTTACAAAAGTTTGACATGGAGGGGGCGAAACCATCTCCCACACCACTTTCCTCCACAGCAGTGCTAGAACTTCACGATGGTACATCATCCACCGATGCCACGGAGTTTCGTAAAATTATTGGAGGACTTCAGTATCTTAATCTTACTCGTCCAGACTTATCATACTGCATCAATAAATTGTCCCAATTTATGCATAAACCAACTTCCCTTCACCTACAACACTTAAAACGCATCCTTCGATACATCAAACTAACCATTAATCATGGTCTCATGCTACACAAAACTGCTGCAAACAACTTGTTAGCATACTCTGATGCAGATTGGGGTGGGAACAATGATGATCGCACATCTACCTCAACTTATATCATTTTCTTCGGAGGCAACCCAATTTCGTGGCTCTCAAGAAAACAAAGAACTGTAGCACGGTCATCTACTGAGGCTGAATATCGTGCAGTTGCTACCGCTACCAATGAGATCATGTGGCTCCAAAACTTACTGCATGAACTAAGAATACCCATACATGATCCTCCACGACTATTGTGTGACAATGTGGGTGCCACATACCTTTGTTCCAATCCTGTACTTCACTCAAGAATGAAACATATATCATTAGATTATCATTTCGTCAGAGAACAGGTTCAAACCAACAAGCTCATCGTAACACATGTGTCTACCAAGGATCAGCTGGCAGATTTACTCACTAAACCACTTCCCACAACCAAGTTCACTGAACTCATGTCCAAGATAAAGGTCGTTGATGGAACCTTCATCTTGAGGGGGCGTAATGGACCAATGAAAAAAATAATTTGAATTGGTCATCAATTAATTAAATGAGAGTTATTGGTTATTATTAGCATTTGATCCTGTCAAGTAGTTAACAAACAGTAGCGATAGTTTAGGGATCACTCTAGCTAATTCTATTTAATTATCATCATGTATTATAGCTTTATATACTGATGCAAATCTCTGTAAAATATAATTCTCATATAAGTGAAAAAAATATACTCTTATAGTCGTAAAAACCATGTTCTCTTGTTTTCGTTAGACTATTGACAATTGTTATCTTTATTACTTTCATCTAAATAAATCATGTTCTAAGTCAATTATATTGTAGTCTCTTATGTACCAGCTTTAATGTAAAGGAATTAATAGAACACGTGCTTTGAAAATATGGTAGAAATTGTATCAATTAAATTGATTGTCTCTTGTCATGATAGGATAAAGTGTCGGTGATAGTAATTAGTTATATAGGTTTTTTCCAACCCTGTTACTATTCACAATCTTCATGTGGATTTAGGTACAAACGTGTCCTTGGAAATTAAGTGAAGGATATCATAAGATAATTGGTTTTAGACTACTTTTGAAAAAAATAAATTAACGTAGCACATGTAGCAAAGTGTTATTTCTATCATATAAGACTAATGTCCAATTTTTTTTTCTTATATAACTGAAAAATTATTTTCATAAATTATACTATAGAATTCGTGGAGTTAAGTTAGATTAATTTTAGGGATATGTTCTTAGCTAATTTTTATGCCCAAACCATTTCTTAAATGCTCACTTGAGATTAGTGTAAATAGGCTAATTATAATAGGTTTTATTTTCTTATATACTTCTCAAATTTTGTATTCCGTAATCTATTGAACAATTAGACTTGAATTAATGATAGACGTGATTAGTTAGGATAATACAGGTTTAAAACTGACTTGATGATGATAATTTATCGTGATGTGATAATGTTGTAATGTTGACGTTGCTACGATGATATTTTTATGATTATGTTGTTGGTAGTCATGCATCATGGTGTACGGACTTCGGTCCAGTTTTGGTGAGCCTTGATCCTATGGTGAGAATCAAGTGCGAGTAGTTAATTCCATTGAGGGATTAGTGAAGCGTTGCTATGTGGTGATTAGTGGCGATTTTGGTGTGCTTCGGTTCCAAGAGGGAATCAATCGTATGGTGGGGATCATGGAGTGAGATGAACATGAGTGTTCATATTCGGTACCACATGCATGTTAAGTCAGTTGTTGAGTACATTTGTATTTGTGTTACACTTGGTGATTATTTTTGGTGTATAATAATGAGATGTGTTAATAATTATGCTGAATCTTATGTAAATTGTATGAGTTGATGGCGATGTGGGTGAAATGTGAATATATGATATAAGGTGCATTGTGATATGTGTATGACTTGTAGTGTATGAATTTATCCTGATTATTTTGTGCACCGTTTATTATTTGAATGCATTCTCACCCCCTTTGTTTTGATGTTGTCCACCATGGATATCTTGCAGATACTCAGGAGTAGAGTTTGCTGCTATAAGTGGAAGTTAGCTCTTGGAGCTCCTTTCATTTAATTTCATCTTTGTTTAGAAGTCTTGCTCTGATCCTGTGACATCGGGGTTGGTAACGTTTGTTTTGCTTATTCAGGTTATGTTGAAATTGTTGAGAGTTGAACCTGATAACTCCATATTTTGAGAGTAGTTTATATAATTTTGAAGTTGAGACAAAATGTCTAAATCATGTTATTTTATTTAATTGAAATAAGATCGATACCGCCACAATGATACCCTAAGTGAAGGTGAGTGAGTGATGACAGGTGTTGTATGATATTAATCTTTCGTTGCATATTTGGTAAATGTTTGATTTATTAAAGGACTTTTCGTTGGTGACACCTTAGATTGTTGTGTAAATCTTAATATATAAATTTTGGGATTTAGGGTGTTACATCATGAACTTGGAACCTCAAAATGACCAAACATGCCTCAAACCGCTTGACCATTTGCCTAGTCCAAATTTCTGGTCACGACCTCAACTTCCCAAGCATGTAACTTTCACCTCAAAGCTCCTTTTGACTTGATTATTTTTGCATCATGTTCTACTCGATGAAGTGATCATTTGGCTCAAAGAAAATTGGAAAACACACGAGTGGCTTGGAATTGGCCTAAGCATGAACATGGTGACCTAAACTTTATTTTATCACGAACCCAGAAGATGCAATTACATGTCATTCTTTGTTTTGGAACCACTTGCACATGTGCAAACATCTCGTGATGTCAAAACACGTGCAAACAAGCTAGAACCAACTTCATTTCATCAACAAATCACACTTTTGATGTTGTATTTCACAGGGATTCGAAACTTGAAACCTTAACCCTAATTCACACGAGTTATCCTCTATTTCACATAAACCACAATCCCATTTCCTATAAATAAGGGAGTGATTTTCCTTCATTTCCAAGCTTGAACAACCAAAGAATCCCTGGCTCACCGAAGTTCGAAAACTCAGAAAAACCAGTCACTCTTTTTCAATTAAAGTTCTTTTGCTTCCAATTCTTTGCTCAAAATCCTTCATCGACATCAACTAAAGTTATCTGAAGCATTGTCGTGGTCTGAATCCTTATACAACCTTGCTTTAAGTTCCACCATTGTTGACTTCGAGCTTCGATTTGGACAAGGTAGTTACGAGTAAAATTATACTTCAAGCAAGTTACCATTCTCTTGGTGTGGTTCCACTGATTGAAAGCCCTCATCTACCACTAGTTTATCTTTTGATTTGGTAATTTAATTTAACTTTGAAGAACTAGGGTTCTTCACGAGTTTGAGAAAATTCTCCCTTCTCAGAGCAAATCACTTACTCTAATGCAGGGGGACATGAACGATGGGTGAAGTAGAAGCTTGCACGATGTGTGTTTGAGCTTAAAACTTCAAGTTCTTGAAGTTGAAAAATCAAAGTATCAGAGGTTGAAGATGAAGTTTGTGCGCACTATGGAGCCAAATTTAAACTTCCCAGCCAATCAGAGCGCACCATCTCTCCTAGCCGTTATATTCAAACATTTTATTTTATTTTATTATTTTATTTAATTCATTTTTCTTCCAATATTCATTTTAATTAGCTCATTTATTATTTTTTAGTCCAGCTTTTTTTCATAATTTCATAAAAATATTATCTACCACATATAAATTTTCCATTTTTAAAAACTCATTTAACATTTAATCCATATTTTCTCTTATTTTTCATTTTATTTTATTTTAAATTTTTTATTTTAATCATTTTAAATTTTTTTTCATCCCAACTTTTTAGGTCAAGTTGCTTTTAATTTTGTTGACCTTCTCCATTTTTCTTGGAATTTGATTTTGTGTTTTGGCCCCTCTTTGATATTTTCTCCTTTATTTTCTTTTATTAATCATTATTAGATCATTTAAAACATTTTTAATTTCTTTTCGATATTCACTTGATGTTTTAAATTAAGTTGATTGCTTGGTTGATGAGTTCTTCCATATCTTAAATCATTGATATATGGATTTGAGGTTGATTCAACCTTCTTTGATCCAAATCTATTGATAGATGATCATGAATCATCTTCAATACTTTGCATCAATGATAGGTTATCCCTCGATACATCATATTTTGAGTCATTTGATTTTTGGAAAGAATGTTCCATATGTGATTACCTTGACTCCCATCTTCAGTCTTTCTATCTTCATATTTTCTTTTGCTTTGATCATTGTGTTACATGATATAGGAGATTAACTTTATGTTAATTCTCTAACATGTCTGACACATACATTATTATTGACTGACCTCAGATAGGCATGGCTTCTACATAAGCCTACTTATGATTGCTTAACATAACGCTAAATTATCCCAACACAATTAATTGATCACTAACTCCTAACATTACTTTATGCTATTTACCTTATTGTCATTTAATTCTTGCCATTTAATTCAAGTCATTTAGTTTATGTCATTTAATTTTATGCCATTTACTTAATGCACTTTAATTTCATGTCCCATTAATCATCATATCACTTTATACTCTATTCATCTTTCCTTATTCATTTGTTGCTTCTTATCTTGTTTGATTGATCTACTTGTTAATCTTAATAACTCAAAACATTATAAAGCAACCTAGACTTAATCTTAAACCTATGATTGACTTGGAGTGTTGAAGACCTCTTTGGACTATGGAATTTAACTTAGGATTTATGCCCTTTGGTTGACTTGCAGTGACCTTGGACCCTTAGACCTTGTGGACATTTTGGCTTGTTTTGCTCCTGTTAAACTTTTGAGTTTGTGGTTGTTATTCATCTTCTTTATGCCTCTACTTATTACACCCATCTTCTTAGGCTTAACACACATTTGGACTCATATAGCTTTCTCCTGGGCTACCTAACAATTAGACATAGGACAATACACTTTGCACCCACATGACTTTCTCTTGGGCTACCTAACAATGAGACCTTATGCTAGTTTTGTATGATCATGTATCTTTTCTTTGTTCATCAATCCCACTCCTTTGATTTCGCTTGATCAAATTCCCATTTGATTAACTAATCTCTTTATCTGTTACACTTTCCCTTAGCCTCTCTCAAGTGACCATAATTCCCTTGGTCACTTAATGGGACCCGCCTCAGTTACTTTGGAGCTCCAACCTCCCAACAAGTTCAAGACCCTCAGTGGACTACAACTTTCCCCTAGAGATATGACTCATCCCCTCAAGCAACTGTGGGAACCTACTTCAACAATTTGTCTGACATTGACTAGGATTACATGCCATGAGCCTTAAGCAATAGAGAATGATGAGAGGGAATCTTTCCTACACTTGTCTAGAATATCTCTGAGTACGGGACGAATGACCCAATTGCTCAGAGTATTTGTCTCTGTTGATAGACTTCAGTGTAATTCCAGTAAATTCACTAACAAGTCTATAACTTACCCTCTGGCTCCTTTAATATATTCTTTTGGGTTAAACACCATTGCATATTTGTTTGTTAGGATACGCCTTCATGGTCATTCCTCTTTTCTGGGTTTAAACACCATTCCTTACCATATCAGTACATGTGCTTTGGTAAGACCCGTGTCATATCAGTCCCTGTGCTTTCACAAGTTCCTGCTTTTCTTCCTTACCATATCAGTCCATATGCTTTGGTAAGACCCTTGTCATATCAATCCATGTGCTTTGACAAGTTCATGTTTTTCTTCCTTACCATATCAGTCAATGTGCTTTGGCATGACCCTTGTCATATCAGTTCCCGTGCTTTAACAAGTTCATGTTTTCTTCCTTACCATATCAGTCCACGTTCCTTGGTAAGACCCTTGTAATATCAGTCCATGTGCTTTAACAAGTTCCTATTTTCTTCCTTACCATATCAATCCCTGCGCTTTGGTAAGACCCTTGTCATCTAAGTCTATATGCTTTGACAAGTTCCTATTTTCTTCCTTAGCATGTCAGTCCCCGCGCTTTGGTAAGACCCTTGTCACATCAGTCCTTGTGCTTTGACAAGTTCCTTCTTTTCTTCTATACGATATCAGCCTCTGTGCTTTGGTAAGACCCTTGTCATGTCAGTCCATATGCTTTGACAAGTTCATGCTTTCCTTACTTACCATGTCAGTCCCAGTGCTTTGGTAAGTATTTTTTCTTTCCGATTTAAACACCACCCCTTTTATCATATCTCTTTTCTCAGTCTTTGTCCTCCAATTCGGAGCTCTGACTTCCTTATTGCACTATGAGGATATGTAGGCACGAGGATGCGAATCCTTGGCGAACACCTATTTCCACCCTTCTTTCCTTTCCCTCATTTCTTTCTCTAGTCCATGAACTACATAGCTCTGACTTCCTTATTGCACTATGAGGATACGTAGACATGAGGGCCATAATCCTCATCGAACACTCTTTTTCTAACCCATTTTATGTTTTGTAGGTACATGAAGATAACAACACCCATCAAAGCAAGAGAATTTAAAACGGTTCCCATGGAGTACCATGGATGTGACAAGAGCTAATATTTTTCCCTTGCATAACCGACTTCCTTACCAGTTTCTTTGTTTTCCCTAAGGTTTTATCGAACCTTCCTTCTTTTGGGATAAATAAAGTTTGGTGGCGACTCTATTGTACCTTCGAGCGTGCGATGCGTTCGGTGAGCATATTTCAACTAGCTTTAGCTGGGGACTTTTTGTAACCCAATTGCTAGAAGGAGTCAAGCCTAGTTTTGTTTGTTTCTTGTTTGCTTGGGTGTTTATTGTAATGGTTTCCTACTTTTAGCTTTTATGGTTATTGCATATTTTATTGCTTTAGATGTTGCATTTATTTTTCTAACCCCATTATGAATATCTGTATTTTGTTGTTATTGGGTTGGGATGATGTTACTTGAGGGAAGCTTTACACCCAAACTTGAGTATACACACAGGATAGACTCGTGGATAGTCGTGTTGGCCTGCGTTTCGCACACTGGGTTGGCACGAGACCCACACTCAGACTAGTTTCACTCGCGGATACTTTTGTCATGTGAGAATTCACTATAACAAAGTATTTTCACTTGATTTCATGACTCTGGGAAGTCTTTTAGGATCACCTTTTGAATACTAGTTCATACTTGTTAGTGGGATATTGGGTTTTTGCAGGAAACCAATCTCTTACATACCTTGGTTTCTCATGTAATGTCAGACCTTTGATCCTACATTAAGCAGAATGTTTAGATTATCCAGAATATGGTCATGCTGTTGCATATCATTTTCATATCATAAATCATCATTACATCATATAACTCTTTTTGTATATGCATTTCCAGGGAATCCGAGAGCCTAGCTTGTTGTGGAGTACTCAAAGATAGCATGAGTCTCAGCATAAGAAATGTGTTCAGTTACAAGTTTGTGGAACTCTAGTTGAAAGCTTTTAAGGGATTGGGAACTCGGTTGGATCTGGATCACAAAGAGGATTTCAAGAAGGCCTATGGGAATCTCCTAGATATTCTCAACGCTAAAGTGAACACTACGACCGTCCATACTTTGGTTCAGTTCTATGACCCTCCTTTGAGGTGTTTCACTTTTCAGGATTATCAGATGGCTCCGACATTGGATGAATAATCACATATCTTGGGGGTCGACATTAAGGACCAGGTTCCTTTCGTCATTGCCAAGGAACTACCGAAGTCTCATCTTTTAGCTGAAGCTTTGCATTTGGAGAAGAAGGAAGTGGAGCTCAATCTTAAGCCAAATGGTGGAACTCATGGTTTTACTCTGAAGTTTTTGATTGAGAAAGCCATTGCCTTTGCTGATGTTGGAAGTTGGATAACTTTCAATGTTGTTTTCTCTTTGCTCATCTATGGGATTATCTTGTTTCCAAGTATGGAAGACTTTGTGGACCTTGCATTTATTCATATCTTCCTGTCCAAGAATCTGATTCTTACACTTCTTACCGACACTTACTATTCTATCCATGTAAGGACTCAGAAGAAGAAGGGTACTATCATGTGATGTGTTCCCCTATTTTATAAGTGGTTTACTTCACACCTGCCCAACAAGGGTCCTTTCTTTGTGAACAAGGACAATCTCAAGTGGTCTCAGTGGATCATGTCTCTGATCGTTGATGAAATTCTATGGTACTCTAGAGCTTATGATGATGTCAAGATTATCCTTAATTATGGAACTTTCCCCCAATGTGGCCCTCATAGGTACAAAGGGTGGAATTAACTACAATCCAAGGATAACTTTACGTCAGTTGGGTTACCTGTTGTTATGCATGCCAGATTCCGAGCATGTGTAGGAGTTTGTTTTCTATGAAGGGTTTGATAATCTAGAGTTGCTAAAGAAGATCATTAGAGCTTGGAGGGAGGTCCATCCTCAAGGAAGGTCCGAGTTAGGGAAGAAGAATTGCATTGCCAAGGAAGTTTATACGCAGTGGGTTAAGGACATGGTTAAAGAAATTTTGTTGCCATTTCCGTTTGTTCCATCTATGAACATCCTACAACCTATGCTTGCAGTTATTACTACCTCTAAGGTGGGGGTAACACAAGGAGACTATGAAGAGCTTAGAGAAAGAGAACATCGATCTCCGATCTAATCTTGGTAGGCTTAAAAGGGAGAAAGAAGACTTGGAGCTTAACCTCAACCAGAAAAGAATCATGACATCCCAAGAGATAGAGGAAGCCCAAGAGGAGCAGTTCAAAAGGAGGAAAATAGGTGAAGCTTTGAAGGGGACTATTGACAGTTTATTCATCAAGAAGAAATAACTCGTCGATGCGTAGTATTAAGCATGCAAGATGGAGATCAATTGCCAAGACCAACTCAAGAAGCTTTGAGAACAGTTAGAGAGTTGCAAGAAGGAGTTGAAGGAAGAAAGAATTCATACTAAGCAGTTGGAGATTTATTTATCTCAGCACCAGACAGAACTCGACAAGCGGTTTGAAGAGATTTGAGGGTTGAAAGATCAAGCACATTAAAGTAGGAAAGATACTGATCAACTTTAGCAACAAGCTACACATTGGGAAAGGAACAATCGTCATTGGCAAGTACTCTTGGATAAGAAGGAGGTTGTGCTGCAAGTCCTTTTAAGTAGGCCAACTCAGTCTGTGCCTTCAAGGATACACAATGGTGGTTGACTAAGATTCAATGGATGCTTAGTTATCTTTGGGGGGTTTTCATTATTATATTTTGAGCATACTTGATGTATCCCTTAGGGCAGAGCTATAATAATTGTACTCTTTGTTTAATTATTATGAATATAAAAGGATTCTTTCCATTATCAATTTTATCTTGTGCCTTTATTGTCTATTCTTTATGATTACTGGTGACATATAAGGACTCAAGAATTCCCTAGAAAGTTTTATAATAATCAAAAATCTTTTTGCATAACATACCATTCACTCATATGCATTTTTCTATCCGAAATACAAAATGCTTACATCCGTCTTCATCCTCTTCAGAAAGACGATGACTCACTGATACTTCACCAGAGCCAATAAAAAGAGAGTTATGTATGATTTTGGACAAGATAACGCTACAACAAGGGAAGCTCTAGCCAACTCCAAGGACATATGGGTACCATTTTGGAACATCTGCAGACTCAAAGAGACAGTGTTGCTACCTGCCACTATTAGCCAACCTTTGTCTCAAGCTGGTCCCAGTAGGTTTGTTGCTGCCTACCCGTGGGGAATGACTCATAATTATAACCCTCAGTTTTCTATTGGAAACCCGTTCATGTCGTACCAGTCCTTTACTGCTGCTCCTACCAATGTGAATTCTGCGGCCTTCCTGTGGGGGATGCCTAATCCTTACTCTTCTCAAGGGGTTGAATTAGAAGAGACACCTGCTATGAATGATGGCAATGTTGAAGGTCAAGAGACTGAGTATAATGGTCCTCATCTTAATTTCCATATCTCTACTCCACCTGTTCATCCAAATCCTTATGCTTCTGCTGCTTTGGTTCCACAATTTCCAAACAATACTGCACTCTAGTATGCCCATTCTAGGGCACCCCTCGCTCCAAATATGCAACCTGGGGGACATATTGCTCAAGACAGAACTCCAACTGCCCAGACTTTGAACCCAACTTTAATGTATCATATGTTTCCACAGTTTATGCCGCCACCAATGCCTGCTCAGAATGTTGTTCAACCTCCTCCTAGGGTTGATACTCAAAGGGTACATGGGGAAATCCACATAGGCCTTTTAAATATCAACTCTTAGAGGAGAGAATTTGTGCTATTTAAGGTTTCTCTGCTCTCGATTTGAATGCAAGAGAATTATGTTTGGTACCCAATGTTGTGCTCCCTCAAAAGTTCAAAGTACCCAATGTTGCGCTCATGTGTACTGTGTTTCTAGGTTGACTTTGTATTTCAATCCTCCATTCTGCATACTTTTACCAATAATCCACATCTAGGACCTTGATGGCATGCCACATGATCCATCAAATCACGATCAGGGGGTCCAGAGAGAGTCAACCATTGACTCTCTCCCTCCATGGACTTCCCCCTCAGCGTGGGCTCACCAAAAATGGGCCTACGCCCCTTGCTTTTCACACCCACTCTCAAAATCCCATTGTTATTTCAACATAAAACACACCCCTACCCCTTTTTGTTTTATTTACTTTTATTTAATTTATTTTCTTAATAAATAATGTCAATAAACTATTTTTATTATAAAAAATTAACCAATAATTGATTAAATTAGTTGATAATTATTTTTTTACTAATTAACGTTTATTTTATTCTTAGTCAATAAATAAAAATACAAAAATAACTTGTTTTATAATAAGGGTTTTATTTGATTAATTTCATGATTAACTTTAGGGTTAACACTTAGGCATTATTGGGGTTAATTAGGGTTTAATCAAGATAATATGGACATGTCTTATGCTAATTAATTATGTTTAATAATTTCTCAAATAAAAATAATTATGATTTAATTTCTGATTAAATTAATTATAATATTTTTGCGACAAACCAATTAACTAAAATAAATGCCACACATTAAAATTTTAAGTCATGCCTTTGTGCATTGAGTCATTTTCAAATCAAACACCTTCTTCGCCCCCGATGCGTTGAGAATTTTAAACAATCTAAAAACAACTAAAACAAACAAACATTTTCTAGAAGAATTACGATGCCCTGATCCTTCATCTGATATGGAGGTACGTAGGCATAAAGTTGTAACACTCTAGCGAGAGTGATAACCAAAAAACCTTTTTTGTGTCTAACTCCATTAATCGACCATTTTCTTTAAATAATATCATTCTCTTTATAAATAAGTAGATTAAGCAATAATAGATTACATAAGTCAACATTCCTTATAAACACACACTACCACTAGGATTAGAGGAGGATCCCATTGAGTATAATGGAGGTGAGATGTTCCTAACACCTTCCTCTTGCTTAAGCGACTTTCGAACTCATATTTGGTTGCAATGAGCGTCTCACTATTCCCTTAGGTTTTATCATTATTTCCCTATTCCTTAGGAACAAATAATAGATGATGGAGACTCTGTGAATTTTCCAGCCACAACAATATGATTATGACGTGTCTCTATGTTGATGACATATTGATAACAGGGAGTTATGAACATGAGATAAATACGTTCAAGAAGGTGTTGATGAGTGAGTTTGAGATAACTGATCTAGGAAAGATGACATAGTTCCTAGAGATGAAGTTTATGTGCTATGAGAAGGGTATCATTTTGCATCAGCTGAAATATGAACTTGAGCTTCTCAAGAGATTCGAGCTGCTGAATTGTAAGGTTGTTGTCACACCTGTAGAAACAAATCACAAAATGGATTCTAATTCTTAAGGTGATGATGTAGATGCCACAAATTTCAAGCATTTGGTTGGCTCTTTGAGGTATTTGTGTAATACCAGACCTGACATTTGCGCTCTCATTACCAAGATGTTTTCAGGATTCTGAGGTATATTAAGGGGACTTTGAAGTATGGTATTTTGTTCCCTTATAGAGAAAAGTTGACAGAATAAGTATTTCTGGATATTTGTTTAATCATCTAGGAGTTCATATTTCTTGGTATTTCAAGAAACAATCAGTTATTACTATGTTAACCTGTGAAGCTGAACATATTGCAGATTTTGTGGTTGCATGTTAAGCTATTTGGCTTCTAAATTTACTGCATGATTTGAAGATCAAGATAAACAAGCCTCTGAAGCTGGTGATTGATAACAAGTCCGCAATCAATCTTGACAAGAATCCATTGTTGCATACGAGAAGCAACAATATTGAGACTAAGTATCATTTTCTGAGAAGTCAGGTTCAAAATGGAGTGCTAAAAGTTATGCACTGTAGCACCCAGCAGCTGGCAGATGTTCTGACGAAAGCGATCAAGACTGATCAATTTCTCCACTTAAGGGATGAAATTGGTGGTGTTCATTTTGATTAGCTGAATATGAATTAAAGGATGATGTTATAAGTTATTCATTTTCAGGATTAGCAGTACTTATTTTGTTAAGCTTAACCTAGTTAGTGTAGGTTAGCATGTTGCCTACATGGCATCATTATTTGTTTATATATATTAGTGTAGCTGTCAACAAAAGTGTAGCAAGCGCGATCTGTTTACAACAATGTGTATGCAACCATTTTGCTGTGGCCGTTTGTAAGAGTAGTGGAAGTTTGTTATTCTCTCTTTTCTCTTTCTTCTTTCATCTTCATCTTCTCCATCTTGTGCACCAACACCACTAACATTTATTTGAAATACAATATTTCAATAATATTCATTTATAAAGATCATACAAATATGAAAAAGGATTAGATTCTAATAAACAAGAACAAAAAAGCATCAATAAAGAACTTAAAGATTTAAATCTGTCAATTGTCTTGACAAATGGAAGTCCAAGCTAATTCAAGTGGGGGTTTATAGGTAAAACCGTGGATAACCTGAAAAGTTAAACTTGCAAGGAAGTGGTAGTGAAAAAGGAAGTTCGAAAAGTATTCTGAGGGAGACAAAAGTGAGAATAAAAGTGATGAAGAAGTTAGAAACTACATTCTTAACTAATTCATTGATAAAAGTTCACCATTCCGGAGAACCAAACAAAAAACTGATCTTGACTTAACCGAATCTTGAGCTACTTGATAGCATCAAACCTCTTTACTCATTCTAAAAAAGACACCTAGAAAAATAAATAGGAAATGGACCACTTAGATAAACATTTTTAACAAAATATAATTCTGATAAATTTCAGATGAACTCATTTTGTATCGATATCATAAAATTATCAAAATTTAAGATATGTTTAGGATTGACTCGATTTCGTCTTGATATTCTCAAAGTACAATAAAAAACCCAACAAAAAGCTAACAACAATTTTCAAAGGACAAGAGAAAAAAAATAAAAATAAAAGTACTAAGTAAATATGATAATAATAGTAGAATATTGATATAAATGATAAATAAAATACTATATAACATAAAATAAAATAAAATATTTTTATTATCATTTTATTCTAACATAATGATTACATCAAAATATCAAACATTAAAATCTATTTAGGGTATTTGACTAGATTTCTTATTAGAAGAAGATGGTGGAGTAAAACACCAACATCTTCCCTTAAGACACCTTCCTAGATTAGGATCTTCACAGTTCGGTTGACAATCTTGATCTTTTTTACAATATAATATTCCTTCTGCCAAGCAAACATCTACATATTCAAACAATAAGATTAGTATTGGATGTAAAAATGAAAATTTTGAAAAATTAATTAAAATGTTTGAAGTTAAACATAATAGCGATAAGAGATTTTCTTGTAATATTCATCCTTGTATCTTGTATGTACAAAATATTACAAATTATGTGGATGTACAAAATATTACAAATTATGTGGATATTTATATATGTATATTGTGACACTGCACAAGGGACATATAAACTTTATTTTAAATTAATTTAATGCATTGAATGTGGAAAAAACTTTAATCTTAATCCATAGAATTAAATTATTCTTAAAAAGTCAATTTAAAATTGATATTTGTATTGACTTAATTTGAAAAGAGAATCAATTTTAATCTAGATGGCAGGTGTAATTATTGTTTTTGTAAAATGTAGTCAAAGTTTTTAAAATTTATTTATTTTATGGTTTAATAATTTATATTTAAGAAGATGTTGATGTCATTACATAATTCATTTTTAAAGATGAATCGGTGATAGTAGGGTGGTATTGAATATATATATACTCCTTTAACACCAAATTTTTTCTCTTAATCTTTTTATCCAAAAAGTTTATGCTTATTCATAGTTCTATATAATTAATATTATCTTTTTTAATATTAGGTATAATTTATTTATTAATAAAATATTTTTTGAAATGCTATTATTATTATTATTATTATTATTATTATTATTATTATTTATTATTATTAATAGTAGTATTGTTATTATTATTATTATTGTTACGGTCAATAGGTCACTGATAAGCTTTTTCATATAATTTTCGAAAGTGAGTATTTGAATATGATTTTTCAAAAAAATACAGTTTTTTGTATTACACATGCTATGATCAAGTAGAAATAATTTTTTTTTCATTATATGAACCAAAATACTTTTTTAAAATCTTAAACTCATAATCATCAAGTTATGTAAAATATAATTTAAAACAAACTCTTAATATCAGAAAAAAATACTCTTTGAGGAAAAAATAGTTTCAAAAAATATCTTATTTCAAAATTAATTGTATTTGATAATTAAAAAGGAAATAATTATTTATAAATTTTTTATTTTTATAATAATTATTTTATTATTATTATAGTCAACAAACTACTGACGATTTTTCATAAACTTTTTAAAATATCATAAAACTTTCATGATCGAATATTATTTTTTAATTAAAATATAGTATTTCAATACTATTCATACCAGAATCAAATATAATTTATTTTTTTATAATATGGATAATTAGGACGTTCATAGCTGCGGATCGACCCACGAAACCGCTGACCCAAATCAACCAATTTATAAATTATGGAATTCATTCATTTACGGGTATACTCAATCAAACTCATAATAATCCGTATAGTTTTGGTTCAAATATTGAGTTTGAGTTTTACAACCCGCGAACACGTTAACCCAACTCATTGATATGACTTTAGTTATTTCTTATTATTTTAAATAAAAATATAAAATTAATATCTCGCTAATAATCATAATTTTTTCAAAAAAATCTATTCTCCACAAATAATATTACTCGACCAATGAATTTTGGTAATTCTAATATTAAATGTTGTTTCTTAGTTTCTTTTGTATTATTACCAAATTATGTATTTTATAGAAATAACGTGTCTTATTGAATTTTCATCTATTATAAAGTGTTATGTGGAGTTGATAAATTTTAATAGATATTATATGATGTGCTTCATTGAATTTGAGTGTAATAAATGATTATGATTGTATTGAGTTGTTTCACTTTTTTAAAACTGAAACAAAAGAGACCATAAAAAAAAATATTTTTCATTTGAAACACAACCCGCGAACTCAATCCAACCCAACCCATTAATAAAGAGGTCGGAACGGTTTTGACAATGCACTTGTGGGTTGGACGACGAATCCAACCTATTGAATTCTGAACGAGTTAGGCCAAATCCGATCCAACGCAACCCACGTACACCCCTATAAATAATAATATTTTATTTTAAATTATAAACTCACAACTATAAAATTAGTGGAATAGTGACTTAAATTGAAATTTTTAATATCGATTATAAAAAAGTATAATGGGTAAAAGAAATAGTGTTTTAAAAAAAACTTGTTAGGAATTAAACCATATCTAATATTAAATAAAGGAAATAAATTATCTTGATTAAATATTATAATATAGTTAAATGAATAAACATAGACAATTGGATTAAAAGAATTAAAGTGACAAGATTTTGTGTCAAAATAATTTTTATTACTTAGAGAATAGTCTTAAAAAATATTTTTTAAAGATAAAATAATATTAATAATAAAGATAAATAGTTCCTTAAAAAAGTACAATTGATTATACGGTTGACATAAGAAGTGTTAAAAGCTACACCAGAAAAAATAAAAGACAACGTAAAACTACAAACAAGGTCATAATCGAACAATTCCAGACATGAAGTCATTGTAATATCCCAAAGTTATATGTATAGAATAATAACTATTGGTATTAATATTTTCGTACATGATACATCAATGTATAATTTTCAAATTGAATAAGACAAAATCTTTAATACAACGGGAATATGCTCTATCAAGTTTGCAGTGCCAAGTCCACAACTGTGAGTCCAATTCAAATACGTGCTAACCTAAAAAATAGTGAAACAACACGGGATGAGATAATAATCTTAGTGAGAGTCTGATCTAAACCACTGAATTTACCACTGCCCTTTATCGGGGCCAAGGTATACTTGAATAATACATCATGGTAACTTACATCCACCCCACACAATTTGGCCACTGACTAAATACATCATGATCGTCTCACTAAGGTTCACTTATTGAGCCTCACACACCCGATTTACATACTGAAATAATACAACTATCTTGTCACGGTTTATCAAATCAACAACATAATAATCACATATCCAAACCGATAGAGATGATGTGGTGCTATATAATTCCCTACTCGGGTATTATGCATTGTGACCCACAAATACTCTATCAAATCAAAAGAAGTGTAAACAATCACGTAGCCCCACATATCTTTCAGACAAATCATGACCACCTAGAGCCTTCCCATAAACATAACATTGGGATCTGGTTTATCACACTACTACTTGCAATAGCTAAGTTGTACATATGAAAGTGAGACATGAGTGTATTAGTCCTTTGTAGCTTGTAGGCCATGGACTACCCGGGTAGTACTCAACTGTCCAACATGACGTAGAAATCATACTTGCTACACACATTCTTTTTCTCCCCGGGAATAAGTATTCTCTAGTCGGACATATGCCATACCTCAGTGAAAGCTCAATCCAAACCACCTTCAAACCCGAATGTAGAAGCGGTGTCCAACATTTTCCGATTTACCCACACTAACGAGTTATTCCCATTTACCCTACGAAGTATAGTAGATGGAATATCCATTCTAAATAATATTGTCAACACATAAAAGGGAAATATGAAGAATCAAAACTCTGATCAAACATACCAATAACACAAGTTCGAGCAACAAAGATATCAAAAACTCACTCCCTAGAAACTGTAACAGATAAAGAAGTGAATGTAAGAAAAATATTTTGACTTTACCTTAAAATAAATAGGTTGGTTTTCTATGTGTATCAAATGCCACCAAACAAATATCACATATGAGTTGAATCAATAAATCGGTGTAGAAGAAGTTGTGAGAAAGAAAGAAGATTGGCAAGAAAAAGAAGAAGATATTTTGCAAGCCGCAAATGCTATAAAAGATGAAAATAATGATTTGGGAACCATTTATATGTTCCTTAACCATATAGGATTGTACGAATCAGTTCGAACCACCAAAGACTTGGATTTCATCAAATATTGGTCAAAGTACTGAAGTACCCTAAGGAAGAGGAAACATCATTACAAACTCGCGTTGGGACACAAGTTATTTGCTCCTAGAATTTTTTTACCTATTATAATAAATGAAATTGATGCGTCTATTCTTGATAATAGTGATGTCCCATCAAGGCTATTCACCTCCTTAGGACAAGCAACTGAGATAAGATGTACACTAAAAATCTTTGTCCTACAAAGTAGGGACAAGGGCTTGAGGGGAAACTTTTTGGGTCCACTCACAAGGCCCAAGACAAAAGGCCCAGAGGAAAAACAAAGGAAGCAAACACGAGGATGAGGTATTCCTCCATCCTTTCTTAAAGTAGACAATTTTTCCCTTTAAATCATTACCAATTGTCCAAATCAATCAGACAATTGTCTATGTTGTACATCACATTCCCATCATAAGGTTTAAACCTCTTCCACTATTGTAACACCTCAAAATTTGCCCTCCTCTCTTGGGACTAGCTTAACATATTGCATTGCATTTTGTAGGTCATTAGGCATTGCATATTGCATATCATGTGGCAACTTTGTGCAAGTTATCCTCATAAGTCTTGGTCAGAAGATAAAGAGGTTAAGGTTCAAGCTTGAGGGTTTATGGACTGGTCACTAGCCATCTGAGGATTGTGCTACAAATTAGGGTTTCATGATTCCTCAAGGGGGTTGAGCTTCATCTTGGTTTAAATGATACATCATCATCATCATGGTATCATCATCACCAGGAGATTCATCATGCTTGATTAGATACCTTGAGATTAGGGTTTTTACCTCTGGTCAACCCTAATCAGTTGTATTGGGTCAATCATGGCTTGGCAAGGAGATGAGGTTTTCAATGGATATGGGGATCATTTTATGGTTATATGGAGATTATGGAAGCTAGGGTTTCATTTTGGATCCATTTCATCAGGAGTTTGAGGCTCAACTCGATCAGTGCATAGCCAAATTCATCTATCAGTCAGAAAAGTCAACTGTGGTCAACTGTGCCTGAATTGATGGATTTGGAGGTGGGAGAGGGTTAGATACACTTCTTTCATGTCTAAACAAGTTTCATTTGACATTTCAAACATCAAGAATGAAGAAAATAAAGTCAGGAGAAAATTTTCCAAAAATAGAAAGTGGCCTGTAATTCAAAACTGCCAAAAATGGAAAGTTTTCCTCCTCAAAATTACATGTCCAAAAATGCTTCAAATGAAATTTTGTCCAACATGAAAGTTTTAGATCTTGCTCTCACCTTTCTAAAAAGTCCAAGAACATGAATTTCTCATGTGTGGTTGGCAAGTTATGGATTGATCATGGTCCAAAAAAGTTGATTTTCAAAGTGGCATAACTTTTGATTCACAAGGCCAAATTGAGTGAGGTTTCTTTGAGCAAACTCCATTTGACATGTACTTTCATAATACATCATCACATTTCATCAAAAATCATCACATAAAAAGTCCATTTTTCAAGTGGACTTAATTTGAATTTGGTGGGAAAAAGGTGATTTTGAGAATTAAGCATGGCATACATATAATTCCAATTGCAACAGCTCACAATGACCATTTGAAACTTGCTGCAATAGAAAAATTTCACTGTTGCATTGGTTTTGTATGAGGGAGGGTGCATTGGCTAATTGGCATTTAGCATGAATTTGCATTTTTCACTAATCCACTTCATTAACACTAATTGTGATTACTAACATGTTTGATAATGCATATATAAATATAATCCTAACTGTTTTTTGATTAACCATAACAGAATTCAACATTCTAGATCTAGATCACAAAAACCTCTTCACTTTCTCTCTCACTTTTTTTCCAAAAATCTCCACAAATTCTACATTGTTCTTCATCAATTCATCATTCTCATGCATAATTGAAGCTGTTGGAAGTGAAATCTCGAAGAATCCAAGCTAATTCAAGGACTGTCACAAGAAGCTTCAACAATGGCAAGTTGAATTTCTGAGCAAATCGTGCACAACCAGTACATGAACCTTGCTTCATCCACTTCTACAAGCATCATAGAGTTTCTGTTTTGCCTTTTCCAAGCTTAATACACACGAATTCACAGTTGTGCTCAAATCAAGGTGATTTTTCGAATCCAATAATTCTTGAAATTGATTGATGATTTGGATAGATCTTTCTTCGTAGAAAATTCTACAATTCGTTTCATTAAATTTGGTTGAGAAATGAGAGAGATATGTGGATTTGAAGTTTCATGCATGATTATGTTTGGCTTCGATTCTCTTAATTTAGGAAGAATTAGGAAAAATTAGTTTGATATTGTGAATGTACATTGAAAGACTTTTCCATTGATGTATGGTTTGTGCAATTTGGTGACAAAAAGTTCTTGAGTGATGAACTTGGTCATGAAGGTGAAGAACGCGCGAAGGACACTTGAAATATTTTCAAAATATGCTGTTTGATCCATGAAAGTCGCGTTTGGCCAGGCGGAGGATGTTATGAACAGTAGCGCACGCTACTTTCTGTTTTGAATAGGGACTCGGTTCGAGTCCTGGCTCCCGCGGTTCCATTATTGCCTTGCCACATTAATTTCCATATGCTTTCATGTGCTTTGCATACTTGTTCAACATTTTTTTATTTTTTCTCAACATCAAAAATCCATATCTCACTCATTTTTAATCCAAATTTGATGCAATTTTTTGTGCCATTCTCCTTGTGATGTGCTTTATTTTATGGTGATTTTTAATAATATTTTGCACGGGTAGATTTTGAAAATACTTAGGGTTTGCTTTGACATGTCATTTTGTGCACCATGCTCATTCTTTTGTTCATGAAATGATGATGATTCATTAGAAATTCATGAAATTTTGCATGCTTATTCTACACATCTGGAGGAGCATTTTGATATATGGTTTGTAATTTTTGAGTTCCTGGATTGTGAGATATGATCATTTGAACCTAGGTGTGACAATTTGTGTCACACCATTTCATGTCCAGCTTAGGGATTTTTGTTTCCATGCCAAATGAACTTGAAATGAGCTGAATTTTTGCATGTTGAATCTCTTGAATGCTGAGATCATGTGTGAAGTTTTGTGGATTTTTTGGATGCATTTCCAATTTGATTGAGAATTTCCTTTCTGTTTGACCAAATGTGGACCTTTTGTGAGTCATGATTTTAATTGATTTGTGAAATTCTGGATATGTATTGGATGGACTTGAAATTTTCTGGAGTGATTATAGACACATTGAAGTGTATCTTGGCTTTGTTTTGGTGCATTTATCATGTTCCTACACTGTTTTATGCTTGCTTGAAGTTGAGACATGAATTTGTGCCTTGTTTGGACTTGTTTGAACTTGACTGGACTTGATGAATTTAATTGACTTGCTTCCCATTGTCCAATTGACTTGAAATTTGGTGTGATTGACATGTTAGGGATGCTGTTTAGCCATGAATGTTTTGGAGATTTATTGATTTGTTTTGGATTGAGTTTGAATTGATTCATTCTGTTTGGTCCAATGAGCTTTGAAATTGCATGTTGTGCCTTAAATGCTTCATGAAATGAAAATGGTGAATGATATGAATGTGAGACCACTTGGATTTGTTTCTAAATTGATTGAACTTGATTTTGGATAATTTTCATGTTCTGTTTAGAAATATTTCTCCCCCTTGGACCCTAGGCTTTGTCCTCGGGTTTTGCTTCTCATGTTTGAGTTGTTTTTCAGGACAAAAGGCACATGGCATGGAGGGATTAATGCATTTGGCTTGAGTTGCTTGATTGTTTGATGTTGGTTAACATTAATTTTGTTTTGTAGGTGGTTTCTAAGTCATTGGTGTTGAGCCTTGACTTATGCTTTGCTTGATGCATAGCTTGTGTACAGTTAACTGTTTAACTTGTAATTGTCTGTTTAACTGTTTGAGTTGTGTACTGATCATGTTAAATTGATTTCAGGTACCTTAGTTGCTATAGTTCATTGTGAACTTGCTTTGTGCTGTTGCTTGGTTGATTAACCAATTGAGGTATAACATCACTAACTCCATGTAGTCTGGAAGACCTGGTCTGTTATTTGGCCAGGCACCTGTCTGAAGTCCTCCTTAAGAGGCAATGCTTGTGATTGTTTATGTTTGTGCCAAGTAGGAAAAGACCTTTGTTAAGGCAATTGGCAAATACAAGAGATGTGCAATCCATCTCCTGCTATTCTTGTTGAGTCATCCCTCTGCTCACACAACTGGTGTTGATGCATTGGGATACTAACCCAAGATCTTGTACAGTTGTACAGTTGAGTCAGTGTCATAAGTGTAGAAGGGTTCCCACTTTCTGAACCCACACTTCTTTGTATGAAGCTCTCCCTGGCCAAGGATAAGAGCTGTGAGGTCTCATCCTCACTTCCCATTCATCTGCTTCACCCTAACTCTCAATGTTAGGGTTAAGAGAAAATCATCACCTGATACAGTTGGCTTGCTTTTGCAGCCTAACCCTTGTATGAGCCCACTTTGTTTGTATATAGTGTGTGCTAATTGTGAATGTTTGCTTTGTTTTGTTTATGCTTGCATGCTTGCTTTGCCTGGATAGGATTAGCTTGCTGTTGTGCAAATAGATAGAAAACTCAACCTAGGACCATTGTGGAAGACATGATAACTATTAGGCTCGAGTCAGTCTCCCTTTTAGTTTGTCATTTCCCAGTCTCTGGTTAGGAGAAAGTTTCTCCCCTGTTAAGGGGAACTACGTTGCCCTGATCCTCATACCAGATGAGGTACGTAGGCAGGAGGTCGTGCGAGATCTCTCCGGGCAAACCTTTTCTGTTTTGTGTGTTGTTTGATAGTTGCTAGGCTCGAGTTCCCGACTCCTTAGTAACTTGTTGTTTATTTCTTGAGTGTGTGCTTGACAGTTATAGGCTCGAGTTTCCGACTCCCTATTAACTTGTTAGGTTGTTGTGTGCTTGGAAGTTGATGTAAGTCTAGCAATTGGCATTCGGGTTCTAGTGTGGGTTTGTTTGGTTCGGGCGCTGATGTAAGTCCAGTGATTGGCATTCGGGTCCCATGTTTGCCAGTTTTGTGTGGAATCTGACGTAAGTCCAGCGATTGGCAGTCGGTTTCCTGTGTTTGTGTTTGGTTTTGTTTGGCGTGCGTGAGCCGAACTACGGTAGCTCTGATTCTCATTCCAGATGAGATACGTAGGAATAGGATGCGATATCCTATCGAGCACGTTTCCCCTTGTCCCGAACTACGTTGACTCTGATGTTTGTTTCTGACAAACTACGTAGGACCAGGATGCGATATCCTGCCGAGTTACCTTCTTCCGTCTTCCATCTGTTTTGTTAGTATGTGTTCGTGTGTGTATTCTTTGAGCAGTTTTCTTTTAGCAACCTTATTCTATTTCTTTGAGCGTGGATCCCGTCGAGTACGACGGACGTGAGGGGTGCTAATACCTTCCCCTTGCGTAACCGACTCCCGTACCCTTTCTCTTTGGTCGTGAGACCATTTCCTTTCCAGGTTTACTTCGAGCGTTTCCTTTCCCTCTTTGGGATAAATAACGCACGGTGGCGGCTCTGTGTTGTTTTTGTTTCAGCCCGCCGGTTGTTTTTCGCGGATGCGACAACTGGCGACTCTGCTGGGGACTAGAAGTTGACCTATTGCTGATCCATCTTCCCTAAGCGAGTCTCTCCTAGCATTCTAGGATAGTTTAGGTTGCTTGTGTTGCTTTATTTATTGCATTTATTATTCTGACTGGGTATATATTTGCATAAATATTTGCACGCATCATACTATCATGTTGCCATCCTCTGTGCAGGTGGTTCCTCTGTTTTGGGGTGGGTGTTCTGAGTGGGGCTAAAACCCAGGCCCGAGTATACACCTAGGATTAGCGTGGTCTCACGTTCCTCACATGCTGGTTGGGCATGTTGTTGCGACGTGACATACCATAAGCCGGACGAGGTTCATCTGAGAGAGCTCTTCCTTTGTGGGGTTTTCCACTTTGGTTGAGTCACCTCTTTTGAGCTATTGACTTCGGTGACTGTTCTTTCCCGGATCCTTGGTTTAGACGATCTTAAGAGAGCTACAACGGCACACCCGAAAGGGCAAACCCGTTCAGTATCTTTGCCCGATTGTCGAGACCATTATCCGCCTTAGGATGACCTGATTAGAATTTACCTGTGAGGGGAGGGTGATTCTTTCAGATGCATTGTTCAGATGGTGACTTTGATGGTGACTTTTGGTTCCGTTGATCAGAGTCTTATTTATAAGTCGGATTTATGGTCATTTCTTTCTGAGACGCCGGAGTGCTGTCCGAGTTATTTATTAGTGGGGATCCGTTTATTTCAGGATTCCCCGGGCCGATTCAGAGATGATTATGGGTATCTGCTCGGAGTTTGTCTGATGATGATGATGGTGATGTATCTTCCGTTTATTTCGGAACCCTTGAGTGGGACTTGTGGTTACATATTCCTTCAGATGGGTGGTGATCAGTTCAGAGATCAGGGATGTGACTCAGAGCAATAGATGATCAGATGACTTGGAGGATGGCAATGCATTGCATTCATTCATTAGCATCATTAACATTTTGCATTTACCTGCATCTAACACATGTTTAACCATATACAGGGACATTTTCGATCGAGATCCTGGTTGAGAGACTTCTTGCTCAGATATGAGGCCCGGTTTGAAGGACGATGTCGCATACAGCTTCTTTGACCCAGAGATCAGTGTGCTGAAGGATATGATAGCTTTGATTGCACCCGACCATGTGGGGTTGTTTCGTGAGATGTATGGGGGTATTATGAAGATGGTTTTCAGACTCACTAACAGAGACAGGAGCGCCATTCATACTCTTCTCCAGTTCTATGATCCTGGGCTGAGGTGTTTTGTCTTCCCAGATTACTTGTTGGGACCTTTGATGGAGGATTATGCTGGAATCTTGGGCATTCAGATCAGGAATCAGGTTCCTTTCTTTGCTACTAAGGAAGAACCTGATATTGGAGGGATTTCCCGTGCTCTTTATTTGAGTCCGGAAATGGTAAAAGGGAGTCTGAAAGAGAAGGGGAAGTTGCATGGTTTTCATCTGAGTTTCCTAGAAGCTAAGGCTAAGGAGCAGGCTGAGTCGGGTAACTGGAAGACGGTCTGTGCCTTGACTGCTTTGGGCATTTATGGGATTACTCTGTTTCCTAATCAGAAGAGCTTCGTGGATATTAATTCCATCCGCTTATTTGTTCAGCAGAATCCCATCCCTACCTTGATTGGAGATGTCTATTACTCGGTGTAATACCCCAAAATTTACCCTTCATTTCTCCTAAAAAAAAAAAAAAAAAAAGAATTTTTTTTTTATTAATTAATTAATTAATTAATTAATTAATTAAAATAAATAAATAAAAAATTATTTTGGACTTGGGTCTCCCTCATTCCAAGCCCATTACCCACGAAATTAGTCTATAAATACTGAGGTTTCAGTAGAGGAAGGAGACTTGGAGTTACACTGGGAAATTCACTGGAGAAAGGGAGAGAAGCAAAATACTCTGAGGTTTCCTTGGAACAAAACCTACAAGCTACTCTGCAACAACTTCCAGGCAACTCTGAAAGGTTCATTCTGACTCACAGACTTTCAGCTCAAGCAAACCCTGCCATTTGATTTTTCTTCTCCAATCAGGTTTGCCCTATATCCATCATCCTTATGCCTTTAATTTGAATGCTCTAAATATATGAGGTATTATGGGTGAATTTGATACCCTTTTGAAGCATGTGTTTGACGAGAGGTTTAGGCCTCCTACCCTTTACTGCTTTTTGTGAATTGAAAGGGCATGATTCATGTGGTTACATTTTGATTTGAGGGCAACTCTTGGTTACCCTATTTTGTTTCACTAACCCTTTTGTTGAGTTTTTGTGAAGGCACATGATTTTTGCAGGGATAACTTGCGTGGTTTCCCACTTTATTTGTGGGATACCCCTGGAGGTTTCATTCTGATTACCTGTACTGACTCACTTTCTTTGATGGTGTTTAGCTTGGAAGGATCCCTGGGTTTCCCAATCCTTTAATTGCTGTAACTTCGGATCTTTATCCGTGTGGTAATTTTTTTCCTTTTTTCGTACTTTATCGCTTTCTTAGCTGGAAGACCTCGATAGGAGGCAATGTTTGAGCCCCTTGGTGGCATTTTACTTAGAGATACATGTTTTGTGTTTTGTATTCATATCCCCACATGTAGCGCGGTTCCTTCGTCAAGGACTGCCTGTTTGCCCTCGAGCATCCCAAACCCTTCATTGATTTTTCTTCTCCATAACACGCGTTTACTCCTTCTACTACAGGCGAGTAAGTCTCCAAAGGTCGAGCATCCGGTAGATTGCGTAGTGACGTCGTTCGTCCAAAACCCAATCCATAACCCCGTAGTTAGCCGAACTACGGCTTGCTCTGATTCTCATTCCAGATGAGATACGTAGGCATAAGACGCGATGTCTTAGCGAGCACACATCCCCCAACCCATAGGTCAGCCGAGCTACGAAGACTCTGATTCTCATATTCAGATGAGATACGTATGCAGTGGATGCGACATCCGCGCGAGTCATTTCTCTTAAACCTTTTAGTAAATAAACACATTAGGTAAACCCACACCCTTTAGACAAAAACCACGAAAGTGGATCCCGTAGAGTACTACGGATGCGTAAGGGGTGCTAATACCTTCCCTTCGCATAACCGACTCCCGAACCCAAGATTTGGTTGCGAGACCTTGTCTTTTCCTTTCCTCTTTTCAGGTTTACTTCGAGCGTTTCCTTTCCCTCCCTTGGGATGAATAACGCACGGTGGCGACTCTCCTGTCTTTTTCTTTCGCCGGTTGTTTTTTCGCGCACTGTATTTTTCAGGTTGCGACAGCTGGCGACTCTGCTGGGGACTATAGAAGTCGACCTCTTGCTGGTCCATCTTCCCTAAGCGAGTCCCTCCTAGCTTGTGTGATTTCTTGTTTATTGGGTGTTCCTGCTTTTGTACACTTATTTGCTTACTTGCTTGCATTCATTTGCTGTATCTGCTGTTTGTTTGTGGGATGGGATGTTCTACGAGAGATAAGCCCATTACCCAGGCTTGAGTGTACACACAGGTTTTAGAGTGGATGTTCATGAGGCTTGCGTGGCATGTTGCTGCGTTAAGTCGTTCGTGAAGAACCACACCCAGACGAGGTTTCTTTTGGATATATTATGTCCTACGGATGTTCCGTAACGACATGATGTTCCTTTAGAAATCGTCGACTCTGGTGACCATTTCCCGAGAACTCAGTCGAGGCCTCTCCTCCGAGACGTGATTATGTTAGCTCTGGTGGGCGCATTCTCGCCGATCAATCCGAGGACCCCGAGACTGGGAACTTGCTTTAGGATGTCCTGTTGAGGGGAGTCAGTGGAGGTCTTTTTATCCCGTAATAATGCCAAACCTTCAGTGGTAAACGTATTATTCGCGACTGAAGGGCTGAAGCTGACGAACTTCTGTTCTTAGAACCTACCAGTGAGGGGCGGGCTAAATTCAGGAAACCTTAACCTCCAACCAACCCGGTTTTCTGGAACAGAGCTTTGATCTCGTATTATATTCCTCAGTGATTTTCTCTTCAGACAGTGCAACCTGACAAATGTTCAAGCAGATACAGCAATCCTGATTGACATGCCACTGCATTGCATTCACATCATCACATCATTTTGCATTCATATCATTTAACACATGTTTATCCATTTCTGTGGGGTTTATATCTTCTTCTTGATTCTAGTCGGGGTTTTCTTCTTACACCGTTTATCTATTGAGAGACTGGAATCAAGGGGTTAGAATACCTTTGGAATTGATAAACATGTCATTGCATTTGCATAGTCATTAGCATGTCATGCATAACAGGTACCGCCACAGTGTTCTCAGTTTGTTTGGTGTTCAATCAGCGTGTGTGGATAGCTGACTTAGGCATTCACCGGTACGGTACTCGCATAAATCAACAAAGAGCAATGGAAGGTGTACAAGCAGAGCTCGCTGAGATGAGGGCCCGCATGACCCAATTCATGGATGTGGTTCAAGGGGTGGCTCAGGGACAACAAGAGCTCAGGCAGATAATACAGGGGAATCCCCCTGCTCAACCAGAGACAGTGACTGATCCTCCAGCTGGAGAGGTTAACGGACCCAGTGGACCGGGGCCTGTCCCGATCCCGCATGCCAACCCCGGTCAACAGCCCGTTCATGATGATCAGGACGATCAGTTTCCCGCACTTCAGGAAGACTTTGGCATGGGCCATGGCATAGACCCCATGTTCAGGAGATTGGAAGAGAGGTTGAAGGCAGTGGAAGGACAGAATCCTTTGGGAGTAGATGTTGCTGATTTGGGGCTGGTCCCAGGTGTGAGAGTGCCACCGAAATTCAAAGTCCCGGTCTTTGACAAGTACAAGGGAAACTCTTGCCCCAAGACTCACGTGCAAGCCTATTTCCGTAAAATGGTTGCATACTCTGATGACAAGAAGCTACTTATGTACTTCTTCCAGGACAGCCTAGCTGGGGCATCCTTGGAATGGTACATGAGGCTGGATAGAGCCCATATCCGTTGCTGGAGGGATTTGGCGGAGGCTTTCGTGAAGCAGTATCAGTATAATGCAGACATGGCTCCGGACAGAACTCAACTTCAGAATCTGTCTCTTAAAAGCAATGAGTGCTTCAGGGAATACGCTCAACGCTGGAGGGAGACAGCTTCCCGTGTTCAGCCCCCTATGTTGGAGAAGGAAATGGCCAACATGTTCATGAATACGTTGCCTGGACCTTATCTGGAGCGTCTAGTGGGGTGCAATGCTTCCAACTTTGCTGATGTGGTCTCTACCGGAGAGAGGGTGGAGAATTACCTGAAGACCTGCAAGATCCAAAATGGAGGGGGATCCTCATCAGGGGTAAAAAAAGTCGTTCGTTGGAGGGCATAAGCAGAGAGAGGGGGGAGTGAATTCTTTGGCTTCCTATCAGAACAGAGGTGTTAGAAGGAACAGTTTTCAGGATTATCATCAACAACCGTACGTTGCGGCAATAACCATTCCAGCTGCAGCGCCACCACAACAACAACAATCACAACGTCAACCAGTTCAGTATCAACAGCAGCAACAACCGGGTAACAGACCCGCTTATCAGCAGAGGCAAAGGATGATGGACCGGCGTTTCAACACTATTCCAATGTCGTACGCTCAGTTGCTTTCTAGTCTTCAACAACTACAGCTTGTGCAATTACGCACTCTGGCTCCTCCTGTCGGTAGACTTCCGGTGGGTTACGACGCCAACGCTAGGTGTAGCTTCCACTCTGGGGCACCCGGCCATGATATTGAGAACTGCAAAGCTTTTAAGCACGTAGTTCAAGACCTCATAGATTCAAAGGCCATCGACCTTGCACCGGCTCCGAATATCGTTAACAATCCCATACCGCAGCATGGTGGTGCGAATGTTAACATGGTAGAGGGAAAAGCCAAGTTCATTAAGGATGTGTTGAAGTTGAAGACTCCATTGTTGGATATCAAAGGATGCTTGCTGAAGGCCGATGTTTTCCCCGGTTGTGGGAAAGGTTGTTTGGATTGTGCTACTCAGAGTGGAGGTTGTTTGAAGCTACAGCAGGGTATCCAGGCCTTGCTCGATAAGGGTATCCTCCAGGTTGAAGATTTGTCTGTCCAAGAGTCTGCGGAAGGGGTTGAGGAAGAAGGGTTTAAAGATGCTACTGAAGAGTTCCTGGATGTTGTTCCTGCTGATTCTGTAGTCCGTGATGATGTATTTACTCTTTACAATATGGTTGATTCCGATGTCTCGGATGTTTATGCTCCAACAGATGAGGTTGCTACTATAACTATTTTCTACCCAACTAATCAGATCAGTGTGCCAAAGGCGCAACCCGTGCCACCAGTACGACAATCTACTATGACCATCACAACCCCTGGTCCTTTACCTTACACCAGTGAAAAGGCCGTTCCGTGGCATTATGGGGGGAACGTATACACGCACGATCATAGGGCGAAACGGCCACTGAAAGTAGAAGAGGGTCAAAAGCTTGAAATTGGAAGTCCCGCAGTGGATAATGTTGGTGGAATCGGGCGATTCACCAGGAGTGGTAGATTGTTCTCACCACCGGTTACCCGAGCTGATAATGCTGAGGCTGTGGTGAAAGCCAAGGGCAAAGAAGTCGTGAATGAGGGTACCTCTGCACCCCAGGATGGTTCTGAGTCCACTTTTGCAAAGGATGTGGACGAGCTTCTGAGAATCATAAAGAAAAGCGATTACAAGGTAGTCGATCAGTTGATTCAGACTCCGTCCAAGATATCCATCCTCTCACTCCTATTGTGCTCGGAGGCGCACAGGGAGGCACTTCCGAGGGTTCTTAATGCTGCATATGTGCCTCAGGAGATCTCGGTGAACCAACTGGAAGGGATCGTTGCCAATGTCCATACAAACAATGGGTTAGGTTTTACTGATTCTGACTTAACACCAGCTGGACGCAATCATAACAAGGCTCTGCACATCTCATTGGAATGCAGAGACACCGTGCTATCGCATGTTCTGGTGGATACAGGCTCCTCTCTCAATGTGCTACCCAAGAGGGCCCTGTCAAGGTTAGAAATAGAGGGTTTGGTCTTGAAACTTTCAGATCTTATTGTGAGAGACTTCGATGGTTCTAAGAGATCGGTGTTTGGAGAGGTAGAGTTGCCAATTCTGATTGGATCACAAACCTTCGACACTGTCTTCTACGTGATGGATATCAGTCCTTCCTACAGTTGCCTGCTGGGTCGTCCTTGGATCCATAATGCTGGGGCAGTCTCTTCAACTCTACATCAGAAGATTAAGTTTCCGGTCAACGGACGAATTATCACCGTTTGTGGTGAGGAAGACATTCTGGTCAGTAACCTGTCTACGTTCAAGTATGTAGAAGTAGAGGGTGAAATTCATGAGACTCTGTGTCAGGCTTTTGAGGCAGTTCAGATCAAAGATGCAGCTCCGGCGGAAGATGTTAAAGCGGGTGCCTCTATCTCATCCTTTAAGCAGGCACGGGCCGTGGTGGATTCAGGTGTTGCTCCCGGTTGGGGGCGTCTGTTGGAATTACCAGTGAAAGAAGATAAGTTCGGGATTGGGTACCAGCCAACTCTGACTTCTACAACTTCAGCACTTCAGACTCATCAGGGGCCGATTACTTTCTCCAGTGCTGGCATCATTCAGTATGGTCAAGTCTCTGCGGTCAACAATGAAGATGGGGATAGTGATTGTGACATTGACAACTGGGTGCGTCCGAGGATCCCGGGTGAAGTTCTCAACAATTGGTCTTCTGAAGGGATTATCCAAGTCACTCTTCTTGAAGAGTAATTTTCTTTGTTTATTCATGCATATCCAAGTCTTACGTTCCGCCCAGGGCGTAATGACTCATTGTAGGGCCCATCTATGTGACGCTTGCATTTTTTATCATAAATAAAGGACGTCTTTTTGCATTCAAATATTTCGTTCCCTGTCTTTCTATTTTTGCAGTTTTTCAAAATAAATAAAAAATAAAAAAAATGGCAATGGTTTTGTTTAGTATTCACTTCTTGTTCACACTCATAAGCACATACCATCACTCATGCACCGGATCCTATTGATAACGGTTCTGCTATGGCTCGCTTCGACTTTGAAAATCCAATCTTTCAAGCTGAAGAAGAGGATGATGAAGATTGTGAACTCCCTGAAGAACTTACCAGGTCATTGAAACAAGAGGAAAGGGTTATTCAACCGCATCAAGAGTCTGTCGAAGTGATTAATCTCGGCACCGAAGACGCCAAGAAAGAAGTCAAAATAGGAGCAGGCTTGGAAAACAGTGTCAAAGAAAGATTGAGTCGGATGTTACGTAACTATGTAGAGGTTTTCGCTGGAGAAATCAAGAGATGATATGGAATGATGAATGTCAAGAAGCTTTTGACAAAATCAAGAAGTATCTCCAAGAACCTATAAATCCGATGCCACCAGCTGAAGGAAGACCTCTAATCATGTATTTGACCGTGTTAGAAAATTCAATAGGGTGTGTGTTGGGGAAACATGACGAGTCTGGTCGAAAAGAGCATGCAATATACTACCTTAGCACAAGGTACCGACTGTGAAACAAGATACTCCCAGCTCGAGAAAGCTTGCTATGCTTTGGCTTAGGCTGCTCGCCGACTAAGACAGTATATGTTGAATCATACCACTTTATTGATTTCTAAGATGGATCTTATCAAATATACATTTGAGAAACCTGCTCTCTCCGGAAGAACAACAAGATCATTGTTGAACTCTGCACGCAGTTCAAAATAAAACACCATAACTCTTCTCCGTACCGGCCAAAGATGAATGGCGCCGTGGAGGCTGCTAATAAAAATATTAAGAAGATCATACAAAAGATGACAGTAACGTACAGAGATTGGCATGAGATGCTACCCTTCGCCTTGCATGGGTAC
Organism: Lathyrus oleraceus; assembly: GCF_024323335.1. Lineage (NCBI taxonomy): Eukaryota > Viridiplantae > Streptophyta > Magnoliopsida > Fabales > Fabaceae > Lathyrus > Lathyrus oleraceus. The sequence goes on from NC_066583.1 coordinate 487,276,125, forward strand.
CGTACTTCAGTACGTACATCGACCGGGGCAACCCCTTACTCCCTTGTGTATGGTATGGAAGCGGTCCTACCTGTTGAAGTGGAGATTCCTTCTCTAAGAGTCCTGTTGGATGTCAAGTTAGATGAAGCTGAATGGATTCGGACAAGGTTCAATGAGTTGAGTCTTATCGAAGAGAAGCGAATGGCAGCCATTTGTCATGGGCAGTTGTATCAGAGTCGGATGAAGAGAGCTTTTGATCAGAAGGTGCGTCCTCGTTGTTTCCAAGTCGGAGATTTAGTGTTGAAAAGGATCCTTCCTCCTCAGACAGATCACAGGGGCAAGTGGACTCCTAACTATGATGGACCGTATATTGTCACCAAGGTTTTTGATGGTGGGGCCTTAATGCTTGCAACTATGGATGGTGAAAACTTCACTTCCCCTGTGAACTCAGACGCAGTTAAAAAATACTTTGCATAAAATAGACCCGCTGGACCGTAAAAAGAATAGTCCAGGCAAAAAATGGGCATCCCGACGAACCAAGAAAATGAAAAGGTTCGGGCAAAAATTAGGGACAAAAATAAAAAAAAGATTGTACACCCGGTAAGTTGAAAACCTGAAAAGGCAACTTAGGCAAAAATGGGTATCCCGGTGGATTGAAAACCCGAAAAGGGCGATCCAGGCAAAAGTTAGGGATTAAGCGAATGACTGCGTTCTGAGTAGTTCTGAATCTCATCTCGTGCCAATGACTGGAAATTTTTGAAGGATAGGAAACAGTCCAATCACTCTTTCAGAAAGCTGATCATCTGGAGGATCTTGAAGACGGGCAAGTCATTGCAGAATTGGAACCCAATAGAAATCCATTTCACATTGCCATTAGATTAATTTTTGTTTTTATCTATTATGCGATTACCTCTTTCCAGGGATTGCTTCCTGATGTAAATGTCTATTCATAGGCCACACAATCAATAAAATCATGTTATTCAGTATATCTCTGTTTTCATTTTCATTTTACTGTTTTGTTTGCAAAAATGACGTCCGAATTTTTGATAAACATTGCATCATGACACATAAGGGCTCTACAGGTACATGCTTAATAAACATTTAAAATTGCTGTAAATTTTAAGTACTTTGGATCGTCTATTCAGAACAGATACCCTCGGGGCATTTCCTTAAAATTCCCTGCAGATGATCGTGAATATCTTCCTCAGTGAAGTCACCAACAGACAAATTCGGTGTCTTATCCCTGCAGAGCTGATCAGAGTGTTGGATTCTTCAATCCCCAGCAGGTTCTCACCACCGTACTTCCCCAAGCGGTTGTTTCAGAATATACACTCCCCAGTAGAGTTGACAGTGCCAGATCATACACTCCCCAACAGAGTTGACAGTGTCAGACTGTATTTCCCAGCAGAAGTGGCTGCTCCTTAGAGTTCGATGCCAGATCGATAATCCCAATGCCAGATCCATGGTTTCTTTCCTTGAAGCAGAACCTCAGTACCGTATCAGTGTTTGCTCCCCCTGCTGAGTCATCTCTCGCAAATCGTGGTTGCCAAAAGCATTGTAGCTTTCCTCAGCAGCAGGCTTCCAATGCCATTCTTTCCCCGATCAGAGTCTCGGTATGGCCAGAACACCGCATGGCTAGTCATCTCCCCATAGAGTTCTTTGCGCTGTGCATCTCCAACAGCCTGGCCAGAGCCCAGAAGATGGTGATCATTTCCCCAGCAGATCCCCTTGCCTCGGCTTGGCATTCTACCCAGCATTTCGCATCCCTGCATGTAGAATCATATTGCATTGCATCCTTCCAAATCGCGTAGCATTTCCATTTTCATGGAGCATTACGCCATTGAAAAATTCGAACATACGCATGTAAGCATAAAACATTCTCGGTATCCCAAGTGATAAGCTAGAAGTTGTTTCCAGTACTCAGACTGAAGATTGTTCATAACTTACCTTTGTTATCCCCAACAAGTGTCATTGGCCCATGCGCCGCCTCTATTATCATTCCCTATTTCTACCAATGCTGACAGACATGAAGTTTTCCGATGTTCAGATCGAAGAAGTTTCCGACGTTCAGGTCGATGCAACTTGTGGCATTCAGGCCAGTTTTCCGGTATCCAGACCGAAGTGGCATTCAGGCCATTGTTCCGGTATCCAGACCGAAGTGGCATTCAGGCCATTGTTCCGATATTCAGATCGAAGTGGCATTCAGGCCAAGATTTTCCGATATTCAGATCGAAGAAGTTTCCGACGTTCAGGTCGATGCGACTTGTGGCATTCAGGCCAATTTTCCGATATTCAGATCGAAGAAGTTTCCGACGTTCAGGTCGATGCGACTTGTGGCATTCAGGCCAATTTTCCGATGTTCAGATCGAAATCCTTTCCAGTATTCAGACTGATGAGCGGCATTCAGGCCATGGTTATTTCTGTGATACCATTTATTTTGGTATCCAATTTAAAATTCTTTTTCGATATTCAGACTGACTTTCACCGTACCAGACGGATTCTTCTTTCAAGACCACCTCTTTGCCGATTCTGACAGGCATTGTGACTTCACTTCATTTCAGTGCAAATTTTTGGGCTTTTATTGTATTCAATCCCTTGATACCTCGAAAGCATGAAAGCAGCTGCCATCTTCTTTCCGGGTCTCCAGTTGATTGAATAGGGGCAGCTGTAATACCCCAAAATTTACCCTTCATTTCTCCTAAAAAAAAAGAATTTTTTTTTTATTAATTAATTAATTAATTAATTAAATAATTAAAATAAATAAATAAAAATTTACTTTGGACTTGGGTCTCCCTCATTCCAAGCCCATTACCCACGAAATTAGTCTATAAATACTGAGGTTTCAGTAGAGGAAGGAGACTTGGAGTTACACTGGGAAATTCACTGGAGAAAGGGAGAGAAGCAAAATACTCTGAGGTTTCCTTGGAACAAAATCTACAAGCTACTCTGCAACAACTTCCAGGCAACTCTGAAAGGTTCATTCTGACTCACAGACTTTCAGCTCAAGCAAACCCTGCCATTTGATTTTTCTTCTCCAATCAGGTTTGCCCTATATCCATCATCCTTATGCCTTTAATTTGAATGCTCTAAATATATGAGGTATTATGGGTGAATTTGATACCCTTTTGAAGCATGTGTTTGACGAGAGGTTTAGGCCTCCTACCCTTTACTGCTTTTTGTGAATTGAAAGGGCATGATTCATGTGGTTACATTTTGATTTGAGGGCAACTCTTGGTTACCCTATTTTGTTTCACTAACCCTTTTGTTGAGTTTTTGTGAAGGCACATGATTTTTGCAGGGATAACTTGCGTGGTTTCCCACTTTATTTGTGGGATACCCCTGGAGGTTTCATTCTGATTACCTGTACTGACTCACTTTCTTTGATGGTGTTTAGCTTGGAAGGATCCCTGGGTTTCCCAATCCTTTAATTGCTATAACTTCGGATCTTTATCCGTGTGGTAATTTTTTCCTTTTTTCGTACTTTATCACTTTCTTAGCTGGAAGACCTCGATAGGAGGCAATGTTTGAGCCCCTTGGTGGCATTTTACTTAGAGATACATGTTTTGTGTTTTGTATTCATATCCCCACATGTAGCGCGGTTCCTTCGTCAAGGACTGCCTGTTTGCCCTCGAGCATCCCAAACCCTTCATTGATTTTTCTTCTCCATAACACGCGTTTACTCCTTTTACTACAGGCGAGTAAGTCTCCAAAGGTCGAGCATCCGGTAGATTGCGTAGTGACGTCGTTCGTCCAAAACCCAATCCATAACCCCGTAGTTAGCCGAACTACGGCTTGCTCTGATTCTCATTCCAGATGAGATACGTAGGCATAAGACGCGATGTCTTAGCGAGCACACATCCCCCAACCCATAGGTCAGCCGAGCTACGAAGACTCTGATTCTCATATTCAGATGAGATACGTATGTAGTGGATGCGACATCCGCGCGAGTCATTTCTCTTAAACCTTTTAGTAAATAAACACATTAGGTAAACCCACACCCTTTAGACAAAAACCACGAAAGTGGATCCCGTAGAGTACTACGGATGCGTAAGGGGTGCTAATACCTTCCCTTCGCATAACCGACTCCCGAACCCAAGATTTGGTTGCGAGACCTTGTCTTTTCCTTTCCTCTTTTCAGGTTTACTTCGAGCGTTTCCTTTCCCTCCCTTGGGATGAATAACGCACGGTGGTGACTCTCCTGTCTTTTTCTTTCGTCGGTTGTTTTTTCGCGCACTGTATTTTTCAGGTTGCGACACTCGGTCCACAATCGGAACGAGAAGAGGCGTGGGGGATTGATTCGATGTTGCACTCAGCTGCTATACAAGTGGTTTATGGGGTATTTGCCTTCCAAGGGTGCGTTTGTTCTTCTTGACCAGACTGTTAATTGGGCGACCAAGATGATGGGTTTGCGGGCCAAAGATATAGCTTGGACTCACAATAGCGGGGTTGGGCAAGACTTCATTTGCAGTTGTGGGGGTTTTCCCAATGTGCCACTTATAGGAGTTCAGGGTTGCATTAATTATAACCCGACACTTCTTAAGAGACAAATGGGATTCGCTATGGAGCTTCCTCCGTTCAAGAGTGAGGTTCAGGAAACTTTATACTTCCCAGCTGAGGGCAATCAGGCCAGGTTGAAGCAAGTATCTGAGGCATGGCGCAACATTCAAAGGAAAGGCAAGTTTTCTTGGGGTAGAGCCAATAACAGGTCTTTTCCTCCATTCGATGACTGGCTCAGTAAGAGAGTGGAGCTTACTTGTCTACCATTTCCTATGGTTGATCCTTGGTATCCGTTGGTTGAGGAATCTCCTTCTTATGTTAGTATGGAAGAGTTCCTGGAGATGAAGCGGGAGAGATATCAGTTGCTTGCGGAGAAAAAGGAATTGGAGATGAGTGTTGCTCGGCTTCAGAGGGCGAATCAGGAGATCAAAGGGAAGATGGAAGATCAAGACAAGCGACATGCCCTGGAAGCAAAGCGCTTTGAGATGGATACTGCCTACTATGGGAAGGTCAGTCAGGCTTTGGCATCTTCAACAGGGGAGCACGACGTCACCAAAGAGAGATTGGCTAGAGCTTCAAAGGTCATTGAAGATCAGAAGAGGAGGCAAATTCTCGTGAGGGATCAGAGAGATGCCAGAGTCAGAATCCTCATTACAGAGTGGGAAGCAAAACTGAAGATTAAGGAAGCAGAGAATGTGAAGATCATCGCTGAGAGGGATCATTACATTGCTGAGAGAGATCATTACTTCAGGCAGATGAAGATTCACCAGAAGGAGGTGGGGAGATTACAGCAGGAGAACACCGAGCTCAGGTTCGCCGCAGAGTTCGCGAAGATGGTTAATGAGATGGGGCCTTCTGTGGGACCCTCATCAGGCTAGCCTTTCTTATTTGTGCGGATTACCGTCAGGATTGTTGACGGAATTCATTTGCTTGTATTTCTTTCCCGATTCTGGAGAATTTGTATCTGATTTGTATCAGCTGTGATGTATGACTATGGCACTTATTGTGCAGTTTGCTATGCGATGGTTATTTTCATTCAGTGATTGATCTTCAAGCTCTATTTGCTTTACCGTATGCACTCACACAGCACACACATGGTTGGGGGGTATTTTTCTAAATCATATATCTCTGATCTGTATGATGAAATCAAATGCTGAATGTCAGAATATTGCTGCCGGATTACTATTTGTCTCAATGATGCCAGGATCGAGAGACAAAGTATTCCTCATGTGGATAGACACTGCATTCATGCATGATCATAATAACTTGTTTATTGTTTTGTAGGTATCCGTTGCTAACATGTTTGATTGTTTCAGGAATCATTGCTCGTGCTCGCAGAGTCGTACCTTTGCACTCAACACGCCCTCACAGATACTTCACTAGACGCAACACTCCCAGACTGATAGATCTCCCAAACACAGATATCCTCGAACTAAAGGACAAGATGAACGAGCTGATCAATATTATGCAGGGTTTTGCAGTTGGTCAGAAGGCTCTAGCTGATAAAGTCGAGAAGCTCGAGCGGGCTTCTGCTGCTAATAGTGTTGTTAACCTGGATGGTGTCTCCAACCAGGGGCTGGGTGGTTCTCGAGATGGTGGTAAAAGAGCAACGGTGGGTATGGTGAACAATGCTGGAGGTTTTGGTGCTGGTGGTCAACCTGGTCCGATGGGTAAGAATTTGAAAGATAGTCTATTCCCTCCTTTCTTCGGGGTTGAGGATGACAGGGAGGAAGACCGGGAAGCTGATCAGTTTTCTATGCACAATGAACCGTTCGGTCAGTACGGTGCCCCACCACAGAGTAAGGAGATTCAGCTGCTGGCTGAAAAGATTAGAGCTTTGGAGAGTTATGCCACTCCCGGGGTGGTAAATATGTCAAACATGGGGCTAGTAGAGGGGATTGTGATCCCGCAGAAATTTAAAGCGCCCGCTTTTGACAAATATAATGGGAGTTCCTGCCCCGAAACTCACTTGCAAGCCTTTGTCCGCAAGATCTCTGCGTACACTATGGACCAAAAGCTGTGGATGTACTTCTTCCAGGACAGCCTGTCCGGAGGTTCCCTGGAATGGTACACCAAGCTTAAGTCGTCTGATATCAAGAATTGGCAAGATCTTGGGGACGCATTCTTTAAACAGTATCAGTTCAACGCTGATATGGCTCCGAGTCGTACCCAGCTGCAGGGTATGTCTCAGAAGAATAACGAGGGGTTTAAAGAATATGCTCAGAGGTGGAGGGAGTTGACTGCCAGAGTGCAACCTCCATTGGTGGACAGAGAGATGTCGGATCTCTTCATGGGGACCCTGCAGGGGGCATACGCTGAGAGGATGGTTGGGTGTCCGGTGACCAACTTTTCAGATATAGTCGTGGCGGGAGAAAGGATAGAGAGCTGGCTGAAGCTCGGAAAGATTCAGGGTACTGCTTCATCGTCTGGGTCGAAGAAGCCCTTCGGGAACGGCCAGAGGAAGAAATAAGGCGATACTAGCGCGGTATACGCTCAAAGAGGACCCAGTAGGGATCATTACTTCCAGCACACTACTGCGGTAACTATTCCTGCTGAGCATCAGCCTGCACCACAACAGCAGCAACAATAACAACAGCAAAGACAATCATTCCAGCAAAGGCCGCAGAGATCTGGTTATCAGGTGCGGGGGAGGATGAATGATAGGCAGTTCGACAGGCCGCCTGTGACTTACTCCTTCTTGCTGAAAAAGTTGACAGACTTGGGGTTGGCACAAACGAGAACTCTGGCACCTTTGAGACCTGATCAGAGGCCAGCCAACTATGATGAAAATGCCAAATGCGAATTCCATTCAGGTGCGCCCGGGCATAACATAGAGAACTGCAAAGCTTTTAAGCACGTGGTTCAAGACCTGGTGGATTCAAAATCTATCAACTTCGCACCATCTCCCAACGTTAATTCTTATCCCATGCCCGCGCATGGTCAAAGGGGGGTGAATGCTATCTCCGAGGAGAACCGGGTGGGGTTGTCAAGTGTTGATCAACTGAGGACTCCTTTGGCTGAGGTTAAACGGCAGTTGTTGTTGAATGGGGTCTACCCGGGTTGTGGTGATGATTGTATTGCGTGTGCTAGTGCTCCTGAGGGATGCATATTATTGAGAGAAACTGTCCAGGGTTTGATGGACGAGGGAAGTGTTCGGGTTGAGAAGGAGGTTGATGGGGGAAAAGATGAGGTCTCCACCATAACAATTTATTTTGATCCGGTGGATTTGTCAACTCTTGCTGAGGCGGCTCCAGTTACCATCACGGTACCTGGGCCAATTCCGTATGACAAAGATGATGCCGTGCCATGGAACTATGGTGGGGAGGTGTATTGCAATGGGGAGAGAGTAGAAGAGCAGACTGCGGATGAAACCACTGTTTCAAAGGTGGATGATGCCGGACCTAGTGGGTTCACCCGCAGTGGCAGACTGTTTGCTCCGGATGCCCTGAGGGGAGGAGAGGGAGACAAAGAGAAAAAAGAAAAGGCTTAGGCTTTAGCCAGGGCGAAAGGGAAAGCAGTAGTCAGTGATAGTACTCCAGTGGTGACACCGGCGCCGGTTGGGTCGGAAGAAAAGCTTGATGATGACGCAGAAGAGTTCTTAAGAATCATCAAGAAGTCTGAGTACAAGCTTGTTGACCATCTGCAACAAACTCCCTCCAAAATATCGATTATGTCGTTGCTGTTAAGCTCTGAGGGGCATAGAGAGACTTTGTTGAAAATTTTGAAGAAAGCCTATGTTCCTCAGGAGATTACCATTAACCAGTTGGAGATGGTCGTGTCTAACGTTCATGCCAGCCATGGGTTGGGTTTTACAGACATGGACCTGACTGTGGATGGGAGGAATCATAACCGGGCATTACACATCGCAATGGAGTGTAAAGGAGCCGTGCTTTCGCATGTGCTGGTTGATACCGGCTCCTCTTTGAATGTGTTGCCAAAGAAGGCTCTGGCTAAGCTAAACTGTGAAGGGTTGATCCTGACTCCCACTGATTTGATAGTGCGAGCATTTGACGGGTCAAAGCGGGCTGTATTCGGAGAAGTTGAGCTTCCTGTGAAGATAGGCCCAGAGGTGTTTAAGTCGACTTTCTATGTCATGGACATTCAGCCGGCATACAGTTGCCTGTTGGGTCGCCCATGGATTCATGCTGCTGGGGCAGTAACCTCGACTTTACATCAAAAGCTGAAGTATATCTGGGAAGGCCAGGTTGTCACCGTCTGCGGAGAGGAAGAAATCTTTGTCAGCCATCTGTCTTCTTTCAAGTACGTTGAAATGGACGGCGAAATATGGGAGATGCCGAGTCAAGCGTTTGAAACCGTTAAGGTAGAGAATGCTCTGTTTGCAAAAGAGGAAGAAAAACTGTCCATATCTTCGTATAAACAGGCCGCCGAGGTGGTAAAGAATGGAGAGGCTCCCGGATGGGGTAGGATGATGGATATCTTCGCCAAGAAAGACCGCTTCGGAGTGGGTTATCAGCCAGGAAGAGGCTCGTTGGGACAAGGCAGAGGACGCCGTACGTCAGTCACATTCACTAGTGCCGGAATGCTGGATCCGGATCACATCTGCATGGTGGGTGACGAAACTGATAGTGACTGCGAATTGGACCGGTGGATAAAGCCGTGCGCACCAGGGATGGAAATCCAGAACTGGAAGGCTGAAAAGATCATCCGGGTCACTCTGCTCGAAGAGTAATAATTTCTGTTTTTGATTTTATCTGCATGAGAGCCTTACGTGTTGCCCGACACGTAATGGTTCATTGTAAGGGCCACCTCATATTCATATTTGCAAGGTTTTGCATTATCAATAAAAGGATGTTTTTCAGTTAAAAGCGGTGTTCCCTGTTTTTCATTTATTTTTGCAGTTTTAAAATAAAAACAAATAAAAATGGCAATGTTTTCATTTTTCTTTTTAATTTGTATCACACCAGTTCTAAAGCAATGCATGAATCAAAATTCATGCAGATGCGATCATTCTCCGGATCTCATTGATAACAATTTGGTTACACCCTCATATGACTTCGATAATCCGATCTATCAAGCTGAAGAAGAAGACGAAGAAGATTGTGAACTGCCAGGGGAATTAGCCAGATTGTTAAAACAAGAGGAGAAGGTGATTCAGCCGCACGAAGAGCCAATTGAGGTTGTGAATCTGGGCACCGACGAGGTGAAGAAAGAAGTGAAAATCGGGGCTGCTTTGGAGGAGAGTGTCAAGAGCAGAATGGTGGCATTGTTGAAAGAGTATGTCGACATCTTTGCCTGGTCTTATCAAGATATGCCAGGGTTGGATACCGATATCGTTGTGCACAAGCTACCGTTGAAAGCAGATTGTCCTCCAGTAAAGCAGAAGTTGCGCAGAGCCCGACCTGACATGGCGATGAAAATTAAAGAAGAAGTGCAGAAGCAGTGGGATGCTGGTTTCCTTGCTGTCACTAATTATCCGCCATGGGTCGCGAACATTGTGCCAGTCCCGAAGAAAGATGGGAAGGTGAGAATGTGTGTGGACTACCGAGATCTGAACAGAGCTAGTCTGAAGGATGATTTTCCGTTACCTCACATTGATGTGTTGGTAGATAATACAGCTCAATTCTCGGTGTTTTCCTTCATGGATGGCTTTTCTGGCTATAATCAAATCAAAATGTCTCCAGATGATATGGAGAAAACAACGTTCATCACACCGTGGGGCACTTTTTGTTATAAGGTGATGCCATTCGGTCTCAAGAACGCCGGTGCTACTTATCAGAGGGCCATGGTGACTTTGTTTCATGATATGATTCATCATGAAATTGAATGCTATGTTGATGACATGATAGCAAAGTCCCAGACAGAAGAGGGGCATTTGGTAGATCTGGCCAAGTTGTTCGACCGGCTGAGACAGTTCAGACTGAGGTTGAATCCGAACAAGTGCACTTTCGGAGTGCGGTCCGGTAAATTGCTGGGGTTCATTGTGAGTGAGAAAGGAATCGAGGTTGATCCTGCTAAAGTAAAACCGATTAGAGAAATGCCTGAACCGAGGACGGAGAAGGAGGTTCGTGGTTTCTTAGGTAGATTGAACTACATTTCAAGGTTCATATCTCATCTAACAGCCACGTGTGAACCAATATTCAAGTTATTAAGAAAAGATCAAACGGTCAGGTGGAACGATGATTGCCGAGCGGCATTTGAAAGAATAAAAGAGTATTTGCAGGAGCCTCCGATTCTGATGCCTCCTGTGGAGGGAAGACCGTTAATTCTGTACCTGACAGTCCTCGAGGGGTCTATGGGGTGTGTATTGGGACAACATGACGAGTCTGGTCGAAAAGAGCATGCCATATACTACCTTAGCAAAAAGTTTACCGACTGTGAAACGAGATATTCACTGCTCGAGAAAACTTGCTGTGCTTTGGCCTGGGCTGCTCGCCGACTAAGACAGTATATGCTGGTTCATACCACTTTATTGATTTCCAAGATGGATCCAATCAAGTACATTTTTGAGAAGCCAGCATTGACCGGACGGGTTGCGATGTGGCAAATGATTTTGACTGAATATGATATCCAGTATACCTCTCAGAAAGCGATCAAGGGGAGTGTATTGTCTGATTACCTCGCCCATCAACCCATTGATGATTATCAACCGATGAAGTTTGAATTCCCCGATGAGGACATCATGTTTCTCAAATCGAAAGATTGCGAGGAACCAATCCCGGAGGAGGGGCCTGACCCTGAATCTGAATGGATTCTGATGTTTGATGGGGCCGTTAACGTGAATGGAAGCGGTGTTGGTGCTGTTTTGGTTACGCCGAAAGGATCCCACATTCCTTTTGCTGCCCGGCTAACATTTGAGTGTACCAACAACGTGGCTGAATACGAAGCTTGCATATTGGGGATTGAAGAGGCGATTGATTTGAGAATCAAGAACCTTGTCATATATGGAGATTCACCTTTGGTTGTAAATCAGGTTAACGGAAAATGGTATACGCATCAATCTCATTTAGTTCCGTATCGAGATTATACGAGGAGATTGTTGACGTTTTTCACTAAGGTGAAGATGCATCATGTGCCTAGAGAGGAGAATCCTTTGGCAGATGCTTTGGCTACTCTAGCTGCCTTGATTAAGGTACAGAGGTGGAATCAGTTCCCCAGTGTCGAGATTGGACGTCTGGATAGACCGGCTTATGTGTTTGCTGTTGATACAACGCCTGATGATGAGAAGCCGTGGTATTTCGATATCAAGCGCTATCTAGAGACTCAAGAGTATCCTGAGGGAGCATCTAAGAAGGATCGGAAGACTCTGCGGAGGTTGGCCATGGTGTTCTACCTGAATAAGGATGGGGTTCTGTATAAAAGGAATTTTGATTGGGTCTTGCTCAGATGTGTTGATGATAGAGAAGCAAGCCAATTAATGAAAGAGGTTCACGAAGGATCGTTCGGTACCCATGCCAGTGGGAATGCAATGGTGAAGAAGCTGCTGAGAGCAGGTTATTATTGGATGACAATGGAGGCCCAATGCTTCAATTTCGTGCGGAGGTGTCATAAATGCCAGATTTATGCTGACAAGGTGCACGTGCCTCCAAATCTGTTGAGCTTAATGTCGTCTCCGTGGCCGTTTGCTATGTGGGGCATTGATATGATTGGAAAGATAGAGCCTACGGCTTCGAATGGGCACAAGTTCATATTAGTGGCTATTGATTACTTCACCAAATGGGTTGAAGCAGCCTCTTATACGAATGTGACGAAGCAGGTCGTTGCCAGATTTCTGAAAAGAGACATCATTTGCCGATATGGGGTTCCCGAGAGAATTATTACTGATAATGGTTCTAATTTGAACAATAAGATGATGGCAAAGCTGTGCCGGGAATTCAAGATCGAGCATCACAATTCTTCTCCTTATCGTCCGAAGATGAATGGGGCAGTTGAGGCAGCCAACAAGAATATAAAGAAGATTGTGCAGAAAATGGTGGTGACCTACAAGGATTGGCATGAGATGTTGTCGTTTGCATTGCATAGGTATCGAACGTCGGTACGCACATCTACTGGGGCAACGTCTTTCTCATTGGTATATGGAATGGAAGTCGTGCTACCGGTTGAGGTCCAGATTCCCTCTTTGAGAGTCCTGATGGACGTGAAGTTGCAAGAGGCTGAATGGGTAAGGACCCGGTACGAAGAGTTGAGCCTAATTGAGGAGAAGAGGCTGGCAGCCATCTGTCATGGGCAGTTGTGTAACACCCTTCTACCCAAACGACATATTTAAATAGATTATCAGAGTACAACATGTAGAAGAGTTTACATTTCTTACAACATAACACTTATCGCATCACAACATAAAACATATTATTTATTTTATTAAAACTTCGCAGCGGACAACAACACAAATATTATCATTCATCATATAACAATTCATACTAATGTTTCAACATTATCTCAATAAAGCATCTCAACATATTAGTCATCATAAACAACGTAAATAATAACCAATTATCTATCGAATCCCATAACCCCGGTGTCACATGACCAGAGCATTTGACTCGACTCTGTAGAATAACTCTACACTTATTCTTCAAACCTCAACAATAGCTACTCCTCTTTATCTGCACATTGCTCATCATAGATGAACATAAACACATGCAGAAGGGGTGAGAATTACATTATTAAATAATAATATAACGACAGAAATATAAACATAAATATATTTCACATATGCCAACACAGCTCATCATAATCATCATAATCAACATACTCATGAACATCAACAAAACAACATATCAAATGCAATGCACACACCCATGCATGACTCAACACGACTCGGTATACCCATTTTGTGACCAACTACAGGATCACCACTCCCAGATTCATCACCATAGAATCAGAGTTCCCCGCAAGGAACCAAGCCTCTCAACAAGCCCGGAGTCAACAACATCATTGGAACTCAGTCCGTTCATCACTAGGCATCGGCCTTTCATGAATGCATGCACACCAAACATGCATCATAATCAACATAGCAACAACAGCATCATATAGTCATGTTATCATCATCATTAATAGCATGACATACAACTCAACAAAACAACAACAACATTACAACGATATCACATCGTTACATAACACATTTATAACTAAACACGTACATTCAACATCTCATCATCATAAACACCTCATACACAATCATATAATCACTGTTAATTGTTTATAATACAATTACAGCGACTTACTAAGAGTCTCGCAACTCAACGTACTCAAAAACTCACCAACATTAGCTTCACAGCACAGTTCGCGCCGCCAACATAGGGACGCGCCGCGAACTCCTCCATTACTCCAGGACGCGCCGCGAACGAAGGATCGCGTCGCGAACAATTAATTCGCTTCAGTACGCGTCGCGCAGCAGGGTTCACGCCGCGAACGATGCGTTACAAAACTCCTCTGAATCCTGCCCAGTTCGCGCCGCGAACTGGGCTTCGCGCCGCGAATCGCGCGCGAACAGAAGCCATCTGCTACGGAAACCAGCGCAGCTTTGCTTCTCTACTCGCCATAACTCATACCCCACAGCTAACAACCCAATATCAACATTTAACAGTCATATATACACAACATACTTCGATTATAATGCATATAACTCAACAAAACTCACAGATCGGAGAATTTCCATCAAAACCCCAACTTTCCCAATCTCCCTAAAATCCCCAAAATCCATCAACAATCCAACATATATCATGAATTTGCTCGCATATTATCGTTTAATAAGGTTCAGACCCCTTACCTCTTTGGATTGAAGGAAGTTCTGAGCAATCTTTGGCCTTTTCCTCTTCCTTCTCTTTCTCTTCAGCGTTTCTCCCTTTCTCTGACTCTGAGGCAAAAATACGTGAAAACACTCTGAGTTCTCACTTTGGCCTCTTTTATCAAATTCCACTTTTACCCTTCCACTCTTCATATTCCATTTATTTTATTTATTTAATTATTATTAAAATAAATAACATCTATAATAATAATAATAATTCCCAATATTATTTAATAATTCATTTTACCTTCAAATAATCATATTAAAATAATATTTAAATTAATCTAACAATATTCGGGGTGTTACAACTCTCCCCCACTTTAGAAGTTTTCGTCCTCGAAAACATACCTCAAGCAAATAGAGCCGGATACGACTCCTTCATCTGATCTTCACGCTCCCAAGTCAAGCTCTCACCAACTGGACCTCCCCAAACAACTTTCACTAGAGCAATCTTCTTACCTCTCAGGGTCTTCTCTTCTCGGTCATCTATCCGAATTGGTAACACCTCAACGGTCAAATTATCCCTCACCTGGATATCATCCAACTGAACAACATGCGAAGGATCCGCAATATATTTTCTCAACTGAGATACATGAAACACATCATGCAGATTAGAAAGCGACGGCGGTAAAGCTATCCGATACGCCACTTCCCCAACCCTCTTCAAAATCTGATACGGACCCACAAACCTCGGAGTAAGCTTTTTAGACTTTAAAGCTCTACCCACACCTGTCGTCGGAGTAACTCTCAAGAACACATGATCTCCCTCTTGGAACTCAAGTGCCTTTCTCCTCTTATCATGATAACTCTTCTGACGACTCTGAGAAATCTTCATTTTCTCCTGAATCATCTTAACCCTTTCAGTCGTCTGCTGCACAATCTCAGGTCCGAGTACAACACTCTCACCTGATTCATACCAACACAATGGAGTTCTACACCTCCTACCATACAATGCTTCATATGGAGCCATACCGATACTAGCATGAAAACTATTATTATAAGTAAACTCCACCAACGGCAAATAACTATCCCAAGAACCACTCTGCTCCAACACACAAGCTCTCAACAAATCCTCCAAGGATTGGATAGTTCTTTCAGTCTGACCATCAGTCTGAGGATGATAAGCTGAACTCAACCTCAACTTAGTCCCCAACGCTTTCTGCAAACTTTCCCAAAATCTAGAAGTAAATCTGGGATCTCTATCAGACACAATACTGGATGGAATACCATGCAGCCTCACTATCTCCTCAATATACAACTCTGCCAACTTCTCTAAAGAGTGATTAATCTTCATCGGCAAGAAATGCGCCGACTTAGTCAATCGATCCACAATCACCCAAATAGAATCATTACCTTTCACCGTCCTCGGCAATCCCGTCACAAAATCCATGGAAATGCTATCCCACTTCCATTCAGGAATCTTCAAAGGTTGCATCATACCTGCCGGTTTCTGATGTTCAATCTTTGACTTCTGACAAGTCAAACAGGCATACACAAACTTAGCAACATCTCTTTTCATACCAGCCCACCAAAACAACTTCTTCAAATCTTGATACATTTTAGTTGCACCTGGATGGATACTCAATCCACTCCTATGGCCCTCTTCAAGAATACTCTTTTTCAATTCAGACACCTCAGGAACACAAACTCTACCTTTAAATCGCAGGATGCCATTCTCATCAATCTCAAAATTACCACCATTACCCTGGTTAACCATAGTAATATGATCAACTAGAGCGACATCAACTTGCTGACCATTCCGAATATCTTCCAGAATTCCACTAGTCAACTTCAGCATACCCAACTTTACACTATCAGCGGAAACTTCACAACCCAAACTCATATCACGGAACTGTTCAATTAACTCAAGCTCCCGAACCATCATCATAGACATATGTAGAGATTTTCTACTCAGCGCATCTGCAACTACATTAGCCTTACCGGGATGATAACTCAATTCAAAGTCAAAATCCTTCAGTAATTCTAACCACCTTCTCTGCCTCATATTTAACTCTTTCTGATCAAACAGATACTTCAGACTCTTGTGATCACTGAACACTTCGAATCTGGAACCATACAGATAATGCCTCCACATTTTCAACACAAATACAACAGCTGCAAGTTCTAGATCATGCGTAGGATAATTCCTCTCATGAACTTTCAACTGTCTAGAAGCATAAGCTACAACTTTACCATTCTGCATCAAAACACCACCAAGACCCATCAAAGAAGCATCACAATAAACAACGAAGGACTCACCAGGATTAGGCAAGATCAACACTGGAGCACTGGTCAACCGCCTCTTCAACTCAACAAAACTCGCTTCACAAGCTGCATCCCACACATACACTTGACCCTTCTTAGTCAACTGCGTCAACGGCAATGCCAACTTAGAGAAGCCCTCAATAAATCTGCGATAATAACCAGCTAACCCCAGAAAACTGCGTATCTCAATAGCAGACTTCGGAGTCTCCCACTGTAATACAGCATCAACTTTAGCAGGATCAACAGAAATCCCACCACTCGAAATCACATGGCCAAGGAAACTCACTTCCTTCAACCAGAACTCACATTTAGATAACTTTGCATATAATTTCTTTTCTCTTAACACCTGCAAAACAATTCTCAGATGTCCTGCATGCTCTTCTTCCGTCTTAGAATATATCAATATATCATCTATGAACACCACAACAAAATTATCAAGGTACGGATGAAATATACGATTCATATATTCCATAAACACACCTGGAGCATTAGACACACCGAACGGCATCACAGTGTATTCATAATGACCATACCTCGTACGGAAAGCAGTCTTCGCAATATCATCTGACTTCACTCGGATCTGATGATAACCCGACCGCAAATCAATCTTACTGAAAACATGAGCTCCAACCAACTGGTCCATCAAATCATCAATCCTCGGCAATGGATACCGATTCTTGATAGTCACCTTATTCAACTGCCGATAATCGACACACAACCTCATCGTACCTTCTTTCTTCTTCACTAACAATACTGGTGCACCCCAAGGAGAAACACTTGGACGCACAAACTTCTTCTCAAGCAATTCTTCAAGTTGCTTCTTCAATTCAACTAATTCAGTTGCCGACATTCTATAAGGAGACATCGACACTGGACTCGTACCTGGTACTAAGTCAATGGCAAATTCGACTTCACGTTCTGGAGGTAAATCACTTACATCCTCCGGAAACACATCCTGAAATTCACAGACAACAGGCAAATCTACACTCACCACTTTCTTATCCGCTTGCAGAGACGCAAATAAAGCGAATATCTGGGCTTCATCTTTCACAAAATCCCCCACCTGCCTAGCAGATAGAAATCTTGCCTCATCATTCTCACCAACTTCAGAAAACCGCACCGTCTTCCTATAGCAGTTGATAAACACGCCATAGAATTCTAGCCAATTCATTCCCAGAATAATATCAATTTGGTGCAAGGGTAAGCACACCAAATCAACCACGAACTCTCTCTCAAAGATCGTCAAATGACAACCTCGACAGACAACAGAAGTCTTCACAGAACCATTAGCAGGAGTATCTATCACCATACTTCCGCCTAGGGACGACATAATCACACCAATCCTGGTCGCACACTCATACGAAATAAACGAATGAGTAGCACCAGTGTCAACAATAGCAAGCAATTCAACATTATTAATCAAGCAAGTACCTTTAATCAGATTATCTTCTTTAGGAGCTTCAGCCCCACTCAGAGCAAACACCCTACCAGTAGTATGAGCTGCAGTAGCCGCCTTCTTCGGTTTCGAGCACTGCGAACTGATATGGCCTTTCTCGCCACAATTAAAACATGTCGGACCAGCATCCTTACATTCAGTAACTCTATGACCAGCCTGACCGCATCGGAAACATCTCAGCACTTTCTTGGTACAGCTATCAGCACGGTGGCCTGGCTCGCCACACTTGAAACATTTACCAGCTATGGGAGATCCTCCCCCACTTGGCTTCTTCTCATCTACCACTTTCTGCTTACCTTTACCATTCGGAGATGCATAAGGACTACCACGATCCTTATTCTTCTTCTCACTAAGACTCTTGTAATGAGCAGTCCTAGCCTTGCTATCTTCATCAAATATCCTGCACTTATTAACCAGTGTAGGAAACCTACGAATCTCCTGGTAACCAATGCCTTGTTTGATCTCGGGACGCAACCCGTTCTCAAACTTGACACACTTGGATTCCTCAGCATCAGCATCATTATAATGAGGACAATACTGCACCAGCTCCTCAAACTTCGAAGCGTAATCAGCAACAGACATGTTACCCTGCTTCAGTTCTAGAAATTCCATCTCCTTCTTACATCGCACATCAGCAGGAAAATATTTCTCCAGAAAGACCGTCTTGAACCTTTCCCAAGTCATCTCAGCACCTGGTACTTCAATTCTCTGGCGAGTGTTATCCCACCAGTTTTCAGCCTCTTCAGATAACATATGCGTACCAAACTGCAACTTCTGTACTTCAGTACACGTCATCACCCGGAAAATCTTCTCAATTTCCCTCAGCCAAATCTGAGCACCATCTGGATCATAGCGCCCTTTGAATGTAGGAGGGTTATTCTTCAGAAACCTTCCCAAATTCTTAAACTCGTCGACCGGCGGATTCTGCTGCGCCTGCATAGCCTGCGCCATAGCAGCCAAAGCCTCAGCAATCGCACGGTCATTTTCTCCAGCCATACTCTGCACAACACAACCACAACCGTTAAATATCGACAGTGTCATTTACACTAATCGACCAACAGGGAAAACATCACATTATGACTCGACTGGACTGACTATGCTCTGATACCACTAATGTAACACCCTTCTACCCAAACGACATATTTAAATAGATTATCAGAGTACAACATGTAGAAGAGTTTACATTTCTTACAACATAACACTTATCGCATCACAACATAAAACATATTATTTATTTTATTAAAACTTCGCAGCGGACAACAACACAAATATTATCATTCATCATATAACAATTCATAATAATGTTTCAACATTATCTCAACAAAGCATCTCAACTTATTAGTCATCATAAACAACGTAAATAATAACCAATTATCTATCGAATCCCAAAACCCCGGTGTCACATGACCAGAGCATTTGACTCGACTCTATAGAATAACTCTACACTTATTCTTCAAACCTCAGCAATAGCTACTCCTCTTTATCTGCACATTGCTCATCATAGATGAACATAAACACATGCAGAAGGGGTGAGAATTACATTATTAAATAATAATATAACGACAGAAATATAAACATAAATATATTTCACATATGCCAACACAGCTCATCATAATCATCATAATCAACATACTCATGAACATCAACAAAACAACATATCAAATGCAATGCACACACCCATGCATGACTCAACACGACTCGGTATACCCATTTTGTGACCAACTACAGGATCACCACTCCCAGATTCATCACCATAGAATCCGAGTTCCCCGCAAGGAACCAAGCCTCTCAACAAGCCCGGAGTCAACAACATCATTGGAACTCAGTCCGTTCATCACTAGGCATCGGCCTTTCATGAATGCATGCACACCAAACATGCATCATATAGTCATGTTATCATCATCATTAATAGCATGACATACAACTCAACAAAACAACAACAACATTACAACGATATCACATCGTTACATAACACATTTATAACTAAACACGTACATTCAACATCTCATCATCATAAACACCTCATACACAATCATATAATCACTGTTAATTGTTTATAATACAATTACAGCGACTTAGTAAGAGTCTCGCAACTCAACATACTCAAAAACTCACCAACATTAGCTTCACAGCACAGTTCGCGCCGCCAACATAGGGACGCGCCGCGAACTCCTCCATTACTCCAGGACGCGCCGCGAACGAAGGATCGCGTCGCGAACAATTAATTCGCTTCAGTACGCGCCGCGCAGCAGGGTTCACGCCGCGAACGATGCGTTACAAAACTCCTCTGAATCCTGCCCAGTTCGCGCCGCGAACTGGGCTTCGCGCCGCGAATCGCGCGCGAACAGAAGCCATCTGCTACGGAAACCAGCGCAACTTTGCTTCTCTACTCGCCATAACTCATACCCCACAGCTAACAACCCAATATCAACATTTAACAGTCATATATACACAACATACTTCGATTATAATGCATATAACTCAACAAAACTCACAGATCGGAGAATTTCCATCAAAACCTCAACTTTCCCAATCTCCCTAAAATCCCCAAAATCCATCAACAATCCAACATATATCATGAATTTGCTCGCATATTATCGTTTAATAAGGTTTAGACCCCTTACCTCTTTGGATTGAAGGAAGTTCTGAGCAATCTTTGGCCTTTTCCTCTTCCTTCTCTTTCTCTTCAGCGTTTCTCCCTTTCTCTGACTCTGAGGCAAAAATACGTGAAAACACTCTGAGTTCTCACTTTGGCCTCTTTAATCAAATTCCACTTTTACCCTTCCACTCTTCATATTCCATTTATTTTATTTATTTAATTATTATTAAAATAAATAACATCTATAATAATAATAATAATTCCCAATATTATTTAATAATTCATTTTACCTTCAAATAATCATATTAAAATAATATTTAAATTAATCTAACAATATTCGGGGTGTTACAAGTTGTACTAGCAAAGGATGAAGCGTGCTTTTGACAGAAAGGTACGACCTCGGGTGTATCACGTAGGTGATATGGTGCTGAAAATGATCCTTCCTCCTCAAAACGATCGTAGGGGCAAATGGACACCCAATTATGAAGGTTCGTTCGTGGTCAAGAAGGTTTTCTCTGGCGGAGCCTTGTTGTTAACGACCATGGATGGCGAGGATTTTCCATCCCCTGTGAATACGGACGTAGTTAAAAAATACTTCGTATAAAGAGACCCGCTGGACGAAAAGAATAAAATAGTCCAGGCAAAAATGGGAATCCCGGCGAACCAAAAACAGAGAAAAAAGGGTTCGGGCAAAAATTAGGGATAAAAAAGAAAAAATTGTACACCCGGCAAGTCAAAAAACTGAAAAGGCGACTTGGGCAAAAAAGGGTATCCCGGTGGACTGAAAACCCGAAAGGGCAGTCCAGGCAAAAGAGGGATTGAAACGAACAATTGCGTCCAGCATAATCGTTTGCGCTTTGGTTAAAGCATCATGGATAATACCCGGTAGGGATCAGTTGGAATCGTCTTGTTCAGAAGGCAGAAAGCACGGAGAGTCTGAGGACATATGGGGTGTAACCGAGTTGGAACTCGATGAGATCACGGGTTTCACATTGCCATTAGGATAGATTTTTCCTTTTGTGCGCAATTACCTCTTTTCAGGAATTGCTTCCTTTGTATTGCTCGGTTTGGGCCACACTTTTTCAATCAATAAAATGCATATTCAGTCAAATAATTTTGTTTTTGTTTTTCATTACCGCTTTGATTGCAAAAACATCCTGATTATTTTTAATGAAGAATCTTGCATTTTAAGACAGACAGGTCCCTTCCAATGCATGCTTATAAGATTAAAAACTTGAAATCTTATTCGGAAGGTTGAGTGACTCAAGTGTTGAAATCTTGACACGCCTGGGGCACGGTTTTATCTAACGATCTCTTTTGCAGGTGCTGTTAGATATGTTCACTCACTTGCAGGTAGTGATGTGGAAGCTTTTGACAAAAACAAATCCCCATGGAGTCCGATCGGGGACGAATGAATAGAAGAACGGTGAAATGACGGAGAGTCGTACGACGATCCTTGAGAATTAATCAAGAAGACTCTTCAAAGTCGGAAGATTGAAAAAATCTGTATAGATCCCAGGAGTTCGATTTCCGTAGAGTACGGAGTGGACGGTGAATGCCTTGGTTCGACGAGTCGACGGGTGTCCAGTACCAGACTTTCCTCATCTCCCCAAGTAGAGTCATGAGGACTAATTCCCCAGCAGATCCAAGGTCTGTGTTTTCCCTAGCAGGGTCAGGATGGTTATCCCCAGCAGGTTTTAGATCATTGCTTTCCCAGTCGCCAGGCCTGGAGGTTGCTGTTGTCCAGCGGAGGTATCTGTGAGGGTTCCCCAAGCAGAGTCGGGATTTATATTCCCAGCAAGTCCAAAGACTGGTGTTTCCCCACAGAGTGCATTGGTGGTTCTTATCCCCAGCAATTTCCCAAGTGGATCGAGTGCAAAGGAGGTTTTCTCCAGCAAGGGTTGCCTTTTCCCAACAACAGTGCTATTCCCCAGCAGGGTGGAGTTGGAGCAGTGACGAGTTCCTCAGCAGAGTGCCTCGCGCTCCCCAGAAGAGTCCCTTGAGGGGGATACTTTTTATACATTCATCATGTAGAACAAGCATAGCATACTGCATAATAAATCGCGTAGCGTTTCCATGATTATGGAGCATTACGCAGAAAAATCAATCATGCATCATTGCAAGCATGAGCTAGTCTGAAGCCGTGGTTACCGTTTGAGATTTGGTTTTGCCAGTGGGTGAAGATGCTACTCGAGCCGTGGTTACCGTTTGAGGAGTGGTTTCACTGGTTGGAAAATCGTCGGCATTGCGAGCATAAGCTAGTCTCAAACCGTGGTTATCATTTGAGAGGTGGTTTTGCCAGAAAGCGAAGGTGTCACTCTGAGGAGTTTAGCCTCATGATTTAATCAAAGATGTTCCCCAGTAGTGCAATACTGGAGGAAATTTTTCCGTCGGACAGAGATGGAAATGTTACGCGATCAGCGCGACTCGAGCCGTGGTTACCGCTTGAGATTTGGTTTCACCGGATGGTGAAGATGTTACTCTGGGGAGTTTAGCATCATGGCGTCATATCAGCAATGTTCCCCAGTAGTGCGATACTGGAGGAAATTTTTTCGTCGAACGGAGATGGAAATGAAATCAAAGGACTTTACGCGATCAGCGCGACAATCAGGGTTCAAATGGAGAAAAGGAAATGTTGAGGCATTTTCTGGAGAACGGGGTCCAAATGGAGATGGAGTTGAAGATAATATCCGGGATGAGGTCCTCAGGATTATCTTTTGTTCATGTGTCACCTTAGACTCGGGCTAAGGCCAACAGAGGTCGTTATGGGTGTCTTCCGAGGAAGAGATGCACATGTTACCTTCCTTTTGTGAAGGTATACCCTCTGATATGTCGCCCTCAGAGTGGTGTTTGGTGTTATTTCCGACGTTGCCAGCGGAATTATCACAAGAAAGTGGAAGACGGGGTTCAAATGGAGAAAGGGAAATGTTGAGGCATTTTCTGGAGAATGGGGTTCAAATGGAGAGAGGGAAATGTTGAGGCATTTTCTGGAGAACGGGGTTCACAATGGCGATCACAAGTTATCGTCAGGCGACCGGGGTTCAAATGGAGAATGGGGTTCATTATGTTGGCAAACAGGATGTCGGGGTTCAAATGTAGTGATCTGGGATCACTTGCGCGAAACAAAATTTCGGGGTTCAAGAAAATGAAAAAGAAGAAAAATTTCGGGGTTCAAGAAAAGCAAAATAAAAAAAGAAAGAGATAATAATCCCCAGCGGATGTGGTGTTCAGGCCCTGGTTATCCCTGTGTTACCATTTATTTTGGTATCCAGGTCGACGTTCTATTTCGGTATTCAAGCCGACTTTCTCCATACCAGACGGATTCTTGTTTCGAGATTGTTTCTTTGCCGATTCTGACAGGCATTGTTAATTATATCCCATCAGAGTGCAAATTGTTCGTCTGTTCTTGGTATTCAATCACTCTTCATCCTGATCATCTGAAAGCCGAGGCTGTTCATATCGACAGGTTCACAGTGGATTGAATAGGGGCAGCTGTAACACCTCAAAATTTGCCCTCCTCTCTTGGGACTAGCTTAACATATTGCATTGCATTTTGTAGGTCATTAGGCATTGCATATTGCATATCATGTGGCAACTTTGTGCAAGTTATCCTCATAAGTCTTGGTCAGAAGATAAAGAGGTTAAGGTTCAAGCTTGAGGGTTTATGGACTGGTCACTAGCCATCTGAGGATTGTGCTACAAATTAGGGTTTCATGATTCCTCAAGGGGGTTGAGCTTCATCTTGGTTGAAATGATACATCATCATCATCATGGTATCATCATCACCAGGAGATTCATCATGCTTGATTAGATACCTTGAGATTAGGGTTTTGACTTCTGGTCAACCCTAATCAGTTGTATTGGGCCAATCATGGCTTGGCAAGGAGATGAGGTTTTCAATGGATATGGGGATCATTTTATGGTTATATGGAGCTTATGGAAGCTAGGGTTTCATTTTGGAGCCATTTCATCAGGAATTTGAGGCTCAACTCGATCAGTGCATAGCCAAATTCATCTATCAGTCAAAAAAGTCAACTGTGGTCAACTGTGCCTGAATTGATGGATTTGGAGGTGGGAGAGGGTTAGATACACTTCTTTCATGTCTAAACAAGTTTCATTTGACATTTCAAACATCAAGAATGAAGAAAATAAAGTCAGGAGAAAACTTTCCAAAAATAGAAAGTGGCCTGTAATTCAAAACTGCCAAAAATGGAAAGTTTTCCTCCTCAAAATTACATGTCCAAAAATGCTTCAAATGAAACTTTGTCCAACATGAAAGTTGTAGATCTTGCTCTCACCTTTCTAAAAAGTCCAAGAACATGAATTTCTCATGTGTGGTTGGCAAGTTATGGATTGATCATGGTCCAAAAAAGTTGATTTTCAAAGTGGCATAACTTTTGATTCACAAGGCCAAATTGAGTGAGGTTTCTTTGAGCAAACTCCATTTGACATGTACTTTCATAATGCATCATCACATTTCATCAAAAATCATCACATAAAAAGTCCATTTTTCAAGTGGACTTAATTTGAATTTGGTGGGAAAAAAGGTGATTTTGAGAATTAAGCATGGCATACACATAATTCCAATTGCAACAGCTCACAATGACCATTTGAAACTTGATGCAATAGAAAAATTTCACTGTTGCATTGGTTTTGTATGAGGGAGGGTGCATTGGCTAATTGGCATTTAGCATGAATTTGCATTTTTCACTAATCCACTTCATTAACACTTATTGTGATTACTAACATGTTTAATAATGCATATATAAACATAATCCTAACTGTTTTTTGATTAACCATAACAGAATTCAACATTCTAGATCTAGATCACAAAAACCTCTTCACTTTCTCTCTCACTTTTTTTCCAAAAATCTCCACAAATTCTACATTGTTCTTCATCAATTCATCATTCTCATGCATAATTGAAGCTGTTGGAAGTGAAATCTCGAAGAATCCAAGCTAATTCAAGGACTGTCACAAGAAGCTTCAACAATGGCAAGTTGAATTTCTGAGCAAATCGTGCACAACCAGTACATGAACCTTGCTTCATCCACTTCTACAAGCATCATAGAGTTTCTGTTTTGCCTTTTCCAAGCTTAATACACACGAATTCACAGCTGTGCTCAAATC
Source organism: Lathyrus oleraceus (assembly GCF_024323335.1). NCBI lineage: Eukaryota > Viridiplantae > Streptophyta > Magnoliopsida > Fabales > Fabaceae > Lathyrus > Lathyrus oleraceus. The sequence continues at coordinate 487,301,796 of NC_066583.1, forward strand.
AAGGTGATTTTTTGAATCTAATAATTCTTGAAATTGATTGATGATTTGGATAGATCTTTCTTCGTAGAAAATTCTGCAATTCGTTTCATTAAATTTGGTTGAGAAATGAGAGAGATATATGGATTTGAAGTTTCATGCATGATTATGTTTGACTTCGATTCTCTTAATTTAGGAAGAATTAGGAAAAAATAGTTTGATATTGTGAATGTACATTGAAAGACCTTTCCATTGATGTATGGTTTGTGCAATTTGGTGACAAAAAGTTCTTGAGTGATGAACTTGGTCATGAAGGTGAAGAACGCGCGAAGAACACTTGAAATATTTTCAAAATATGTTGTTTGATCCATGAAAGTCGCGTTTGGCTAGGAGGAGGATGTTATGAACAGTAGCGCGCGCTACTTTCTGTTTTGAATAGGGACTCGGTTCGAGTCCTGGCTCCCGCGGTTCCATTATTGCCTTGCCACATTAATTTCCATATGCTTTCATGTGCTTTGCATACTTGTTCAACATTTTTTTATTTTTTCTCAACATCAAAAATCCATATCTCACTCGTTTTTAATCCAAATTTGATGCAATTTTTTGTGCCATTCTCCTTGTGATGTGCTTTATTTTATGGTGATTTTTAATAATATTGTGCACGGGTAGATTTTGAAAATGCTTAGGGTTTGCTTTGACATGTCATTTTGTGCACCATGCTCATTCTTTTGTTCATGAAATGATGATGCTTCATTAGAAATTCATGAAATTTTGCATGCTTAATCTAGACATCTGGAGGAGCATTTTGATATATGGTTTGTAATTTTTGAGTTCCTGTATTGTGAGATATGATCATTTGAACCTAGGTGTGACAATTTGTGTCACACCATTTCATGTCCAGCTTAGGGATTTTTGTTTCCATGCCAAATGAACTTGAAATGAGCTGAATTTTTTCATGTTGAATCTTTTGAATGCTGAGATCAGGTGTGAAGTTTTGTGGATTTTTTGGATGCATTTCCAATTTTATTGAGAATTTCCTTTCTGTTTGACCAAATGTGGACCTTTTGTGAGTCATGATTTTAATTGATTTGTGAAATTCTGGATATGTATTGGATGGACTTGAAATTTTCTGGAGTAATTATAGACACATTTAAGTGTATCTTGGCTTTGGTTTGGTGCATTTATCATGTTCCTACACTGTTTTATGCTTGCTTGAAGTTGAGACATGAATTTGTGCCTTGTTTGGACTTGTTTGAACTTGACTGGACTTGATGAATTTAATTGACTTGCTTCCCATTGTCCAATTGACTTGAAATTTGGTGTGATTGACATGTTAGGGATGCTGTTTAGCCATGAATTGTTTGGAGATTTATTGAATTGTTTTGGTTTGAGTTTGAATTGATTCATTCTGTTTGGTCCAATGAGCTTTGAAATTGCATGTTGTGCCTTAAATGCTTCATGAAATGAAAATGATGAATGATATGAATGTGAGACCACTTGGATTTGTTTCTAAATTGATTGAACTTGATTTTGGATAATTTTCATGTTCTGTTTAGAAATATTTCTCCCCCTTGGACCCTAGGCTTTGTCCTAGGGTTTTGCTTCTCATGTTTGAGTTGTTTTTCAAGACAAAAGGCACATGGCATGGAGGGATTAATGCATTTGGCTTGAGTTGCTTGATTGTTTGATGTTGGTTAACATTAATTTTGTTTTGTAGGTGGTTTCTAAGTCATTGGTGTTGAGACTTGACTTATGCTTTGCTTGATGCATAGCTTGTGTACAGTTAACTGTTTAACTTATAATTGTCTGTTTAACTGTTTGAGTTGTGTACTGATCATGTTAGATTGATTTCAGGTACCTTAGTTGCTATAGTTCATTGTGAACTTGCTTTGTGCTGTTGCTTGGTTGATTAACCAATTGAGGTATAACATCACTAACTCCATGTAGTCTGGAAGACCTGGTCTGTTATTTGGCCAGGCACCTGTCTGAAGTCCTCCTTAAGAGGCAATGCTTGTGATTGTTTATGTTTGTGCCAAGCAGGAAAAGACTTTTGTTAAGGCAATTGGCAAATACAAGAGATGTGCAATCCATCTCCTGCTATTCTTGTTGATTCATCCCTCTGCTCACACAACTGGTGTTGATGCATTGGGATACTAACCCAAGATCTTGTACAGTTGTACAGTTGAGTCAGTGTCATAAGTGTAGAAGGGTTCCCACTTTCTGAACCCACACTTCTTTGTCTGAAGCTCTCCCTGGCCAAGGATAAGAGCTGTGAGGTCTCATCCTCACTTCCCATTCATCTGCTTCACCCTAACTCTCAATGTTAGGGTTAAGAGCAAATCATCACCTGATACAGTTGGCTTGCTTTTGCAGCCTAACCCTTGTATGAGCCCACTTTGTCTGTATATAGTGTGTGCTAATTGTGAATGTTTGCTTTGTTTTGTTTATGCTTGCATGCTTGCTTTGCCTGGATAGGATTAGCTTGCTGTTGTGCAAATAGACAGAAAACTCAACCTAGGACCATTGTGGAATACATGATAACTATTAGGCTCGAGTCAGTCTCCCTTTTAGTTTGTCATTTCCCAGTCTCTGGTTAGGAGAAAGTTTCTCCCCTGTTAAGGGGAACTACGTTGCCCTGATCCTCATACCAAATGAGGTACGTAGGCAGGAGGTCGTGCGAGATCTCTCCGGGCAAACCTTTTCTGTTTTGTGTGTTGTTTGACAGTTGCTAGGCTCGAGTTCCCGACTCCTTAGTAACTTGTTGTTTGTTTCTTGAGTGTGTGCTTGACAGTTATAGGCTCGAGTTCCCGACTCCCTATTAACTTGTTAGGTTGTTGTGTGCTTGGAAGTTGATGTAAGTCCAGCAATTGGCATTCGGGTTCCAGTGTAGGTTTGTTTGGTTCGGGCGCTGATGTAAGTCCAGTGATTGGCATTCGGGTCCCATGTTTGCCATTTTTGTGTGGAGTTTGACGTAAGTCCAGCGATTGGCAGTCGGTTTCCTGTGTTTGTGTTTGGTTTTGTTTGGCGTGCGTGAGCCGAACTACGGTAGCTCTGATTCTCATTCCAGATGAGATACGTAGGCATAGGATGCGATATCCTATCGAGCACGTTTCCCCTTGTCCCGAACTACGTTGACTCTGATGTTTGTTTCTGACAAACTACGTAGGACCAGGATGCGATATCCTGCCGAGTTACCTTCTTCTGTCTTCCATATGTTTTGTTAGTATATGTGCGTGTGTGTATTCTTTGAGCAGTTTTCTTTTAGCAACCTTATTCTATTTCTTTGAGCATGGATCCCGTCGAGTACGACGGACGTGAAGGGTGCTAATACCTTCCCCTTGCGTAACCGACTCCCGTACCCTTTCTCTTTGGTCGCGAGACCATTTCCTTTCCAGGTTTACTTCGAGCGTTTCCTTTCCCTCTTTGGGATAAATAACGCACGGTGGCGGCTCTGTGTTGTTTTTGTTTCAGCCCGCCGGTTGTTTTTCGCGGATGCGACAACTATATAAGATAAAAATTATGTCATTCTTAGGTTTTCAAATATGTTATCACTCTCACGTCACTTTTCATTCTTTCACTACCTTGGGTATTAAAGTGTAAACCTTTTAAGTCAACCTCCTCTTCTTTGCACTGGAAGCTTGCTCCATAGTACCAAGTTCCTACTTCATGTTCTTCAAAAAACCATGGTTCCACAACATAAAAAATATGCTCTTAATGAGTGTTTAGGGGCATGAAGTTATTTTTGGGTCCGTGTTAGCTTGAGATTTGTAGCTAAGTAAAAATTCAACGAATTGATGGTCATAACTACATTGACATTACTAAGTGTCTAAAGCTTAAACCAAAAGCCTCTACATAATGACTATATCAACTTGTTGGTTCGATTGACCTATAAGTGATGTCGAGGTCAAGAATGGTTTGGGGGAGTCTTAGGAACAAATACACAAGATTATGATCACTCTCGCTTCCAAACGTGTTCAGAATCTTGAAAGAATACATAACAACCCTTCGATACGATGTCGAAGTGGACACGACGTCGAAGTCGACACTTTTAAGTGTCAAGTACTTAGAATATTTTCAAGTCCAAAGACCATGATGTGGAGGTATCTCAACCTTCGACAAGGGCAGTTAAAACGTTTAGAAATAGTTATCAACACAATTATCACCATGTTTCGTTTTGGTTTTTAGCAGTTTTTCTTTGAAGACGCGAGGAAGCAAGTTAGAGCAAAGCAGCCATACGTAGTAGGATACACGTCAAACATGTAACCAACAACTATTGTTGATGGTTAGTTTAAGAGTATTATATAATGCAGGCTTAGACGTCATAGTCGAGGTTGCAAAATTCTAATTCATTCTCTATAGAACTAGAGTACCCAATTCATCGAGCGAAATAGTTTATGAAAAATGCGAGTCCACATCTAGTATTTAAATTTATTCAAAATCCTTTGTATTTAGAATGTGATTCTAATCCTTTCCATATGAGTGAAAAGGTACAAAACAAGATAAAACATGTCTGAACAAATCGTAAAGGACCCATAAGACTATGGGTACCTAAATCGGAAATCATTTTTGCTACAAATATGCTTCAAGGGAGAATCAAAGCAACAATCATGGTACCTGAACAGTGGTTCCTCACGACATATGACAGGAGATCATATGTTTATTAATAATGTCTGGTTGGTGGATGGACTAAAACATAACCTACTTAGCATAAGTGAATTTCATGATAATGGTTATGAAGTAATGTTTAATAAGAACATTTATACAGTCATGAATGAATTTGATAAATCTCTAGTGTTCAAGGGTAAGAGTAAAGGCAATGTTTACAAAATTAAGTTTTATGAATTGGCTGATTAGAAAGTACATTGCCTTCTATCAGTGAATAATGAAAAGCAGGTCTGACACAAAAGGTTAGGTCAGGCTAACTGAAGATTAATCTGCAAGCTTAGCCAGTTAAAACTTAGTAAGGGGCTACCAGATCTTAGCTATCATTCAGATGCTATATGTGTAGTCTTCCAAATTGGGAAAAGTAACAAAGAACTTTGTCTCTACCTCTAGACCCTTAGAACTGCTTCACATTGATTTGTTTGGTCCTGTTAGTACTGCATCAATCAATGGGAAGAAATATGGACTTGTGATAGTTGATGAATTTAATAGTTGGACTTGGGTTAAATTCCTTAGAATCAAGGATGAATCATATGATGTGTTTAATGTCTTCTGCATACAAGTACAAAATGAAAAGGGTCAAAATATTTAAAGGTAATGAGTGATCATGGAGGAAAATTTGAAAATGAACCTTTTGAAAAGTTTTGTGAAAAATATGGAATCCTCCATAAGTTCTATTCTCCTAGAACTCCATAGAAAAATGGAGTTGTATAGAGGAAGAGCAGATCCCTACAAGAAATGGCCAGAACCATAATTCATGAAAATAACTTACCAAAGTACTTGTGGGTAGAAGCTGTGAACACAATATGTTATGTTCAGAACATGATCTACATCAAACCCATTATGAACAAAACTATATATGAGATATTCAAAGAAAGAAAGCCTAACATTTCTTCTTATCATCAGTTTGGATGTACATGTTACATCTTAAACAACAAAGTATATCTAAAGAAGTTTGATGCCAAAGCTCAAAAGGGTACCTTTTTAGGATACTCTGAATGCTCAAAGACATACAGGGTGTATAACTCTGAAACCAAAATGGTTGAAGATTCTATACATATCAAATTTGATGACAAAGAGACTGACAATAAAATATCAGAGCTAGTTGAACTTTTTTAAGAATTTCATATATCATAAGTCTCTCCAGAAGCTGGTGGATCATAATCTATGACTCCTTTAGAAGTTGAATGTTCAGAAGGTAGTGGTGCATAACCAAACCCAATTTTGAACCACATCCAAAGGAAGAAAGTTCTGAAGAAGATCCTTGTGACTCTCAAGAAGCTGCACAATCCAGAAAAACCTTCAATTAGAAGTCTTCTCATCCATAAGAGTTAATCATTGGAAACAAAGATAGTCCTCTAAAAACAAGATATGCATTCATAGAGGAGCATTTAATGCCAAGACTTATCTCCATGAAAGAACCAAATTCTGTTGATGAAGCCTTATCTGAGGATGGATGGATTGTAGCCATGCAAGAAGAATTGAACCAGTTTCAAAGGAATGATGTGGGAGATCTGGTTCCCACACCTCATCAATAAAACATCATTAAAAAAATGGGTGTTCAGAAGAAAGCTTAATGAGCAAGGAGAGGTGGAAAGAAATAAAGTCACACTGGTAGCTCAAGGCTATAACCAACAAGAAGGTATAAAATTCTTTGAAACCTTTTCACATGTTTCAAGGTTAGAGGAAATTAGTTTACTTCTCTCCTATGCTATTAGTCATGACAACATTCTATATCAAATGGATGTTAAGAGTGAATTTTTAAATGGTGTCATTTTTGAAGAAGTATATGTAAAACAAACACTTTGGTTTAAAGATTCAATCCATACAGAACATATTTTCAAACCTAAGTCACTTTATAGACTTAAACAGGCTCCTAGAGCCTATTACGGGAGATTGAGTAACTTACTTTTAGAAAATGATTTCAAAAAAGGGCAAGTTGATACTACACTCTTCAGAAAAACATTGAAAATGACATCTTAATTGTTCAAGTGTATGTAGATGATATTATTTTTTGTTATACTAATTATACCCTGTGCAAGGAGTTTTCTAAGACAATGCAGGATGAATTTGAGATGAGCATGATGGGGGAATTGAAGCTCTTCCTTGGAATTCAAATCAACCAAAGCAAAGATGGAGTCTATGTTCATCAACCAAAATATACTAAAGAGCTTCTGAAGAAGTTCAAGCTTGAAGACTGCATTATGAACAGTCCTATGCATCCAACAGGCAATATATACAAAGAAGAAGAAAGCTCATAAGACTATCAGAAGTTTTATAGAGGTATTATTGGTTTCTTACTCTACTTAACAAATTCTAGGCCACATATTTTGTTCAGTGTGTGCATATGTGCAAGATTACAATCAGATCTTAGCGAGACTCACTTAACTAATGTTAAGAGAATCTATATGCATCTGAAAGGAACTATTAATCTAGGGTTGATTTATAAATAATCCATAGATTACAAGCTGGTTGGATTCTATGATGCTGACTATGTTGGGGATAGAGTTGAAAAGAAATCCACTAGAGGAAACTATCAATTCTTACGTGAAAACTTAATATCACGGGCTAGTAAAACACTGATAAGTATTGCTTTGTCCACTTCATAAGCAGAACACATCTTAACTGCTAAATGTTGCACACAACTCCTCTGGATGAAATATAAGTTGGAAGATTGTCAGATTAGTGAAAATAATATTTCCATCTTCTGTGATAATACTGCTGCCATCTGTTTAATTAAAAATCTAGTTCAACATTCTAGAACCAAGAAAATAGAGATAAAACATTATTTTATTATAGATTGTGTTCAGAAAGGTATAATAGATATACAGTTCATTGATACAAATTATCAATGGGCTGATATATTTACCAAGCCACTTATAATAAAAAGATTTGATTTCATTAAAAAGAATCTGAACATGCATTTTATGGAAGATTAGGGATTGCTTCTAGTGAAGGATCAAAGATTGATATGATTAGAAGCCACTATGGTCAGAAGCTCTAACAGCTTCTGATGTGTAGTAACTTCTGAAGCATCTCAACCTCTGATGCTCTAAACTTGATTAAATGTTTCTGATGGCATATAACTGGTTTTTATTTATGTTGAAACATTTTCTTATATAACTGTCCATTTATGTGTCATAAATCTGAAAAATATTTTGATTTAGTCTTATATTTGTTAAGTTTTCAATTTGTGCTTATTTGCTCTATCTCTAAGCTATATCAATGTTGATATTGGGTTTGGTAAAATAAAATAATGTTTTGACAATCCCCCTGGACATCAGTTAGGGCAATTATTTTTAAATTCACCACGCACACATGAATATGATGGTTGAAAAGAGATTCAAGCAAAACTAGGAAAATATATGATTTTATTCAATAGAAAAGGATTACAAGGCTTTAAAATTAAAAAGAGAAATACAACTAAAAGCTTCTCCAACAGAAGAGGCTATTCTACTTGGTCATCAGTTCACCCTCATAACATGAGGAACTTCTTCTAGTCTGCATCCCACTCGTCATCAAATGATTCTTTCTTTTGGGGATTATTCATCCTTGTCTCTGAGGTTTTTCCAACCCTTGTTGCACCAGCAGAAGTTCCAGCACCTTTTGAAGAGTTGATTTTGTCATGTCTCTGGATCTTTATAGTATTCTTAACTTCTTTTGAGGAACCACCCTTGTTGTTCTTATCTTATTTGCGCATTTCGACCAAAGGAGAAGTTTAATGAAAGAAGGAGAAATGGATTTTCTGTTTGTTCTAAACTGACTTTTATAGGGAAAATGGGAACAACTGAAATCTGGATCATTTAATGTGCACTAATGGAATCAAGAGAGAGATGCATTCTTGGTATTCAAACTCACTTTCCAAAGGTTTGAGTTCTAGGCCTCATAGGCTCAAAACATGTTGGAATATCTCGCGGTTTGTAGAACATTTTCCAACCAGTCAAGTCATTTATTAAAATCACACCTTTTCTTGCTTTCATGTTTTAATTGAAGACACAAGGGGAGAACATGTCTTGCTTTTCATTATTTAAAATCAGACAAAATTATTTCCCATATATTTATTTTTCTTCAGAATCTTTTCTTTTCGTGATGTTATCTTTTTGTTTATGGCCAAAGGGGGGAGGGGGAGTTAAGGGGTATTTAAGCACACCTAAGCACCAAAATATGATGATTATTCTTAGTGTTGCTTAATTAAATCATGAAGATTAATGATATTGTGCCTTAGAAGGAATTTAATTAATTTGGATATGACTTAGGGGTAACTTACAAACCTCATCCTTTGGACTATCAGACTAAGGTGGAGCTTGCAAACCTCAGACCCTGAAGCTAACATGTTAATTAAATTAACCATTGTTTTAAAATATTTATGTTTGTCATCATCAAAAAGGGGAGATTGTTGGAACAAAATTGGTCAATACCATATCTCTTAGGTTTTAATAATAAGAAATTATTTAAAGAACCATTGAGTATTCTAACATTTGTTCAAGTATGCATGATTATAAAACCAAGAACATATGAATAGATGATTGATTGTTCTGCATTTGAAGTTCATACTCTGGTTCTAAAGATCACTTCTGAATACTCTAGATTTGATGGAAGAACAAGACTCGGAAGAAGTTACGGATAATTCGGAATGTAGAGAAAAACAAGAAAGCGGGGTTTGAATTGTTTTGAGAGAATAAAAACTAAATGATATTGACAATTCTCAACTACTATAGAAAAATCGAACAAAAAGCTAAGAATGATTTTCAAAGCACAAGAGAGAAAATAAAGAAAAGAAAAGTATTAAATTAATATGATAATAATAGTAGAATATTCATATAAATGATAAATAAAATACTATATTAAAATAAAATAAAATATTTTTTATTATCATTTTATTCTGACATAATGATTACATCAAAATATCAAACAGTAAAATCTATTTAGGGTATTTGAATAGATCTCTTATTAGAAGAAGATGGTGGAGTAAAACACCAACATCTTCCCTTAAGACACCTTCCTAGATTAGGATCTTCACAGTTAGGTTGACAATCTTGATCTTTTTTACAATATAATATTTCTTCTGCCAAGCAAACATCTACATATTCAAACAATAAGATTAGAATTGAATGTAAAAATGAAAAATTTGAAAGGTTAACTAAAATGTTTGAAGTTAAACATAATAGCATCAAACATATATAAGTACATTGGTTTCAAACCTGTTGCACAGATGAAGAAGGTCAATAAAAATAAAATGGCGATAAGAGATTTTCTTGTAGTATTCATCTTTGTATCTTGTATGTACTAAATATTACACTATGTTAGTATTTATATATGTATATTGTGACAATGCACAAGGGACCTATAAACTTTAATTTAATTTAATGCATTGAATATGAAAGAAAATTTAATCTTAATCAATACAATTAAATTATTCTTAAAAAGTCAATTTAAAATTGATATTTGTATTGACTTAATTTGAAAAGAGAATCAATTTTAATCTAGATGGCGGGTGTAATTATTGTTTTTGTAAAATGTAGTCAATTTTTTTTTTGAAGTTTTCAAAATTTATTTATTTTATAATTTAATAATTTATATTTAAGAAGATGTTGATGTCATTACATAATTCATTTTCAAAGATGAATCGGTGATAGTAGGGTGGTATTGAATATATATACTACTTTAACACCAAATTTTGTCTCTTAATCTTTTTATCCAAATATGCTTATTCATAGTTCTATATAATTAATATTATCTTTTTTAATATTAGGTAAAATTTATTTATTAATAAAATATTTTTTGAAAATGGTATTATTATTATTATTATTATTATTATTATTATTATTATTAATATTAATATTAATATTATTGTTACAGTTAATAGCTCACTGATAAGCTTTTTAATAAAAATTTTGAAAGTGAAAGTTTGAATATTATTTTTCATAAAAATACAGTTTTTTATATTACACATGCTATCATCAAGTAGAAATATTTTTTTTTCATTATATGAACTAAAATATTTCTTTAAAATCGCAAACTCATAATCATGTAAATTATAATTTAAAACAAACTCTTAATATCAGAAAAAAAAAACTCTCTTTCTCACTTAGTAAGTGAGAAAAAAATAGTTTCAAAAAATATCTTATTTCAAACTTAATTGTATTTGATAATTAAAAAGGAAATAAATGTTTATAAATTTTTTATTTTTATAATAATTATTTTATTATTATTATAGTCAACAAATTACTGATGATTTTTGCATAAACTTTTTAAAATATCATAAAACTTTTAAAATAGAATGGTCGGATATTTTTTTTTATTAAAATACTATTTCAATACTATTCATAGCAGGATCAAATATAAATAATTTTTTTTTTATAATATAAATAATTAGGACGTTCATGGGTGCGGGTCGACCCACGAATCCGCTAATCCAAATCAACCAATTTATAAATTACCGGACTAATTCATTTACGGATATATTCAATCCAACTCATAATAATCCGTATAGTTTTGGTTCAGATATTGAGTTTGAGTTTTGCAACCCGCGGACCCGTTAACCCAACTCATTAATATGACTTTAGTAATTTCTTAATATTTTAAATAAAAATATAAATTAATATCTCACTAATAATCATAATTTTTTCAAAAAAATCTATTCTCCACAAATAATATTACTCGACCAATGAGTTTACGTAATTCTAAGATTAAATGTTGTTTCTTAGTTTCTTTTGTATCATTACCAACTTATGTATTTTATAGAAATAACGTGTCTTGTTGAATTTCATCTATTATAAAGTGTTATGTCGAGTTGATAAATTTTAATAGATATTACATGATGTGTTTCATTGAGTTTAAGTGTTATAAAAATGAATATGATTGTATTGAGTTGTGTTAATTTTTTTTTAAACTGAAACAAAAGAAATCATAAAAAATATATTTTTTGAAACACAACCCGCGAACTCAACTCAATCCAACTCATTAATAAACAGGTGGGGTCGGTTTTGACAATGCAATTGTGGGTTGGACGACGGATCCAACCTATTGAATTCTGAACGAGTTAGGCCAAATCCGATCCAACGCAACCCGCGTACACCCCCTATAAATAAGAATATTTTATTTTAAATTATCAACTCACAACTATAAAATTAGTGGAATAATGATTTAAACTGAAATTTTTAATATCGATTATAAAAAAGTATATTGGGTGAAAGAAATAGTGTTTTTAAAAAAAAACCTGTTAGGAATTAAACCATATCTAATATAAAATAAAGGAAATAAATTATCTTGATTAAATATAATAATATAGTTAAATGAATAAACATAGACAATTGGATTAATAGAATTAAAGTGACAAGATTTTGTGTCAAAATAATTTTTATTACTTAGAGAATAGTATTAAAAAATAATTTTTAAAGATAAAATAATATTAATAATAAAGATAAATAGTCCCTAAATAAAATACAATTGATTAGACGATTGACATAAGAAGTGTCAAAAGCTACACCAGAAAAAATAAAAGACAACGTAAAACTACAAACAAGGTCATAATCGAACAATTCCAGACATGAAGTTATTGTAATATCCCAAAGTTATATGTATAGAATAATAACTATTGGTATTAATATTTTCGTACAGGATACATCAATGTATAATTTTGGAATTGAATCAGACAAAATCTTTAATACAACGGGAATATGCTTTATCAAGTTTCCAGTGCCAAATTCACAACTGTGAGCCAAATTCAAATATATGCTAACCTAAAAAATAGTGAAACAACATGGGATGAGATAATAATCTTAGTGAGATCCTAATCTAAACCACTGAATTTATCACTGCCCTGTACCGGGGTCAAGGTATATGTACCGGGGTCAAGGTATACTTGAATACTCCATCATGGTAACTTACATCCACCCCACAAAATTTGGCCACTGACTAAATACTTCATGATCCTCTCACTAAGGTTCACTTATTGAGCCTCACACGCCCGATTTACATACTAAAATAATATAGCTATCTTGTCATGGTTTATCAAATCAATAACATGATAATCACATATCCAAACCGATAGAGGTGATGTGGTGCTACATAATTCCCTATTCGGGTATTATGCATTGTGACCCACAAATACTCTATCAAATAAAAAGAAGTGTAAACAATCGTGTAACCCCACATATCTTTCAGACAGATCATGACCACCTAGAGCCTTCCCATAAACATAACATTGGGATCTGGTTTATCACACTACTACCTACAATAACTAAGTTGTACATATGAAAGTGAGACATGAGTGTATTAGTCCTTTGTAGCTTGTAGGCGATGGACTACCCAGGTAGTACTCAACTGTCCAACATGACGTACAAATCATACTTGCTACACACATTCTTTTTCTCCTCAGGAATAAGTATTCTCTAGTCGGACAGATGGCATACCTCGGTGAAAGCTTAATCCAAACCACCATCAAACGCGAATGTAGAAGCTGTGTCCAACATTTTCCGATTTACCCACACTAAGGAGTTATTCCCATTTACCCTACGAAGTATAGTAGGTGGAATATCCATTCTAAATAATATTGTCAACACATAAAAGGGAAATATGAAGAATCGAAACTCTGATCAAACATACCAATAACACAAGTTCGAGCAACAAAGATATCAAAAACTCACTCCCTAGAAACTGTAACAGATAAAGAAGTGAATGTAAGAAAAATATTTTGACTTTACCTTAAAATAAATAGGTCGGTTTTCTATGTGTGTCAAATGCCACCAAACAAATATCACATATGAGTAAATCAATAAATCGGTGTAGAAGAACTTGCGAGAAAGAGAGAAGATTGGCAAGAAAAAGAAGAAGATATTTTACAAGCCGCAAATGCTATAAAAGAGAAAAATAATGCTTTGGGAACCGTTTATATGTTCCTTAACCATAAAGGATTTTACGAATCAGTTCGAACCACCAAAGACTTGGATTTCATCAAATATTGTTCAAAGTACTCAAGTACCCTAAGGAAGAGGAAACATCATTACCAACTCGCGTTGGGACACAAGTTATTTGCTCCTAGCAAATTTTTACCTATTATAAGAAATGAAATTGATGCGTCTATTCTTGATAATTGTGATGTCCCATCAAGGTTTTTCACTTCCTTAGGACAAGCAACTAAGATAAGATGTACACTAAAAACCCTCGTCCTGCAAAGCAGGGATAAGGGCTTGAGGGGAAACTTTTTGGGTCCACTCACAAGGCCCAAGACAAAAGGCCCAGAGGAAAAACAAAGGAAGCAAACACGAGGATGAGGTATTCCTCCATCCTTTCTTAAATTAGACAATTTTACCCTTTAAATCATTACCAATTGTCCAAATCAATCAGACAATTGTCTATGTTGTACATCGCATTCCCATCATAAGGTTTAAACCTCTTCCACTATATAAGATAACAATTATGTCATTCTTAGGTTTTCAAATATGTTATCACTCTCACGTCACTTTTCATTCTTTCACTAACTTGGGTATTAAAGTGTTAACCTTTTAGGTCAACCTCCTCTTCTTCGCACTGTAAGCTTGCTCCATAGTACCAAGTTCCTACTTCATGTTCTTCGAAAAGCCATGGATCCACAACATAAAAAATATGCTCTTAATGAGTGTTTAGGGGCATGAAGTTATTTGTGGGTCCGTGTTAGCTTGAGATTTTTAGCTAAGTGAAAATTAAACAAATTGATGGTCATAACTACATTGACATTACTAAGTGTCTAAAGCTTAAACCAAAAGCTTCTACATACTGACGGTATCGACTTGTTGGTTCGATTGACCTATAAGTGAATTCGAGGTTAAGAATGGTTTGGGGGATTCTTAGGAACAAATACACAAGATTATAATCACTCTCTCTTCCAAACGTGTTTAGAATCTTGAAAGAACACAAAGCAACCCTTCGACACGATGTCAAAGTCGACACTTGTAAGTGTTAAGTACTTAGAATATTTTCAAGTCCAAAGACCATGATGTGGAGGTATCTCAACCTTTGACAAGGGCGGTTAAAGCGTTCAGAAATAGCTATCAACACAGTTATCACCATGTTTCATTTTGGTTTTTAGCAGTTTCTCTTTGAAGACGCAAGGAAGCGAGTTAGAGCAAAGCATCCATAAGTAGTAGGACACACGTCAAACATGTAACCAAGAACTATTGTTGATGGTTAGTTTAAGACTATTATATAATGCAGACTTATACGTCATAGTCGAGGTTGCAAAATTCTAATTCATTCTCTGTATAACTAGAGTACCCAATTCATCGAGAGAAATAGTTTATGAAAAATGCGAGTCCACATCTAGTATTTAAATTTATTCAAAATCCTTTGTATTTAAAATGTGGTTCTAAGCCTTTCCATATGAGAGCAAAGGTACAAAACAAGATAAAACATGTCTGAACAAATTCTAAGGGACCCATAAGACTATGGCTACCTAAATCGGAAATCATTTTTGCTACAAATATGCTTTAAGGGAGAAGCAAAGCAACAACCATGGTACCTGAACAGTGGTTCCTCACGACATATGACAGGAGATCATATGTTTATTAATAATGTCTGGTTGGTGGATGGACTAAAATATAACCTACTTAGCATAAGTCAATTTCATGATAATGGTTATGAATTAATGTTTAATAAGAACATTTGTACAATCATGAATGACTTTGATAAATCTCTAGTTCTCAAGGGTAAGAGGAAAGGCAATGTTTACAAAATTAAGTTTTATGAATTGGCTGATTAGAAAGTACATTGCCTCCTATCAGTGAATAATGAAAAGTAGGTCTGACACAAAAGGTTAGGTCATGCTAACAGGAGATTAATCTCCAAGCTTAGCCAGTTAAAACTTGTTAAGGGGCTACCAGATCTTAGCTATCATTCAGATGTTATATGTGTAGTCTTCCAAATTGGGAAAATCAACAAAGAACTTTGTCTCTACCTCTAGACCCTTAGAACTGCTTCACATTGATTTTTTTGGTCCTGTTAGTACTGCATCAATCAATGGGAAGAAATATGGACTTGTCATAGTTGATGAATTTAATAGTTGGACTTGGGTTAAATTCCTTAGAATCAAGGATGAATCATATGATGTGTTTAATATCTTCTGCATACAAGTACAAAACGAAAAGGGTTAAAAAATTTATAAGTAAGGAGTGATCATGGAGGCAAATTTGAAAATGAACCTTTTGAAAAGTTTTGTGAAAAATATGGAATCCTCCATAAGTTCTCTTCTCCTAGAACTCCATAGAAAAATGGAGTTATAGAGAGGAAGAACAGATCCTTACAAGAAATGGCCAGAACCATAATTCATAAAAATAACTTACCAAAGTACTTATGGGTAGAAGCTGTGAGCATAATATGTTATTGTAGCGGGGTATTCGTTACCATTAGAGATATTGACTAAATCCAAGGTAAACCATACAAGTCGAGTCGCCACCGCACTTCTATTTATCCAAAGGAATGGTTAGAAAGCGAACAAAAACCTAAAAGTTTTATCGAATCAAAAACTAGTAAAAATGTCAGAGATCTGGGTAAGGGGGTTGGTTATGCAATGGGAAGGTTTTAAGCATCCAAAATATCCTAGGTACTCCTAGGGAGCCCTTTTCATAAGTGTTGTTCTAGTCTAAAGGATATAGGTATGTCTAAAGTACTATTTACTAAAAGGAAGGTTAAAAGAAAATGACTCGCAAGGATGTCGCATCCACTGCCTACGTATCTCATCTGAGTATGAGAATCAGAGTATTCGTAGCTCGGCTACCTATGGGTTAAAGAGAAGTGTGCTCGGTAAGACGTCGCGTCTTATGCCTACGTATCTCATCTGGAATGAGAATCAGAGCAAAACGTAGTTCGGCTAACTAGGCGTTAAGGATTTCCATTTGAACATGGACTTACAAAAGAGGACACCAGCTGTGTAAAAGGAGGGTTGGCAGTGTGTTCAACGTCCTAGCAGTAGGTGTCGCAGCTCGCTGAATCGAGTCTTAGGCAGCTACCTCTTTGCAATAGAACGGACTGACATGCCACAAGATCGGAGACGCACGGAAGGTCTAAAAGTGGGGAAGCTCTGCTCTAGAGTTGTCATGCAATATGGACCTATGTGTTAGGATTTACAAAGGGGAACATCTACCTAATGTTAGCATGCAAAGAATAGGGGAATTCTACCTATGTTATCATACAAAGGGTTCTACTTAATGGGTGCTACCTAAACGGAACAAGAGTCGACGGATGGAGCTCGGAGAGGAGTTACGGATAAGGGTAGATGGCGATGCCGGAGGCAATCGACTTACAGGTAGATGGCGATGCCTGAGGCAATCGACTTACAAGAGGATGGATGAATACATGCTGGTTCTGTTAAGTTTTGAAAATGATTACTCGATGTTGGATCGAGCTTTTGATCTTATTTTGAAATGGTTATCGGATGTTCGTTTTAATTCTTGTATTAACAGGTGACTAAAGAAATAAATATTATAAACTTTATGGGAGAGGGGTACATTTGTTATGAATGGGGATTGTTCATGGCAAACAAACAATAAGAATATATGCCTCATACATCATACAAGTAGGCAACAGTTATCAATCAGACCGGATAAATAAAAAATATATAATCAAACCAAAGAATCAAATAATGAAGCATTTAAACAATGCATGGGAGTTTGAACATGTTAAATAATCAAGCAATAGAAAGCATGAATGAGAGAAACAAGTATAAAAGATAACATATGAATCAAATAGATGAAAATATACACACGAAGGATCCACTGAATAATTTAATCAGGAAATGAGGTAAGTACCAAATAAAATCAGGGTAAAAGGCCTCTAATACATGGCATATGAGATGAACAAGGGAGGATCAAAAGATCTCTTCAATTGCCATAAGCAATCCCTAAGTCAAACATCGATCATAAAGAAGTCAACTGAAAATTCAAGTCAACTTAAAAAATAACAAATAAATAGCAAATTAATCAAGAAAATTATGAAAAATTAAACTAAATGAGGTGGGGTCAGGACATCATCATCCCCCAAAAAGATTTTAAAAATAATGAAAATTAGTACATAAATTAATTAAAACAAAACAGAGGTCAAATCAAAAGTCAATTAATGAATCAAGCTAGGCTTGACACCAGACCAACATTCTTCTGGTGTGATTCCTTCTAGCTTCTTCGTCGGACATCTGTTCAGGATATATGTCGTAGTCGACACAGCTTCTCCCCATAGTTCTTTGGGTAGATGCTTGCCTTTCAACATACTTTTAACCATATTCATGATGGCTATATTCTTCCTTTCTGCGACTCCATTCTGCTGTGGAGTGTAGGGTGGAACCACCTCATGCACAATCCATTCTTTCACACATAATGCGCCGAAGTCTTTCGACACATATTCTCCACCACCATCAGTCCTCAAAATCTTGATCTTTCGATCATAGATTTAAACTTGGCAAATACCTCGATCACTTCACTTTTCTTCTTGATCAGGTAAGACCACAGTTTTCGACTGAAATCATCTATGAATGTAACAAAATATTTGTTACCTCCAATCGAATCCACCTGGAGAGGACCACATACATCAGAGTGTATGACTTCAAGAATTGCCTTCGACCTGCTTCCTGCATCCTTACTGAAGTTGTTCTTATGCTACTTCGCCTGCACGCATTCTTCACACACTTCGTTTGGAATGTCGATTTCTGGTAATCCTAAAACCATATTTCTTCTTTGCAAATCTATGATTTCTTTAAAATTGAGGTGGCCAAGCCTATAATTCTATATCCATTCATCTCTGCTGGCTACTGT
Source organism: Lathyrus oleraceus (assembly GCF_024323335.1). Taxonomy (NCBI): domain Eukaryota; kingdom Viridiplantae; phylum Streptophyta; class Magnoliopsida; order Fabales; family Fabaceae; genus Lathyrus; species Lathyrus oleraceus. Next base: position 487,320,212 of record NC_066583.1, read on the forward strand.
TGCAAGGCACTTATGCTCCATCACATTTAACTCTCGATTTGAATGCAAGAGAATTATGTTTGGTACCCAATGTTGTGCTCCCTCAAAAGTTCAAAGTACCCAATGTTGTGCTCATGTGTACTGTGTTTCTGGGTTGACTTTGTATCTCAATCCTCCATTCTGCATACTTTTACTAATAATCCACATCTAGGACCTTGATGGCATGCCACATGATCCATCAAATCACAATCAGGGGTTCCAGAGAGAGTCAACCATTGACTTTCTCCCTCCATGGACTTCCCCCTCAGCGTGGGCTCACCGAAAATGGGCCTATACCCCTTGCTTTTTACACCCCACTCTCAAAATCCCATTGTTATTTCAACATAAAACACACCCCTACCCTTTTTTGTTTTATTTACTTTTATTTAATTTATTTTCTTAATAAATAATGTCAATAAACTATTTTTATTATAAAAAATTAACCAATAATTGATTAAATTAGTTGATAATTATTTTTTACTAATTAACGTTTATTTTATTTTTAGTCAATAAATAAAAATACAAAAATAACTTGTTTTATAATAAGGGTTTTATTTGATTAATTTCATGATTAACTTTAGGGTTAACACTTAGGCATTATTGGGGTTAATTAGGGTTTAATCAAGATAATATTGACATGTCTTATGCTAATTAATTATGTTTAATAATTTCTCAAATAAAAATAATTATGATTTAATTTCTGATTAAATTAATTATAATATTTTTGCAACAAACCAATTAACTAAAATAAATGCCACACATTAAAATTTTAAGTCATCTGCCTTTGTGCATTGAGTCGTTTTCAAATCAAACACATTTTTCGCCCCCAATGCGTTGAGAACTTTCAACAATCTAAAAACAACTAAAACAAACAAACATTTTCTAGAAGAATTACGGTGCTCTGACCCTTCATCTGATATGGAGGTACGTAGGCATAAAGTTGTAACACTCTAGCGAGAGCGATAACCAAAAAACCTTTTCTGTGTCTAACTCCATTAATCAACATTTTTCTTTAAATAATATCATTTTCTTTATAAATAAGTAGATTAAGCAATAATAGATTACATAAGTCAACATTCCTTATAAACACACACTACCACTAGGGTTAAAGGAGGATCCCATTGAGTATAATGGAGGTGAGATGTTCCTAACACCTTCCTCTTGCTTAAGCGACTTTCGAACCCATATTCGGTTGCAATGACTGTCTCACCATTCCCTTAGGTTTTATCATTATTTCCATATTTCTTAGGAACAAATAATAGATGATGGAGACTCTGTGAATTTTCCAGCCACAACAATATGATTATGACGTGTCTCTATGTTGATGGCATATTGATAACAGGGAGTTGTGAACATGAGATAGATACGTTCAAGAAGGTGTTGATGAGTGAGTTTGAGATAACTGATCTAGGAAAGATGACATAGTTCTTAGGGATGAAGTTTATGTACTATGAGAAGGGTATCATTTTGCATCAGCTGAAATATGAACTTGAGCTTCTCAAGAGATTCGAGCTGCTGAATTGTAAGGTTGTTGTCACACCTGTAGAAACAAATCACAAAATGGATTATAATTCTTAAGGTGATGATGTAGATGCCACAAATTTCAAGCATTTGGTTGGCTCTTTGAGGTATTTGTGTAATACCAGACCTGACATTTGCGCTCTCATTACCAAGATGTTGTCAGGATTCTGAGGTATATTAAGGGGACTTTGAAGTATGGTTTTTTGTTCCCTTCTAGAGAAAAGGCTAGTTCAGAGCTAATGTGTAAATCAGACTCTGATTGGTGTGGAGACAGAGTTGACAGAAGAAGTATTTCTGGATATTTATTTAATCATCTGGGAGTTCATATTTCTTGGTGTTTCAATAAACAATAAGTTATTGCTTTGTTAACCTGAGAAGCTGAATATATTGCAGATTTTGTGGTTGCATGTCAAGCTACTTGGCTTCTGAATTTACTGCAAGATTTGAAGATCAAGATAAACAAGCCTTTGAAGCTGGTGATTAATAACAAGTCTACAATCAATCTTGCCAAGAATCCATTGTTGCATACGAGAAGCAATAATATTGAGACTAAGTATCATTTTCTGAGAAGTCAGGTTCAGAATGGAGTGCTAAAAGTTATGCACTGTAGCACCCAGCAGCTGGTAGATGTTCTAACGAAAGCGATCAAGACTTATCAATTTCTCCACTTAAGGGATGAAATTGGTGTTGTCCATTTTGATTAGTTGAATATGAATTAAAGAATGAGGTTAGAAGTAATTTATTTTCATGTTGCCTACATGACATCATTATTTGTGTATATATATTAGTGTAGCTGTCAACAAAAGTGTAGCAAGCACAATCTGTTTACAACAATGTGTGTGCAACTATTTTGCTGTGACCGTTTGTAAGAGTAGTGGAAGTTTGTTATTCTCTTTTTTCTCTCTCTTCTCTCATCTTCATCTTCTCCATCTTGTGCACCAAAACCACTAACATTTATTTGAAATACAATATTTCAATAATATTCATTTATAAAGATCATATAAATATGGAACAATATTAGATTCTAATAAACAAGAACAAAAAAGCATCAATAAAGAACTTAAAGATGTAAATCTGTCAATTGTCTTGACAAATGGAAGTCTAAGCTAATTCAAGTAGGGGTTTATAGGTAACACCGTGGATAACTTGAAAAGTTAGACGTGCAAGGCTGAGTTGAGAAATAGAGTGGTGTCTTTTGAACCAAAAGTGAGTGAGAAGAAAGAATCGAGTGAAATTGAGAAGAAGAGCGGAAAAGGAAGTGGTAGTGAAAAAGGAAGTTTGAGAAGTATTCTAAGGGAGAAAAAAGTGAGAATAATACTGATGAAGAAGTTAGAGACTACATCCTTAACTAATTCATTGATAAAAGTTCACCACTCAGGAGAACCAAACAAAAAACTGATCTTGACTTAGCCGAATCTTGAGCTACTTATAACATCAAACCTCTTTACTCGATTCTAAAAAAGACACCTAGAAAAATAAATAGGAAATGGACCACTTAAATAAATATTTTTAACAAAATATAATTCTGACAAATTTCAAATCAACTCATTTCGTATCGATATCATAAAATTATCAAAATTTAAGATATGTTTAGGATTGACTCGATTTCATCTTGATATTCTCAAAGTACAATAAAAAAACCCAACAAAAAGCGAACAACAATTTTCAAAGGACAAGAGAAAAAACAAAAAAACAAATAAAAGTACTAAATAAATATGATAATAATAATAGAATATTGATATAAATGATAAATAAAATACTATATAAAATAAAATGTTTTTATTATAATTTTATTCGAACAAAATGATTACATCAAAATATCAAATAGTAAAATCTATTTAGGGTATTTGAATAGATCTCTTATTAGAAGAAGATGGTGGAGTAAAACACTAACATCTTCCCTTAAGACACCTTCCTAGATTAGGATCTTCACAGTTAGGTTGACAATCTTGATCTTTCTTACAATATAATATTCCTTCTGCCAAGCAAACATCTACATATTCAAACAATAAGATTAGAATTGGATGTAAAAAAGAAAAATTTGAAGAGTTAACTAAAATGTTTGAAGTTAAACATAATAGCATCAAACATATATAAGTACATTGATTTCAAACCTGTTGCACAGATGAAGAAGGCCAATAAGAATAAAATGGCGATAAGAGATTTTCTTGTAGTATTCATCTTTGTATCTTATATGTACAAAATATTACACTATGTGAGTATTTATATATATGTATATTGTGACACTACACAAGGGACATATAAACTTTATTTTAATTTAATTTAATGTATTGAATGTGAAAGAAAATTTAATCTTAATCAATAGAATTAAATTATTCTTAAAAAATCAATTAAAAATTGATATTTGTATTGACTTAATTTGAAAAGAGAATCAATTTTAATCTAGATGGCCGATGTAATTATTGTTTTTGTAAAATGTAGTCAATGTTTTTTTTTGAAGTTTTCAAAATTTATTTATTTTATGGTTTAATAATTTATATTTAAGAAGATGTTGATGTCATTACATAATTCATTTTTAAAGATTAATCGGTGATAGTAGGGTGGTATTGAATATATATACTACTTTAACACCAATTTTTTTCTCTTAATCTTTTTATCCAAAAAGTTTATGCTTATAGTTCTATATAATTAATATTATCTTTTTTAATATTAGGTACAATTTATTTATTAATAAAATATTTTTTTAAAATCGCTATTATTATTATTATTATTATTATTATTATTATTATTATTATTATTATTATTATTATTATTATTATTATTATTATTATTATTGTTTCGGTCAATAAGTCACTGATAAGCTTTTCATATAATTTTCCGTGAGTGTTTGAATATTATTTTTCATAAAAATACAGTTTTTTATATTACACATGGTATGATCAAGTGGAAATAATTTTTTTTTTCATTATATGAACCAAAATATTTTTTTAAAATAGTAAATTTATAATCATCAAGTTATGTAAATTATAATTTAAAACAAACTCTTAGTATCAGAAAAAAAAACTCTTTTTCTCATTTAGTAAGTGAGAAAAAAATAATTTCAAAAAATATCTTATTTCAAAATTAATTGTATTTGATAATTAAAAAGGAAATAAATATTTATAAATTTTTTATTTTTATAATAATTATTTTATTATTGTTATAGTCAACAAATTGCTGACGATTTTTTTATAAACTTTTTAAATATCATAAAATTTTCAAAATAGAATGGTTTTTTTTTATTAAAATATAATATTTCAATACTATTCATACCAGGATCAAATATAAATAATTTTTTTTATAATATAGATAATTAGGACGTTCATGGGTGTGAGTCGATCCACGAACCCGCGGACTCAAATCAACCAATTTATAAATTATCGAATTCATTCATTTACGGATATACTCAATCCAACTCATAATAATCCGTATAGTTTTGGTCGGATATTGGGTTTGAGTTTTGCAATCCGCGGACCCGTTAACCCAACTCATTAATATGACTTCAGTAATTTCTTATTATTTTAAATAAAAATATAAAATTAATATCTCACTAATAATAATAATTTTTTCAAAAAAATCTATTCTCCACAAATAATATTACTCGTCCGTTGAGTTTACGTAATTCTAAGATTAAATGTTCTTTCTTAGTTTCTTTTGTATCATTACCAACTTATGTATTTTATAGAAATAATGTGTCTTGTTGAATTTTCATCTATTATAAAGTGTTATGTCGAGTTGATAAATTTTAATACATATTATATGATTTGTTTCATTGAATTTGAATGTTATAAATGAGTATGATTGTATTTGAGTGTTATAAATGCAATTGTGGATTGGACGACAGACCCAACCTATTGAGTTCTGAACGAGTTAGGCCAAATCCGATTGAATTCTGAACGAGTTAGGTCAAATCCGATCCAACGCAACCAGCGTACACCCCTATAAATAATAATATTTTATTTTAAATTATAAACTCACAACTATAAAATTAATGAAATAGTGATTTAAATTGAAATTTTTAATATCGATTATAAAAAATATAATGGGTGAAAGAAATAGTGTTTCAAAAAAACTTGTTAGGAATTAAACCATATCTAATATTAAATAAAGGAAATAAATTTTCTTGATTAAATATAATAATATAGTTAAATGAATAAACATAGACAATTGGATTAAAAGAATTAAAATAACAAGATTTTGTGTCAAAATATTTTTTATTACTTAGAGAATAGTCTTAAAAAATATTTTTTAAAGATAAAATAATATTAATAATAAAGATAAATAGTCCCTAAAAATAGTACAGTTGATTAGACGGTTGACATAAAAAGTGTCAAAAGCTACACCAGAAAAATAAAAGACAACGTAAAACTACAAATAAGGTCATAATCGAACAATTCCAGACATGAAGTCATTGTAATATCCCAAAGTTATATGTATAGAATAATAACTACTGGTATTAATATTTTCGTCCAGGATACATCAATGTATAATTTTGGAATTGAATCAGACAAAATCTTTAATACAACGGGAATATGCTCTATCAAGTTTGCAGTGCCAACTCCACAACTGTGAGTCCAATTCAAATACATGCTAACTTAAAAAATAGTGAAACAACATGGGATGAGATAATAATCTTAGTGAGATCCTGATCTAAACCACTGAATTTATCACTGCCCTCTATCGAGGTCAAGGTATACTTCAATACTCCATCATGGTAACTTACATCTGAAGGAGAATAGCGATCCAAAACACAGCGAAATTTAAAAATTTCTCCTTTAGTGATTCTTATGAATGGGCATGATCAGTGATAGAATCGTTACCTCTTGTGGCGATTGAAACCTTTGATGCAGATCTACGGAGCGATCACGAACGTTGAATGGTGACAACGCCTCTACTCAGTCCACATGAACAGATTCCTTCAATCTCAGTGCTAACTGCTACGAATGAAGGCTTTGAGTGAGTGAGTGAGAGAGAGAGAGAGAGAGAGAGAGAGAAGAGAGAGAGAGAGAGAGAGAGAGAGAGAGAGAGAGAGAGAGAGAGAGAGAGAGAGAGAAACGAAATTACAACTTCACAAATGCTTCTGCACAAAGGTTCTATTTATAGAACCACTTGTGTGGGCTGCAAGCTAAAAAGCCCACTTAAGTGTATGTGGCCCATATCTTATGATATGCCAAAATCACTTAAGCGTGTGGTACCTTACCATATTTCATATTCTACTTAATTATACCGTACATTACGATGTTCTACAATTCACTTAAGTGCATTGTACCTTACGATGTTCCTTAGTTACTCTATCTCTCATCAATCCGTCCTTTTGTGTGTGATCTTGTAGGTTTTCGCGACATTAGCAATTATATTAAATCACGTATTTAACATAATAAACAGTGAGCGGTATCTAACAACACATCACTGCTACCCAAGACACGAAAATATCATGTGATCTGACAAATCCTTGTGTGATAATACTTATGTGTACAATTACCCTTTTGCCCTTATGTCTATATTGAACACAAGGCATATACCGTGTCATCCTTGTCCAGTTCAATATTGGGCCCGTAGACATTTATCCTGTTACGCAGGATGGGCAAATTCCATCTAGGTCACTCATGTCCCTCAGCATGCTTCGTGGAGTACCCATTAACTGTCTTTATGGTCAACCAGTTGTAACACCTCAAAATTTGCCCTCCTATCTTGGGACTAGCTTAACATATTGCATATCATTTTTAGGTCATTAGGCATTGCATATTGCATATCATGTGGATACATTGTGCAAGTCATCCTCATGAGTCTTGATCAGGAGATGAAGAGGTCATGATGCAAGCTAGGGTTTCATTGAATGGATCACTAATCATCTGAGGATGTGGGGTCCAAATTAGGGTTTCTTGATTCTCAAGGGAGTTGAGCTTCATCTTGGTGGGAATGATACATCATCATCATCATGGTCTTGATATCACCAAATGCTTGATCATATACCTTGAGATTAGGGTTTTGACCACTGGTCAACCCTAATCATCTGCATTGGGCCAATCAGGGCACGTCAAGGAGATGGGGTCTACAATGGATATGGGGATCATCATGTGATTATATTGAGCTTATGGAGGCTAGGGTTTCATCCTTGAGCCATTTCATCAGAGAATTGAAGCTTAACTTGATCAGTGCATGGCCAAATTCATCTACCAGTCAGAAAAGTCAACTGTGGTCAACTGTGCTTGATTTTATGGATTGGAAGGTGGGAAGTGGTTTGAGACACTTCATTCATGTCCATATAAGTCTCATTTGACATATCAAAGACCAAGGTTGAAGATTTGGAGGTCAGACAAAAAGTTTCCAAAAATAGCAGGTGACCTGTAATTTCAACTGCCCAGAATGGAAACTTTTTCACCTCAAAATTACTTCATCATACAAGCTTCAAATGGATTTTTGTTCAACATGAAAGTTGAAGATCTTGTTCTCACCTTTCCAAAAAGTCCAAGAACTTGAAATTCCCATGTATGGTTAGCAAGATATGGTCCAGTCATTTTCCAAAAATGCCCAAAATCAAAGTGGCATAACTTTCACATGGAATGGCCAAATTGGGTGATCTTTCTTTGAGCAAACCCCATTTCACATGTACTTTCATGATGCATGGTCAAATTTCATCAAAAATGGTCATGGCAAAAAGTCAATTTTCAAGTGAATTCATTTGTATTTTTGGTGTGGCATAGTGAAATTTCAAAATACAAGGATTTTGCACTCAAGACCAATTCCAACACATCACAAATGATCAAAGTGACTTGTTCCAACTGTCATTTACTGTTACATTGGCCTAATTCACAAAAGGACATTTTGGACATAACACTTGAAATCACATTTCACTAATTTCACTCAATTTGCTAATTGTGATTAGCAAAGTTGATTAGGCATTGGTATAAGAACATAATTGTAACAGAATTGGTAATCACTTCACATTTCTCAAGGATCTAACAACTTTTCCCTCCAAATTCTCTCAAAATTCTCCAAACTTTTCTCAACATTTTTCACCAATTCTCCATGAAATCTTCATCAATTGCATTCATTCTTGCTTGATCCATGCTCTACAAGTGGTGTTGATGAACTGTTTCAACAAACTCGTGGCCAAAGCTTGCTGAATTTGGACTGTTGTAACTTCACTCTTCCATGGCAATTTCATGATTCTTCAACCTGGAGTTGTTTTGAGTTGAGGCACGTGTTCCATTCACCTTCCTGAACATCAAGCTTCATCTGTTTTTGCCTTTTGCACATGGAAATGCACGATTTCACAAGCTGCTTCATCTACAAGGTAAAATTCGATCTCCTTAATTGCTTAAATTGTGATATGGATTTGATAGGTCTTTGATCATAGAACAGCATGCTGCTTGTGGTTTTTGATTTGGTTGAGGGTAGAGAGAGATATCTTGATTTGAACATGTGATGTTGAAACTTAATTCGATCGATCCCGTTGATATGCTTAGATTTAGGTTAAATGCTTTCCATATCCTTAATCTAGGTTGAAAGACGAACACGTGGATGTATGATTTGTTGCGTTTGGTTGAAATTAGTTCTTCACGATTTCTGGAAAATTGCTTGTGTTCTTGATGAAGAACAAGCTCAAGAACATGTTTGATCTTGTTTTTGCCTGGCCTTGGTTTGAATGTTGTTTACCGCGCGCCCTGAGCCAATAGCAACGCGCCAACGGATTTAATGAAACGACAGTGTTTTGGTCGTGTGGCTCATATTTACGGATTTGCCATTTTCAGTTTAATTCATTTCTTATTTCATTTTCTTTTTTGCAATTTTATTTTCATTTTTGATCATGAACTTAGAAAATTCATAGGAGATTCATTATTTGTCTAAATTTTGTGAGGTTTTTTTCACCATGCTCCTTATGATGTGTAGATTTTAATGATGATTTTTATTATTTTTGTGCACATGTGGAAAATTAATTTGCCTAGAGATTGATTGAATGTATGCCATTTGTACATGCTTTGCCATATCACTCATGAAATGATGATGCTTCCAAATAAATTCATGAAATTTTTTGTGCTTATTCTGGACTCTTTGATGGTGATTTTGGTATGAAGTTTGTAATTTTTGGATACCTGGTTGAGGAGATATGAATTTTTGACTAGAGGTGTGACAATTTGTGTCACACCATGCTTGATGAACTTCATGATTTTATTTGCCTTGCTTAGGGATGTTGAATTGAGCCAATTTTTTGCATGAATGATCATATGGATGTCAAGATAACATGTGAATTTTTCTGGATTTATTGATGGCATTTTCTATTTGATTGATAATTTTCTCTTCTGTGTGGTCATTTGGTGACATTTTGTGACACATGTTGGCATTTGGTTTGTGAAATTCTCATGGTTAATAGGATGAATGTGAAATTTGACATGTGTATTCTAGACACATTGTAGGTCATTATGGTTTTGATCCCATTCATTTCTCATGTGTTGTCACTGTTTTATGATTTATGGAAGTTGATGCTTGTGTTGATGCCTTGTGTTGGCTTGTGTAAATTTGTGTTGACTTTCTGATTTTCATTGACCTACTTCCCTTGATCCAAATGAGCTGAAATTTGGTGTGCTTATAATGTTAGTGATGGGGATTGATCATGAATTATTTGGGGATTTATTGAATTGTCTTGGTAGGCATTTGATTGTGATCATTCTGTTTGGAACTTTGGTGTTGCAAATGACATGTTTTGTGATATTTTGTTCATGAAATGATATTGATGAATGATATGAGCATGAGACCAATTGGATTTGTTTCATAATTGATTAATCTTGATTTTGGATAAGTTTCATGTTCTATTTTGATGATTTGATATCATTTTGGCCCTAGTCTTGGACTAGTGGTTTGTGCTCTCACTTTTGAATTGTGTTTCAGGTTAATAGCACAAATGGCCAATGCTTAAGGATGTGTACTCAATTTGAGTTGACTTGTGAATTGTGTATGAATAACCTTGACTTTGTGTTGTAGGGTTTGATGCTTGAGTTTGAGCTCATGGCTTGCACTTGTGTGCACTAACTTGTGATTGACTTGTACAGATTAACTGATTAATATTTGTTGTTTAACTGTTGGTTTGTCTGAGTACTAATGGTATTAGATTGATTTCAGGTACCTTAGTTGCTCATAGTTCCTTTAAGAAATTGCTTGCTGTTGCTTGGTTGTTTAACCAATAGAGGTAGAACACTCTAACTCCATGTAGTCTAGAAGACCTGGTCTGTTACTTGGCCAGGCACCTGTCTGAAGTCCTCCTTAAGAGGCAATGTTTGTGCTTGTTTACTTTTGTGCCAAGCAGGAAAAGACCTTGATTAAGGCAATTGGCAGAACACAAGAGATGTGCAATCCATCTCCTGCTATTCTTGTTGAGTCATCCCTTTGCTCACACAACTGGTGTTGATGCATTGGGATATTAACCCAAGATCTTGTACAGTGTACAGTTGTGTCAGAGTCTTGAGTGTAGAAGGGTTCCCACTTTCTGGACCCACACTCCTTTGTCTGAAGCTCTCCCTGGCCAGGGATAAGAGCTGTGAGGTCTCATCCTCACTCACCTTTCATCAGCTTCACCCTGACTCTCAATGTCAGGGTTAAGAGCTAACATCACCCTTGTACAGATGACTTGCCTTGGCAGTCTAACCCATTGTTTGAGCCCACTTTGTCTGGATATAGTGGGTGCTATCTGTGAATGTTTGTTTTGTTTTGTTTATGCTTGCATGCTTGCTTTGCCTGGATAGGATTAGCTTGCTGTGATGCAAGTAGATAGAAAACTCAACCTAGGACCATTGTGGAATTCATGATAACTATTAGGCTCGAGTTAGCTCCCTTCTAGTTAGTCATTTCCCAGTCTCTGGTTAGGAGATAGTTTCTCCCCTGTTAAGGGGAACTACGTTGCCCTGATCCTCATACCAGATGAGGTACGTAGGCAGGAGGTCGTGCGAGATCTCTCCGGGCAAACCTTTTCTTTTTTGCGTGTGTTTGTTTGACAGTTGCTAGGCTCGAGTTCCCGACTCCTTAGTAACTTGTTGTTTGTTTGTTTCTTGAGTGTGTGCTTGACAGTTATAAGCTCGAGTTCCCGACTCCCTATTAACTTGTTTGGTTGTTGTGTGCTTGGAAGCTGATATAAGTCCAGTGATTGGCATTCGGGTTCCAGTGTGGGTTTGTTTGGTTCGGGCGCTGATATAAGTCCAGTGATTGACATTCGGGTCCCATGTTTGCCATTTTTTGTGTGGAGTCCGACGTAAGTCCAGCGATTGGCAGTCGGTTTCCTGTGTGCGTTCTGTTTTGTTTGGCGTGCGTGAGCCGAACTACGGTAGCTCTGATTCTCATTCCAGATGAGATACGTAGGCATAGGATGCGATATCCTATCGAGCACGTTCCCCCTTGTCCCGAACTACGTTGACTCTGATGTTTGTTTCTGACAAACTACGTCGGACCAGGATGCGATATCCTGCCGAGTTACCTTCCTCCGTCTTCCACCTGTTTTGTTAGTGTGTGTGCGTGCGTGTATTCTTTGAGCAGTGTTTCTTTTAGCAACCTTTTCTTTCTTTTAGAGCGTGGATCCCGTCGAGTACGACGGACGTGAGGGGTGCTAATACCTTCCCCTCGCGTAACCGACTCCCGTACCCTTTCTCTTTGGTCGCGAGACCATTTCCTTTCCAGGTTTACTTCGAGCGTTTCCTTTCCCTCTTTGGGATAAATAACGCACGATGGCGGCTCTGTGTTGTTTTTGTTTTAGCCCGCCGGTTGTTTTTCGCGGATGCGACACCAGTTACGAACAATGTTTGATCAACAATAAGGCACTCGACTTTACATCTAGGGTCCATAGTGGTTTCAGGTCGAAGGGTGGTATACAACATTATCACCATGAGAATAACTTATGATACTTTGCATAATATTCTATACAGTATTCTCATAGCGGGTCAATCCAGTATAAATATTACTCTTAATATTCATACATATGTTTAAGACTTGATAACTCCTTATCCATGATCCATGAGATGTGATCATCAGTCTATATACATAATAGTCTTAATGCTTTAATGTTATCCCACTTCACAATAAAGCTAGACTACGGATACTTTAAGAATAGTATCCTTATGTTTAATGGGATCTCATGATTAAATCACACTTGATACATTAAACGGACTAGCTATTCTAGGGACTTTATTAAACAAACATAATAAAGAAAAAACCTTTTATTATTAATAAATAATTCGATACAAGTACCAAAAGTATTGGCCTCTAGGGCTTACACCAACAATCTCCCACTAACACTAGAGCCAATCAGGCATACCCCTAATGCCCATAGATCTAGTATGACCATCATGCTTCTGCTGCGCAAGAGGCTTTGTCAGTGGGTCAACAATATTGTCAAGTGTAGGTACTCTGCATATTTTCACGTCTCATCTATCTATTATCTCTCGAATGAGGTCATAACGCCTAAGTATGTGCTTGGATCGTTGGTGAGATCTAGGCTTCTTAGCTTGTGCGATAGCATCATTGTTATCACAATAGAGACCAATGAGATCCACAATACTAGGAACTATGCCAAGTTCACTAATGAACTTTTTGATCCAAACAACTTCCTTTGTTGCACTTGAGGCAACAATATACTCGGCCTCGGTTGTAGAATCAACAACTGTATCTTGCTTTGAACTTTTCCCACTCACAATGCCACCGTTTAAGCAAAACACATAACCAGATTACGATCTAAAGTCATCCTTATCTGTCTGGAAGCTAGCATCGATGTATCCAATTACAGGAAGCTCTTCCTGACCTCCATATATCAAGAATGAGTCCTTAGTCCTTCTCAAATACTTAAGGATATTCTTGACAGCTACCAAATGAGCATCACCGGGATCAGATTCGTACCTACTCGTTGCACTTAAAGCATACGAGACACCCGGTCGAGTACATAACATGGCATACATGATATATCATATTGCAGATGCATATGGAATCTTATTCATGCGATCCCTTTCTTCCTTAGTTGAAGGGGATTGTGTTTTTGATAAACACAGACCATGTTGCATATGTATGAATCCTTTGTTTGAATCATACATATTAAAGCGTCTCAACACTTTGTCTATGTATGTACTTTGACTTAGGCCAAACAATTTTTGTGATCTATCTTTATAGATCCTGATTCCTAATATATAGGCTGCTTCACCTAGGTCCTTCATAGAAAAGCATTTCCCCAACCAAGACTTTACTTGTTGTAGGGTAGGACATCGTTTCCAATGGGTAATATGTCATCTACATATAATACCAGGAAGACGATCATGCTCCCACTAACCTTCTTGTAGACACAAGGCTCATCTTCATTCTTGATGAATGCATATTGTTTTACTGTTTCATCAAAACAAATATTCCAGCTTCTAGAAGCTTTCTTCAATCCATAGATTGATCTTTGTAACTTACATATCTTTTGGGCTTCTTCTGGTATGTCAAATCCTTCAGGATGTGTCATGTACACATCCTCAAGAAGATTCCCATTAACGAAAGCAGTTTTGACATCCATTTGCCATATTTCATAATCATGATATGCAGCGATAGCAAGTAAAATCGGAACAGATTTACGCATTGCAACTGGTGAAAAGGTTTCATCATAGTAAACTCCATGAACTTTTTTATATCCTTTTGCAACCAGTCTTGCCTTATAGGTATGTACCTTACCATCCATGCCAGTCTTCTTTTTGAAGACCCACTTGCATCCTATAGGGTTAACTCCTACATGAGGCTCTACCAAGGTCCAAACCTGGTCTGTGTACATGGAATCCATTTTAGATTTCATGGCTTCTAGCCACTTCTCAGACTCGGGACCAGTTATGGCCTCTTGGTAGGTCACACGCTCATCTTGATCCATGAGTAATACATCACATTGATCAGTTATGAGATATCCATATCTCTCAGGTAGGTGACGTGTCCTGCTTGACCTACGTTGGTCTTGTTCTACTTGAGCAAGTTGCTCTTTCACAACTACTTGTGTTTCCTGCTCTAATTCCTCCATATGTGTATCAATGCTTTTTGATTCTTGAATTTCTTCAAGCTCTACTTTCCTCCCACTGATTCCTTTGGAAATAAAATCATTTTCTAGGAAAACTCCAGTTCGAGCGACAAACACTTTGCGCTCAGAAGGATTGTAGAAGTAATACCCTCTTGTTTCTTTAGGATACCCCATAAATAAGCATTTGTCAGATTTGGACTCAAGCTTAGTTGAAATTTGTCGTTTCACATAAACTTCGCAACCCCAAATCTTCATGTAAGACATATGTGGTTTCTTACCACTCCATATCTCATATGGTATCTTCTCAACCTTTTTGGATGGAACACAGTTAAGTGTGTAAGCTGCTGTCAATAGTGCATGTACCCAAAAGGAGTTTGGAAGATCGACGTGACTCATCATGGATAGGACCATGTCTAACAAGGTTCGATTTCTTTTCTCAGATACATCGTTCAATTAGGGTGTTCCAGGAGGAGTAAGTTGGGATAGGATCCCACACTCTTTCATATGGTCATCAAACTCTAGGCTTAAATACTCACCACTTCGATCTGATCGAAGAGTTTTAATATTCTTACCTAGTTGGTTTTCTTCATTATTGAATTCCTTGAACTTTTCAAAGGACTCTGATTTGTGTTTCATTAAATACACATAACCATATCTACGGAAATCATCAGTAAATGTAATGAAGTACTGAAAACCTCCTCTGGCTGGTATGTCCAGTGGTCCACATACATCAGTATGTACGAGGGCCAAAAGATCATTAGCTCTTTCACCTTTTCCTGTGAATGGAGACTTGGTCATCTTTCCAATTAAATAAGATCTGCATGTCTCATATGATTCATAATCAAAAGAGTCCAAGAGTCCATCTTTATGGAGTTTGGAAATGCGTTTCTCATTTATGTGTCCTAATCGACAACGCCAAAGGTAAGTTGGATTTAACCCATTAGGTTTCATCCTTTTAGTATTAATGTTATAAATAGGCATTTCAAGATCAAGGATATATAGTCCATCGTTCATTTATGCAGTAGCATAGAATATATCATTCAAATAAATGGAGCAACAATTGTTCTTTATTATAAATGAAAAACCAAACTTGTCTAAACAAGAAACGGAAATAATATTCCTACTAATTGTAGGTACATAATAACAGTTCTCTAACTGAATTATTAAACCACTAGGTAAAGTCAATACATAAGTGTAGCGGTAAATTCATGATCATCAAGCTAGGATAAGCTAGAGATTAAATAACAAGAGTCGCCACCGCGCTATTATTATTTCCAAGGGAAAAGGGAAAAAGTACGAACAAAACCCAAAAGTAGGAAGTTTTCAAATCAAAACTAATAAAATGTCAGAGATTACAGGTAAGGGTGTTGGTTACACAGAGGGAAGGTGTTAGCATCCAAAGTGTCCTAGGTACTCCTAGGGAGCCCTTTTTGTGTGCATATGTATTTGGTACAAAAAGATGTTTACAAACAAATAGAATGGGGGGATGAGAAAAGAATTCATTAATTATGTTTTTGTGTTTGGCAAGACCCTCGGTCTTATGCCTACGTACCAACATAAAAATTAGGAATCAAAACCTCGTAGTTTGTGATACAAATTTTAAAGTGGATGCATTGCTTTTAACAAAAATTAGGTTTGAAAGGCACAAAGGCCCAAGAATTTTTTTGAATGAGTTAGTTCTTTTTGGCTTTTCGAAAGTTTAAGTCAAGTATAGTTAAATTTACTTACAAGTTTAACTTAAGAAAAGAAGTTTGGAAATGCAATGGCATAAGGCCAAAGTTTCTATCTCTTTTGCAAAGTGGTCCAAGTTTAGAACAAAATAAGTTCAATCAAAGAAGATTTTTGAAAAGGGAGGGTGAGATTTTGAAATTAAAGAAATGGGGAGAAGATGAAGGGACTAATCCTATGCACAAAACTTAGAAGTTAAGAGTTGAAAAGATTTGACCAAATGGGTAGCAATCCAATAGACAAGAATGTCAATAGAAACCCAGAATTCCCTTGGACTTTTTAGAATCAAGTAACACACAAATGCACAATTATATTATCTTGAAGAGCAAAGGCATCAAATAAAGATAGCCACATCTAAGCTGTAAGACCCCAATTTTGACCCTAAGATCCCTCGTGCAATTCCATCATATGCATTAGCATTGGGATCATACCTTACCATCCTCCTCCCCCCTTTTTCATTGGGTTTGTTTTGGAAGAGATCACCAAACAGAACTTCCAGCACCTTTTGAAGAGTTGATTTTGTCATGTCTCTGGATCTTTATAGTATTCTTAACTTCTTTTGAGGAACCACCCTTGTTGTTCTTATCTTATTTGCGCATTTCGACCAAAGGAGAAGTTTAATGAAAGAAGGAGAAATGGATTTTCTGTTTGTTCTAAACTGACTTTTATAGGGAAAATGGGAACAACTGAAATCTGGATCATTTAATGTGCACCAATGGAATCAAGAGAGAGATGCATTCTTGGTATTCAAACTCACTTTCCAAAGGTTTGAGTTCTAGGCCTCATAGGCTCAAAACATGTTGGAATATCTCGCGGTCTGTAGAACATTTTCCAACCAGTCAAGTCATTTATTAAAATCACACCTTTTCTTGCTTTCATGTTTTAATTGAAGACACAAGGGGAGAACATGTCTTGCTTTTCATTATTTAAAATCAGACAAAATTATTTCCCATATATTTATTTTTCTTCAGAATCTTTTCTTTTCGTGATGTTATCTTTTTGTTTATGGCCAAAGGGGGGAGGGGGAGTTAAGGGGTATTTAAGCACACCTAAGCACCAAAATATGATGATTATTCTTAGTGTTGCTTAATTAAATCATGAAGATTAATGATATTGTGCCTTAGAAGGAATTTAATTAATTTGGATATGACTTAGGGGTAACTTACAAACCTCATCCTTTGGACTATCAGACTAAGGTGGAGCTTGCAAACCTCAGACCCTGAAGCTAACATGTTAATTAAATTAACCATTGTTTTAAAATATTTATGTTTGTCATCATCAAAAAGGGGAGATTGTTGGAACAAAATTGGTCAATACCATATCTCTTAGGTTTTAATAATAAGAAATTATTTAAAGAACCATTGAGTATTCTAACATTTGTTCAAGTATGCATGATTATAAAACCAAGAACATATGAATAGATGATTGATTGTTTTGCATCTGAAGTTCATACTCTGGTTCTAAAGATCACTTCTGAATACTCTAGATTTGATGGAAGAACAAGACTCAGAAGAAGTTAACTCTAAACAAGTCAACCTCTGGTGATCCAGACTCAGAAGCGTCAGAAGCCAAGAAGCATACCCTGGAGAGATCAAAGTCTAAAGAATCAAGTCTGAAGAAAGTCAACCTCTGAAGGTTGTATCTCTTCAATCAAGAGGGCAACTCTCACAGACTCAAAGACCTTTTAATCACGTGAAGACTTAAGGAAAAATCTCTCCATTGTTATATGAGCTTCAACGGATAATTCGGAAGGTAGAGAAAAACAAGAAAGAGGGGTTTGAATTGTTTTGAGAGAATAAAAACTAAATGATATTGACAATTCTCAACTACTATAGAAAAATCGAACAAAAAGCTAAGAACGATTTTCAAAGCACAAGAGAGAAAATAAAGAAAAGAAAAGTATTAAATTAATATGATAATAATAGTAGAATATTCATATAAATGATAAATAAAATACTATATTAAAATAAAATAAAATATTTTTTATTATCATTTTATTCTGACATAATGATTACATCAAAATATCAAACAGTAAAATCTATTTAGGGTATTTGAATAGATCTCTTATTAGAAGAAGATGGTGGAGTAAAACACCAACATCTTCCCTTAAGACACCTTCCTAGATTAGGATCTTCACAGTTAGGTTGACAATCTTGATCTTTTTTACAATATAATATTCCTTCTGCCAAGCAAACATCTACATATTCAAACAATAAGATTAGAATTGAATGTAAAAATGAAAAATTTGAAAGGTTAACTAAAATGTTTGAAGTTAAACATAATAGCATCAAACATATATAAGTACATTGGTTTCAAACCTGTTGCACAGATGAAGAATGTCAATAAAAATAAAATGGCTATAAGAGATTTTCTTGTAGTATTCATATTTGTATCTTGTATGTACAAAATATTACACTATGTTAGTATTTATATATGTATATTGTGACAATGCACAAGGGACATATAAATTTTAATTTAATTTAATGCATTGAATGTGAAAGAAAATTTAATCTTAATCAATAGAATTAAATTATTCTTAAAAAGTCAATTTAAAATTAATATTTGTATTGACTTAATTTGAAAAGAGAATCAATTTTAATCTAGATGGCGGGTGTAATTATTGTTTTTGTAAAATGTAGTCAATTTTTTTTTGAAGTTTTCAAAATTTATTTATTTTATAATTTAATAATTTATATTTAAGAAGATGTTGATGTCATTACATAATTCATTTTCAAAGATGAATCGGTGATAGTAGGGTGGTATTGAATATATATACTACTTTAACACCAAATTTTGTCTCTTAATCTTTTTATCCAAATATGCTTATTCATAGTTCTATATAATTAATATTATCTTTTTTAATATTAGGTAAAATTTATTTATTAATAAAATATTTTTTGAAAATGGTATTATTATTATTATTATTATTATTATTATTATTATTATTATTATTATTATTATTATTATTATTATTAATATTAATATTACTGTTACAGTTAATAGCTCACTGATAAGCTTTTTAATAAAAAATTTGAAAGTGAAAGTTTGAATATTATATTTCATAAAAATACAGTTTTTTATATTACACATGCTATCATCAAGTAGAAATATTTTTTTTTTCATTATATGAACTAAAGTATTTCTTTAAAATCGCAAACTCATAATCATGTAAATTATAATTTAAAACAAACTCTTAATATCAGAAAAAAAAACTCTCTTTCTCACTTAGTAAGTGAGAAAAAAATAGTTTCAAAAAATATCTTATTTCAAACTTAATTGTATTTGATAATTAAAAAGGAAATAAATGTTTATAAATTTTTTATTTTTATAATAATTATTTTATTATTATTATAGTCAACAAATTACTGATGATTTTTACATAAACTTTTTAAAATATCATAAAACTTTTAAAATAGAATGGTCGGATATTTTTTTTATTAAAATACTATTTCAATACTATTCATACCAGGATCAAATATAAATAAATTTTTTTTATAATATAAGTAATTAGGACGTTCATGGGTGCGGGTCGACCCACGAATTCGCTAATCCAAATCAACCAATTTATAAATTATCAGACTAATTCATTTACGGATATATTCAATCCAACTCATAATAATCCGTATAGTTTTGGTTCAGATATTGAGTTTGAGTTTTGCAACCCGCGGACCCGTTAACCCAACTCATTAATATGACTTTAATAATTTCTTATTATTTTAAATAAAAATATAAAATTAATATCTCACTAATAATCATAATTTTTTCAAAAAAATCTATTCTCCACAAATAATATTACTCGACCAATGAGTTTACGTAATTCTAAGATTAAATGTTGTTTCTTAGTTTCTTTTGTATCATTACCAACTTATGTATTTTATAGAAATAACGTGTCTTGTTGAATTTCATCTATTATAAAGTGTTATGTCGAGTTGATAAATTTTAGTAGATATTACATGATGTGTTTCATTGAGTTTAAGTGTTATAAATGAATATGATTGTATTGAGTTGTGTTACTTTTTTTTAAACTGAAACAAAAGAAATCATAAAAAATATATTTTTTGAAACACAACCTGCGAACTCAACTCAATCCAACTCATTAATAAACAGGTGGGGTCGGTTTTGACAATGCAATTGTGGGTTGGACGACGGATCCAACCTATTGAATTCTGAACGAGTTAGGCCAAATCCGATCCAACGCAACCCGCGTACACCCCCTATAAATAATAATATTTTATTTTAAATTATAAACTCACAACTATAAAATTAGTAGAATAATGATTTAAACTGAAATTTTTAATATTGATTATAAAAAAGTATATTGGGTGAAAGAAATAGTGTTTTTAAAAAAAAACCTGTTAGGAATTAAACCATATCTAATATAAAATAAAGGAAATAAATTATCTTGATTAAATATAATAATATAGTTAAATGAATAAACATAGACAATTGGATTAATAGAATTAAAGTGACAAGATTTTGTGTCAAAATAATTTTTATTACTTAGAGAATAGTATTAAAAAATAATTTTTAAAGATAAAATAATATTAATAATAAAGATAAATAGTCCCTAAAAAAATACAATTGATTAGACGATTGACATAAGAAGTGTCAAAAGCTACACCAGAAAAAATAAAAGACTACGTAAAACTACAAACAAGGTCATAATCGAACAATTCCAGACATGA
Source organism: Lathyrus oleraceus (assembly GCF_024323335.1). NCBI lineage: Eukaryota > Viridiplantae > Streptophyta > Magnoliopsida > Fabales > Fabaceae > Lathyrus > Lathyrus oleraceus. The sequence continues at coordinate 487,341,176 of NC_066583.1, forward strand.
AGTCATTGTAATATCCCAAAGTTATATGTATAGAATAATAACTATTGGTATTAATATTTTCGTACAGGATACATCAATGTATAATTTTGGAATTGAATCAGACAAAATCTTTAATACAATGGGAATATGCTTTATCAAGTTTGCAGTGCCAAATTCACAACTATGAGCCAAATTCAAATATATGCTAACCTAAAAAATAGTGAAACAACATGGGATGAGATAATAATCTTAGTGAGATCCTAATCTAAACCACTGAATTTATCACTGCCCTGTACCGGGGTCAAGGTATACTTGAATACTCCATCATGGTAACTTACATCCACCCCACAAAATTTGGCCACTGACTAAATACTTCATGATCCTCTCACTAAGGTTCACTTATTGAGCCTCACACGCCCGATTTACATACTAAAATAATATAGCTATCTTGTTATGGTTTATCAAATCAATAACATGATAATCACATATCCAAACCGATAGAGGTGATGTGGTGCTACATAATTCCCTATTCGGGTATTATGCATTGTGACCCACAAATACTCTATCAAATAAAAAGAAGTGTAAACAATCGTGTAACCCCACATATCTTTCAGACAGATCATGAGCACCTAGAGCCTTCCCATAAACATAACATTGGGATCTGGTTTATCACACTACTACCTACAATAACTAAGTTGTACATATGAAAGTGAGACATGAGTGTATTAGTCCTTTGTAGCTTGTAGGCGATGGACTACCCGGGTAGTACTCAACTGTCCAACATGACGTACAAATCATACTTGCTACACACATTCTTTTTCTCCTCAGGAATAAGTATTCTCTAGTCGGACAGATGGCATACCTCGGTGAAAGCTTAATCCAAACCACCATCAAACGCGAATGTAGAAGTTGTATCCAACATTTTCCGATTTACCCACACTAAGGAGTTATTCCCATTTACCCTACGAAGTATAGTAGGTGGAATATCCATTCTAAATAATATTGTCAACACATAAAAGGGAAATATGAAGAATCGAAACTCTGATCAAACATACCAATAACACAAGTTCGAGCAACAAAGATATCAAAAACTCACTCCCTAGAAACTGTAACAGATAAAGAAGTGAATGTAAGAAAAATATTTTGACTTTACCTTAAAATAAATAGGTCGGTTTTCTATGTGTGTCAAATGCCACCAAACAAATATCACATATGAGCTAAATCAATAAATCGGTGTAGAAGAACTTGCGAGAAAGAGAGAAGATTGGCAAGAAAAAGAAGAAGATATTTTACAAGCCGCAAATGCTATAAAAGAGAAAAATAATGCTTTGGGAACCGTTTATATGTTCCTTAACCATAGAGGATTTTACGAATCAGTTCGAACCACCAAAGACTTGGATTTCATCAAATATTGTTCAAAGTACTCAAGTACCCTAAGGAAGAGGAAACATCATTACCAACTCGCGTTGGGACACAAGTTATTTGCTCCTAGCAAATTTTTACCTATTATAAGAAATGAAATTGATGCGTCTATTCTTGATAATTGTGATGTCCCATCAAGGCTTTTCACCTCCTTAGGACAAGCAACTAAGATAAGATGTACACTAAAAACCCTCGTCCTGCAAAGCAGGGATAAGGGCTTGAGGGGAAACTTTTTGGGTCCACTCACAAGGCCCAAGACAAAAGGCCCAGAGGAAAAACAAAGGAAGCAAACACGAGGATGAGGTATTCCTCCATCCTTTCTTAAAGTAGACAATTTTACCCTTTAAATCATTACCAATTGTCCAAATCAATCAAACAATTGTCTATGTTGTACATCGCATTCCCATCATAAGGTTTAAACCTCTTCCACTATATAAGATAACAATTATGTCATTCTTAGGTTTTCAAATATGTTATCACTCTCACGTCACTTTTCATTCTTTCACTAACTTGGGTATTAAAGTGTTAACCTTTTAGGTCAACCTCCTCTTCTTCGCACTGTAAGCTTGCTCCATAGTACCAAGTTCCTACTTCATGTTCTTCGAAAAGCCATGGATCCACAACATAAAAAATATGCTCTTAATGAGTGTTTAGGGGCATGAAGTTATTTGTGGGTCCGTGTTAGCTTGAGATTTTTAGCTAAGTGAAAATTAAACAAATTGATGGTCATAACTACATTGACATTACTAAGTGTCTAAAGCTTAAACCAAAAGCTTCTACATACTGACGGTATCGACTTGTTGGTTCGATTGACCTATAAGTGAATTCGAGGTTAAGAATGGTTTGGGGGATTCTTAGGAACAAATACACAAGATTATAATCACTCTCTCTTCCAAACGTGTTTAGAATCTTGAAAGAACACAAAGCAACCCTTCGACACGATGTCAAAGTCGACACTTGTAAGTGTTAAGTACTTAGAATATTTTCAAGTCCAAAGACCATGATGTGGAGGTATCTCAACCTTTGACAAGGGCGGTTAAAGCGTTCAGAAATAGCTATCAACACAGTTATCACCATGTTTCATTTTGGTTTTTAGCAGTTTCTCTTTGAAGACGCAAGGAAGCGAGTTAGAGCAAAGCATCCATAAGTAGTAGGACACACGTCAAACATGTAACCAAGAACTATTATTGATGGTTAGTTTAAGACTATTATATAATGCAGACTTATACGTCATAGTCGAGGTTGCAAAATTCTAATTCATTCTCTGTAGAACTAGAGTACCCAATTCATCGAGAGAAATAGTTTATGAAAAATGCGAGTCCACATCTAGTATTTAAATTTATTCAAAATCCTTTGTATTTAAAAATGTGGTTCTAAGCCTTTCCATATGAGAGCAAAGGTACAAAACAAGATAAAACATGTCTGAACAAATTCTAAGGGACCCATAAGACTATGGCTACCTAAATCGGAAATCATTTTTGCTACAAATATGCTTTAAGGGAGAAGCAAAGCAACAACCATGGTACCTGAACAGTGGTTCCTCACGACATATGACAGGAGATCATATGTTTATTAATAATGTCTGGTTGGTGGATGGACTAAAATATAACCTACTTAGCATAAGTCAATTTCATGATAATGGTTATGAATTAATGTTTAATAAGAACATTTGTACAATCATGAATGACTTTGATAAATCTCTAGTTCTCAAGGGTAAGAGGAAAGGCAATGTTTACAAAATTAAGTTTTATGAATTGGCTGATTAGAAAGTACATTGCCTTCTATCAGTGAATAATGAAAAGTAGGTCTGACACAAAAGGTTAGGTCATGCTAACAGGAGATTAATCTCCAAGCTTAGCCAGTTAAAACTTGTTAAGGGGCTACCAGATCTTAGCTATCATTCAGATGTTATATGTGTAGTCTTCCAAATTGGGGAAATCAACAAAGAACTTTGTCTCTACCTCTAGACCCTTAGAACTGCTTCACATTGATTTTTTTGGTCCTGTTAGTACTGCATCAATCAATGGGAAGAAATATGGACTTGTCATAGTTGATGAATTTAATAGTTGGACTTGGGTTAAATTCCTTAGAATCAAGGATGAATCATATGATGTGTTTAATATCTTCTGCATACAAGTACAAAACGAAAAGGGTTAAAAAATTTATAAGTAAGGAGTGATCATGGAGGCAAATTTGAAAATGAACCTTTTGAAAAGTTTTGTGAAAAATATGGAATCCTCCATAAGTTCTCTTCTCCTAGAACTCCATAGAAAAATGGAGTTATAGAGAGGAAGAACAGATCCTTACAAGAAATGGCCAGAACCATAATTCATAAAAATAACTTACCAAAGTACTTGTGGGTAGAAGCTGTGAGCATAATATGTTATTGTAGCGGGGTATTCGTTACCATTAGAGATATTGACTAAATCCAAGGTAAACCATACAAGTCGAGTCGCCACCTCACTTCTATTTATCTAAAGGAATGGTTAGAAAGCGAACAAAAACCTAAAAGTTTTATCGAATCAAAAACTAGTAAAAATGTCAGAGATCTGGGTAAGGGGGTTGGTTATGCAATGGGAAGGTTTTAAGCATCCAAAATATCCTAGGTACTCCTAGGGAGCCCTTTTCATAAGTGTTGTTCTAGTCTAAAGGATGTAGGTATATCTAAAGTACTATTTACTAAAAGGAAGGTTAAAAGAAAATGACTCGCAAGGATGTCGCATCCACTGCCTACGTATCTCATCTGAGTATGAGAATCAGAGTATTCGTAGCTCGGCTACCTATGGGTTAAAGAGAAGTGTGCTCGGTAAGACGTCGCGTCTTATGCCTACGTATCTCATATGGAATGAGAATCAGAGCAAAACGTAGTTCGGCTAACTAGGGGTTAAGGATTTCCATTTGAACATGGACTTACAAAAGAGGACACCAGCTGTGTAAAAGGAGGGTGGGCAGTGTGTTCAACGTCCTAGCAGTAGGTGTCGCAGCTCGCTGAATCGAGTCTTAGGCAGCTACCTCTTTGCAATAGAACGGACTGACATGCCACAAGATCGGAGACGCACGGAAGGTCTAAAAGTGGGGAAGCTCTGCTCTAGAGTTGTCATGCAATATGGACCTATGTGTTAGGATTTACAAAGGGGAACATCTACCTAATGTTAGCATGCAAAGAATAGGGGAATTCTACCTATGTTATCATACAAAGGGTTCTACTTAATGGGTGCTACCTAAACGGAACAAGAGTCGACGGATGGAGCTCGGAGAGGAGTTACGGATAAGGGTAGATGGCGATGCCGGAGGCAATCGACTTACAGGTAGATGGCGATGCCTGAGGCAATCGACTTACAAGAGGATGGATGAATACATGCTGGTTCTGTTAAGTTTTGAAAATGATTACTCGATGTTGGATCGAGCTTTTGATCTTATTTTGAAATGGTTATCGGATGTTCGTTTTAATTCTTGTATTAACAGGTGACTAAAGAAATAAATATTATAAACTTTATGGGAGAGGGGTACATTTGTTATGAATGGGGATTGTTCATGGCAAACAAACAATAAGAATATATGCCTCATACATCATACAAGTAGGCAACAGTTATCAATCAGACCGGATAAATAAAAAATATATAATCAAACCAAAGAATCAAATAATGAAGCATTTAAACAATGCATGGGAGTTTGAACATGTTAAATAATCAAGCAATAGAAAGCATGAATGAGAGAAACAAGTATAAAAGATAACATATGAATCAAATAGATGAAAATATACACACGAAGGATCCACTGAATAATTTAATCAGGAAATGAGGTAAGTACCAAATAAAATCAGGGTAAAAGGCCTCTAATACATGGCATATGAGATGAACAAGGGAGGATCAAAAGATCTCTTCAATTGCCATAAGCAATCCCTAAGTCAAACATCGATCATAAAGAAGTCAACTGAAAATTCAAGTCAACTTAAAAAATAACAAATAAATAGCAAATTAATCAAGAAAATTATGAAAAATTAAACTAAATGAGGTGGGGTCAGGACATCATCATCCCCCAAAAAGATTTTAAAAATAATGAAAATTAGTACATAAATTAATTAAAACAAAACAGAGGTCAAATCAAAAGTCAATTAATGAATCAAGCTAGGCTTGACACCAGACCAACATTCTTCTGGTGTGATTCCTTCTAGCTTCTTCGTCGGACATCTGTTCAGGATATATGTCGTAGTCGACACAGCTTCTCCCCATAGTTCTTTGGGTAGATGCTTGCCTTTCAACATACTTTTAACCATATTCATGATGGCTATATTCTTCCTTTCTGCGACTCCATTCTGCTGTGGAGTGTAGGGTGGAACCACCTCATGCACAATCCATTCTTTCACACATAATGCGCCGAAGTCTTTCGACACATATTCTCCACCACCATCAGTCCTCAAAATCTTGATCTTTCGATCATAGATTTAAACTTGGCAAATACCTCGATCACTTCACTTTTCTTCTTGATCAGGTAAGACCACAGTTTTCGACTGAAATCATCTATGAATGTAACAAAATATTTGTTACCTCCAATCGAATCCACCTGGAGAGGACCACATACATCAGAGTGTATGACTTCAAGAATTGCCTTCGACCTGCTTCCTGCATCCTTACTGAAGTTGTTCTTATGCTACTTCGCCTGCACGCATTCTTCACACACTTCGTTTGGAATGTCGATTTCTGGTAATCCTAAAACCATATTTCTTCTTTGCAAATCTATGATTTCTTTAAAATTGAGGTGGCCAAGCCTATAATTCTATATCCATTCATCTCTGCTGGCTACTGTTGCAAGGCACTTATGCTCCATCACATTTAACTCTCGATTTGAATGCAAGAGAATTATGTTTGGTACCCAATGTTGTGCTCCCTCAAAAGTTCAAAGTACCCAATGTTGTGCTCATGTGTACTGTGTTTCTGGGTTGACTTTGTATCTCAATCCTCCATTCTGCATACTTTTACTAATAATCCACATCTAGGACCTTGATGGCATGCCACATGATCCATCAAATCACAATCAGGGGTTCCAGAGAGAGTCAACCATTGACTTTCTCCCTCCATGGACTTCCCCCTCAGCGTGGGCTCACCGAAAATGGGCCTATACCCCTTGCTTTTTACACCCCACTCTCAAAATCCCATTGTTATTTCAACATAAAACACACCCCTACCCTTTTTTGTTTTATTTACTTTTATTTAATTTATTTTCTTAATAAATAATGTCAATAAACTATTTTTATTATAAAAAATTAACCAATAATTGATTAAATTAGTTGATAATTATTTTTTACTAATTAACGTTTATTTTATTTTTAGTCAATAAATAAAAATACAAAAATAACTTGTTTTATAATAAGGGTTTTATTTGATTAATTTCATGATTAACTTTAGGGTTAACACTTAGGCATTATTGGGGTTAATTAGGGTTTAATCAAGATAATATTGACATGTCTTATGCTAATTAATTATGTTTAATAATTTCTCAAATAAAAATAATTATGATTTAATTTCTGATTAAATTAATTATAATATTTTTGCAACAAACCAATTAACTAAAATAAATGCCACACATTAAAATTTTAAGTCATCTGCCTTTGTGCATTGAGTCGTTTTCAAATCAAACACATTTTTCGCCCCCAATGCGTTGAGAACTTTCAACAATCTAAAAACAACTAAAACAAACAAACATTTTCTAGAAGAATTACGGTGCTCTGACCCTTCATCTGATATGGAGGTACGTAGGCATAAAGTTGTAACACTCTAGCGAGAGCGATAACCAAAAAACCTTTTCTGTGTCTAACTCCATTAATCAACATTTTTCTTTAAATAATATCATTTTCTTTATAAATAAGTAGATTAAGCAATAATAGATTACATAAGTCAACATTCCTTATAAACACACACTACCACTAGGGTTAAAGGAGGATCCCATTGAGTATAATGGAGGTGAGATGTTCCTAACACCTTCCTCTTGCTTAAGCGACTTTCGAACCCATATTCGGTTGCAATGACTGTCTCACCATTCCCTTAGGTTTTATCATTATTTCCATATTTCTTAGGAACAAATAATAGATGATGGAGACTCTGTGAATTTTCCAGCCACAACAATATGATTATGACGTGTCTCTATGTTGATGGCATATTGATAACAGGGAGTTGTGAACATGAGATAGATACGTTCAAGAAGGTGTTGATGAGTGAGTTTGAGATAACTGATCTAGGAAAGATGACATAGTTCTTAGGGATGAAGTTTATGTACTATGAGAAGGGTATCATTTTGCATCAGCTGAAATATGAACTTGAGCTTCTCAAGAGATTCGAGCTGCTGAATTGTAAGGTTGTTGTCACACCTGTAGAAACAAATCACAAAATGGATTATAATTCTTAAGGTGATGATGTAGATGCCACAAATTTCAAGCATTTGGTTGGCTCTTTGAGGTATTTGTGTAATACCAGACCTGACATTTGCGCTCTCATTACCAAGATGTTGTCAGGATTCTGAGGTATATTAAGGGGACTTTGAAGTATGGTTTTTTGTTCCCTTCTAGAGAAAAGGCTAGTTCAGAGCTAATGTGTAAATCAGACTCTGATTGGTGTGGAGACAGAGTTGACAGAAGAAGTATTTCTGGATATTTATTTAATCATCTGGGAGTTCATATTTCTTGGTGTTTCAATAAACAATAAGTTATTGCTTTGTTAACCTGAGAAGCTGAATATATTGCAGATTTTGTGGTTGCATGTCAAGCTACTTGGCTTCTGAATTTACTGCAAGATTTGAAGATCAAGATAAACAAGCCTTTGAAGCTGGTGATTAATAACAAGTCTACAATCAATCTTGCCAAGAATCCATTGTTGCATACGAGAAGCAATAATATTGAGACTAAGTATCATTTTCTGAGAAGTCAGGTTCAGAATGGAGTGCTAAAAGTTATGCACTGTAGCACCCAGCAGCTGGTAGATGTTCTAACGAAAGCGATCAAGACTTATCAATTTCTCCACTTAAGGGATGAAATTGGTGTTGTCCATTTTTATTAGTTGAATATGAATTAAAGAATGAGGTTAGAAGTAATTTATTTTCATGTTGCCTACATGACATCATTATTTGTGTATATATATTAGTGTAGCTGTCAACAAAAGTGTAGCAAGCACAATCTGTTTACAACAATGTGTGTGCAACTATTTTGCTGTGACCGTTTGTAAGAGTAGTGGAAGTTTGTTATTCTCTTTTTTCTCTCTCTTCTCTCATCTTCATCTTCTCCATCTTGTGCACCAAAACCACTAACATTTATTTGAAATACAATATTTCAATAATATTCATTTATAAAGATCATATAAATATGGAACAATATTAGATTCTAATAAACAAGAACAAAAAAGCATCAATAAAGAACTTAAAGATGTAAATCTGTCAATTGTCTTGACAAATGGAAGTCTAAGCTAATTCAAGTAGGGGTTTATAGGTAACACCGTGGATAACTTGAAAAGTTAGACGTGTAAGGCTGAGTTGAGAAATAGAGTGGTGTCTTTTGAACCAAAAGTGAGTGAGAAGAAAGAATCGAGTGAAATTGAGAAGAAGAGCGGAAAAGGAAGTGGTAGTGAAAAAGGAAGTTTGAGAAGTATTCTAAGGGAGAAAAAAGTGAGAATAATACTGATGAAGAAGTTAGAGACTACATCCTTAACTAATTCATTGATAAAAGTTCACCACTCAGGAGAACCAAACAAAAAACTGATCTTGACTTAGCCGAATCTTGAGCTACTTATAACATCAAACCTCTTTACTCGATTCTAAAAAAGACACCTAGAAAAATAAATAGGAAATGGACCACTTAAATAAATATTTTTAACAAAATATAATTCTGACAAATTTCAAATCAACTCATTTCGTATCGATATCATAAAATTATCAAAATTTAAGATATGTTTAGGATTGACTCGATTTCATCTTGATATTCTCAAAGTACAATAAAAAAACCCAACAAAAAGCGAACAACAATTTTCAAAGGACAAGAGAAAAAACAAAAAAACAAATAAAAGTACTAAATAAATATGATAATAATAATAGAATATTGATATAAATGATAAATAAAATACTATATAAAATAAAATGTTTTTATTATAATTTTATTCGAACAAAATGATTACATCAAAATATCAAATAGTAAAATCTATTTAGGGTATTTGAATAGATCTCTTATTAGAAGAAGATGGTGGAGTAAAACACTAACATCTTCCCTTAAGACACCTTCCTAGATTAGGATCTTCACAGTTAGGTTGACAATCTTGATCTTTCTTACAATATAATATTCCTTCTGCCAAGCAAACATCTACATATTCAAACAATAAGATTAGAATTGGATGTAAAAAAGAAAAATTTGAAGAGTTAACTAAAATGTTTGAAGTTAAACATAATAGCATCAAACATATATAAGTACATTGATTTCAAACCTGTTGCACAGATGAAGAAGGCCAATAAGAATAAAATGGCGATAAGAGATTTTCTTGTAGTATTCATCTTTGTATCTTATATGTACAAAATATTACACTATGTGAGTATTTATATATATGTATATTGTGACACTACACAAGGGACATATAAACTTTATTTTAATTTAATTTAATGTATTGAATGTGAAAGAAAATTTAATCTTAATCAATAGAATTAAATTATTCTTAAAAAATCAATTAAAAATTGATATTTGTATTGACTTAATTTGAAAAGAGAATCAATTTTAATCTAGATGGCCGATGTAATTATTGTTTTTGTAAAATGTAGTCAATGTTTTTTTTTGAAGTTTTCAAAATTTATTTATTTTATGGTTTAATAATTTATATTTAAGAAGATGTTGATGTCATTACATAATTCATTTTTAAAGATTAATCGGTGATAGTAGGGTGGTATTGAATATATATACTACTTTAACACCAATTTTTTTCTCTTAATCTTTTTATCCAAAAAGTTTATGCTTATAGTTCTATATAATTAATATTATCTTTTTTAATATTAGGTACAATTTATTTATTAATAAAATATTTTTTTAAAATCGCTATTATTATTATTATTATTATTATTATTATTATTATTATTATTATTATTATTATTGTTACGGTCAATAAGTCACTGATAAGCTTTTCATATAATTTTCCGTGAGTGTTTGAATATTATTTTTCATAAAAATACAGTTTTTTATATTACACATGGTATGATCAAGTGGAAATAATTTTTTTTTTCATTATATGAACCAAAATATTTTTTTAAAATTGTAAATTCATAATCATCAAGTTATGTAAATTATAATTTAAAACAAACTCTTAGTATCAGAAAAAAAAAACTCTTTTTCTCATTTAGTAAGTGAGAAAAAAATAATTTCAAAAAATATCTTATTTCAAAATTAATTGTATTTGATAATTAAAAAGGAAATAAATATTTATAAATTTTTTATTTTTATAATAATTATTTTATTATTGTTATAGTCAACAAATTGCTGACGATTTTTTTATAAACTTTTTAAATATCATAAAATTTTCAAAATAGAATGGTTTTTTTTATTAAAATATAATATTTCAATACTATTCATACCAGGATCAAATATAAATAATTTTTTTTTATAATATAGATAATTAGGACGTTCATGGGTGTGAGTCGATCCACGAACCCGCGGACTCAAATCAACCAATTTATAAATTATCGAATTCATTCATTTACGGATATACTCAATCCAACTCATAATAATCCGTATAGTTTTGGTCGGATATTGGGTTTGAGTTTTGCAATCCGCGGACCCGTTAACCCAACTCATTAATATGACTTCAGTAATTTCTTATTATTTTAAATAAAAATATAAAATTAATATCTCACTAATAATAATAATTTTTTCAAAAAAATCTATTCTCCACAAATAATATTACTCGTCCGTTGAGTTTACGTAATTCTAAGATTAAATGTTCTTTCTTAGTTTCTTTTGTATCATTACCAACTTATGTATTTTATAGAAATAATGTGTCTTGTTGAATTTTCATCTATTATAAAGTGTTATGTCGAGTTGATAAATTTTAATACATATTATATGATTTGTTTCATTGAATTTGAATGTTATAAATGAGTATGATTGTATTGAGTATGATTGTATTTGAGTGTTATAAATGCAATTGTGGATTGGACGACGGACCCAACCTATTGAATTCTGAACGAGTTAGGCCAAATCCGATTGAATTCTGAACGAGTTAGGTCAAATCCGATCCAACGCAACCAGCGTACACCCCTATAAATAATAATATTTTATTTTAAATTATAAACTCACAACTATAAAATTAATGAAATAGTGATTTAAATTGAAATTTTTAATATCGATTATAAAAAATATAATGGGTGAAAGAAATAGTGTTTCAAAAAAACTTGTTAGGAATTAAACCATATCTAATATTAAATAAAGGAAATAAATTTTCTTGATTAAATATAATAATATAGTTAAATGAATAAACATAGACAATTGGATTAAAAGAATTAAAATAACAAGATTTTGTGTCAAAATATTTTTTATTACTTAGAGAATAGTCTTAAAAAATATTTTTTAAAGATAAAATAATATTAATAATAAAGATAAATAGTCCCTAAAAATAGTACAGTTGATTAGACGGTTGACATAAAAAGTGTCAAAAGCTACACCAGAAAAATAAAAGACAACGTAAAACTACAAATAAGGTCATAATCGAACAATTCCAGACATGAAGTCATTGTAATATCCCAAAGTTATATGTATAGAATAATAACTACTGGTATTAATATTTTCGTCCAGGATACATCAATGTATAATTTTGGAATTGAATCAGACAAAATCTTTAATACAACGGGAATATGCTCTATCAAGTTTGCAGTGCCAACTCCACAACTGTGAGTCCAATTCAAATACATGCTAACTTAAAAAATAGTGAAACAACATGGGATGAGATAATAATCTTAGTGAGATCCTGATCTAAACCACTGAATTTATCACTGCCCTCTATCGAGGTCAAGGTATACTTCAATACTCCATCATGGTAACTTACATCTGAAGGAGAATAGCGATCCAAAACACAACGAAATTTAAAATTTTCTCCTTTAGTGATTCTTATGAATGGGCATGATCAGTGATAGAATCGTTACCTCTTGTGGCGATTGAAACCTTTGATGCAGATCTACGGAGCGATCACGAACGTTGAATGGTGACAACGCCTCTACTCAGTCCACATGAACAGATTCCTTCAATCTCAGTGCTAACTGCTACGAATGAAGGCTTGGAGTGAGTGAGTGAGTGAGAGAGAGAGAGAAAGAGAGAGAGAGAGAGAGAGAGAGAGAGAGAGAGAGAGAGAGAGAGAGAGAGAGAGAGAAACGAAATTACAACTTCACAAATGCTTCTGCACAAAGGTTCTATTTATAGAACCACTTGTGTGGGCTGCAAGCTAAAAAGCCCACTTAAGTGTATGTGGCCCATATCTTATGATATACCAAAATCACTTAAGCGTGTGGTACCTTACCATATTTCATATTCTACTTAATTATACCGTACATTACGATGTTCTACAATTCACTTAAGTGCATTGTACCTTACGATGTTCCTTAGTTACTCTATCTCTCATCAATCCGTCCTTTTGTGTGTGATCTTGTAGGTTTTCGCGACATTAGCAATTATATTAAATCACGTATTTAACATAATAAACAGTGAGCGGTATCTAACAACACATCACTGCTACCCAAGACACGAAAATGTCATGTGATCTGACAAATCCTTGTGTGATAATACTTATGTGTACAATTACCCTTTTGCCCTTATGTCTATATTGAACACAAGGCATATACCGTGTCATCCTTGTCCAGTTCAATATTGGGCCCGTAGACATTTATCCTGTTACGCAGGATGGGCAAATTCCATCTAGGTCACTCATGTCCCTCAGCATGCTTCGTGGAGTATCCATTAACTGTCTTTATGGTCAACCAGTTACGAACAATGTTTGATCAACAATAAGGCACTCGACTTTACATCTAGGGTCCATAGTGGTTTCAGGTCGAAGGGTGGTATACAACATTATCACCATGAGAATAACTTATGATACTTTGCATAATATTCTATACAGTATTCTCATAGCGGGTCAATCCAGTATAAATATTACTCTTAATATTCATACATATGTTTAAGACTTGATAACTCCTGATCCATGATCCATGAGATGTGATCATCAGTCTATATACATAATAGTCTTAATGCTTTAATGTTATCCCACTTCACAATAAATCTAGACTACGGATACTTTAAGAATAGTATCCTTATGTTTAATGGGATCTCATGATTAAATCACACTTGATACATTAAACGGACTAGCTATTCTAGGGACTTTATTAAACAAACATAATAAAGAAAAAACCTTTTATTATTAATAAATAATTCGATACAAGTACCAAAAGTATTGGCCTCTAGGGCTTACACCAACAATCTCCCACTAACACTAGAGCCAATCAGGCATACCCCTAATGCCCATAGATCTAGTATGACCATCATGCTTCTGCTGCGCAAGAGGCTTTGTCAGTGGGTCAACAATATTGTCAAGTGTAGGTACTCTGCATATTTTCATGTCTCATCTATCTATTATCTCTCGAATGAGGTCATAACGCCTAAGTATGTGCTTGGATCGTTGGTGAGATCTAGGCTTCTTAGCTTGTGCGATAGCATCATTGTTATCACAATAGAGACCAATGAGATCCACAATACTAGGAACTATGCCAAGTTCACCAATGAACTTTTTGATCCAAACAACTTCCTTTGCTGCACTTGAGGCAACAATATACTCGGCCTCGGTTGTAGAATCAACAACTGTATCTTGCTTTGAACTTTTCCCACTCACAATGCCACCGTTTAAGCAAAACACATAACCAGATTACGATCTAAAGTCATCCTTATCTGTCTGGAAGCTAGCATCGATGTATCCAATTACAGGAAGCTCTTCCTGACCTCCATATATCAAGAATGAGTCCTTAGTCCTTCTCAAATACTTAAGGATATTCTTGACAGCTACCAAATGAGCATCACCGGGATCAGATTGGTACCTTCTCGTTGCACTTAAAGCATACGAGACATCCGGTCGAGTACATAACATGGCATACATGATATATCATATTGCAGATGCATATGGAATCTTATTCATGCGATCCCTTTCTTCCTTAGTTGAAGGGGATTGTGTTTTTGATAAACACAGACCATGTTGCATATGTATGAATCCTTTCTTTGAATCATACATATTAAAGTGTCTCAACACTTTGTCTATGTATGTACTTTGACTTAGGCCAAACAGTTTTTGTGATCTATCTTTATAGATCCTGATTCCTAATATATAGGCTGCTTCACCTAGGTCCTTCATAGAAAAGCATTTCCCCAACCAAGACTTTACTTGTTGTAGGGTAGGACATCGTTTCCAATGGGTAATATGTCATCTACATATAATACCAGGAAGACGATCATGCTCCCACTAACCTTCTTGTAGACACAAGGCTCATCTTCATTCTTGATGAATGCATATTGTTTTACTGTTTCATCAAAACAAATATTCCAGCTTCTAGAAGCTTTCTTCAATCCATAGATTGATCTTTGTAACTTACATATCTTTTGGGCTTCTTTCTGGTATGTCAAATCCTTCAGGATGTGTCATGTACACATCCTTAAGAAGATTCCCATTAACGAAAGCAGTTTTGACATCCATTTGCCATATTTCATAATCATGATATGCAGCGATAGCAAGTAAAATCGGAACAGATTTACGCATTGCAACTGGTGAAAAGGTTTCATCATAGTAAACCCCATGAACTTTTTTATATCCTTTTGCAACCAGTCTTGCCTTATAGGTATGTACCTTACCATCCATGCCAGTCTTCTTTTTGAAGACTCACTTGCATTCTATAGGGTTAACTCCTACATGAGGCTCTACCAAGGTCCAAACCTGGTCTGTGTACATGGAATCCATTTTAGATTTCATGGCTTCTAGCCACTTCTCAGACTCGGGACCAGTTATGGCCTCTTGGTAGGTCACACGCTCATCTTGATCCATGAGTAATACATCACATTGATCAGTTATGAGATATCCATATCTCTCAGGTAGGTGACGTGTCCTGCTTGACCTACGTTGGTCTTGTTCTACTTGAGCAAGTTGCTCTTTCACAACTACTTGTGTTTCCTGCTCTAATTCCTCCATATGTGTATCAATGCTTTTTGATTCTTGAATTTCTTCAAGCTTTACTTTCCTCCCACTGATTCCTTTGGAAATAAAATTATTTTCTAGGAAAACTCCAGTTCGAGCGACAAATACTTTGCGCTCAGAAGGATTGTAGAAGTAATACCCTCTTGTTTCTTTAGGATACCCCATAAATAAGCATTTGTCAGATTTGGACTCAAGCTTAGTTGAAATTTGTCGTTTCACATAAACTTCGCAACCCCAAATCTTCATGTAAGATATATGTGGTTTCTTACCACTCCATATCTCATATGGTATCTTCTCAACCTTTTTGGATGAAACACTGTTAAGTGTGTAAGCTGCTGTCAATAGTGCATGTACCCAAAAGGAGTTTGGAAGATCGACGTGACTCATCATGGATAGGACCATGTCTAACAAGGTTCGATTTCTTCTCTCAGATACATCGTTCAATTGGGGTGTTCCAGGAGGAGTAAGTTGGGATAGGATCCCACACTCTTTCATATGGTCATCAAACTCTAGGCTTAAATACTCACCACTTCGATCTGATCGAAGAGTTTTAATATTCTTACCTAGTTGGTTTTCTTCATTATTGAATTCCTTGAACTTTTCAAAGGACTCTGATTTGTGTTTCATTAAATACACATAACCATATCTACGGAAATCATCAGTAAATGTAATGAAGTACTGAAAACCTCCTCTGGCTGGTATGTCCAGTGGTCCACATACATCAGTATGTACGAGGGCCAAAAGATCATTAGCTCTTTCACCTTTTCCTGTGAATGGAGACTTGGTCATCTTTCCAATTAAATAAGATCTGCATGTCTCATATGATTCATAATCAAAAGAGTCCAAGAGTCCATCTTTATGGAGTTTGGAAATGCATTTCTCATTTATGTGTCCTAATCGACAACGCCAAAGGTAAGTTGGATTTAACCCATTAGTTTTCATCCTTTTAGTATTAATGTTATAAATAGGCATTTCAAGATCAAGGACATATAGTCCATTGTTCATTTATGCAGTAGCATAGAATATATCATTCAAATAAATGGAGCAACAATTGTTCTTTATTATAAATGAAAAACCAAACTTGTCTAAACAAGAAACGGAAATAATATTCCTACTAATTGTAGGTACATAATAACAGTTCTCTAACTGAATTATTAAACCACTAGGTAAAGTCAATACATAAGTGTAGCGGTAAATTCATGATCATCAAGCTATGGATAAGCTAGAGATCAAATAACAAGAGTCGCCACCGCGCTATTATTATTTCCAAGGGAAAAGGGAAAAAGTACGAACAAAACCCAAAAGTAGGAAGTTTTCAAATCAAAACTAATAAAATGTCAGAGATTACAGGTAAGGGTGTTGGTTACACAGAGGGAAGGTGTTAGCATCCAAAGTGTCCTAGGTACTCCTAGGGAGCCCTTTTTGTGTGCATATGTATTTGGTACAAAAAGATGTTTACAAACAAATAGAATGGGGGGATGAGAAAAGAATTCATTAATTATGTTTTTGTGTTTGGCAAGACCTTCAGTCTTGTGCCTACGTACCAACATAAAAATTAGGAATCAAAACCTCGTAGTTTGTGATACAAATTTTAAAGTGGATGCATTGCTTTTAACAAAAATTAGGTTTGAAAGGCACAAAGGCCCAAGAATTTTTTTGAATGAGTTAGTTCTTTTTGGCTTTTCGAAAGTTTAAGTCAAGTATAGTTAAATTTACTTACAAGTTTAACTTAAGAAAAGAAGTTTGGAAATGCAATGGCATAAGGCCAAAGTTTCTATCTCTTTTGCAAAGTGGTCCAAGTTTAGAACAAAATAAGTTCAATCAAAGAAGATTTTTGAAAAGGGAGGGTGAGATTTTGAAATTAAAGAAATGGGGAGAAGATGAAGGGACTAATCCTATGCACAAAATTTAGAAGTTAAGAGTTGAAAAGATTTGACCAAATGGGTAGCAATCCAATAGACAAGAATGTCAATAGAAACCCAGAATTCCCTTGGACTTTTTAGAATCAAGCAACACACAAATGCACAATTATATTATCTTGAAGAGCAAAGGCATCAAATAAAGATAGCCACATCTAAGCTGTAAGACCCCAATTTTGACCCTAAGATCCCTCGTGCAATTCCATCATATGCATTAGCATTGGGATCATACCTTGGCATCCTCCTCCCCCCTTTTTCATTGGGTTTGTTTTTGGAGAGATCACCAAGCACTATATGATTGTATCATACTTGTATTTTATCATTTCACTAACCAAAAAACCAAAAATATGTCTTTGCATTTGGCTAACTCTTTTGCAGGTAGGGCATGATCTCCATTGATCTATCAAGTTCATATCTAGGGTTCGAGACCCTCATGACAAAGAGCACAACCATGAATTGATACAATAATGGTTATGAGAATCATATATGAGTCCCAATGATTTCTACATGTTAAATTGATCAAGTTTTCTTCAAGAGTTTGAGGGTGATTTGCCTTGGAACCCTAGTTTGACAGGGTATCTTGAGTAACTTCTCCAACAAGCTATCTTACCAATTGATCAAATTTCTCAAGATTCACTTAAAAATTCATCATCTTATGCATATATGATCTACCATGAGCCTAGAAATTCAAGAGAATTAAAGATTAGCAAGTTGGTTGATGGTGGTTGGCCAAATGAAATCATCTGATCAAAACTGGGTCTCCCTAGACCCTATCTCCTACAATTTTCACCATATTAAAATAATTACAAGAGAAAACTTACTCTAAATGACATTCCAAACAACTTTCATGTTAAGACCTCGAGCTAGTTTTGCTTGTAAAATCATTTTCTATGTTGAAACATTACAGGTTATTTTTTCTAAACCCTAATTTGAAAGTCAACTTCCCAAGGCCATAACTTGCTTAATTTTTATGAGATGAAAGATTTATAAGTTGAAAAATCAAATTCAAGAGGTCTTCTTAAACTTTTATGTTTGGAATGAGAGCTAATTCAACTTTTATGAACATGTGATACGAGGTTACATTATAGGTCACTTTTGACATATACCATTGATTAAATGATTTTTCCAAACTTCAAAAATGCATAACTCTATCATTTCAAATCCAAATGACATGAAATTGGTTACCATTTTGAAGGTATTTGAGATAAATACAACTTTGATGAAGACACTTTTCTCATTTGAAGCTCACATAAAAAGTTAAGCAAGGTGGAATATTGAGACATATGGCTTGACACTTAGAAAAAATTTCAATATGTTAAAACCTCCAAACTTCCACCTCAAAATTCTTCACGTTCTAAGCTCCAAATGGAAAAGTGTTGAACATGAAAGTTGTTCCTCTTGATCTAACCTTTCCAAAAATGCCTAAATTCATCCATTTTGGACAAGAAATGAGTAGGCTGCGCATGGATTGAACATGGTATCATCATTTGGTAAGATTGAACTTCAAACATCCATGCACAATTGCCTAGCATTCCAACATGACTTCAGTCTTGCTTACACTAAATTATGGATCATATAGAGTGATTTCATGGGCCTGCACATGCCCATGCACTCATGCATCACACATTGCTAATTTTGGAAGTTCATTTCAAGTTGCAAATATCAACTGAATTGGCTATAAATAGAGCTCCATATGCTCAGAATTTCACACACATTCACGCCAACTTTGATCCCAAACCTCTAAGCCTCATATTCCAAAGGATAATCCTGAGAATTTCACTTGAAATTGAGTTTGAATTCTCATTGTTTTGAGATTCAAAACTCCAGGGATCAAATACCTTTTGAGCATTCAATTCTTCTTCTGCAAGCATTTGGAGTAAGATCAAGCACGAGCCAAGGCAAGAATAGTTGAATCCAGACCTACATTGAAGGTATTTTTCAGAAATTTTAATCTCTTCAATTCTCTCTAAATCTTGCTCAATTCTCTTGATTCCTTGGTTGTCTGAAGTCTTACCAGTGTAGGCAAGAAAATTGAGTTGCTTTGAGGCCAAATCGAAGCAACTCATTTCATGTACCTCTCAATATACTTGGAGTTAGGATAAATTGAGGTCAGATTCGTGCTCAGTGCCATTTTTACTTTGAAATCATGTCCTTCTTTTTAATTTTGGTGATGGTTATGACTGAACCAGTCCGGTAAGGCTCGCTTGAGAAGGATATCAGAGTTGTAGCTCTGGTGGTGAGTTGGCGTGTTCAGAGCCACATGATCCTTTTGAAATGAAATAATCTCGTGCGTTGGTTTGAATTACCTTTCCTGTGACGCGCTGACTCAGACATATCGTGGATTGCGCGCTTGTGACCACTTGATCTGCCACCTCAATTAATGAGGGAGATCAAGTGGTCCACATTTTTTCTGATCATTTAATTTTCATTTTAATCCTTTTATTTTCATTAATTCATATTAATTTTAATATTGATCCAAAAAATATGATAGTTTCACCAAATAATTTCAAATAATTTCCTCTTTCAAATTCTGAATTAAAATTATTTTTTGGATCATTATTAATATTTTTCATGATTTAATTGATTTTTCACTTATTTTTAATTGTTTAAAAATACTTTTGAATGTCCAAAAATTATAATTTTTTTTCTCCAAGGTCCTTTGACCTTGTTTGACCTATGATAAATGTCATGGCCATTTCTTCGGTGTTTTGATGAGGTTTTAGGAATTGGACAAACTATATTTAATTTAAATGCCTTATTTTTGTATTTTTAATTTGATTAAATGCAAAATAATTTTGTTGACCAATTGTGATGACTTGTTGGTGTTTGACTATTATTGTTGGGCCTTGGTCAAGGTTGATTTGACTTTGTCAAATTAATATCATTGGATTTAGGGGATTGATGGAATGTACATTCCATCTCCCAAAATGAATAGATGATATTAATTTGGTAAAAGTCCTCCTTTGACCAATTTGTGTTTTGATCAGTTCCCCTCCCACTTCATCTTATTCCCCTTCTTCATTCATTCATTCCATTTGGCATATGATATCTCAAAATCCTAAGGCTAGTTGATTGAAAAATTAACACGAGTATGGATGAGATTAGGCCGCACCTTTTGCATATCCTTTTTTATGCGTGGTATGTTTCATGAGCATAGTCTATTATACTATGTCTCTAACATGCATTAACACCAAAATTCTATTACCCGACCTCAAATAGTTGTGACTTCTACATAAGTCCAATTACGATTGCTTAACATAGCGCTAAATTTGTGACACAAAAGGCATAAGCATTCTAGTTAGTGAGATTGTAAGTCTCCCATTTTTCATGGTATTGTGTGGAAACTTGGCTTTTTTTCCTTCCTTTGGAAGATGTCTTGGTTCAAGGATCCATGCTTGTGTTAAGTGGATTGAGTGTTCTCCAAAGAATGTCTTAAACTGAAAAGCAAAAGCAAAACAATACTAACTTCTAACCTATTAACTACTAACATTTAAATTCAAACCATTTACCTTAATGCAATTTACTTTTAGCATTTTATTTCATTTTCCATTGTTCATATCATTCTAATTGTTTATGTTAATGCAATTTTCACTTTGTTCATTTGGACCATATTGTGTGATACATTTTGTTTGTGAATACTTTGCTTGTTTGTGTGGTCTTTGGCCATTAATGTACATAATAATAACAAAAAACCTAAAAATAAATTGTGTGGACTGTTGGCTTGATCTTGGGCAAATGGACTTAGAATCTAGGCAACCTTCCTATGCTAAAGGACTTGGCCAATTCCAACTTATTGAGAAACCAAGTGCTTGCAATTTGAAATTTCATCTGATACATCATTCAAGATCTCTCTAAGTTCATCTGCAACATGATCATTATGAAGCTGTTATTTTGAACCTGTGACTTGTGAAATTCATCTGTTACATGGGCTACTTTGAGGAAGATCATGGGATGGATAAGCTTGGATGTGGCCATCTTTATTTGATGCCTTGCTCTTCAAGATAATAAAATTGTGCATTTGTGTGTTGCTTGATTCTAAAAGCCCAAGGGAATTCTGGGTTTCTATTGACATTTTTGTCTATTGGATTGCTACCCATTTGGTTAGATCTTTTCAACTCTAAACTTTTAATTTTGTACATATGATAGTCTCTTCATCTTCTCCCCATTTCTTTAATTTCAAAATCTCTCCCTCCCTTTTCAAAATCTTCTTTGATTGACATATTTTGTTCTAAACTTTGACCATTTTGCAAAAGATAGAAACTTTGGCCTTATGTCATTGCACTTTCAAACTTCTTTTCTTAAATCAAACTTGTAAATAAACTTAACTATACTTGACTGGAACTTTCAAAAATCACAAAAGAACTAACTCATTCAAACCATTTTAGGCCATTGGGCATTTCAAACTTAATTTTGTTAAAAGCAATGCATCCACTTTGAAATTTGTATCACGAACTACGAGGTTTTGATCCCTCATTTTTATGTTGGTACGTAGGCACAAGACCGAAGGTCTTGTCAAACACAAAAGTATAATTAATGAATTATTTTCTCATCCCTCCATTCTATTTGTTTGTAAACATCTTTTTATACCAAGTACATATGCATACAAAAAGGGCTCCCTAGGAGTACCTAGGACACTTTGGGTGCTAACCCCTTCCCTATGTGTAACCAACCCCCTTACCTGTAATCTCTGACATTTTATTAATTTTGATTTGAAAACTTCTTACTTTTGGGTTTTGTTTGTACTTTTTCCCTTTTCCCTTGGAAACAATAAAAGCGCGGTGGCGACTCTTGTTATTTGATCTCTAGCTTATCAATAGCTTGATGATCATGAATTTATCGCTACAGAAATTAAGTGGCGACTCTAATGGGGAGTAGTCTCCAGTGGGTTTAGCCTACTTTTTGTGTGTATATATTTGTATATATGTGATGTTTGTATATATATATGTGTGATGTTTGGGGAGTAGTCTCCAGTGGGTTTAGCCTACTAGTGCAGTTCTATGATCCTCTCTATCGTTGTTTCACTTTCCCAGATTTTCAGCTTGTGCCTACATTGAAGGAGTATTCTCATCTTTTGGGGATACCCGTTTCTAGTAGTGTGCCTTTTAGTGGATTGGAGGAGATTCCCCGATCTAATCCTATTGCTGAAGCTCTTCACTTGAAGAAGTCTGAGATAAAGGCTCCTTGGGTGAAGAAAGGAGGATTGTTTGGGTTTCCATCTGATTTCCTCATCAAGAAAGCTACTGCATTTGCTCAAGCCGGTAGTGTGGATGCTTTTGAAGATATCTTTGTGTTGCTCATCTATGGATTAGCTTTGTTCCCTAACATTGAGGGTTTTGTTGATGTTAACGCCATTAGACTTTTCTTGATTAAGAATCCTATGCCTACTCTGTTGGGTGATACATATTTCTCTTTGCATGTAAGGAATTCTAAAGGTGGTGGAACGATTGTCTGTTGTATTCCTCTACAAGTGGTTTATTTCGCACTTGCCTCAGACACCTGCTTTTGTGGAGAACAAACAATGTCTAAGGTGGTCTCAGAGACTTATGTCTCTCACTAATGATGATATAGTTTGGTATGATCCATCTTTGAGCAGTTTGGAGATTATTGATAGTTGTGGTGAATTCTCTAATGTGCTTCTCATTGGTACACAAGGAGGAATTAACTACAACCCTGCTTTGGCTCGTCATCAACTTGGGTTCCCCTTGAGAGATAAACCTAATAACATGTTGTTAGAAGGTCTTTTCTATCAAGAGGGTAAAGATCCCCAACATTTAAAGCAGAAGATTGTGCATGCTTGGCATAATGTGCATAGGAAAGGAAAATCCGAGCTTGGCACGAGAAATTGTGTAGCTTTGGAAGCTCACACTCTTTTGGTGAAGAAGAGAGCTATGGAGTTGAAGATGCCTTATCCTTGCGAAAGACCTATGTATATGGTTGAAGTTGAGTCATTAACTCTCCCTAACCAAGATGTAGAGGAGTTGGAAGACGCGCTTGCCAAGATGAAGCAAGAGAAAGATATGTGGGAAGAGCGTTTCCGTGCTCTGAGCAAGAAGCATGAAGAGTTGCAGTTGGAGTCTAAGGACAAAGATGCACTTATTGAGCTACTTGAAGACCGAGTGATGAAAAGATAGAGAGAGCCAGAGGTTCCATCTTCTAGCATGCCTCAGCCTTCCTTTGCTTGGAAGAAGATTGTTGATCACCTTGTCCTCGAGAAGACTCAGATGAAGACTTCTTTTGAGACCGAGATCCATCGCATTCGAAGGAAGTACGCGCCTACAACCAGATCTTCTGACATTGTTGTTAGGGATCCTTAGGATGACTAGTCTCCTTTCCTCTTGTATTTTTCATTTGGTTTCTGAAATTGTACTCAGTGTAATCCTTCCAATTTATATAAATAAAAAGAGATTTTTTTGGTCATATCAAAATATTGCAATTGCCATATATATATATATATATATATATATATATATATATATATATATATATATATATATATATATATATATATATATATATATATATATATATATATATATATATATATATATATATATATATTATATATATATATATATATATATATATTATTGCAAATAAAAATATAATAATCAAGCATTGCATTTTATGCATCATTTGCATAAGTAGGTTTTTGCCAGATGTCTGATTGGTGTTTCTTCTGTGCTTTAGCCAAGCTGACTCACCGGTACAATACCCGAGTCAATCATCTGAAAATTATGGAGAATTTGGAGCAAGAGAACAGAGAACTGAAGGATGAGATCGCCTGCCTGACTGCCATGATGGAGTCAGTTCTTGTTGCCTAGAATCAAGCTTCTCCAACGCCTGCAACTCCTCCCGCGAGGACTGTTGTTTCAGAGGTAGCTACATATACCGTGCCTACTGCTACCACCCACTTCGCGCCAAATTTGCCTTCCGGATTCCCGTGGGGAATGCCACCCAACTTTGTGGCTGAAGGCTTTGCGCCTACCTTTGCTTCCATGTCGGCATCTAGCCCATTCATGTCCGTGTCATCTCCCGTTGTGCACACTTTTCCTCGCGTAGAGGACACCATGTATCCTTCCGAGCCGTCTGAGGGTCCGAATGTGTATGAGAAGATGGACGAGATGAAAGATCAGTTTCTTGAGTTGCACAAGGAATTTAAGACGCTGAGAGGTAAAGATCTGTTTGGAAAGAGTGCTGCTGAGTTGTGCTTAGTGCCTAACATCAAGATCCCGGTGAAGTTCAAAGTGCCTGAATTTGAAAAGTATAAGGAGAACTCTTGTCCGCTCAGTCATCTTGTGATGTACACCAACAAGATGTCTACTCAAACCGACAATGATCAATTGCTTATCCACTACTTCCAAGATAGTGTGACCGGCGTTGCACTCCGTTGGTATATGGGATTGGGCAGTGCCAGCATTCGCACGTTCAATGACTTAGGGGAGGCTTTCATCAAGTAGTATAAATATAATGTGGATATGGCGCCAGATAGAGACCAACTGAGGTCTATGTCTCAGAAAGACAAAGAGACATTTAAGGAGTATACGCAGTGATGAAGGGAGTTGGCTGCCCAGATCACTCCTCCTTTGGAGGAAAAAGAAATGACAAAGATCTTCTTGAAAACTCTGAGTTCATTTTACTATTAACGAATGATTGCTAGTGCCCCTAGTGGCTTTACCGAAATGGTAAACATAGGGATGAAGCTTGAGGAAGGAGTCCATGAGGGACGTTTGTCAAAAGATGAGGCGTCAACAAGCAAGAGGTATGGTAGTAATTTCGGAAAGAAAAAGGACAGTGAGACGAATGTAGTAATCAGTGGGAGGCAGAGGAGGCCTCAGATCAGAAGAAATCCAACATCCCGTCAACATCATCATCATCAAGTATCCTCGGTAATTCCGGTATTTTCTAATCAACAAGCAACACCAATTCAACAACAACAACGTCAACAACAACAACTGCAACAAAGAACAAACACCTACAACAACAATAATACCAACAACAATCATCATCAACAAAACTTTGAAAGGAAGAAGGTCTCTTTTGACCCGATTCCTATGTCATATGCAGAGTTGTATCCGTCCTTGGTTCTCAAGAACTTAATTCAACCGAGGAACCCATTGCAGATTCCAGAACCACTTCCTTGGTGGTATAAACCTGAACTGCGTTATGCTTTTCACCAAGGAGCACCCGGACACGATATTGAAAACTGCTATTCGTTGAAGTATGAGGTTTAGAAGCTTATGAAGAGTGGTATGTGTCGCATCCGCGAAAAACAACCGGCGGGCTAAAACAAAACAAACAGAGCCGCCACCGTGCGTTATTTATCCCAAAAGAGGGAAAGGAAACGCTCGAAGTAAACCTGGAAAAGACATGGTCTCGCGACCAAAGAGAGATGGGATCGGGAGTCGGTTATGCGAAGGGAAGGTATTAGCACCCCTACGCATCCGTCGTACTCGACGGGATCCACGCTCAAAAAGATAGGATAAGGTTGCTAAAAGAAACTGCTCAAAGAATGCACACATACACTGGAATAAGACACAGGTGGAAGAAAAGGGGAAAAGGCTCGCTAGGATATCGCATCCTATGCCTACGTATCTCATCTGGAATGAGAATCAGAGCTACCGTAGTTCGGCTCATGCACGCCGAAACAAAACACACACACAGACGCTGAGACGTTAAAACAAACAAGCAAGCGGAAACAGACTTCCAATGGCTGGGCTTACGTCCGACTCCAAACAACAAACCCACACTGGAAACCAAACGCCAATTGCTGGACTTACAT
Source organism: Lathyrus oleraceus (assembly GCF_024323335.1). Taxonomy (NCBI): domain Eukaryota; kingdom Viridiplantae; phylum Streptophyta; class Magnoliopsida; order Fabales; family Fabaceae; genus Lathyrus; species Lathyrus oleraceus. The sequence continues at coordinate 487,367,509 of NC_066583.1, forward strand.
CGGACTCCAAGCACACAACAAACCCCAATAGGATACGGAATGCCAATCGCTGGTCTTATATCCATCTCCTAACACACACAAGCAGGTAAACACCCAAATTGGTTACTAAGGAGTCTGGCACTCGAGCCTAGTAACTGTCAAGCAAACACATACAAAAAAGAAAAAGGGTGCCCGGAGAGATCTCGTACGACCTCCTGCCTACGTACCTCATCTGGTATGAGGATCAGGGCAACGTAGTTCCCCTTAACAGGGGAGAAACTTTCTCCTAACCAGAGACTGGGAAATGACAAACTAGAAGGGAGACTGACTCGAGCCTAATAGTTATCATGCAATCCGCAATGGTCCTAGGTTGAGGTTTCTATCTAACTTGCACAGGAAGCAAGCTATCTTAAACATCACAAACAATCGAAAGAACAAAAGCAAGCACACACACTATATACAAACAAGGGGGCTCACACAAGGCTAGGCTTTAGTCGAGGGTGTCATGTCAACCTCGACAAACAAGCCACTGTATCAGGGTGATGTTAGCTCTTAACCCTAACATTGAGAGTTAGGGTGAAGCAGATGAAATGGGAAGTGAAGATAAGACTTCACAGCTCTTATCCCTGGCCTGGGAGAGCTTCAGACAAATGAAAGTGTGGGAGTCCAGAAAGTGGGACTCTATTCCACATGACTGACACAACAAAGATCTTGGGTTAATATCCACAATGCATCAACACAAGGTGTGTGAGCAAGGTGGATGAATCACTGAGTAGCAGGAGATGGACTACACATCTCTTGTATCTGCTAATGCCTCTTCACTTAGGAGGTCTTTGATATGTACAGGGACAAAGATAAACAATCACAAGCATTGCCTCTTAAGGAGGACTTCAGACAGGTGCCTGCCCCCATAACAGGACAGGTCTTCCAGACTACATGAAGTCAGTGAGTTATACCTCAATGGTTAAGCAACCAAGCAAAATCAAGAGCAAGTTCAAAAGAACTTAAGCAACTTATGTACCTGAAAACAATCTAACCCAATCAGTTTACAAGTCAAAAGGTCAAACAGACAGTCAATAGTCAACAATCAACAGTACACAGTCAAACAAGCAATGCAACAATGTGCAAGCCACAAGCTCAACTCAAATGAGCTAAAATCCACCTACAAAACAACTCAAGGTTAGTCAACATTAACCAATTAGTCAATCCAAATGAGTGAGCATAACCAAGTATGGCAAATGTGCTTCTTAACCTGAAAGCAAAGCTCAACTGTGAGTCACAAACCACTAGGGCAAGGCCTAGGGTCAAAGAGGGAGAAAAAATTCAAAACAGAACATGAAAGTCAACATGAATAAACCTCAATCAATTAAGAACACCATCCAAAAGGTCTCATGTCAATATCATCAACCAAATTCATTTCATAAACCAATCATGGCAAGGTATGCAAGTTGAAAGCACATTGAGACAACAGAATGAACAAATGCACATTAATTAAAAAATGATTCAATTAATCTCAACAAAACTCATGGTTAAACAGAACATACAATATCATCATCACACAAAAAATTAGGGCAATTGGAAAAGATTAGGCATGGTAATCAAATTGTATAAGGCAAGGCATTCAAAACAAGCTCAAATGGGACACCAAATGTTACACCAACTTAGCACAAGCCTAAAACAGAATTGGTAAATGGTAAAAACCTCAAACCAAAGCCAAAACAACCTTCAACATGTCTAGAAAGAGTATGCAAAATTTCACATCCATAGGATAAAGCACAAGTATTTCACAAATGAATGAAGTTCAAGACACTTCAAAAGATCACAAATGGTAGTCCAGAAAGAAAAATCTCAATCAAATCAGAAATCAATCCAAAAATTCCACAAAAAATCATGAGCATTCACAACTTTCATATCAAGTACCACACAAAAAATCAGAACATTTGGAGATTATTTGATAAGGCAAATTCATCAATCAAGTTGGACATCACAAGGTGTGACACACATTGTCACACCTAACTTAGAAAAATCATAACTCAGCAAAAGCAATTGGTAAAAATTCAAACTCAACACCAAAATGTCCAGCAAGATATCTAGTTTCTACATGTCGAATTTCATGAGCATTGGATTAAAATTGAGCATTTCACAAATGATGAACCAAGGCAATGTCAAAACATGATACATGTACAAGAACCCTAGGGAAAAATTAAATCCAGCCAGGCACAATTTACAAAATAATCATAAAAAAATCTAGAGAGAAAATGTGACATCATGCAAAAATCTTCACATTTTTTGGATCATTATTCTATTTGTTTTGATTTTTTAAAGGTGAAGAAAAAAATTAAAAATCATATGAAGCCATGCATGAACATATAGAGGCAAATGAAATGAAGCATTGGAAAATCGCCCAGCCAAGATTCGAACCGAGCAACAATTTGAATGGGAATTCGTGCGCTCTGCATGGGCTTCCCATGCAGCCAATCACAGGCGAACCCTAGCGTAACCTAAGGGAACGGTTTTCTCATGAATCAAAGCGTGGCCATAGCTTGTTCATCATCTTCTTCACGCGTTCACTGTATGAACAATAACCTTCAAGCATCATCCAAGAACAATTGTTCCAGATTTCACAATTAAATACACTAATGCCTAGATCTTTCAATGCATAACAAGAATCCACAATCAATTTAACTAAAAACGCAAAGGCATGCATGAATCGAAGACATCAAAAATCATGTGTGAAACTTTAATTGCATGTAACTTCATGGATATAGCACCAAATCACTCGATTCAAAGTGCATAATCATCACCATTAAGAGATCTACAAAACTATATCAACAATTTCATGAATTAAAGAGGTCGAAAAAGTGACCTCTTGAAGTGCAGCTCTTGGATTCACGTGTTCCTGGCCTTGTAATGGATCCAATGTTGCTCCAGGATGCTTGTGCAAGTAATTGGAAGAGAGATTGAGGCTTTATCGCACACGATTCAACCAGAACTTTGCATCACCATTAATGAACTCAAGCTTGCATATGCTTCAATGTGCACGAATTCCACTTGAATCTTGGTTCAATTTTGCTCCATAATGATACTAGATGACGAATTGATCAAGAAAAATGCATGAGATGTGAAGAAATTTGGAGAAAAAATGAGAGAGAATTTTGAGAGACTTTGAGAATTCTAGATCTAGAATTGGGAAATGTGATGAATTCTGTTAGGATTTTCTATTTATATGCTATGCTAAACATGATTAATTAAGTTAAACCAAGTGCTAATGAAAATTAATTAAGTTTGGAGGTGTTTTGAAAAATTGATCTTTCACCCTTATGCATGGAAATGCATGGATGAACAGTACGAATTTGCACTTATTTTCACTCAAAAACCTGTTTTGGAGCCAATGGAAGTGATGCCATGTTCAAATAATGCACACATTTTGAATTTCATTTTTCCCTCCAAAAACCAATTGAATTTTCAAATATTTATGTGAATGGAATGCATGTCATGTAATGCCAAATTTGGAAACTAGAAGTTAAAAGGAGAATGTTGCAAAAAGAGCCATCTCATTTGGACTTATGGTTTGAAAGTTATGCTCCTTTGAAGTTCCATGTTCATTTGGCCAAGTTTGATCCATATCTCTTCAACCACACATGAGAAATTGATGATCTTGGACTTTTTGGAAAGGGGAGAGAAAGATCTACAACTTTCATGTTCAACAAAATTTCATTTGAAGCTTTCTTGATGATGTAATCTTGAGTTGAAAACCTTTCCCTTTTTGGCAATTTCAAATTACAAGTCACTTTCTATTTTTGGAAAGTTTTGTCCTGACTTTATTTTCTTCAATGTTGATGTTTGAAATGTCAAATGAGACTTTTTTGAACATGAACGAAGTATTTCTAACCACTTCCCACCTTCAAATCCAACATATGACTTGCAGTTGACTTTTTCAGTTGATAGATGACTTTGGCCATGCACAGATGATTTTGAGCCTCAATCTCTTGATGAAATGGCTCCAAAATGAAACCCTAGATTATACAAGCTCCATAAAACCATATGGTGATCCCCATCCCAACAAAGACCTCATCTCCTTGAAAAAGCCCTGATTGGCATAATGCAACTGATTAGGGTTGACCAGAGGTCAAAACCCTAATCCCAAGGAATCTGATCAGGCATAATGAACCATGATGATGATGTACCACTTCAACCAAGATAATGATCAATCTCCTTGAGGAACCAAGAAACCCTAATTGAAGCACAAACCCTCAGATGGCTAGTGATCAATTCATGAGACCCTCAGGCTTGCATCTCTTAACCTCTCTATCTTCTGAGAAAGACCTAGGAGGATGACTTGCTCATTGTTTCCACATGATATGCAATGATGCAATTACTAATGTCCTAAAAAATGAAATGCAATATGAAAATCTACTCCCAAGAGAGGAGGGCAAATTTTGAGGTGTTACAGCTGCCCCTATTCAATCCACTATGAACCTGTCGATATGAACAACCTCGACTTTCAGATGATCAGGGTGAAGAGTGATTGAATACCAAGAACAGACGAACAATTTGCACTCTAATGGGAAAATAATTAACAACACCCGTCAGAATCGGCGAAGAAGCAATCTTGAAGAAGAATCCATCTGGTACGGAGAAAGTCGGCCTGAATACCGAAACAGAAATGTCGACCTGTATACCAAAATAAATGGTAACACAGGGATCACAATGGCCTGAACACCACATCCGCTGGGGATTATTATCCCTTTTTTTTCTTTTTGAACCCCGAAACTTTCTGATTGATTATCTTTTTCCGTTTTTCTTGAACCCCGGACAAATTTTCTTTCGCGCGAATGATCCCGGATCACCGCATTTGAACCCCGACATCTTGTTTGCCAAATAATGAATCCCATTCTCCATTTGAACCCCAGTCGCCTGACGATAACTTGTGATCGCCATTGTGAACCCCGTTCTCCAGAAAACACCCTGTGTCTCCCTTTCTCCATTTGGACCCCGCTCTCTAGAAAATGCTTAGCACTTCCTTCTCTCCATTTGAACCCCGCTCTCCACTTCCTTGTGATAATTCCGCTGGCAACGTCGGAAATAACACCAAAACACCACTCTGATGGCGACATATCAGAGGGTACACCTTCAACCAGACACTAACCAATGACTGGGAGGGAACTCGACGTTTACTGGACATCGAATAATGATGTTTACTGACACCAAAGAAAGTATATTCAACTAGACATTTACTGATGACTGGAAACTCGACGTTTACTGACATCAAACAATGATGTTTACTGAAACCAAAGAAAGTATATTCAACCAGACATTTACTGATGACTGGAAACTCGACGTTTACTGACATCAAACAATGATGTTTACTGACACCAAATAAAACTCGACCAGACATTGACCAATGACTGGGAGGGAACTCGACGTTTACTGGACATCAAACAATGATGTTTACTAACACCAAAGAAAACTCGACCAGACATTGACCAATGACTGGGAGGGAACTCGACGTTTACTGGACATCGAACAATGATGTTTACTGACACCAAAGAAGACTCGACCAGACATTGACCAATGACTGGGAGGGAACTCGACGTTTACTGGACATCGAACAATTATGTTTACTGACACCAAAGAAGACTCGACCAGACATTGACCAATGACTGGGAGGGAACTCGACGTTTACTGGACATCGAACAATGATGTTTACTGACACCAAAGAAAACTCGACCATACATTAACCAATGACTGGGAGGGAACTCGACGTTTACTGGACATCGAACAATGATGTTTACTGACACCAAAGAAAACTCGACCAGACATTGACCAATGACTGGGAGGGAACTCGACGTTTACTGGACATCGAACAATGATGTTTACTGACACCAAAGAAAACTCGACCAGACATTGACCAATGACTGGGAGGGAACTCGACGTTTACTGGACATCGAATAATGATGTTTACTGACACCAAAGAAAACTCGACCAGACATTGACCAATGACTGGGAGGGAACTCGACGTTTACTAGACATCGAACAATGATGTTTACTGACACCAAAGAAAACTCGACCAGATATTGACCAATGACTGGGAGGGAACTCGACGTTTACTGGACATCGAACAATGATGTTTACTGACACCAAAGAAAACTCGACCAGACATTGACCAATGATTGGGAGGGAACTCGATGTTTACTGACACCAAAGAAAACAGACATTACGGGGATCGACACGACACTTACTGGTATCGCAAGGATAACATCCACATATGTCAAAACCAGGCAGACGCTTGCCAGGGACTAACTGGGAAATACTGTTGCTCCAAAATCACGATGCTGAACTCCTCAGAGTAACACATTCCAACTTCCATCTCACACGACAGAAATCCTCCTCCAATATCGCACTATTGGGGAATACCATTGACCCAACGTCACGATGCTAAACTCCGCATAGTAACATCTTCACCGTCCGGCAAAACCAACTCCCAAGCGGTAACCACGGCTCGAGTAACTAATGCTTGCAATACTGCTGATTTTCCAACTAGCGAAACCACTTCTCAAACGGTAACCACGGCTTGAGTAGCATCTTCACCCATTGGCGAAACCAAATCTCAAGCGGTAACCACGGCTTGAGACTAGCTTATGCTTGCAATGATGCATGATTTTTCTCAGCGTAATGCTCCATAATCATGGAAATGCTACGCGATTTATTATGCAATATGCTATGCTTATCTACATGATGAATGCATAAAAGGTATCCCCTTCCAGGGACTCTTCTAGGGAGCTCGGGGCACTCTGCTGAGGAACTCGCTAACACTCCAACCTTCACCCTGCTGGGGAATAGCACTGCTGCTGGGAAATAAGCCACCCTCACCAAGGAAAACCTCCACTGAACCCTATCTGCTTGGGGACCTCGCTGGGGAAGAACCACCAACTCACTCTGTGGGGAAACAACAGTCTTTGACCTGCTAGGGATATAACAATCCCGACTCTGCTTGGAAAAACCATTACCAAGAGATTCCTCCGCTGGGAAATAGCAACCTTCGGGCCTGGCTGCTGAGGAAACACCGATCTCCAACCTGCTGGGGATATAACCATACCGACCCTGCTAGGGAAGCCACAGACCTTGAATCTGCTGGGGAATTAGTCATCCCGACTCTGCTTGGGGAGACAAAGAAAGTCTGGTACTGAACACCCGTCGACTCGTCGAACCATGGCATTCACTGTCTACATCCTGTGTCAGCTCTCCAATTTTGAGAACTCCCAGACTCGTCTGGACTTTTCCGATTCATCACCTTGCATTCTCGACTGCTCCGTACTCTACAAAGATCGAACCTCCAGGATTGGTACAACTTTCTAATCTTCAGATTTTGAAGAGTCTTCTTGATTAATACTCAAGGATCGTCGTACGTTTTTCGTCGTCTTTTCACCTTTCCTCAATCCCTGGTCCCTGATCGGACTCCATGGGGATTCTTTATCAAAAGCTTCCACATCACAACCTGCAAGTGAGTGAAAAATATCTAACAGTACTGTAACACCTCAAAATTTGCCCTCTTCTCTTGGGACTAGCATTAACATATTTGCATATCATTTTAGGGCATTAGGCATTTCATATTGCATAACATGTGGTTAAATAGTGCAAGCCATCTTCCCAAGTCTTGATCAGAAGATAGGAAGTCAGAAGGTGCAAGCCAGGGTTTTATTGACTGATCATGGGCCATCTGAGGATTGGGCTGTGGATTAGGGTTTCATGATTCCAAGGGCATTGGTATTCAGCTTAATTGCAATGATACATCATCATCATCATGTTTGGATGTCATCAAGAGGTTCAAGAAGATTCCTTGAGATTAGGGTTTTGACCACTGGTCAACCCTAATCAGCTGCATTGGGCCAATCAGGGCTGGATCAGGAGATGGGGTTTGTGATGATTATGAGGTTCATTATGTGATTATATTGTGCTTATTGAGGCTAGGGTATCACCCTTGAGCCATTTCAGTTGAAGATTGGGGTTTAAATTGATCAATGCATTGCCAAATTCATCTATCAGTGGAAAAGTCAACTGTGGTCAACTGTACATGATCTGGTGGATTTGGAGGTGGAAATGAGAACAAGATCCACTTCATTCATGTTGGAACAAGTGTTAAATGACATTTCAAAGCTTAAAAATGAAGAAAATCAAGTCAGGACAAAAACTGCCAAAAATAGAAAGTGACCTGTAATTGAAGTTTCCAAAAATGGAAAGTTTTTGACCTCAAAATAAGATGTCCAAGGAAGCTTCAAATGAAAAATTGTTCAACATGAAAGTTGTAGATCTTGTTCTCACCTTTCCAAAAAGTCCAAGAACTTGAAAATCCAATGTATGGTTGGAAAATTATGGCTCAGTGAAATTCAAAAATGACCCGTAATCAGGAGGCCATAATTTCCACATGCTTTGTCCAAATTGCAAGTTCTTTATATGCACAAACTCCATTTGACATGTACTTTAATGGTGCATAATTGGATTTGTCCAAAAGTGGTCAATGCAAAAAGTCAATTTTCAACTGGACAGTTAAATTGGATCAGGGGCAAAATTGTCCAACTTTCAAAATAATTGGAATTTTTGAATGGGGCTTTTTGCTACACCTCATAATTGGCATTTTAAATTTGTTGGAATCATCATTTCATGGCTAAGGCATATGGTTTGGGATTTGGCTTGTGAAATGAAATGGTAAAAATGGACAAAATGCAAATACATAGTGAAATTGCAAATTACACAACCAATGAGAGTGAGACAAGTTTCTACAGCTCACACATGGCATTTGGAAGGTGTGTGAGCTGTCATTGAGGTGGCATGAGCTGTCCTATGGAAATTACATTTTTGCCCTCACTTGAAATTAGCCATTTCATTAACATGTGCATTTGGCTAATTAACTTGGTTAAGCTTGGATTAGTGCAACATATATAATCTTAATCACACAATAATCATAACAGATTTTCACACATTCCAAAATTCAGATCAAAAAACCTCTCCAATTCTCAAATTCTTCAAGAACACCAACACCTTCAATCTCATCAAACTTCATCAAATCTCAACCAATCTTTGAGATTCCTTTTGCATTCAACTCCTATCATCATCTTCTCAAACTGTTTGTGGTATTTGGAGTGGAAGAAGCATTGAATCGCGACTGTCACATGAGGAGCATCCATGGTGAATTGAGGTTTCCATGCAATAGAAGCTATGGCAATGGATCTTGAGCATTCCAATCACATTCATGGAGCTTATGTAGCAACTGTTTTACTGAATTGAGCATAAAAGCTGCGCGAATAGTCACTGCCATAGCAGGTAACTCGAAAATTCGAATGGCACGATTTGTCTAATTGCTATATGCTTTGTGTAGAGCATTGATTGTAGAGCACGATGATAGTTTTAGAATTGCAAATGATGGACCATAGGAGAAGAAATCTTGAATTGAAGTTTCGTGTCCAAACCCTAACCTCTTCGATTCGCATGATTTAGAAATTGTTAGGTTGAATTGATTTCACATTTGGATTGTACACGTTCATACGGTTCGAATGAGTATCCGCTCGTCCATTTTGGTGATGGTTTGAGTTTCACGTGTTCTTGAGCATTCATAGGTTTTCTGGATTTTTCTGAACTGAAAGTGATGAAGCTAGGCTGTTTGATCTTCAATTGCGTTTGAATTTTCAAATTATCTGTTTACCGCCCGCGCCATCGTTAATTACAAGATTGCCATTGTGTAATTTTAATTAATTTGATTTAATTCTTAAAAAATTACAAACACATTAAAAAAATCATAAAAAATTGTAGAAAATTCATAAAAATGTGAGGATTTTTTCTATGACTTTGTTGTTGACTCTAGGGTTTTTTTGACCTATTGGTCAAAGTTGTGCATGGTAAAAATATCATTTGGCTTAGGCTTGTTTCACATGTATCCATTTTTGACACCTTGTACCATTTGATTCATGAAATGCTCATAGTGTAAAATAAATACTTGAAATTTTTTGTGATGATTCTTGACTGATTGATGCTCATTTATATGTAAATTTCATGAATTTTTGATTCCTGGCCATGGAGATATGAATTTTAGAACTTAGGTGTGACAATGTGTGTCACACCTCTTGATGTCAATTGTCTGAATTTATTTGATTGGTCTATGCTTGGTGAAATAACATGAAATTTTGCATGGTGAATCATTGACATGTTGAGATATTGTATGAATTTTTGTGGAATTGTTTATTGCATTTTCAAATTGATTGTGATTTTTCATTTCTGGTGGTTGAATTTGCAAGCTCATGTGACCTAGGTTGGTAGATTGATTGTGAAATGCTCATATTGTATTAGATAATCATGAAATTTGATATGCATGTTGTAGACACATTGTGTGACATCCCTGTTTTGGTCCCATTTATTTCTTTTTGGTTTTCATTGAGATATGAATTTTTGAAGTGAGTGCATGTATTGATGTTGTGATTTGGAGCCTATAATTGTGTCTGTTTTTGATGATTTTCATTGACATGGTTCCATTTGCCCAATTGAGCTCAAATTTGACATGATAGACCCTGAATATCCCCTGTTTAGGTGTAAATTATTTGAGGATTTTTGGAATTGTTTTGATGTGGATTTGAATGCAATAGTTCTGTTTGTATGCTTAGTGCTTCATTTGAACTAGTTTGCATTGTCTTGTGTATAAAATGAGCATGATGCATGATATAAACATGAGACCAATGGTGTTTGCTCTTGTTTGACTTTAATTTGAGATTGGTTGATGAATACCTTGCTGTTTAGGATTTGTTCTTGCCTTTGGACCCTAGGCTTGGCCTAGTGGTCTTGTTGCTAATGTTTGCTTGATTTTTCAGGATCAAAGGCATAACGCACATGGATAATGAATAAAGTTAAATGGAATTGATGTTGTTTGTTGCTTGTACACTAACATAACTTTGTTTTGTAGGTTGTGAAGCATGGGCTTGAGCTTTGAGCTTGCCTTGTTGTGCAATAACTTGTATAGTCTGACTGGTTAACTGTTTGCTGTTTACAGTTTATCTGCCTGAGTACTAACTGTGTTTGATTGTTTCTAGGTACTTTTAGTTGCTCAGTTCCTTGTGAACTTTTGCTTTGCTTTGCTTAAGCAACTTGCATTGAGGTATAATTTCCTAACTCCCTGTAGTCTGGAAGACCTGGCCTGTTACTTGGCCAGGCACCTGTCTGAAGTCCTCCTTAAGAGGCAATGATTGTGATTGTTTATTTTTAAGCCCAAGCAGGTAAAGACCTCAATGAGGCAATTGGTGGAAGGTAGGGATATGCAGTCTATCCCCCACTATTCATGTTGTGTCATCCCTCTGCTCACACTGCTGTGTGTTGATGCATTGGGATACAAACCCAAAGATCTTGTGCTGTGCACATTGAGTCAGAGTCTCCGAGTATAGAAGGGTTCCCACATTCTGGACCCATGCTCATTTGTCTATTAGCTCTCCCTGGCCAGGGATAAGAGCTGTGAGGTCTCATCCTCACTTCATCCTTTCATCTGCTTCACCTTAGCCTCTCAATGGCAAGGTTAAGAGCAAACACAGCCTATACAGATGACTTGCTGAGGCAGTCAAACCCATTGCTTGAGCCCAATTGTGTGGTTATAGTGTGTGCTATGTGGATATCTGTTATGCTTGTGTTGATTGAGATGCCTGTTCTCACTGTATGTATGATTGTATGCTTGTATGATTGCTTCTTTCCTGGTTAGGATTAGGTTGCATTTGTGCAAGTAGGATAGAAACCTGAACTTAGGGTCAATGATGCATGATAACACTAGGCTCGAGTACAGCTCCCTAGTAGTGTGTCTCCCTTTGTTTCTGGTTAGATTTTCAGTCCCTTGAGGGGGAACTACATCGCCCTGATCCTTGTTCCAGACGAGGTATGTAGGCAGGTGGTCGCGCGAGACCACTCCGGGCGCCTTTTTCTTTTTTTGTGTGAGTTGTTTGACACTGTGCTAGGCTCGAGTTCCAGACTCCTTAGCCTGTTGTTGTTTGTTTGTATGTGATTGTTGTGTGCTTGGTAGCTGATGTAAGTCCATTGAGTGGCATTCGGGTGCCAGTGTGGGTTTGTTGGGTTCGGATGCTGACTTAAGTCCAGTGATTGGCTGTCGGGCTCCACGTTTGCCCTTTTGTGTGTGTTTTGGTTCGGATGCTGACGTAATTCCATTGAGTGGTTGTCGGGCTCCATGTTTGCCACCCTTGTGTGTTTGATATGTTTGATTTGTTTGGCGTGCGTGAGCCGAACTACGGTAGCTCTGATTCTCGTTCCCGACGAGATACGTAGGCATATGATGCGATGTCCTATCGAGCCCCTTTCTTCTAACCCCACCTGTGTGATCCGGTAGCGTGTGTGTATGATGTTTATAGCAACCTTATCTTTCTAGAGCGTGGATCCCGTCGAGTACGACGGACGTGAGGGGTGCTAATACCTTCCCCTTGCGTAACCGACTCCCGAACCCATTCTCTTGGTCGCGAGACCATGTCTTTTCCAGGTTTCTCTGAGCGTTTCCTTTCCCTACCTTGGGATAAATAACGTTTAGTGGCGACTCTTTGCTGTTTTTATTTCAGCGCCCGCCGGTTGATTTTCGCGGATGCGACAGCTGGCGACTCTGCTGGGGAACTCGACATGTTGACCTATGCTGGTCCATGGTCCCTAAGTGAGTCTCTCCTAGCGTTTTAGCATAGGTTTGGATGCTTGTGTTGTTTATTTATTGCATTTATTATACTAATCCTTGTTTATATATTTGCATTAAATATTTGCATGCATCATTACTGTCATGTTGCCATCTTCCTCTGCAGGTGATTCTGTTGTTTGGGGTGGGTGTTCTGAGCGGGGCTAAAACCCAGGCCCGAGTATACACCTAGGATTAGTGTGGTCTCACGTTCCTCATTTGCTATTTCAGTATAATGTTGCAACGTGACATACCACAAGCCGGACGAGGTTCAGTCGATAGTGCTTTCCATTGTGGAACATTTCACTTTGGCTTAGTTACTTCTTCTGAGCTATTGACTCTGGTGACCGATCATTTCCCGGATCTTTGGTTCAGACGATTTTAAGAGAGCTACAATGGCACACCCGAAAGGGCAAACCCATTGAGTATCTCCGCCCGATTGTCGAGACTATTATCCGACTTAGGGTGACCTGATTAGAATTTACCTGTGAGGGGAGGGTGACTCTTTCAGATGCATAATCAGATGGACTCAGATGGTGACTTTTGGTTCTGTGATTCAGAGACCTATTTATAAGTCGGATTTATGGTCAGTTATTGCCGAGACGCCGGAGGGCTGTCCGTGATTTATCAGTGGGGATCCGTTTATTTCAGGATTCCCCGGGCCGAGATATTTATCAGTGGGGATCCGTTTATTTCAGGATTCCCCGGGCCGATGGCGGTGATGTGTCTGCTCAGAGATGGGTTGGCGATGATGATGATGATGTATCTGTCTTCCATTTATTTCGAAACCTGTGGGTCAGATTGGTGGTTACATTTTTCCTCAGATGGTTATGATCCGTTCAGAGACCAGATTCAGTACAGATGTTCAGAGGACTTGGAGGATGGCAATGCATTGCATACACTCATCTGCATCATTTTTGCATTCATCTGCACCTAGCCTATGTCTAGCCATATGGGGAGTATTATGGATTGAGAATCTGGTTGAGAGACGTCTTGAATGTCAAGAATGTGGATGAAATATTATTTGTCTCGATGAAGCCAGGATCAAGAGACAAAGTGTTCCTCATATGGACAGACGTTGCATTCATGCATATTAACCTGTTTGTTGTTTTGCAGGTGTCAGTTGCTAACCTGTTTTGATTGACGCAGGAATGATGGATCCTCCCAATGCCTACATCTTCGGGCTGAAAGAGATGGTGAGGGATTTGTTCGGTATGGTGCAAGGGCTTGCCCTGGGGCAGAAAGCCATGGCCGAGAGATTAGAAAGGATTGAGGGTTGTCTGATCAAGGAGAAAGTTCAAGGAAAGATTCCGTCGTCCGAAGTGACAAATCCCTCTAGCTCTGTAGCAAGGAAACTCTCTGGCGATGGTCGTCATGAGAAAGAAGTTGAATCAGGTGGTGCGCAGGCCAGAAGAGAACGCGGTAAGGATCGTTATCACCCATATGCTGATACGGTAACGATCCCTACCAGTAATCAACCTGCACCACAGCAGCAACTATCACCTCGACAGAGGACACAAAGAGCAGTGGGCCAAGTGAGAAGGAGGATGGCAGATCGTCATTTCAATAAGCCGCCCATGACTTACGCCTCTCTGTTTAAGAGCCTGAAGGATCGTGGATTGGTGCAGCCGAGGATGTTGACTCTGTTAAAACCTGATCAGAGGCCTGCTGGTTACGATGAGAATGTCAGGTGCGAGTTCCATGCTGGGGCACCCGGACATCATGTTGAGGATTGCAAAGCTTTTAAGCATGTGGTCCAGGACTTGGTGGATTCTAAGGCAATCAGCTTTGCACCGATGGCAGATGATAGTGCTAATCCCGTGTCAAGACATGGTCCTATAAAAGTGAAAATGATGTCGGGGGACAAGAAGGGGATAGAGGTGACTGAGAATGATCAGTTAAGAATGCCAATGTCTGTGGTCCCGAAGCGTCCAACAAAAAGTGGAACTTTCCCTCGTGTTGATGAGTGTTGTGCCGCTATCGCTACGAAAGAGCATGTAGTAATTGGGGAATTGGTCCAGAGAAAGATGAAAGTAGAAATGGACGATGTGAGGTGTAAAGCACTCAGTCTGGCAGCTGAAACCGTCAAGGTGGAAAATGCTATTGGTGTTGAGAAAGAGAAAAAGCTGTCCATTTCTTCTTACAAGCAGGCATTGGAAGTGGTGAGAAATGGAGGGATCCCAGGCTGGGGACAGATCATGGGCATTGTGGTAAAGGCGGATATGTTTGGGATTGGTTATCGTCCAGGTCAAGACTCGTCTGAGCAGAGTAGAGGACGTCGTCCGTCGTTCACTTTTGTCAGTGCCGGAATGCTAGATTCAGATCACGCCTATGCAGCGGGTAAAGAAACTGACAGTGACTGGGGAATTGATCAATGGATAAAATCGTGCGTACCAGGAAGCTGGAAGGCCTAAAAAAGGATCAGCACTGACACTCAACCTGAAGAGTAATGTTTCTTGTTTTCAGTTTATATGCATGAAAGCCTTACGTGTTGCCCGACATGTAATGGTTCATTGTAAGGGCCACCTCGTGTTCATAATTTGAAACATTTCTGCGTCATTAGTAAAAGGATGTTTTTCAGTCAAAAAGCGGTGTTCTTTGTTTTTCATTTATTTTTGCAGTTTAAAAACAAATAAAAATGGCAATGTTTATTTTTCATTTTTCCATCCTTTTGTTTTGTCTCGTTCCTACTTCAAGAATAATCCTCCGGATCTCATTGATAACGATCCTGTTACACCCTCATATGACTTCGACAATCTGATCGATCTTGCTGGAGAAGAAGACGAAGAAGATTGGGATCTGCTGGAATTAGCCAGGTTGAGAAACAAGAGGAGAAGGTGATTCCGCCGCCTGGGGAGCGGATTGAGATTGTTATTCCAAGTACCGCCGAGGTCAGAGAGGAAAGGAGAATCCAGGCCGCCTCAGAGACAAGTCGAGAGCAGAATGGTAGTCCTGTTGAGGGAGCATGTGGATACCTTCACCTGGTCATGTCAGGATATGTCAGGGTCGGATACCAGTGTCATTGTGCACAAGCTACCATGGAGAGAAGATTGTCCTCTGGAGAAGCAGGACGCCGATGCCACTTATCAGAGAACTATGGCGACTTCGTTTCATGATATGACTCATCATGAAATCGATTGCTATGACATGATAGCGAAGTCCCAAGCATAAGAGGGGCAACTGGCAGACCGGGGCAAGTCGTGTGACCGATTGAGATAATTCGAGCCGAGGTTGAATTCGAATCAGTGCACTATCAGAATGTGATCCGGTAAATCGTTGGGGTTCATTATAAGAGAGGAATCGAGGTTGATCCTGCTAAAAAAAAAAGGAAAAAAAATATAATAAAAAAAAAACAGAATGCCTGAACCGAGAAAAAGAAAAGAAAGGTTTGTGGTTTCTTAAGAAGGATTGAACTACCTGTCATGGTTCACATTTCATCTAACAGCCACGGGTGAACCTATATTCAGGTTGTTGAAAAAAAAATCAAACGGTCAGGTGGATAATGATTGCCAAGGGGCATTGAAAGAAAAGAAAGAATAAGTTGCAGGAACCTCTGATTCTGATACCTCCTATGGGAGTAGCAATTATCAATTCTATACTTGACGACCTTCAAGGGGTCTGCGAGGTGTATTGGGTCAGCATGACGAGTCTTGTCGAAAAGAGCATGCAATTTACCTTAGCAAAAAGTTGATCGACTGTGAAACAATACATTCACTGTTCGAGAAAACTTGCTGTACTTTGGCATAGGCTGCTCGCCGATTGAGACAGTGTATGCTGGTTCATGCCACTTTGTGGATTTCCAAGATGGATCCGATCAAGTACGGGTTTGAGAATCCAGCATTGACCGGATGGATTGTGGGAGGAGTAAAATAATGTTGCCTGATTTGGGATACTCTCAGAAAGCAATTAAGAGGAGTGTATTGTCTGATTACATCGCTCCGCAACCCATTGAGGGCTATCAACAGATGAAGTTTGAAGTTCCCGGATGAGGACATCTCAAGGTGCTCCTATCGAAAGATTGAGGGTAACCGATCCCAGAGGAGGGGCCTGACCCTGAATCCGAACGGATTCTGATGTCTGATGGGGAGGATAAGGTGAATGAGTTGGTGCTTCCCGAGTCACAGTTGAGTGCCCCAACAATGGTGGCCGAGTACGAAGCTGGTATCTTGGGTACTGTACTTCGGTGCGTACGTTTACTAGGGCAAATGCCTTTCTCACTCAGAGAGCCTGATTAAGGAAAAGAGGCTAGCAGCCATATGTCATGGGCAATTATATCAGCAGCGGATGAAGCGTGCTTTTGACAAGAAGGTACGACCTCGGGTATATCACGTGGGTGATATGGTGTTGAAGAGGATCCTTCCTCCTCAAAACGATCGAAGGGACAAGTGGACACCGAATTATGAAGGTCCATTCGTGGTCAAGAAGGTTTTCTCTGTTGGAGCCTTGTTGTTAACGACCATGGATGGCGAAGATTTTCCATCCCCTGTGAATGCGGACGCAGTTAAAAAATACTTCGTATGAAGAGACCCGCTGGACGAAAAGAACGAAATAGTCCAGGCAGAAATGGGCATCCCGGCGAACCAAAAACAGAAAAAAGGTTCGGGCAAAAGTTAGGGATATAAATGAAAGTGTACACCCGGCAAGTCGAAAACCTGGAAAGGCGACTTGGGCAAAAAAGGGTATCCCGGTGGACTGAAAACCCGAAAGGGCGGTCCAGGCAAAAGAGGGATTGAAACGAACAACTGCGTTCAGCATGATCGTTTGCGCTTTGGTTAAAGCATCTTGGATAATACCCGGTAGGGATCAATCAGAAGCGTCTTGTTCAGAAGGCAGAAAGCATGGAGAGTCTGAGGACATATGGGGTGTAACCGAGTTGGAACTCGATGAGATCACGGGTTTCACATTGCCATTAGGATAGATTTTTCCTTTTGTGCGCAATTACCTCTTTTCAGGAATTGCTTCCTTTTGTATTGCTCAATTTGAGCCACACATTTTCAATCAATAAAATGCACATTCAGTCAAATAATTTTGTTTTTGTTTTTCATTACCGTTTTGATTGCAAAAACATCCAATTATTTTTTATAAAGAATCTTTGCATTTTAACACATACAGGTTCCTTCCAATGCATGTTTATAAGATTGAAAGCTTGAAATCTTATTCAGAAGGTTGAGTGACCCAAGTGTTGAAATCTTGACACGCCTGGGGCACGGTTTTATCTGACGATCTGTTTTGCAGGAACTGTTAGGTATCTTTCACCCACTTGCAGGTTGTGGTGTGGAATTCGTTGAAACAAGATCCCCATGGGAGTCCAATCAGAGACAAATATGGGAAGAGATGATGAAGTGACGTTGCGACGCACGACGAGCCTTGAAATTAATCAAGAAGACTCTTCAAAGTCGAAAGACTTGAAAGTTTGTAATCCCCGCAGAGTTCGATCAGGGACGAAGGAAGAAACGGGGAGACGGCGAGAGACGTCTGACGACCATTGAAAGTAATCAAGAAGACTCTTCAAAGTTGGAAAACTGAAATGTATGTATAAACCCCATGAGTACGTCTCTCGTCGAGCGCGGAACGACTTGGAATACAAGATGATGGAGCAGAAAAGGTCCAGATGAGTCTGGGAGTTCTCCGAAAGTGGAAAGCTGATATGAGATTAGGAGGAGGATACCATGGTTCGACGAGTCGATGGGTGTTGTGCCAACTTTTCTTATTTCCCCAGCTAGTCCCCGAGTGGAGCGGGTTTTTTTCAATGATATATTTCTCCAGCAGTGTTCATCCTACCAGTGGATTGAACGAATTTCTGTAGCAGACGGATATCTGTATCCCTAGCTGAGGGTATCCTACATGTGGATTGAACGGGTCATCTCCAGCGGAGCAGCATTCGTTTCCCCTAGCAGGGTCCGGATGGTTGTCCCCAGCGGGCTGAAGATTGCTCATTTCCCCAGCGGGAGCATCTGTGAGGGTTCCCCAAGCAGAGTTGGGATGTGTATCCCCAGCAAGTCAAGGACTGTGGTATCCCCACAGAATGTTGGTGGTTCTTCTTCCCCGGCATGTCCTCGAGAGGGTTGGGTGCAAAGGAGGCTTTCCCCAGCAAGGGTGGCATTTTCCCAGCAGCAGTGCTATTCCCCGGCAGGGTGGTGATCGGAGCAGTGACGAGTCCCTTGGCAGAGAGTCTCGTGTTCCCTAGAAGAGTCCCTTAAGGGGGATGCTTTCTATGCATTCATCATGTAGAATAGAGCATAGCATATTGCATAGAAAAATAAATAAATCGCGTAGCATTTCCATAATTATGGAGCATTACGCATAAAAAGATCATGCATCATTGCAAGCATAGGCTAGTCTCAAGTTGTGATTACCATTTGAGAGGTGTTTGCCAGAAAATGAAGATGTTACTCCAAGGAGTTTAGCTTCATGAATTGATCAAAGGTGGTTTCCCAGTAGTACTATACTGGAGAAGACTTCTTCCGTCGGACAGAGATGGAAAGGTGATGCGTTCAGCTAGCCTCAAGCCGTGGTTACCGTTTGAGAGGGGTTTCGCCAGAGAATGCGGGTGTTTCTCCGAGGAGTTTAGCATCATGACGTCAGATCAGCAATGTTCCCCAGTAGTGCGATATTGGAGGAAATGTTTCCGTCGAACAGAGATGGAAGTAAAATCAGAGGACGTTACGCGACCAACGCGATTCCGGGGTTCGAATGCAATGATTGGGGATCATTGACGCACCAGTTTTGCCGGAGTTCAGACCGAAGCGGAGTTCAGACCGAAGTGGTGTTCAGACCAGTTTTGCCGGAGTTCAGACCGAAGCGGAGTTCAGACCGAAGTGGTGTTCAGACCAGTTTTGCCGGAGTTCAGACCGAAGCGGAGTTCAGACCGAAGTGGTGTTCAGGCCAGTTTTGCCGGAGTTCAGACCGAAGCGGAGTTCAGACCGAAGTGGTGTTCAGGCCAGTTTTGCCGGAGTTCAGACCGAAGCGGAGTTCAGACCGAAGTGGTGTTCAGGCCAGTTTTGCCGGAGGTCAGACCGAAGCGGAGTTCAGACCGAAGTGGTGTTCAGACCAGTTTTGCCGGAGTTCAGACCGAAGCGGAGTTCAGACCGAAGTGGTGTTCAGGCCAGTTTTGCCGGAGTTCAGACCGAAGCGGAGTTCAGACCGAAGTGGTGTTCAGGCCAGTTTTGCCGGAGTTCAGACCGAAGCGGAGTTCAGACCGAAGTGGTGTTCAGGCCAGTTTTGCCGGAGTTCAGACCGAAGCGGAGTTCAGACCGAAGTGGTGTTCAGACCAGTTTTGCCGGAGTTCAGACCGAAGCGGAGTTCAGACCGAAGTGGTGTTCAGGCCAGTTTTGCCGGAGTTCAGGCCGAAGCGGAGTTCAGACCGAAGTGGTTTTTAGACCAGGTAGAAGAAAGGAGTGCTGAGGCATTTTCTGGGGTTCAAATGCGGAGGTCCGAGGATCGTTTGCGTGGGGAAAAGTTTGGGGTTCAAGAAAATAAGAAAAAAGAAGCCGAGAAGATTTTCGGGGTCCAAGAAAAACAAAAGAAGAGAATAATAAAATCCCGAGTGGATGTGTGGTGATCAGGCCATGGTTATCCCTGTGCTACCATTTATTTTGGTATCCAGGTCGACGTTTTTCGGAGTTTGTTTCTTCGCCGATGCTGACAGGCGTTGTTAATTATCCCATCAGAGTGCGAATTGTTCGTCTGTTCTTGGTATTCAATCACTCTTCATCCTGATCATCCGAAAGCCGAGGCTATTCGTATCGACAGGTTCACAGTGGATTGAATAGGGGCAGCTGTAACACCTCAAAATTTGCCCTCTTCTCTTGGGACTAGCATTAACATATTTGCATATCATTTTAGGGCATTAGGCATTTCATATTGCATAACATGTGGTTAAATAGTGCAAGCCATCTTCCCAAGTCTTGATCAGAAGATAGGAAGTCAGAAGGTGCAAGCCAGGGTTTTATTGACTGATCATGGGCCATCTGAGGATTGGGCTGTGGATTAGGGTTTCATGATTCCAAGGGCATTGGTCTTCAGCTTAATTGCAATGATACATCATCATCATCATGTTTGGATGTCATCAAGAGGTTCAAGAAGATTCCTTGAGATTAGGGTTTTGACCACTGGTCAACCCTAATCAGCTGCATTGGGCCAATCAGGGCTGGATCAGGAGATGGGGTTTGTGATGATTATGAGGTTCATTATGTGATTATATTGTGCTTATTGAGGCTAGGGTATCACCCTTGAGCCATTTCAGTTGAAGATTGGGGTTTAAATTGATCAATGCATTGCCAAATTCATCTATCAGTGGAAAAGTCAACTGTGGTCAACTGTACATGATCTGGTGGATTTGGAGGTGGAAATGAGAACAAGATCCACTTCATTCATGTTGGAACAAGTGTTAAATGACATTTCAAAGCTTAAAAATGAAGAAAATCAAGTCAGGACAAAAACTGCCAAAAATAGAAAGTGACCTGTAATTGAAGTTTCCAAAAATGGAAAGTTTTTGACCTCAAAATAAGATGTCCAAGGAAGCTTCAAATGAAACATTGTTCAACATGAAAGTTGTAGATCTTGTTCTCACCTTTCCAAAAAGTCCAAGAACTTGAAAATCCAATGTATGGTTGGAAAATTATGGCTCAGTGAAATTCAAAAATGACCCGTAATCAGGAGGCCATAATTTCCACATGCTTTGTCCAAATTGCAAGTTCTTTATATGCACAAACTCCATTTGACATGTACTTTAATGGTGCATAATTGGATTTGTCCAAAAGTGGTCAATGCAAAAAGTCAATTTTCAACTGGACAGTTAAATTGGATCAGGGGCAAAATTGTCCAACTTTCAAAATAATTGGAATTTTTGAATGGGGCTTTTTGCTACACCTCATAATTGGCATTTTAAATTTGTTGGAATCATCATTTCATGGCTAAGGCATATGGTTTGGGATTTGGCTTGTGAAATGAAATGGTAAAAATGGACAAAATGCAAATACATAGTGAAATTGCAAATTACACAACCAATGAGAGTGAGACAAGTTTCTACAGCTCACACATGGCATTTGGAAGGTGTGTGAGCTGTCATTGAGGTGGCATGAGCTGTCCTATGGAAATTACATTTTTGCCCTCACTTGAAATTAGCCATTTCATTAACATGTGCATTTGGCTAATTAACTTGGTTAAGCTTGGATTAGTGCAACATATATAATCTTAATCACACAATAATCATAACAGATTTTCACACATTCCAAAATTCAGATCAAAAAACCTCTCCAATTCTCAAATTCTTCAAGAACACCAACACCTTCAATCTCATCAAACTTCATCAAATCTCAACCAATCTTTGAGATTCCTTTTGCATTCAACTCCTATCATCATCTTCTCAAACTGTTTGTGGTATTTGGAGTGGAAGAAGCATTGAATCGCGACTGTCACATGAGGAGCATCCATGGTGAATTGAGGTTTCCATGCAATAGAAGCTATGGCAATGGATCTTGAGCATTCCAATCACATTCATGGAGCTTATGTAGCAACTGTTTTACTGAATTGAGCATAAAAGCTGCGCGAATAGTCACTGCCATAGCAGGTAACTCGAAAATTCGAATGGCACGATTTGTCTAATTGCTATATGCTTTGTGTAGAGCATTGATTGTAGAGCACGATGATAGTTTTAGAATTGCAAATGATGGACCATAGGAGAAGAAATCTTGAATTGAAGTTTCGTGTCCAAACCCTAACCTCTTCGATTCGCATGATTTAGGAATTGTTAGGTTGAATTGATTTCACATTTGGATTGTACACGTTCATACGGTTCGAATGAGTATCCGCTCGTCCATTTTGGTGATGGTTTGAGTTTCACGTGTTCTTGAGCATTCATAGGTTTTCTGGATTTTTCTGAACTGAAAGTGATGAAGCTAGGCTGTTTGATCTTCAATTGCGTTTGAATTTTCAAATTATCTGTTTACCGCCCGCGCCATCGTTAATTACAAGATTGCCATTGTGTAATTTTAATTAATTTGATTTAATTCTTAAAAAATTACAAACACATTAAAAAAATCATAAAAAATTGTAGAAAATTCATAAAAATGTGAGGATTTTTTCTATGACTTTGTTGTTGACTCTAGGGTTTTTTTGACCTATTGGTCAAAGTTGTGCATGGTAAAAATATCATTTGGCTTAGGCTTGTTTCACATGTATCCATTTTTGACACCTTGTACCATTTGATTCATGAAATGCTCATAGTGTAAAATAAATACTTGAAATTTTTTATGATGATTCTTGACTGATTGATGCTCATTTATATGTAAATTTCATGAATTTTTGATTCCTGGCCATGGAGATATGAATTTTAGAACTTAGGTGTGACAATGTGTGTCACACCTCTTGATGTCAATTGTCTGAATTTATTTGATTGGTCTATGCTTGGTGAAATAACATGAAATTTTGCATGGTGAATCATTGACATGTTGAGATATTGTATGAATTTTTGTGGAATTTTTTATTGCATTTTCAAATTGATTGTGATTTTTCATTTCTGGTGGTTGAATTTGCAAGCTCATGTGACCTAGGTTGGTAGATTGATTGTGAAATGCTCATATTGTATTGGATAATCATGAAATTTGATATGCATGTTGTAGACACATTGTGTGACATCCCTGTTTTGGTCCCATTCATTTCTTTTTGGTTTTCATTGAGATATGAATTTTTGAAGTGAGTGCATGTATTGATGTTGTGATTTGGAGCCTATAATTGTGTCTGTTTTTGATGATTTTCATTGACATGGTTCCATTTGCCCAATTGAGCTCAAATTTGACATGATAGACCCTGAATATCCCTTGTTTAGGTGTAAATTATTTGAGGATTTTTGGAATTGTTTTGATGTGGATTTGAATGCAATAGTTCTGTTTGTATGCTTAGTGCTTCATTTGAACTAGTTTGCATTGTCTTGTGTATAAAATGAGCATGATGAATGATATAAACATGAGACCAATGGTGTTTGCTCTTGTTTGACTTTAATTCGAGATTGGTTGATGAATACCTTGCTGTTTAGGATTTGTTCTTGCCTTTGGACCCTAGGCTTGGCCTAGTGGTCTTGTTGCTAATGTTTGCTTGATTTTTCAGGATCAAAGGCATAACGCACATGGATAATGAATAAAGTTAAATGCAATTGATGTTGTTTGTTGCTTGTACACTAACATAACTTTGTTTTGTAGGTTGTGAAGCATGGGCTTGAGCTTTGAGCTTGCCTTGTTGTGCAATAACTTGCATGGGCTTGAGCTTTGAGCTTTGAGCTTTGAGCTTTGAACTTTGTTTTCCAGGTACTTTTAGTTGCTCAGTTCCTTGTGAACTTTTGCTTTGCTTTGCTTAAGCAACTTGCATTGAGGTATAATTTCCTAACTCCCTGTAGTCTGGAAGGCCTGGCCTGTTACTTGGCCAGGCACCTGTCTGAAGTCCTCCTTAAGAGGCAATGATTGTGATTGTTTATTTTTAAGCCCAAGCAGGTAAAGACCTCAATGAGGCAATTGGTTGAAGGTAGGGATATGCAGTCTATCCCCCACTATTCATGTTGTGTCATCCCTCTGCTCACACTGCTGTGTGTTGATGCATTGGGATACAAACCCAAAGATCTTGTGCTGTGCACATTGAGTCAGAGTCTCCGAGTATAGAAGGGTTCCCACATTCTGGACCCATGCTCATTTGTCTATTAGCTCTCCCTGGCCAGGGATAAGAGCTGTGAGGTCTCATCCTCACTTCATCCTTTCATCTGCTTCACCTTAGCCTCTCAATGGCAAGGTTAAGAGCAAACACAACCTATACAGATGACTTGCTGAGGCAGTCAAACCCATTGCTTGAGCCCAATTGTGTGGTTATAGTGTGTGCTATGTGGATATCTGTTATGCTTGTGTTGATTGAGATGCCTGTTCTCACTGTATGTATGATTGTATGCTTGTATGATTGCTTCTTTCCTGGTTAGGATTAGGTTGCATTTGTGCAAGTAGGATAGAAACCTGAACTTAGGGTCAATGATGCATGATAACACTAGGCTCGAGTACAGCTCCCTAGTAGTGTGTCTCCCTTTGTTTCTGGTTAGATTTTCAGTCCCTTGAGGGGGAACTACATCGCCCTGATCCTTGTTCCAGACGAGGTATGTAGGCAGGTGGTCGCGCGAGACCACTCCGGGCGCCTTTTTCTTTTTTTGTGTGAGTTGTTTGACACTGTGCTAGGCTCGAGTTCCAGACTCCTTAGCCTGTTGTTGTTTGTTTGTATGTGATTGTTGTGTGCTTGGTAGCTGATGTAAGTCCATTGAGTGGCATTCGGGTGCCAGTGTGGGTTTGTTGGGTTCGGATGCTGACTTAAGTCCAGTGATTGGCTGTCGGGCTCCACGTTTGCCCTTTTGTGTGTGTTTTGGTTCGGATGCTGACGTAATTCCATTGAGTGGTTGTCGGGCTCCATGTTTGCCACCCTTGTGTGTTTGATATGTTTGATTTGTTTGGCGTGCGTGAGCCGAACTACGGTAGCTCTGATTCTCGTTCCCGACGAGATACGTAGGCATAGGATGCGATGTCCTATCGAGCCCATTTCTTCTAACCCCACCTGTGTGATCCGGTAGCGTGTGTGTATGATGTTTATAGCAACCTTATCTTTCTAGAGCGTGGATCCCGTCGAGTACGACGGACGTGAGGGGTGCTAATACCTTCCCCTTGCGTAACCGACTCCCGAACCCATTCTCTTGGTCGCGAGACCATGTCTTTTCCAGGTTTCTCTGAGCGTTTCCTTTCCCTACCTTGGGATAAATAACGTTTAGTGGCGACTCTTTGCTGTTTTTATTTCAGCGCCCGCCGGTTGATTTTCGCGGATGCGACAAGTACCTGCAAAAGAGATCGTTAGATAAAAACGTGCCCCAAGCGTGTCAAGATTTCAACACTTGGGTCACTCAACCTTCCGAATAAGATTTCAAGTTTTCAATCTTATAAGCATGCATTGGAAGGGACCTGTATGTCTTAAAATGCAAATATTCTTTATCACAAACAATTGGATGTTTTTGCAATCCAAGCGGTAATGAAAACAAAAAACAAAATTATTTGACTGAATATGCATTTTATTGATTGAAAAAGTGTGGCTCAAATTGAGCAATACAAAGGAAGCAATTCCTGAAAAGAGGTAATTGCGCACAAAAGTAAAAATCTATCCTAATGGCAATGTGAAACCGCGATCTCATCGAGTTCCAACTCGGTTACACCCCATATGTCCTCAGACTCTCCGTGCTTTCCGCCTTCTGAACAAGACGCTTCTGACTGATCTCTACCGGGTATTATCCATGTGATATCCAAAACACAAACGATCATGCTAGACGCAGTTGTTCGTTTCAATCCCTCTTTTGCCTGGACCGCCCTTTCGGGTTTCAGTCCACCGGGATACCCCTTTTTGCCCAAGCCGCCTTTTCAGGTTTTCGACTTGCCGGGTGTACAATTTTCTCTTTTTTATCCCTAATTTTTGCCCGAACCTTTTCCTTTTTTTTTGTTCGGTTCGCCGGGATGCCCATTTTTGCCTGGACTATTTTATTCTTTTCGTCCAGCGGGTCTCTTTATACGAAGTATTTTTTAACTGCGTCCGCATTCACAGGGGATGGAAAATCTTCGCCATCCATGGTCGTCAACAACAAGGCCCCGCCATAGAAAACCTTCTTGACCACGAATCGACCTTCATAATTGGGTGTCCACTTTCCCCTACGATCGTTTTGAGGAGGAAGGATCCTTTTCAGCACCAGATCTCCTACATGATACACACGAGGTCGCACCTTTCGGTCAAAAGCACGCTTCATCCGCTGCTGGTACAACTGCCCATGACAAATGGCCGCCAGCCTCTTTTCCTCAATCAGGCTCAACTTTTCATATCGAGTCTTTACCCATTCCACCTCTTGCAACTTCACGTCCATCAGGACTCTCAAAGAGGGAATTTGAACCTCAACTGGTAGCACGACTTCCATTCCATATACGAGGGAGAAAGGCGTTGCCCCAGTAGATGTACGCACCGAAGTTCGATACCCAGGATACAAACTTCGTACTCAGCCACCATTGTTGGTGCATTCAAATGTCATCCGGGCAACAAAAATAATGTGGGATCCTTTCGGCATAACCAAAGCAGCACTAACTCCTTCACATTAACCCCATCAGACATCAGAATCCGTTCAGATTCGGGGTCAGGCCCCTCCTCCGGGATCGGTTACTCTCAATCTTTCGATTTGAGCACCTCGAGATGCCCTCATCAGGGAACTCACACTTCCTTGGTTGATAATCCTCAATGGGTTGCTGGATGAGATAATCAGACAATACACCCCTTGATTGCTTTCTAAGAGCATCACAAATCAGTCAACATTCTTTTGCTCTCTCGCAACCCATCCGGTCAATGCTGGCTTCTCATGCACATACTTGATAGGATCCGTCTTGGACATCCACAAAGTGGTATGAACCAGCATACACTGTCTCAGTCGGCGAGCAGCCTATGCCAAAGTACAACAAGTTTTCTCGAGCAGTGAATGTATTGTTTCACGGTCGATAAACTTTTTGCTAAGGTAAATTGCATGCTCTTTTCGACAAGACTCGTCATGCTGACACAATACGCACCTCATAGACCCCTCGAAGGCCGTCAAGTACAGAATTAACAACTGATCCTTCCACAGGAGGCATCAGAATCAGAGGTTCCTGCAACTTATTCTTTTATCTTTCAATGCCCCTTGGCAATCATTATTCCACCTGACCGTTTGATCTTTCTTAACAACTTGAATATGGGTTCACTCGTGGCTGTTAGATGAGATATGAACTGTGAAATGTAGTTCAATCTACCTAAGAAACCATGAACCTCCTTCTCCGTTCTCGTTTCAGGCATTTCTTGTATTACATTTTTTTTAGCAGGATCAACCTCGATTCCTCTTTTCCGCTCACAATAAGCCCCAGCAACTTACCGGACCGCACTCTGATAGTGCACTTATTCGAATTCAACCTCAGTCTGAATTATCTCAACCGGTCAAACGACTTGCCCCGGTCTTCCAGATGCCCCTCTTCTGGTTTGGGACTTTGCTATCATGTCATCAACAAAGCAATCGATTTCATGATGAATCATATCATGAAACAAAGTCACTCTGATACGTGGCACCGTCGTTCTGCTTCTCTAAAGGACAATCTTCTCTCCATGGCAGCTTGTGCACCACGACATCGGTATCCGACCCTGGCATATCCTGACATGACCAGGCGAAGGTATCCACATGCTCTTTCAACAGGGCTACCATCCTGCTTTCGACTCGCCTCTGAAGCGGCCCCAATTTTCACTTCCTTTCTGACCTCGGCGGTGCTTGGAATAACAATCTTGCATCGCTCCTCGTGCGGTTAAATCACCTTCTCCTCTTATTTCAACAACCTGGCTAACCTTCCAGCAGATCACAATCTTCTTCGCCTTCTTCTTCGGCCTGATAGATCGGATTGTCGAAGTCATACAGAAGTGTAACCGAATTGTTATCAATGAGATCAGGAGAAATATTTTTCGAAGTCGGAACGAGACAAATCAAAAAGGGGAAAAATGAAAAGAAACATTGCCATTTTTATTTATTTTAAAACTGCAAAAATAAATGAAAAACATGGAACACCGCTTTTAATGTGAAAAATATCCATTTATTAATGATGCAAAATGTTGCAAAATGAAACACATGAGGTGACCCTTACAATGGACCAATACGTTTCGGGCAAAACGTATGGCTTTCATGCAAGCAGAATTGAAAACAGAAAATGTTACTCTTCATGATGAGTGACAATGATGATCTTTGAGGCCTTCCAGTTCCCTGGTACGCACGATTTTATCCAACCATCAAGCTCGCAGGAACTATCGTTCTCTTCACCCACCGCACAGGTGTGATCCGAATCTTCAGCAATTGCACCCACCATCGCCTGACCATGCGCCGACATGGGATTAGCATTAACATTCGGTGATGGTGCAAAATTGATGGCCTTGGAGTCTACCAGATCCTGGACAACATGCTTAAAAGCTCTACAGCCCTCAATGTTATGCCCTGGTGTTCCAGAATGCAATTCACACTCGGCGTTCTCATCATAATTAGGAGGCCTCCGATCTGATCTTACCGGAGCCATCGTCCTCGGCTGAACCAACCCAAGATCCATCACCTTTTTAAACAGAACAACAAATGTCACGGGAGGCTTATCGAACTGACGATCAATCCCCTTTCCTCTCACTTGATACCCGGCTCTCTGTTGAGGTGGCTGATGTTGCTGTCGTACTGACTGATTACCAGCAGGGGTGGTTACCGCAGCAGTGTGCTGGTAGTAACGATCCCTACCGTGTCCTCTCTGGGTATACACAACACTCGATTCACCCTCATTCTTGCACTGACCATTCCCAAATGGCTTCTTTACTCCAGATGACGGAGCATTTCCGTGTATTTTCCCCATTCTCAGCCAACTTTCAATTCTCTCCCCTGCCACCACAATGTCTGCAAAGCCCGTGACGGGACAACCCACCATCCTTTCAGCAAAAACCCCTTGCAGGGTACCCATGAATAGATCAGACATCTCCCGATCCACCAGCGGAGGTTGAACTCTGGCAGCCAACTCCCTCCACCTTTGTGCATATTCTTTAAACCCTTCATTCGGCTTCTGAGACATACCCTACAATTGGGTACGGCTAGGAGCCATATCAACATTGAATTGATACTGTTTAAAGAATGCATCTTCAAGATCCTGCCAGCTCTTGATATCCGAAGACTTCAACTTGGTATACCATTCAAAAGATCCTCCAGACAGACTATCTTGGAAGAAGTACATCCACAACTTCTGATCCATCGTATAAGCAGAAATCTTGCGGACAAAAGCCTGGAGACGAGTTTCCGGGCAAGAACTCCCATTGTATTTATCAAACGTAGGCGCTTTAAACTTCTGCGGGATCACAATCCCCTCAACTAGCCCCATGTTTGACATGTTGATAACCCCAGGAGTAGCATGGCGTTCCAGAGCCCTGATCTTTTCTACCAGCAACTGAATCTCTTTGTTTGGCGGCGGAACACCGTACTGACCAAATTGCTCATTCAGCACAGAGAATTGATCCGCTTCTTTATCTTCCAAGACTTCAAGGAAAGGAGGAAATTGATCATCCTTCAGATTATTGCCCATAGGACCTGGTGTACCGCCTGTAGCGAAACCAAAGCCTCCTCCATTGTTGATCACTGCACCAGTAGTAGTCTTCCTTCCAGGGTCACCACCGTCCCTAGAACCACCAAGACCATGGTTGGAAACACCCTCCTGATTACCACTGTTGGCAGCAGAAGCCCGCTCTAGCTTCTCCACTTTCTCAACCAATGCCTTCTGCCCCAAGGCGAACCCTTGCATAACATTGATCAGCTCGCTCATTTTCTCTTTCAGCTCGAGAATGTCTGTGTTGGGTGGATTCATCATTCCTGTCAATCAAACAGGTTAGAAACTGACACCTGCAAAATAGAAGACAAGTTATTATTATTCATGCATGAATGCAATGGCTATCCACATGAGGAACACTCTGTCTTTCGATCCTGGTTTCATCGAGACAGATAATAATTTGGCGGCAATATTCTGATATTCATCGGATGATTCCATCATACAGATCAGAAATATATGATTTAGCAGATGCCACCCAACCATGTGTGTTGTGTGAGTGCATACAGGAAAGAAAATAAAGCTTGAAGATCGATCACTGAATGAAAATAACCATTACATATCAAAAGTGCACTACAAGTGCAAAAGTCATACATCCAAGCTGATACAAATCCAATACAATTCTAAAGGATCGGAAAGAAAATACAAGCAAGTGAATTCCGTCAACAGGCCTGACGGTAATCCACACAAATGAGAAAGGTCTACATTGAAGAAGGTCCCACAGAGGGCTCTACGTCATCTACCATCTTGGTAAACTTCACCGCGAACCTAAGCTCAATGTTCTCCTGCTGTAATCTCCCCACCTCCTTCTGGTGAATCTTCATCTGTCTGAAGTAATGATCTCTCTCAGCAAGATAGTGATCTCTCTCAGCTATGATCTTCACAGTCTCTGCTTCCTTAATCTTCAATTTTGCCTCCCACTCAGCGACGAGGATTCTGACTCTGTTTTCCCTCTGATCCCTCACAAGGATTTGTCTCCTCTTTTCATCTTCAATGACCTTTGAAGCTCTAGACAACCTCTCCTTGGTGATGTCATGCTCCTTTGTAGACGATTCCAACGCTTGGATGATCTTGTAGCACCTCAAATTTGCACCTATCATTATACATATCATTTCATATTAGGTCATAGCATATCATGGTCCATTGCATAGCATTTGCATTGTCCCCAGTTGCCTCAAGAGCAAGCAAGCAAGAATTAGGTCAAACTGATCAGGAGATCAGTCCACCAATCAAGCAAAGGTGTTTCTCAAGGAGCAAAGGTCCTAGGGTTTGTCCAACAAGTTCACATGACTTGGAGGTCCATTTGAAGTGTTCAAGTCAAGGGTTGAAGGCTCAGAGGTCATCAATTCATGCACAGACAGGCAAAAACCCTAGAAAGTCAAAGAAAGTCAACAGTCAGTCAAAGCAGTGGATGGTGGCCATTCTTGTGGAATTTGGGCACCATGATCAATAATCAAGATTCCATACAACTTGGGACATCATTTGAAGTCAAGGTCTCAAGGAATTAGGGTTTGGAATTCATCAGAAGTGCTTCAGTCAGTCCAAAACCCTAGAAAAGTCAAAGTTGGTCAACTGTGGTTGATTCTTTGGTTTTGATGGATGGAAATGGTTTGAGGGAACTTATTCATGCCCTAATAGGCCTCATGTAGCATGGAAATCAACATCATGGAAGAATTTGAAGCCAATCAGAAAATTTCCCAAAATAGAAAGTGGACCTGTAATTTTAACTGCCAAAAATGGAAACTTCTTGATCCTCAACTTGCATCATGATACAAGCTTCAAATGAATTTTTGCCCAACATGAAAGTTGAAGATCTTGTTCTCCCATTTTCAAAAAGTCCAAGAACTCTCAAATCCCATGAATGGTTTGCAAGATATGGTCAAATCATTTTCACATTTTCATGAACTTCAAAAGGCCATATCTCATGTTTCCTTTGGCCAAATTTGGTGGGGTTTTTTCCTACAAACCACATTTTTCCTCCTCTTTCCAAAAATATAAGTTTCATGCCCCAAAACCTTGCCAATCAAAATGGCATTTTTTGACTTATTCCATTTAAAATCAAGTTTGACTCAAGTTTGACTTTTTGATTTAAACATTTTTGACACAATTGGCCAATTGGGATGTGTTTAATATGTTATTTGTAAGATGTTCCAAGCCCAAAATTGAGCAGCATTCCATCATACCACCTCCATTTGCATTTTTGGCCAAGTTAGCAAATTGTGATTTTTACTTCATTTTCACTTAAGCATGATTACCATTCATTGAACCAACAAAAGACAGATGATGTGAAGGTCATTGGCAGCCTGTTTTGAGGCCCAATTCGTGCAAGATTTACACCTCCACTTCCATATGACCAAAATTAGCCAATGTGCATTTGTTTCTTTTTGAGTTAAACCAGCTTAGCATTGGATTAGTAGAGTTAAAACAGACATATTTAAGTTCATTTTCTGCCATTTCATAACCCTACTAGCAGCCTTTGCACATCAGAAAACTCTCACTCTCTCATTTTCCCAATTGGCACGATTTGCACTTTCTGGCCAAAAGCTTCAAACCCTCGAGCCTTTCTCCATTGTTCCATGATCTAGACAACCCTTGGAACCTTTTTCCAACACAGTTCATCATCTGCACAGCCTTCTTCATGCTCTGTTTTCACTAAGCATACAACAATGGCAGATTGTGGTTTGGGTATTTCTAAGCACTACTGAGCTGGTTTTCTTCAAGCATTCAACATCTCCAAGCCTTGTGAGCATCTGTTTCGAGCTGCATCCATCAAACAACCACTGCATCTCAAGTTTCTTCAAAATCAAGTAAGTGCTTGACCTTCACCATTTGCCAAATTGTGCTATGTTTAAGATAGGTCTTGGTATGCTGAACACACTGCAACTTGTCTCACTTGAAATGATTATGCCATGGCTGAGAAATCTAGATTTCATTTTTTGTGCATGAAGTTGTTTTAAATCGATTTGCTCAGATGTTGTTGATTCAATGAAAACTATTGTTGGATTTATGCTGCCTGATGTTTGATGATGCCATTAGTGTGTTTAACTTTCATTTCTGGGCATTTCGAAATTTCAATTTGGATGAAGGTGATGAATGCTTGCTGTTGTCTTGAAACCTTAAACTCTGCCCAGAAAATTCTCATGATTGTGTTGGTTTGTTGTTTATGATGTGGTTGCATGAAGAACATTATTACTGCCATGCTGTGTGATTGATTTTATTCGAATTTTGATTGATGATGAACATGAAGCCATGCTGTTTTGAAAACCCTAGCCATTTTCCCAGAAAACCCTATCTCACGTATGCATGTTGGTCCGGCTACTGTTCCATTTCCATACTGGCCAATGAGAACATTTGGTTCTCTTCCCCTGTACGCTGCGTTTGGTTAAGTGGATGTGGTATTTACCACAATGCCATTCAGTCAACCTTGTTTGACCATTACTCCATCTCTTTTGTTCATGTTTGGTCCCAAATTGTACTCAACTTCCAAAATTCATTTTTCATTCAATTTAACTCCAAAAATTATGGGATTTTTTGCATTGTGACCTGTTGGATGTCTAGTATTTTACCATGATTTTTAATATTTTTTTTCTGATCATTGGATATTAATTGGCTCTAGGGTTTGTGTTATGTGACCAAAAATGATACATATTGCCAATCCTTTTGTGAAATAATGATGATGCATCCATTGGTTCTGAAATTTTTTATTGAGAAACTAGACACATTCACCTTTGTTTTGATATAAAGTTTGTGCATTTATCATATGTGGTGTGTGAGCTTTGATTTTTTTGAAGTTAGGTGTTACATTTGGTGTCACACCATGAATGTGCATTTTCCCAATTTTGATTGACATGCTTCCTTGCATCCAAATGACCCCAAATTTTACATGATCCCTCCCTTTCATGTCTAGTTCATGTGTGAATTTTTCTTGTAATTAATTGTGCTGTTTTCCATTTATTTGAGATTTTTCTTCCCTGCCTAGTCAATGGTTGACTTTATATGATACATGTTGCCAAATCATTTGGGAAATCCTCATACCATATTGTATGATCATGAAATTTCATATGTGATAACTAGACATCTTGAGCTTTGCATTGGTGTTAATCTCATTCATTTCTCGTCTGTTTTCAATTTGATATGATTTTTTGAAGTTGACCCATGTTTGTTGACTTTCATTGTGCTTACTTGAAATTATGTTGACTTCTTGATTTTCATTGACTGCCTTCCCCTCATCCAAATACCATGAAATTTTACATGTTTACCATGCTAGATGTTAGGATTGAGTGTGATTTATTTGATGATTTTTGAAAATGTTTGGGTTGACTTTTGATGCAAGTCATTCTGTTGACTTCTTTGAGCTTTCCTTTGCCTTACTTTGACTTCAAATGTTCATGAAATGATAATAATGCATGATATGATGTAGGCCCAATTGTGATAGCTTCTTAAATGTTTGACCTTGACTTTGGTTGACTTTTCTTTGCTGTTTTGACTTTTGCTTTCATCCTTGACCCTAGGCTAGTCCTAGTGGTCTTTTGAGGTTACAATTGAGTTCTTGTTTCAGGTTAAGCACCAATGCCTCAAAGATCATTCAAACTTGTTTGAATTTGATTGTTTATCATGTGCTAACCCTTGTTTTGTAGGTGTGACTCATGTCACTTGAGTCTTGTGCCTTGCACATTGGTCTTTCTGTGTTGACTGTTTACCAATTCCTTTTGATTTAAACTGTTGAACTGTTTACTAATTGGTTTGACTTTTTTAGGTACTTTAGTTGCTTAAGTTCTCTGAACTTACTTTGCTTTGCTTTTTAGCAACTTGCTTGAGGTATAATCTCTTTTACTTCATGTAGTCTGGAGACCCGGCTTGTTATTTGGCCGGGCAAACTGTCTGAAGTCCTCCTTAAGAGGCAATGTTTGTGTATGTTTAAATCTTGTCCTTGTACAGAGTCAAAGACCTCCTAAGTGAAGAGGCAATTGGTAGATCAAAGGGATAAGCAACCTATCCCCTACTATTCAGTGAGTCTTCTCAGTGCTCCCATCACATGGTTGTAGCACTGAGATCTTAGCCCAAGATCTTGTGCAATTGCACAGTTGAGTCAGTATCCAATGTGTAGAAGGGTTCCCACTTTCTGAACCCACACATTCTTGTCAAGTGCTCTCCCTGGCCAGGGATAAGAGCAATGAGGCACACCCCTCATATCCTTTCATCTGCTTCACCTTAGCCTCTCAATGGCAAGGTTAAGAGCACACTTACCCTATTCTAGTTGGCCCTAGTGCCTAACCTTTGTGTGAGCCTCTTGTATGCAGATAGAGTGTGCTTCCTGTGATTGCTTGTTTGCTTTGCCTCTTTAGGTGTAGTTTAGACTTGCCCTTGTGCAAGATAGGTTGTGCTTGACTTGCTTCCTGTGCAAGTCAAGTCTGTGTGGCTTGCTCCCTGTGTGAGCCATGTTTAGGGTTGTTTGGCCGAACTACGGCAACTCTGATTCTCACGTTCAGGTGAGATACGTAGGCGCGAGACGCGATGTCTTGTCGAGTTTGACTAACCACTAACACTAATTCTTTTCTCTCACCCCTGTTGTGATTGAGATATCCCGTTTCTCTTGCCCTAGTTGCAATTGAGACCCTGCTTTTTCCTGTGTCTGCTTAGGATAGGTTGGCCCTTGTGCCATTTAGCTAGAAACCATAACTTAGGGTTGATTTTGCATGACAACATCTAGGCTCGAGTCGTAGTCTCCCTAGAGTTGTGTCTCCCTCTGTTATCTGGTTAGGCTAGAACCTTTGTCCCTGCGTAGGGGAACTACATCGCCCTGATCTTCACACCAGATGAAGTATGTAGGCAGGAGATTGAGCTGATCTCTCCGGGCGCCCTTTTCTTTCTTTTGTGTGTGTTGTCTGACCTTTGCTAGGCTCGAGTCCGTGACTCCTTAGCATTTGCTGTCTGTCTGTTTGTGTGTGTGTGCTTAACAGTTATAGGCTGAGTCCCCGACTCCCTATTTATCTGTTGTGTTGTTTAGGTTCGGATGTCAATGTAAGTCCAGTGATTGGCAGTCGGGCTCCACGTTTGCCTGTGTTTTTGTTTGTTTGTGTGAGTGTCAGCCGAGCTACGAATGCTCTGATTCTTCTCTCGTCCGAGAAGATACGTATGCATAGGATGCGACATCCTAGCGAGCATGTGTCGTTTCCCCAGTCCGAACTACTTGGACTCTGATGTCTATGCCTGATAGACTAAGTAGGCCCAGGATGCGACATCCTGCCGAGTTCAGTTTCAGTCAGTCTCTTTCGTTTCTCTTTCAGCCAGTGTGTGTGAGTTTTGAGCAGTGTTTAGCAACCAATTTTCCTTTCTAGTGTGCGTGGATCCCGTAGAGTACTACGGATGCGTAGGGGTGCTAATACCTTCCCTTCGCATAACCGACTCCCGAACCCATCCTCTTTGGTCGCGAGACCATGTTCTTTTCCCAGGTTTACTTCGAGCGTTTCCTTTCCCTCTTTTGGGATAAATAACGCACGGTGGCGGCTCTGTTGTTGTTCTTCTTTTCCCGCCGGTTTTTCGCGCGATGCGACAGCTGGCGACTCTGCTGGGGATATAGAGAAGTTGACCTATGCTGGTCCATCTTCCCTGAGCGAGTCTCTCCTAGCGCTCTCTAGGATTAGGGTTTTGGTTGCTTTCTGCTTATTGTATTTTATTGCATTCATTGTATATATGTACATTTATTGTTTGCATTGATTGTGTGCATTGATGTTTGCATTTCATATTCATTATTCATTACTGGCTGGCTATCTGTTTTTCTCTGTGTGGGGGGGGAGTCAGTTGAGGTAAAAGGTCCAATACCCAGACCATGAGTGCAATCTAGGATGATTAGGAATAGAGTGATTCATGGGAAGCGGGTGGTATGGCGCCACTTAGTGGAACATTGATATCACGAGCAGTTCAGACCCTGGTAGGATACTGTCGTTACATACTTCGGGTGTGTATATGACAGTATTTCTGCGAAAGGTTATTTATGATGCGTTTCTCTCAGCTTTACCCTGGCCTAGACTACACCCGTGAGTGGGAAAGGGTTATTCATTACAGGTACCGTTGGTGACTTGGTTCTGTTGGTGACTCTAGTTCAGACAACAGTGTTCAGTTGACCTTAAGTTGGATTTATGTTCTGATTTTGACTGAAGCTTCGACCTAGCATCAGAGTTTGCACAACCAGCCAGTCCAGTCTGCATCATGTGCATCATAGCATATTTATTTTTCAAAAGAAACGCAATGAAAAAAAAATCATCAAAAAAATCAAAAAAAAAAAAGAAAAAAAGAAAAAAAAACTAATCTCTGCATGCATATCATTTCTCAGGTACATTCCCGAGCTTGTCTACTGATAGAGATGGCAACAGTTCCCGAGCCGAAGCGGAAGACCTGTTCCTACAGTTTCCACCGTGAGCCGTTGACTCCGCTAGTTGAGTTGGGTAGCCTCGTGACAGACGATCGACTGAAGAGTTTTGTGGGGCGGTATGGAGATATCTTGACAGTGCTGAAGACCGTAGTAGACCCAGTGCCTCTGCAGACACTACTTCAGTTTTATGACCCAGAGCTCAGATGCTTCACTTTCCAGGATTACCAGTTAGCACCCACCCTTGAGGAGTATTCTATCCTGTTGAGTATCCCTATTCAGCATCAGACTCCCTTCTTGGACGTCCCAAAGGAGGTCGACTTCAGATTGATTGCCAGAGCTCTCCGGTTGAGTGTTGAGGAGGTTGTTGAGAATTGGAAACCCTGTGGGGAAGTGATAGGTCTGCCGTTGAAGTTTCTGTTGAGAGTAGCCAGAGCTGAAGCAGATAAGGGAAATTGGGAAGTTTTTCATGCACAGCTAGCTGCCATGATCTATGGGATCATCCTATTTCCCAGTATGCCGAATTTTATTGACCATGCTTCCATCAGCATCTTTATCAGAGGGAATCCAGTCCCTACCCTTCTAGCAAATACTTACTATGCCATCCACAGTAGGCATGGTAAGGGTGGAGCCATTAGATGTTGTCTACCCCTTCTGTTCAAATGGTTCATGTCTCTTCTGCCAGCCAGTGGACCATTTGTAGATACCCAGAGCACTCTGAAGTGGACTCAGAGGGTCATGTCGCTCACTTCCTACGACATCAGGTGGCAGTCATACCGGATGGATGTGAAGGATGTCATCATAAGTTGTGGTGAATTCCGGGGCGTGCCACTCATAGGGACCAAAGGTTGCATCAACTACAACCCAGTTCTTTCTCTTCGCCAGCTAGGGTTTGTTATGAGTGAAAGACCGCTCGAAGCAGAGATAGCTGAGAATTTTTGCTTTGAGAAGAAGGATGACCCTGCTAAGTTGGAGCAGATAGGGAAAGCCTGGAGAGATGTGGGAGTGAAGGATGGATCCGTCTTAGGGAAGAAGTTTGCCATAGCAATGCCCGATTACACCGATTGGGTAAAGAAGAGAGTGGAAACTTTGCTGCTATCCTACGATAGGATGGAGCCGTTGCAGGAGCAACCACCTTTGGTACTTGCTGATAGTGTGCCTGCCGAGCACTATAAGGAAGCCCTGATGGAGAGTCGTCGTCTGAGGGAGAAAGAGCAAGACACTCAGTTGGAACTGTACAAGGCTAAAGCCGACAAGCTGCACTTGGCCCATCAACTAAGGGAGGTGCAAGGAGAAGATGCTATCAGAGCAAGGAGGAAGAAGAGATCATATGAGGAGATGGAATCCTTGATGGATGCAGAGCATAGGGAATGTCTGAGATTACAGAGAGCAGAATTCAACTATCAGAAGAAAATCAGAGACTTGGAGAAGCAACTCAAAGATAAAGATACTCAGTTGAAGAAGGAGATGGAGTTGAGACAGAAGTCAGAGGAGTATCTTGGAGGAGAAGTCTTGGAGCTGAGAAGACAGTTGAAAGAGAAGATCACTCCCCTGCCAGATTGTTCAGAATGCTCACTGTTGATAGACCAGTGTCATTACCTGAAGACCCTCATTCCGGAAGACCGGCTGTCTTAGTTTATCTCTGATTGTATTTTGTTGAGAATCACCTCCAGGCTTGTTGGATGGGATTCTTTTGTGTGTAATCCATCTCTCGGATCTTTTTGTTGAGAATCACCTCCAGGCTTGTTGGATGGGATTCTTTTTCTGTGTACTCTGTTTTCGAATATTCGGTTGTATGACTTCTTTACCCTTATATATAAGGATGTCAGATTTTCTCTGTTGCTCTCTTTTTCCCTGTATCTGTTATTTCTCTTGTTGCTGCAGGTTGCCATCTTTTCAGAATGGGTCAGGCTCTTTGAATGCCTGAGAAATGAGCATCTCATGTGCATCATGCATATCATTAGACATCATACTCATATCATGTGCATAACAGGTGTTCTTGTGCCGTCTTCTTACTGTGGGTTCCTGTGTTCAGGCAGGATAGCTGATCAGAGGCAACACCGCTACTCAACGAGGCTCAACCATCAACGCAACATGGATCAAGTACAAGCCGAGTTGGCAGAGATGAGGGCAAGCATGGCCCAATTTATCCACATGATGCAAGGGGTGGCACAAGGCCAAGAAGAGCTCCGAGCACTAGTCCAGAGACAAGAAACTTTGCCGCCAGTCAACACGCCTCTACAAGAAGGAAACCCTACTCATGATAGTCCTGCTGCTGCTGTGCCCAACAACTATGCTGAAGGTGGAGAGTTGAGGGGTATCAGAATCGACGGTCAACCGATTGCTCCCGATGCTGCAAATGCCAGAGTCATCCAGGCTCTGGTTCGTAACCGAATTCCAATTGTCGACAGACAAGAGGATATGTTCACATTGCTCAGTGAAGATGAAGATATCTTGGGTAGAAATGATGCGAGAGATCGCAAAGTTGAGGCCCTAGCTAAGAAGATTAGAGCAATGGAATGTCAAAACTCCCTCGGTTTTGACGTAACGAACATGGGATTAGTTGAAGGACTTAGAATCCCGCATAAATTCAAGGCGCCGTCATTCAACAAATACAACGGTACCTCTTGCCCTCGCACCCATGTGCAGGCATACTACAGAAAAATATCCGCATATACTGATGACGAGAAGATGTGGATGTATTTCTTCCAGGATAGCCTATCTGGGGTATCCTTGGATTGGTATATGGAATTGAAGCGGGATTCAATTCGGTGCTGGAGAGACCTGGGTGAGGCGTTCCTCAGGCAGTATAAGCACAACATGGACATGGCTCCGACCAGAACTCAGTTGCAGAGCTTATGTCAGAAAAACAATGAGAGCTTCAAAGAGTACGCCCAGAGATGGCGCGAACTAGCTGCAAGAGTTCAACCCCCTATGCTGGAAAGGGAGTTGACAGATATGTTCATCAGTACTCTGCAGGGTGTTTACATGGACCGGATGGGAAGCTGCCCATTCGGAAGTTTTTCTGACGTCGTTATCTGCGGCGAAAGAACAGAGAGTCTGATCAAAGCTGGGAGGATCCATGATGCTGGTTCCTCATCTTCTTCTAAGAAACCCTTCTCTGGGGCACCTCGCCGTAGAGAAGGAGAAACCAATGCTGTACAGCACAGAGGGGGTGTGTACAGAGCTAATGCAAACAGGGACCAGTATCGCCCAGTGGCCGCAGTGACCATTCCTGCACCCCAACCTCGTCCACAACAACAGAGGGTTCAGCAACAACCGCAACAACAACAACAACAACAACAACGTCCTTTCCAGCCTAGGCAGAGATTGCAGGCTGATAGGAGATTTGATCCTCTGCCCATGTCGTACGCAGAGCTACTACCCGAGCTACTCCGGTTAGGGTTTGTAGAGTTGCGAACGATGGCTACTCCTACCGTGCTGCCACCCGGCTATGATGCTAATGTTAGATGTGACTTTCATTCTGGGGCACCAGGCCACCACACTGAAAGATGCCGGGCTTTGCAACACAAGGTTCAGGATTTGATCGATGCTAAGGCGATCAACTTCTCTCCAGTGCCGAATGTCGTGAACAATCCTATGCCTCAACATGGCGGGCATAGGATTAACAATGTTGAAGATGGAGAAGCTGAAGACTTGATTGTCAGTGTTGATGAAGTTCAGACTTCTTTGTTGGTCGTCAAGGGCCGATTGTTGAAGGGGGGTGTTGACCCAGGTTGTCAAGAGGGCTGTTTGGGCTGTACAGAAGTCGTGAATGGTTGTGACCAGCTGAGGGCTGGAATTCAGAAGTTAATTGACGAGGGCTGTCTGCAGTTCAGCCGGACTACCAAAAATAATGGGGCAGTGTCTACTGTCACCATTTTTTAGAAGCCGTCTGAAGGACGAGGAAGAGGGGCCGTCAGTGCACCAGCAACCAGCAATACTCCGGTTACCATCCCAACACCGGTAACCATCCGAGCACCTACTACCATTGTGGCGTCCGGCAGAGGACAAGTTGAGAATAGTAGGGCAGTTCCCTGGAAGTATGACAATGCCTATCGCCGGGATAGAAGGGTTGGTAACCAGACGAGGCCAGTTAATCAAGCACCGGTTACAATCAGTGCTCCGGTGAGAGCTCCTGCTGTTGCTAGTCCTGTGGTGGACAACGTTGGAGGACCGGGAGGTTTCACCAGGAGTGGACGACTGTTTGCTCCTCAGCCTTTGAGGGATGCTGCTGCTGAGACATCCGCCAGAGCTAAGGGCAAACAAGCAGTGGTTGACGAAGAGCCGGCTCAGAAGGAGGCTGAGGGTTCTTTTCAGAAAGATGTTGAGGAGTTTATGAAAATCATCAAAAAGAGCGACTACAAGATTGTGGATCAGCTCAATCAAACTCCTTCAAAGATCTCGATACTCTCTTTGCTGATGTGTTCTGAGGCACATCGGGACGCTTTGCTGAAGATGCTGAATATGGCATACGTCCCGCAAGAGATATCCGTCAACCAGCTGGAAGGTGTACTAGCCAATGTGAGTACCAGGCACGGTGTAGGTTTCACTGACCTAGACCTGACGCCTGAGGGTCGCAATCACAACAAAGCCTTGCACATCACTATGGAGTGCAAGGGTGCAGTGTTATCTCACGTGCTAGTGGACACCGGGTCGTCCCTGAATGTCCTGCCTAAGCAGATTCTAAAGAAGATTGATGTCGAGGGGGTCGTGCTCACTCCCAGTGATCTGATTGTACGTGCATTTGACGGATCCAAACGTTCTGTGTTTGGTGAAGTCACCCTGCCAG
Organism: Lathyrus oleraceus; assembly: GCF_024323335.1. NCBI lineage: Eukaryota > Viridiplantae > Streptophyta > Magnoliopsida > Fabales > Fabaceae > Lathyrus > Lathyrus oleraceus. The sequence continues at coordinate 487,409,520 of NC_066583.1, forward strand.
TGAAGATAGGTCCTGAGACCTTCAACATCGTGTTCTACGTGATGGACATTCAGCCTGCTTATAGCTGTTTGTTAGGGCGTCCTTGGATACACGCGGCTGGAGCAGTCTCGTCGACTCTCCATCAGAAACTCAAGTATGTCTGGAACGGTCAGATTGTGACCGTCTGCGGTGAAGAGGAGATTCTGGTGAGTCATCTCTCCTCATTCAAATATGTTGAGGTTGATGGCGAGATCCACGAAACCCTGTGCCAGGCGTTTGAGACTGTGGCTTTGGAAGGGGTAGCTTGTGCTGAGCAGAGGAAGCCGGGCGCTTCAATATCGTCGTACAAGCAGGCCAAAGAGGTTGTGGACTCTGGCAAAGCAGAAGGCTGGGGCAAGATGGTTGACTTGCCAGTTAAAGAAGACAAATTCGGCATTGGGTACGAGCCTCTCCAAGCAGAGCAGAGCGTACAAGCAGGTCCGAGTACCTTCACCAGCGCTGGGCTGATGAACCATGGAGACGTCTTCGCTACTGATGGTGAAGATGTTGGTTGTGATTTGGATGTCTGGATCCGCCCTTGTGCACCAGGCGAGGTTATCAACAATTGGACGGCTGAAGAAGTAGTCCAAGTTACTCTACTGACAGAGTAATTTTCTTTTGTTTTTATCATTTTGCATGAAAACCCTACGTCCTGCCCAAGGCGTAGCGGTTTATTGTAGGGCCACATCATGTTCACAATGTTTATAAATAAAGGACGTTTTTTCAATCAAATTTTGAGATCTTTGTTTTTCTATTTTTTTGTTTTTCACTTTTTCAAAACAATAAAAATGGCAATGTTTTTGTTTTTTGTGACTTTATTGAAATCTTTTTTCTAAAAACAAAACATTAAACATGCAGAAGTGATCTTTTGGCACCCACTATGAACGACTCTGTTATGGCTCAGTATGATTTCAACAATCCCATCTACCAAGCTGAAGAGGAGAGTGAGGAAGACAGTGAACTCCCTGCAGAATTGGTCAGACTACTGAAGCAAGAGGAAAGGGTCATCCAACCTCACCAGGAGGAGTTGGAAATTGTCAATCTGGGTACTGAGGACGCCAGAAGAGAAATCAAGATTGGGGCTGCTTTAGAAGACTCTGTCAAGAGGAGGTTAATCGAGATGCTGAGAGAATATGTGGAAATATTCGCCTGGTCATACCAAGATATGCCTGGTTTGGATACAGACATTGTGGTGCATCGGTTACCTCTCAGAGAAGAATGCCCGTCGGTCAAGCAGAAGCTTCGCAGAACTAGTCCTGATATGGCAGTCAAGATCAAGGAAAAGGTTCAGAAGCAGTGGGATGCAGGTTTCCTGGCTGTTACAAGTTACCCACCGTGGGTTGCCAACATCGTTCCCGTGCCAAAGAAGGATGGCAAAGTTAGAATGTGTATCGATTACCGGGATTTGAATAGGGCGAGTCCGAAAGATGATTTCCCATTACCTCACATTGATGTATTGGTGGATAATACGGCTCAGTCCTCGGTATTCTCTTTCATGGACGGTTTCTCAGGCTACAATCAGATCAAGATGGCGCTAGAGGACATGGAAAAGACGACATTCATTACACCTTGGGGCACTTTCTGCTACAAAGTGATGCCATTTGGGCTGAAGAATGCCGGTGCTACCTATCAGAGGGCAATGACGACTCTCTTTCATGACATGATGCACAATGAAATCGAAGTGTACGTGGATGATATGATTGCGAAGTCGCAGACAGAAGAGGAGCACTTGGTAAATTTGCAGAAGTTGTTTGACAGACTGGTCAAGTTCAAACTGAGGCTGAATCCGAACAAGTGTACGTTTGGGGTGAGATCCGGGAAGCTCTTAGGCTTCATTGTCAGTGAGAAAGGGATTGAGGTTGATCCAGCTAAGGTCAAAGCTATTCAAGAGATGCCTGAACCAAAGACGGAAAAGCAAGTCCGTGGGTTTTTAGGGAGATTGAATTACATTGCAAGGTTCATATCTCACCTGACTGCCACATGTGAACCAATTTTCAAACTACTCAGAAAGAATCAGGCGATCAAATGGAACGATGACTGTCAGAAAGCGTTTGACAAGATAAAAGAATATTTACAGAAACCTCCAATCCTTATTCCTCCAGTTCCTGGGAGACCACTGATCATGTACCTTTCAGTCACCGAGACTTCGATGGGGTGTGTATTGGGTCAGCATGACGAGTCTGGTCGAAAAGAGCATGCCATATACTACCTAAGCAAAAAGTTTACCGACTGTGAAACAAGATATTCACTGCTCGAGAAAACTTGCTGTGCTTTGGCCTGGGATGCTCGCCGACTAAGGCAGTATATGTTGAACCATACTACTCTATTGATTTCTAAGATGGATCCTGTGAAATACATTTTTGAGAAGCCAGCTCTCACCGGACGTGTTGCCCGTTGGCAAATGATCTTAACAGAGTATGACATTCAGTACACGTCACAGAAGGCCATCAAGGGTAGTATTCTGTCAGACTATCTCGCCGAACAACCAATTGACGACTATCAGCCTATGATGTTTGAATTCCCTGATGAAGACATCATGTATCTGAAGATGAAAGATTGTGAAGAGCCGCTTGTCGAGGAAGGACCGGATCCTGATGACAAGTGGACACTGATGTTTGATGGGGCTGTGAATATGAACGGTAATGGTGTTGGGGCAGTGCTGATCAATCCCAAAGGTGCTCATATACCTTTTTCGGCCAGATTGACATTCGACGTTACCAACAATGAAGCTGAGTATGAGGCTTGTATCATGGGGATAGAAGAAGCCATTGATCTGAGGATCAAAACACTTGACATTTTTGGAGATTCTGCTCTGGTGATCAATCAGGTCAATGGAGATTGGAATACAAACCAGCCGCATCTGATTCCGTATAGAGATTACACCAGAAGAATACTGACGTTCTTCAAGAAGGTGAAGTTGTATCATGTTCCCCGGGATGAGAATCAGATGGCTGATGCATTGGCTACTTTATCTTCCATGATAAAAGTTCATTGGTGGAATCATGTGCCACATGTTGCTGTGAATCGACTCGAGAGGCCTGCATATGTGTTTGCAGCCGAGTCTGTTAATGCTATTGATGATAAACCGTGGTATTATGACATCAAGAACTTCCTCAAGACTCAAGAGTATCCTGAGGGTGCGTCGAAGAATGATAAGAAGACCCTGAGAAGGCTAGCTGGAAGCTTTTACTTGAATCAGGATGATGTGCTGTACAAAAGGAACTTTGACATGGTCTTGCTCAGATGCGTGGATAGACACGAAGCAGACATGTTAATGCAAGAAGTGCACGAGGGTTCGTTTGGTACCCACGCTGGTGGTCATGCAATGTCGAAGAAATTGCTGAGAGCCGGATATTATTGGATGACTATGGAATCCGATTGCTTCAAATATGCTCGGAAGTGCCATAAGTGTCAAATCTATGCCGACAAGGTGCATGTACCACCAAGCCCGTTGAATGTCATGAACTCGCCTTGGCCGTTTGCCATGTGGGGCATTGATATGATTGGGAGGATTGAACCAACTGCTTCTAATGGACATCGCTTCATCCTGGTTGCGATCGATTACTTCACCAAATGGGTGGAAGCAGCTTCCTATGCCAACGTCACCAAACAAGTGGTTGCCCGGTTCATCAAGAAGGAAATCATCTGTCGTTATGGAATCCCTGAGAGAATCATCACTGACAATGGTTCGAATCTCAACAACAAAATGATGAAAGACTTGTGCAGAGATTTCAAGATTGAACATCACAATTCTTCTCCTTACAGACCGAAGATGAATGGTGCTGTAGAGGCAGCTAACAAGAATATCAAGAAGATTGTGCAGAAGATGGTCGTTACGTACAAAGACTGGCATGAGATGTTGCCTTTCGCTTTGCATGGATACCGTACCTCAGTACGTACGTCGACCGGGGCAACCCCCTACTCCCTTGTATATGGTATGGAAGCAGTCCTACCTGTTGAAGTGGAGATCCCTTCTCTGAGGGTATTATTGGACGTCAAGCTGGACGAAGCCGAGTGGATTCGTACAAGGTTTAACGAGTTAAGCCTTATCGAAGAGAGACGGTTAGCGGCTGTGTGCCATGGGCAGTTATACCAGAGAAGGATGAAGCGAGCCTTTGATCAGAAAGTGCGTCCTCGGACATTTCAAACTGGCGATCTAGTTTTGAAGAGAATCCTTCCTCCCGGTACAGATAACAGGGGCAAGTGGACTCCTAATTACGAAGGTCCATATATTGTGAAGAAGGTTTTCTCCGGTGGAGCCTTGATGCTTACAACAATGGATGGTGAAGATTTTCCTTCCCCTGTCAACTCAGATGTAGTCAAAAAATACTTCGCATAAATTGACCCGCTGGACAAAAAGAATAAAAGAGTCCAGGCAAAAATGGGCATCCCGGCGAACCAAAAACAGAAAAAAGGTTCGGGCAAAAGTTAGGGATAAAAAATGAAAAAATTGTACACCCGGTAAGTCGAAAACCCGCAAGGGCGGCTTAGGCAAAAATGGGTATCCCGGTGGATTGAAAACCCGAAAGGGCGATCCAGCCAAAAGAGGGATTAAAGCGAAGACTACAGTCTGAGTTATCTGTACTTCGTCATGCTTCGTCAGCTGCCATCTCGAAAGATGTGATCGGTCCAGTCAGTCTTCTCAAAAAGCAAGGAATTGGGAGGGAACTGATGATCTATGAATTATAACAGAGTTGGGAAACAGTGGATGCCGTGTTCACATTGCCATTAGGATAGTTTATTTTCCTTTTGTGCGCAATTACCTCTTTCTAGGAATTGCTTCCCCATGTACTTGCCTTTTCAGGCACCCTTTCAATCAATAAAAGTCGTTATTCAGATAAATTGCTCTCTTGTTTTTACTTTTACTGTTTTGTTTGCAAAAACGTCCGAATTTTTGATAAACATTGCATATAAAAACATGAAGGCTAAACAATGACGTGCAAAAAGATTAAAACATTTGAAAATCATTTTGAATGTTGAGGACACTTGAACGAATCTTGTCCATGTACCCCCTGGGGCATCCGTTGTTCCGATTTGCAGGTCGTCACCTGTGAGTTTTTTCCCCAGTAAGGTCGTCACCTGTGAGCATTCCTCAACAATGCTTTCCCCAGACGGAGTCATTCTCCTAGCTATGGGACTGTTTGACTTCCCCAGCGAAGCATTTATCTCTCCAGCAGAGTTTATCCTACCAGAGGATTGGACGAGTTATCATGGCAGATCGATATCCGCATCCCCAGCTGAGCTGTTTCTACTTGTGAATATTGTGGGTCGTCCCCGGCAGAGTAGCAGTTATTCCCCAGAGAACAGTCTATTTTACCTGAGGTTTGCATAGGCCTTGTCCCCAGAGAGTTGCCTGGTTTAGCTTCCCCAGCAGAGCATCTATTTCCCCAAGCGGAATTTTTGTGGGTTTGATTGGGCTATCCTCAGCAGTTTACCTTTGTTTTCCCCTAGCAGAGTTGCTTCTTTACTCCCCAGCGAGTGGCCTTGTCTTTCCCTAGTGGATTTGTATTGTTGGCTCCCCAGCAGTTGCCTTGTCCTTCTCCCCCAGTGGATTGATCTTGAAGTTTCCTCGGCACAGTCGTCCTGTGTATCTCTCCCCGCAGAGCTTGCATCATATTGCATTGCATATAGTAATCATTGCATCCTCAAAACTGCGTAGCATTTCCATTCCATATGGAGCATTACGCCATAGAAAAATTCAAACATATGCATTCATGTGTTCGAAACCACATCAGACCGTATCCCCGGCAGAGGCGGATCATCTTGTTCAACATCAGCACCACGTCTGCTACAGTTGCTTCGACAGCATTCAGAATTGATTATCCCCACAGAGGTTTATTTCCTCACCCGATGGTGACAGAGGTTTATTTCCTCACCCGATGGTGACAGAAAGTTTGTTTCTCCCCAGTGAGATCCCCCAGCAAGTGATCAGCCTTGCCTCATATTTCAGATACCATTCTTGTGATACCAGTAAGTGTCATGTCAGCACCCACGTGTGTTTTTTTCATTCTTTTTGGTGTCGGTAAACACCATACTTTCGGTGTCGGTAAACATCGAGTCTCACCCAGTCATCGGTAAATGTCTGGTCATTCATTTTGGTGTCGGTAAACACCATACTTTCGGTGTCGGTAAACATCGAGTCTCACCCAGTCATCGGTAAATGTCTGGTCATTCTTTTTGATGTCGGTAAACATCATTTCTTTTCGGTGTCGGTAAACATCGAGTCTCACCCAGTCATCGGTAAATGTCTGGTCATTTTTTAGTGTCGGTAAACGCCATTGCTTCGGTGTCGGTAAACATCGAGTCGTTCCATCAGTCATCGGTAAATGTCTGATAAATCCCCAGCTAGAAATCCCCAGTAGAGTCATCTGTAAATGTCCTACCTGGTTTTCAGTTGCAAATATTTGTTTGTATTTCCCCAATAAACATCGAGTCCCATCCCCAGTCATCGGTAAATGTCTGGTTATTCTTTGTTTCTCTTGTTAATAAAATCAAAATCCCCAGAAGTCGTCGGTAAACGTTTTGTCTGGTATCACCACAAAGATTTTGTTCCTCCCCAAGCGGAGATGCCATCGGTAAATGGCCCAGTTTCTTCGATATCGGTAAATATCGAATTCCCAGTTGCAGCAGCCATCGGTAAATGGTCTTGCTAAGTTGACATCGGTAAATGTCCAGTTTCTCTGAAGCCACCATCGGTAAATGGTCTTGCTTCCTTTCTACATCATCTGTTTTCCAGCAGCCATCGGTAAATGGTCTGGCTGAAGTTGATATCGGTAAATATCAAGTTCTAACCATCGGTAAATGGTTTTGTTCTTCAGAAGTTTGTTTTCCCCAGCCGCCATCGGTAAATGGTCGTGCTGAAGTTGATATCGGTAAATATCAAGGTTCCAGTTTTTTTTCCAACCATCGGTAAATGGTTTTGCTTTTCTGAAGCTGTCTTGCAGTTTGTCATCGGTAAATGACGTGGTTCTCTTTGTATCTTATCCAGTCGGTGCAAATTTCTACGGTTCTTTTGTATTCAATCCCTGTTTACCCTGAAAGTCTGACAGTCGTTGCTATCATCCGTTCGGGTTCCCAGCTGATTGAATAGGGGCAGCTGTAGCACCTCAAATTTGCACCTATCATTGTACATATCATTTCATATTAGGTCATAGCATATCATGGTCCATTGCATAGCATTTTCATTGTCCCCAGTTGCCTCAAGAGCAAGCAAGCAAGAATTAGGTCAAACTGATCAGGAGATCAGTCCACCAATCAAGCAAAGGTGTTTCTCAAGGAGAAAAGGTCCTAGGGTTTGTCCAACAAGTTCACATGACTTGGAGGTCCATTTGAAGTGTTCAAGTCAAGGGTTGAAGGCTCAGAGGTCATCAATTCATGCACAGACAGGCAAAAACCCTAGAAAGTCAAAGAAAGTCAACAGTCAGTCAAAGTAGTGGATGGTGGCCATTCTTGTGGAATTTGGGCACCATGATCAATAATCAAGAGTCCATACAACTTGGGACATCATTTGAAGTCAAGGTCTCAAGGAATTAGGGTTTGGAATTCATCAGAAGTGCTTCAGTCAGTCCAAAACCCTAGAAAAGTCAAAGTTGGTCAACTGTGGTTGATTCTTTGGTTTTGATGGATGGAAATGGTTTGAGGGAACTTATTCATGCCCTAATAGGCCTCATGTAGCATGGCAATCAACATCATGGAAGAATTTGAAGCCAATCAGAAAATTTCCCAAAATAGAAAGTGGACCTGTAATTTTAACTGCCAAAAATGGAAACTTCTTGATCCTCAACTTGCATCATGATACAAGCTTCAAATGAATTTTTGCCCAACATGAAAGTTGAATATCTTGTTCTCCCATTTTCAAAAAGTCCAAGAACTCTCAAATCCCATGAATGGTTTGCAAGATATGGTCAAATCATTTTCACATTTTCATGAACTTCAAAAGGCCATATCTCATGTTTCCTTTGGCCAAATTTGGTGGGGTTTTTTCCTACAAACCACATTTTTCCTCCTCTTTCCAAAAATATAAGTTTCATGCCCCAAAACCTTGCCAATCAAAATGGCATTTTTTGACTTATTCCATTTAAAATCAAGTTTGACTCAAGTTTGACTTTTTGATTTAAACATTTTTGACACAATTGGCCAATTGGGATGTGTTTAATATGTTATTTGCAAGATGTTCCAAGCCCAAAATTGAGCAGCATTCCATCATACCACCTCCATTTGCATTTTTGGCCAAGTTAGCAAATTGTGATTTTTACTTCATTTTCACTTAAGCATGATTACCATTCATTGAACCAACAAAAGACAGATGATGTGAAGGTCATTGGCAGCCTGTTTTGAGGCCCAATTCGTGCAAGATTTACACCTCCACTTCCATATGACCAAAATTAGCAAATGTGCATTTGTTTCTTTTTGAGTTAAACCAGCTTAGCATTGGATTAGTAGAGTTAAAACAGACATATTTAAGTTCATTTTCTGCCATTTCATAACCCTACTAGCAGCCTTTGCACATCAGAAAACTCTCACTCTCTCATTTTCCCAATTGGCACGATTTGCACTTTCTGGCCAAAAGCTTCAAACCCTCGAGCCTTTCTCCATTGTTCCATGATCTAGACAACCCTTGGAACCTTTTTCCAACACAGTTCATCATCTGCACAGCCTTCTTCATGCTCTGTTTTCACTAAGCATACAACAATGATAGATTGTGGTTTGGGTATTTCTAAGCACTACTGAGCTGGTTTTCTTCAAGCATTCAACATCTCCAAGCCTTGTGAGCATCTGTTTCGAGCTGCATCCATCAAACAACCACTGCATCTCAAGTTTCTTCAAAATCAAGTAAGTGCTTGACCTTCACCATTTGCCAAATTGTGCTATGTTTAAGATAGGTCTTGGTATGCTGAACACACTGCAACTTGTCTCACTTGAAATGATTATGCCATGGCTGAGAAATCTAGATTTCATTTTTTGTGCATGAAGTTGTTTTAAATCGATTTGCTCAGATGTTGTTGATTCAATGAAAACTATTGTTGGATTTATGCTGCCTGATGTTTGATGATGCCATTAGTGTGTTTAACTTTCATTTCTGGGCATTTCGAAATTTCAATTTGGATGAAGGTGATGAATGCTTGCTGTTGTCTTGAAACCTTAAACTCTGCCCAGAAAATTCTCATGATTGTGTTGGTTTGTTGTTTATGATGTGGTTGCATGAAGAACATTATTACTGCCATGCTGTGTGATTGATTTTATTCGAATTTTGATTGATGATGAACATTGATGATGAACATGAAGCCATGCTGTTTTGAAAACCCTAGCCATTTTCCCAGAAAACCCTATCTCACGTATGCATGTTGGTCCGGCTACTGTTCCATTTCCATACTGGCCAATGAGAACATTTGGTTCTCTTCCCCTGTACGCTGCGTTTGGTTAAGTGGATGTGGTATTTACCACAATGCCATTCAGTCAACCTTGTTTGACCATTACTCCATCTCTTTTGTTCATGTTTGGTCCCAAATTGTACTCAACTTCCAAAATTCATTTTTCATTCAATTTAACTCCAAAAATTATGGGATTTTTTGCATTGTGACCTGTTGGATGCCTAGTATTTTACCATGATTTTTAATATTTTTTTTCTGATCATTGGATATTAATTGGCTCTAGGGTTTGTGTTATGTGACCAAAAATGATACATATTGCCAATCCTTTTGTGAAATAATGATGATGCATCCATTGGTTCTGAAATTTTTTGTGGAGAAACTAGACACATTCACATTTGTTTTGATATAAAGTTTGTGCATTTATCATATGTGGTGTGTGAGCTTTGATGTTTTTGAAGTTAGGTGTTACATTTGGTGTCACACCATGAATGTGCATTTTCCCAATTTTGATTGACATGCTTACTTGCATCCAAATGACCCCAAATTTTACATGATCCCTCCTTTTCATGTCTAGTTCATGTGTGAATTTTTCTTGTAATTAATTGTGCTGTTTTCCATTTATTTGAGATTTTTCTTCCCTGCCTAGTCAATGGTTGACTTTATATGATACATGTTGCCAAATCATTTGGGAAATCCTCATACCATATTGTATGATCATGAAATTTCATATGTGATAACTAGACATGTTGAGCTTTGCATTGGTGTTAATCTCATTCATTTTTCATCTGTTTTCAATTTGATATGATTTTTTGAAGTTGACCCATGTTTGTTGACTTTCATTGTGCTTACTTGAAATTATGTTGACTTCTTGATTTTCATTGACTGCCTTCCCCTCATCCAAATGCCATGAAATTTTACATGTTTACCATGCTAGATGTTAGGATTGAGTGTGATTTATTTGATGATTTTTGAAAATGTTTGGGTTGACTTTTGATGCAAGTCATTCTGTTGACTTCTTTGAGCTTTCCTTTGCCTTACTTTGACTTCAAATGTTCATGAAATGATAATAATGCATGATATGATGTGGGCCCAATTGTGATAGCTTCTTAAATGTTTGACCTTGACTTTGGTTGACTTTTCTTTGCTGTTTTGACTTTTGCTTTCATCCTTGACCCTAGGCTAGTCCTAGTGGTCTTTTGAGCTTACAATTGAGTTCTTGTTTCAGGTTAAGCACCAATGCCTCAAAGATCATTCAAACTTGTTTGAATTTGATTGTTTATCATGTGCTAACCCTTGTTTTGTAGGTGTGACTCATGTCACTTGAGTCTTGTGCCTTGCACATTGGTCTTTCTGTGTTGACTGTTTACCAATTCCTTTTGATTTAAACTGTTGAACTGTTTACTAATTGGTTTGACTTTTTCAGGTACTTTAGTTGCTTAAGTTCTCTGAACTTACTTTGCTTTGCTTTTTAGCAACTTGCTTGAGGTATAATCTCTTTTACTTCATGTAGTCTGGAGACCCGGCTTGTTATTTGGCCGGGCAAACTGTCTGAAGTCCTCCTTAAGAGGCAATGTTTGTGTATGTTTAAATCTTGTCCTTGTACAGAGTCAAAGACCTCCTAAGTGAAGAGGCAATTGGTAGATCAAAGGGATAAGCAACCTATCCCCTACTATTCAGTGAGTCTTCTCAGTGCTCCCATCACATGGTTGTAGCACTGAGATCTTAGCCCAAGATCTTGTGCAATTGCACAGTTGAGTCAGTATCCAATGTGTAGAAGGGTTCCCACTTTCTGAACCCACACATTCTTGTCAAGTGCTCTCCTTGGCCAGGGATAAGAGCAATGAGGCACACCCCTCATATCCTTTCATCTGCTTCACCTTAGCCTCTCAATGGCAAGGTTAAGAGCACACTTACCCTATTCCAGTTGGCCCTAGTGCCTAACCTTTGTGTGAGCCTCTTGTATGCATATAGAGTGTGCTTCCTGTGATTGCTTGTTTGCTTTGCCTCTTTAGGTGTAGTTTAGACTTGCCCTTGTGCAAGATAGGTTGTGCTTGACTTGCTTCCTGTGCAAGTCAAGTCTGTGTGGCTTGCTCCCTGTGTGAGCCATGTTTAGGGTTGTTTGGCCGAACTACGGCAACTCTGATTCTCACGTTCAGGTGAGATACGTAGGCGCGAGACGCGATGTCTTGTCGAGTTTGACTAACCACTAACACTAATTCTTTTCTCTCACCCCTGTTGTGATTGAGATATCCCGTTTCTCTTGCCCTAGTTGCAATTGAGACCCTGCTTTTTCCTGTGTCTGCTTAGGATAGGTTGGCCCTTGTGCCATTTAGCTAGAAACCATAACTTAGGGTTGATTTTGCATGACAACATCTAGGCTCGAGTCGTAGTCTCCCTAGAGTTGTGTCTCCCTCTGTTATCTGGTTAGGCTAGAACCTTTGTCCCTGCGTAGGGGAACTACATCGCCCTGATCTTCACACCAGATGAAGTATGTAGGCAGGAGATTGAGCTGATCTCTCCAGGCGCCCTTTTCTTTCTTTTGTGTGTGTTGTATGACCTTTGCTAGGCTCGAGTCCGTGACTCCTTAGCATTTGCTGTCTGTCTGTTTGTGTGTGTGTGCTTAACAGTTATAGGCTGAGTCCCCGACTCCCTATTTATCTGTTGTGTTGTTTAGGTTCGGATGTCAATGTAAGTCCAGTGATTGGCAGTCGGGCTCCACGTTTGCCTGTGTTTTTGTTTGTTTGTGTGAGTGTCAGCCGAGCTACGAATGCTCTGATTCTTCTCTCGTCCGAGAAGATACGTATGCATAGGATGCGACATCCTAGCGAGCATGTGTCGTTTCCCCAGTCCGAACTACTTGGACTCTGATGTCTATGCCTGATAGACTAAGTAGGCCCAGGATGCGACATCCTGCCGAGTTCAGTTTCAGTCAGTCTTTTTCGTTTCTCTTTCAGCCAGTGTGTGTGAGTTTTGAGCAATGTTTAGCAACCAATTTTCCTTTCTAGTGTGCTTGGATCCCGTAGAATACTACGGATGCATAGGGGTGCTAATACCTTCCCTTCGCATAACCGACTCCCGAACCCATCCTCTTTGGTCGCGAGACCATGTTCTTTTCCCAGGTTTACTTCGAGCGTTTCCTTTCCCTCTTTTGGGATAAATAACGCACGGTGGCGACTCTGTTGTTGTTCTTCTTTTCCCGCCGGTTTTTCGCGCGATGCCACAGCTCTTGCGGTAATAAGCAGTGTATATCTCAAAAGCGCTTTGCTTCCATGGCATATCTCTTATCCTGATCTTCCATCCTCCCTTTGATCTCCTGATTAGCCATCTGAATCCTAGCAACACTCATCTCCAATTTAGTCTTCTCTGCCTGCAGCTGATCTCTGGCTTTCTTCATCTCAAGGAATTCTCCCATACTGACAAAAGAACGTGGCCCCTCAATCAACGGACACCAAGGATCACTCCCAGGAAATGGTAGATGTGTGAGCTCAATCCTCTTCCTAAGCCAATCGTCAAATGGAGGAAAAGACCTGCTATTGACCTTACCAAAAGGAACCCTGCCCTTCCTCTGAATGTTACGCCATGCCCTAGACACTTGCCTCAACCGTGTCAGATTACCCTCAGTCGGGAAATAGAAAGACTCCTGAATCTCGCGCTCGAGAGGAGGAACCTCCATAGCAAACCCCATCTGTCTCCTAAGAAGCGTCGGGTTGTGATTAATGCAACCCTGAACTCCTATGAGAGGCACATTGGGAAAACTCCCACAACTGTAGATGAAATCTCGTCCAGCCATACCATTGTGAGTCCAAGCTATGTCCTTGGCTCGCAAACCCATCAACCTGACTGACCACTTGACAGTAGGATCAAGAGCGACAAAAGCACCTCTGGAAGGCAAATACCCCATGAACCATTTGTACAACAGCTGAGCACAACATCGAATCAATCCCCCACGTCGTTTCTCGTTCCGATTATGGACCGAGTAATAAACATCCCCAATCAAAGTAGGAATAAGATTCCTCTGCATAAACAATCTGATGGCATTAACGTCCACAAAGTTCTTCTGATTAGGAAACAGGATGGTCCCATAAATGCCCACAGCAATCAAAGCACAGACGGCTTTCCAATCACCCAAAACAGCATGCCCTTGGCTTTAGCCTCTAGGAAACTCAAATGAAAACCGGGTAACTTCCCCTTCTCCTTTAAACCCCCCTTGGTCACCTCCGGGCTCAAATAAAGAGCACGAGAAATCTCAGCGATATCAGGCTCCTCCTTAGTGGCACAGAAAGGAATCTGATCTCTGATCGGAATACCCAGGATGCTAGCATAGTCTGCCATCAGAGGTCCCAACAAGTAATCTGGGAAAACGAAACATCTCAAACCCGGGTCATAAAACTGGAGAAGATATGGATGGCGCTCTTGTCACTGTCTGTGAGCCTGAAGACCAACTTCAGAATACCACCGTATGCCTCACGGAACATCCCCACATGGTCGGGCGTGATCAATGCTATCATATCTCTCAGCACACTGATCCCTAGGTCGAACAAACTGTAGACAACATTGTCTTTCAAACCGGTCCTCATGTTTGGAACAAAGAAGTCTCTCAACCAGGATCTCAATCAAGAATGTCCCTGCATATGGGTAAACATGAGTTAGATGAAGATAAATGCAAAATGAAATGATGCTGATGTATGAATGCAATGCATAGTGTCATCCTCCCAGTCATCTGAACATCTGTTGCACTGAGTTGCAGCCTCTGAACTGATCACAACCATCTGAGGTACTGAACAACCATAGATCCAACTCTGGGTTCCGAAATAAACGGAACAGAAAGATACATCACCACCATCACTAGAATCACTGATCTGACAACCAAAATACCCTCTAAACCAGCCTGGGGAATCCTGAAATAAACGGGTCCCCACTGATAAATACCACTGACAGGATTCCGGCGTCTCGGAGATAAATATCCATAAATCCGACTTATAAATAGGACTCTGATCAACGGCTGAACCAATAGTCACCATCAAAGTCACCATCAGAACATGCATCCGTAAGAATCACCCATCCCCTCACAGGTAAATTCTAATCAGGTTATCCTAAGGCGGATAATGGTCTCGACAATCGGGCAAAGATACTCAACGGGTTTGCCCTTTCGGGTGTGCCGTTGCAGCTCTCTTAAGATCATCTAAACCAAAGATCCGGGAAAGAACGGTCACCGAAGTCAATAGCTCAGATAAGGTAACTCAACCAAAGTGGATACTCCACAAAGGAAAAGCTCCCTCAAAAGAACCTCGTCCGGCTTGTGGTATGTCACGTCGCCAAGATCATGTTGACCTAACATGAGAGGCAACATGAGACCACACTAATCCTAGGTGTATACTCGGGCCTGGGTTTTAGCCCCACTCAAAACACCCACCCTAAATTAGAGGAACCACCTGTACAGAGGACAACAAAATGATAGTATGATGCATGCAAACATTTATGCAAATATACATATGCACAGTATAATAAACATAAATGCAATAAATAGAGCAGCACAAGCAACCTAAACTATCCTAGAGAACGCTAGGAGAGACTCGCTTAGGGAAGATGGACCAGCAATAGGTCAACTTCTAATCCCCAGTAGAGTTGCCAGCTGTCGCATCCGTGAAAAACAACCGGCGGGCTAAAACAAAACAAACAGAGCCGCCACCGTGCGTTATTTATCCCAAAAGATGGAAAGGAAACGCTCGAAGTAAACCTGGAAAAGACATGGTCTCGCGACCAAAGAGAGATGGGATCGGGAGTCGGTTATGCGAAGGGAAGGTATTAGCACCCCTACGCATCCGTCGTACTCGACGGGATCCACGCTCAAAAAGATAGGATAAGGTTGCTAAAAGAAACTGCTCAAAGAATGCACACACACACTGGAATAAGACACAGGTGGAAGAAAAGGGGAAAAGGCTCGCTAGGATATCGCATCCTATGCCTACGTATCTCATCTGGAATGAGAATCAGAGCTACCGTAGTTCGGCTCACGCACGCCGAAAAAAAACACACGCACAGACGATGAGACGTTAAAACAAACAAGCAAGCGGAAACAGACTGCCAATGGCTGGGCTTACGTCCGACTCCAAACAACAAACCCACACTGGAAACCAAACGCCAATTGCTGGACTTACATCGGACTCCAAGCACACAACAAACCCCAATAGGATACGGAATGCCAATCGCTGGTCTTATATCCATCTCCTAACACACACAAGCAGGTAAACACCCAAACAAGTTACTAAGGAGTCTGGCACTCGAGCCTAGTAACTGTCAAGCAAACACACACAAAAAAGAAAAAGGGTTCCCGGAGAGATCTCGTACGACCTCCTGCCTACGTACCTCATCTGGTATGAGGATCAGGGCAACGTAGTTCCCCTTAACAGGGGAGAAACTTTCTCCTAACCAGAGACTGGGAAATGACAAACTAGAAGGGAGACTGACTCGAGCCTAATAGTTATCATGCAATCCGCAATGGTCATAGGTTGAGGTTTCTATCTAACTTGCACAGGCAGCAAGCTATCTTAAACATCACAAACAATCGAAAGAACAAAAGCAAGCACACACACTATATACAAACAGGGGGCTCACACAAGGCTAGGCTTTAGTCGAGGGGTCATGTCAACCTCGACAAACAAGCCACTGTATCAGGGTGATGTTAGCTCTTAACCCTAACATTGAGAGTTAGGGTGAAGCAGATGAAATGGGAAGTGAAGATAAGACTTCACAGCTCTTATCCCTGGCTTGGGAGAGCTTCAGACAAATGAAAGTGTGGGAGTCCATAAAGTGGGACTCTATTCCACATGACTGACACAACAAAGATCTTGGGTTAATATCCACAATGCATCAACACAAGGTGTGTGAGCAAGGTGGATGACTCACTGAGTAGCAGGAGATGGACTACACATCTCTTATATCTGCCAATGCCTCTTCACTTAGGAGGTCTTTGATATGTACAGGGACGAAGATAAACAATCACAAGCATTGCCTCTTAAGGAGGACTTCAGACAGGTGCCTGCCCCCATAACAGGACAGGTCTTCCAGACTACATGAAGTCAGTGAGTTATACCTCAATGGTTAAGCAACCAAGCAAAAGCAAGAGCAAGTTCAAAAGAACTTAAGCAACTTATGTACCTGAAAACAATCTAACCCAATCAGTTTACAAGTCAAAAGGTCAAACAGACAGTCAATAGTCAACAATCAACAGTACACAGTCAAACAAGCAATGCAACAATGTGCAAGCCACAAGCTCAACTCAAATGAGCTAAAATCCACCTACAAAACAACTCAAGGTTAGTCAACATTAACCAATTAGTCAATCCAAATGAGTGAGCATCACCAAATATGGCAAATGTGCTTCTTAACCTGAAAGCAAAGTTCAACTGTGAGTCACAAACCACTAGGGCAAGGCCTAGGGTCAAAGAGGGAGAAAAAATTCAAAACAGAACATGAAAGTCAAAATGAATCAACCTAAATCAATTAAGAACACCATCCAAAAGGTCTCATGTCAATATCATCAACCAAATTCATTTCATAAACCAATCATGGCAAGGTATGCAAGTTGAAAGCACATTGAGACAACAAAATGAACAAATGCACATTAATTGAAAAATGATTCAATTAATCTCAACAAAATTCATGGTTAAACAGAACATACAATATCATCATCACACAAAAAATTAGGGCAATTGGAAAAGATTAGGCATGGTAATCAAATTGTATAAGGCAAGGCATTCGAAACAAGCTCAAATGGGACACCAAATGTTACACCAACTTAGCACAAGCCTAAAACAGAATTGGTAAATGGTAAAAACCTCAAACCAAAGCCAAAACAACCTTCAACATGTCTAGAAAGAGTATGCAAAATTTCACATCCATAGGACAAAGCACAAGCATTTCAAAAATGAATGAAGTTCAAGACACTTCAAAAGATCACAAATGGTAGTCCAGAAAGAAAAATCTCAATCAAATCAGAAATCAATCCAAAATTTCCACAAAAAATCATGAGCATTCACAACATTCATATCAAGCACCATACAAAAAATCAGAATATTTGGAGATCATTTGATAAGGAAAATTCATCAATCAAGTTGGACATCACAAGGTGTGACACACATTGTCACACCTAACTTAGAAAAATCATAACTCAGCAATGGCAATTGGTAAAAATGCAAACTCAACACCAAAATGTCCAGCAAGATGTCTAGTTTCTACATGTCAAATTTCATGAGCATTGGATTAAAATTGAGCATTTCACAAATGATGAACCAAGGCAATGTCAAAACATGATACATGTACAAGAGAGAAAATGTGACATCATGCAAAAATCCTCACATTTTTTGGATCATTATTCTATTTGTTTTGATTTTTTAAAGGTGAAGAAAAAAATTAAAAATCATATGAAGCCATGCATGAACATATAGAGGCAAATGAAATGAAGCATTGGAAAATCGCCCAGCCAAGATTCGAACCGAGCAACAATTTGAATGGGAATTGGCGCGCGCTGCATGGGCTTCCCATGCAGCCAATCACAGGCGAACCCTAGCGTAACCTAAGGGAACGGTTTTCTCATGAATCAAAGCGTGGCCATAGCTTGTTCATCATCTTCTTCACGCGTTCACTGTATGAACAGTAACCTTCAAGCATCATCCAAGAACAATTGTTCCAGATTTCACAATTAAATACACTAATGCCTAGATCTTTCAATGCATAACAAGAATCCACAATCAATTTAACCAAAAACGCAAAGGCATGCATGAATCGAAGACATCAAAAATCATGTGTGAAACTTTAATTGCATGTAACTTCATGGATATAGCACCAAATCACTCGATTCAAAGTGCAGAATCATCACCATTAAGAGATCTACAAAACTATATCAACAATTTCATGAATTAAAGAGGTCGAAAAAGTGACCTCTTGAAGTGCAACTCTTGGATTCACGTGTTCCTGGCCTTGTAATGGATCAAATGTTTCTCCAGGATGCTTGTGCAAGTAATTGGAAGAGAGATTGAGGCTTTATCGCACACGATTCAACCAGAACTTTGCATCACCATTAATGAACTCAAACTTGCATATGCTTCAATGTGCACGAATTCCACTTGAATCTTGGTTCAATTTTGCTCCATAATGATACTAGATGACGAATTGATCAAGAAAAATGCATGAGATGTGAAGAAATTTGGAGAAAAAATGAGAGAGAATTTTGAGAGACTTTGAGAATTCTAGATCTAGAATTGGGAAATGTGATGAATTCTGTTAGGATTTTCTATTTATATGCTATACTAAACATGATTAATTAAGTTAAACCAAGTGCTAATGAAAATTAATTAAGTTTGGAGGTGTTTTGCAAAATTGATCTTTCACCCTTATGCATGGAAATGCATGGATGAACAGTACGAATTTGCACTTATTTTCACTCAAAAACCTGTTTTGGAGCCAATGGAAGTGATGCCATGTTCAAATAATGCACACATTTTGAATTTCATTTTTCCCTCCAAAAACCAATTGAATTTTCAAATATTTATGTGAATGGAATGCATGTCATGTAATGCCAAATTTGGAAAATAGAAGTTAAAAGGAGAATGTTGCAAAAAGAGCCATTTCATTTGGACTTATGGTTTGAAAGTTATGCTCCTTTGAAGTTCCATGTTCATTTGGCCAAGTTTGATCCATATCTCTTCAACCAAACATGAGAAATTGATGATCTTGGACTTTTTTGGAAAGGGGAGAGAAAGAACTATAACTTTCATGTTCAACAAAATTTCATTTGAAGCTTTCTTGATGATGTAATCTTGAGTTGAAAACCTTTCCCTTTTTGGCAATTTCAAATTACAAGTCACTTTCTATTTTTGGAAAGTTTTGTCCTGACTTTATTTTCTTCAATGTTGATGTTTGAAATGTCAAATGAGACTTTTTTGAACATGAATGAAGTATTTCTAACCACTTCCCACCTTCAAATCCAACAGTTGACTTGCAGTTGACTTTTTCAGTTGATAGATGACTTTGGCCATGCATAGATGATTTTGAGCCTCAATCTCTTGATGAAATGGATCCAAAATGAAACCCTAGCTTATACAAGCTCCATAAAACCATATGGTGATCCCCATCACAACAAATACCTCATCTCCTTGAAAAAACCCTGATTGGCATAATGCAACTGATTAGGGTTGACCAGAGGTCAAAACCCTAATCCCAAGGAATCTGATCAGGCATAATGAACCATGATGATGATGTACCACTTCAACCAAGATAATGATCAATCTCCTTGAGGAACCAAGAAACCCTAATTGAAGCACAAACCCTCAGATGGCTAGTGATCAATTCATGAGACCCTCAGGCTTGCATCTCTTAACCTCTCTATCTTCTGAGAAAGACCTAGGAGGATGACTTGCTCATTGTTTCCACATGATATGCAATGATGCAATTACTAATGTCCTAAAAAATGAAATGTAATATGCAAAGATAGTCCCAAGAGAGGAGGGCAAATTTTGAGGTGTTACAGTATGGTGTCCTTCAAGGACCGTGCGCCAAATGTGAAAGCAAACCCTTTGCTCGCTCATAGGAACTCTTCTGTGAATATGGTGGACAGTTGTCCTGGAGAATTCAAAGTTTTTGATGTGCGTTTTATCAGGAGGTCCTTAGTGCAGATGCATAAGGATGTTTGTTATGTAAGTGAATGTGAGAACGACCATAATGGTTGTGCTGTTTGTAGTGTTAACCCGATGGGTTATGAAGTTATGAAAAGGGACATCCAAAGACTGATGGATGAAGGCATGATCCAAATTATTCAATCCCGTCATGTAGATGACGACGTAAATGTCATAGTGCCCGTTTTCAAGCAACAAGAGCGGTTGGTAATCCAGTATGACTCCAGTAACAGCAACAATCAAAGATCAGTATCGTCGTTGGTAATACGGTTAGCGGGTCTAGTCCTGTATTCATCTTATAAAGCTGTGCCGTATCAGTATAATGCTACAATGATGAAGAATGGTCAATAGGTCCCGTTACCTACGACTAGTTCAGTAGAGAGCATTGTTGATGTTACAAAGGTGACCCGCAGTGGTCGAGTGTTTGGGCCGGTGTTCCCAAACGATAAAGAGGAAACAATTGTTAATAAGAAAGTGGAGGTGCCTAGTATAGACCCAGTTGGTTGTTCAAAAGATAATTATGGTAAATCCAGCAATTTGAAAACCAATGATGATGATGAGGTACTCCGATTAATCAAAAGGAGAGAGTGTAATGTGGTAGAGCAGCTGCTCCATACCCCCTCAAAAATTTCAGTGTTGTCTCTGTTGATGAATTCTGAAGCGCACAGAGAAGCATTACAGAGAGTTCTCGAACAAGAATTCGTTGAACATGATGTTACTGTGGATCAGTTTGATCATATTGTGGCTAACATCACTTCTTGCAACAATCTCAGCTTTTGCGACGAAGAAGTCGCCGAGGAAGGAAAATATCATAATTTGGCTTTGCACATCTTAATGAATTGTAAGGAAGATGCTTTATCAAACATGCTTGTTGACACCGGGTCGTCACTAAATGTGCTTCCGAAATCAACTTTGTCAAAGCTATCTTATCATGGAGCGCCCATGAGGTATAGCGGCGTAATCATCAAACCTTTTGACGGTTCACGCAAAATAGTAATTGGTGAAGTGGACCTTCCAGTCAAGATAGGTCCGAGTGATTTTCAGATTACTTTTCAAGTAATGGATATCGACCCGACCTACAACTGTTTATTGGGAAGGCCATAGATTCATGAGGCAGGAGCTGTTACTTCCACTTTACACCAGAAGCTCAAATTTGTCAAGAATGGCAAGCTTGTGATTGTTGGCGGGGAGAAAGCGCTGGTTGTTAGACACGTGTCATCTTTCTCTTATGTTGAAGCTGACCTTATCTATATCTACTAAGAAGAGAGTTGGGGCACCTATGTCCTCATTGAAATATGCTCAGAAGATTGTTGAAGAAGGTACTGTTGATCAGTGGGGGTGCATGGTAGAGGTCTCCGACAACAAGGGCAGAACCGGTTTGGGGTTCCAGAAAGGCTAATCAACTGTTAGATATGAAGATATGCAACTCAGCTTCCGTAGCGGAGGGTTCATTCATGGAAATGAACAACACTTAGCTGCTGTGCTAGAGGATGACAAAGAGGAAGACTGCACCAATTTTGTGACCCATGGAAAGGCTTGCAACAATTGGACTGCTGTTGATATCCCTATTATTTTGCATCGATCTAAGTAATTGCTTTTATATGTTTTAAAATCCTTCTCCTATGCCTATGGGAGAAGTGAACATTGTTTGGGAATTTTCAAATTGATCATCAATAAAATTAGTTCTATTCATCAACATCTAGGATGTTTGTTTTTACTTTTTGCTTTATTCTGAAAATGGTAATCACAAAAAACATAAATAAACAATATAATTGTCCATCTGCATAATATTTGTTCACAAATCCACTTCTCTAAAATCAAAATATGAAATCATTATGTAGGTTGGTTCCTAACCCCATTGAATACAATGATCCTTCTCCTTCTCCAAATTTTGAATTCCCTGTGTTTGAGGCCGAAGAGGAAAGTGATGTAGAACTGAGTGATCAATTATCTCATCTTCTTGAGAAAGATGAAAAGAACATTCAGCCGTTCGAAGAGCAGATTGAGTTAGTCAACTTGGGTTCCGAGGATGATGTGAAGGAAATCAAGATTGGGTCTCGACTGTGTCCAGATGTTAAGAAGGGGTTGATTGATCTTCTTCGAGAGTATTCAAATGTGTTTGCTTGATCCTATCAAGACATGCCTGGGTTAGATTTTGAGATTGTGGAGCATAAATTTCCGTTGAAGCCAAAATTCCCGCCAGTCAAGCAGAAGTTGAGAAGAACGCATCCTGATATGGCTGTGAAGATCAAAGAGGAAGTGCAAAAGCAGATTGATGTCGGTTTCCTTGTGACCGCTGAATATCCGTAATGGGTGGCCAATATTGTGCCTATGCCGAAGAAAGATGGAAAAGTCCGCATGTGTGTTGATTATAGAGATTTGAATAAAGCCAGTCCGAAAGATGATTTCCCTCTGCCACACATTGATATGTTGGTAAACAATACTGCTAAATTCAAAGTCTTTTTGTTTATGGATGGATTTTTAGGATAAAATCAGATAAAGATGGCACCTGAAGATATGGAGAAGACCATATTCATTACACCTTGGGGAAAATTCTGTCATAGAGTGATGCCTTTCGGTCTAAAGAATGTTGGTGCAACTTACCAAAGAGCAATGGCTGCTTTTTTTTATGATATGATGCATAAAGAGATTGAAGTTTATGTCGATGACATGATTGCTAAATTAATTGATGAAGAGGAACATGTTAAGCATTTTTTGAAGCTATTCCAGCGTTTGAGGAAATATAAACTCCGCTTGAATCCCAATAAGTGTACTTTTGGTGTTCGTTCTGGTAAGTTGTTGGCCTTTATTGTCAACGAGAAGGGTATTGAAGTTGATCCTGCCAAGGTCAAAGCTATATAAGAGATGCCTGCGCCTAAAACTGAGAAGCAAGTCAGAGGTTTTCTCGGCCGCTTGAATTATATTTCCAGATTCATTTTCCACATGACTTCCACATGTGCGCCTATATTTAAGCTTCTTCAGAAAGATCATTCTTGTGATTGGACCGAAGATTGCCAGAAAGCTTTTGACAGTATCCAAGAATGTTTGCTTGAGCCTCCGATTTTGTTACCACCTGTTGAAGGAAGACCATTGATCATGTATTTGACTGTGCTTGAAGATAGTATGGGTTATGTTCTAGGTCAACAAGATGAGACTGGAAAGAAAGAATTTGCAATTTACTACCTCAGTAAGAAGTTCACCGACTGTGAGACTCGGTATTCTATGATTGAGAAGACTTGTTGCGCATTGGCTTGGGCTGCTAAGCGTCTGCGCTAGTATATGTTGAATCATACCACTTGGTTGATATCCAAAATGGATCCAATCAAGTATATATTTGAAAAGCCTGCCTTAACTGGGAAAATTGCCCCTTGGCAGATGTTGTTATCAGAGTATGATATCGAATACCGATCTCAGAAAGCTACCAAAGGTAGTATCTTGGCCGACCATTTGGTTCACCAACCAATTGAAGATTATCAGTCAGCGCAGTATGACTTTCTTGATGAAGAGATTTTGTACTTGAAAATGAAAGATTGTGATGAACCATTGTTTGAAGAAGGGCCAGAACCTGGTTCCCGTTGGGGCATGGTATTTGATGGAGTTGTTAATCAATATGGTAATGGCATTGGGGAAGTGATTATTACTCCTCAAGGCACACATCTACCATTTACAGCTAGATTGACTTTCAAGTGTACAAACAATAAGGTAGAATATGAAGCTTGCATTATGGGGCTCGAAGAGGCCATTGATCTATGAATCAAGTATTTAGATGTCTTCGGAGATTCCGCTTTAGTTGTAACTCAAATCAAAGGAGAATGGGAGACGAATCAACCCAGTTTAATACCATATAGAGATTATGCAAGGAGGATTTCAACTTTCTTTACAAAGGTTGAGTTTCATCATATCCCTCAAGATGAGAACGGGATGGCAGATGCTCTTGCAACATTGACATCGATGATTATAGTGAATTAATGGAATGAAGTTCTTAATTTGTCTGTAATGCGTCTTGATAGGCCAACTCATGTGTTTGTTATTGAAGAGATCAAAGACGAGAAGCCGTGGTATTATGACATCAAGTGTTTCCTCCAAAGTTAGATTTACCCGCCTGGGGCGTCTTTGAAAGAAAACAAGACTTTGAGAAGATTACCTGGTAATTTTTACTTGAATGGTGACATACTATACAAGAGAAACTTCGACATGGTTTTTCTCAGATGCATGGATAGACACGAAGCATACTTGTTGATGACCGAAGTGCATGAAGGTTCCTTTGGTACTCATTCCAATGGACATGCAATGGCGAAGAAGATGTTGCGAGCAGGTAACTATTGGTTGACAATGGAATCTGACTATTGCAAATTTGTGAAGAAATGCCACAAGTGTCAAATCTATGCTGATAAGATTCATGTTCCTCCGATACTATTGAATGTTATCTCTTCCCCATGGCCCTTCTCCATGTGGGGAATTGATATGATTGGAATGATCGAGCCCAAAGCTTTGAATGGATATCGTTTCATTTTGGTGGCAATTGACTACTTCACAAAATGGGTCGAAGCGGCATCGTATGCAAATGTAACCAAGCAAGTTATTGTAAGGTTTATCAAGAATCAGATTATATGCCATTATGGTGTGCCAAGCAAGATCATTAATGATAATGGATCGAACTTGAATAATAATATGGTGGAAGCTCTTTGTAAAGACTTCAAGATTGCACATCATAATTCTTCTCCTTACAGACCTAAGATGAATGGGGCGTTGAAGCTGCGAACAAGAACATCAGGAAGATAATTTAGAAGATGGTTGTCACGTACAAGGATTGGCTTGAAATGCTCCCATTTGCTTTGCATGGGTATCGTACACCCGTCCGTACTTCAACATGGGCAACCCCTTTCTCTCTTGTTTATGGTATGGAAGCAGTGCTCCTCGTAGAGGTTGAGATCCCTTCATTACGTGTGCTTATGGAAGCCAAGTTGACTGAGGCTGAATGGTGTTAGACCAGGTTTGATCAGCTGATTTTGATTGAAGAGAAGAGATTAACTGCCATGTGCCATGGTCAGTTGTATCAATAAAGGATGAAGAAGGATTTTGACAAAAAGGTCAAACCTCGTGTGTTCAGAGAAGGTGATCTTGTGCTCAAGAAGATTTTATCGTTCAAGCCAGATTCTAGAGGAAAATGGACTCCTAATTACGAAGGCCCATATGTTGTTAAGAGAGCCTTTTCAGGCGGTACATTGATACTTACTGTAAGACCCCAAATTTGAGCCTAAGATCCCTCATGCAATTTCATCATAAGCGTTAGCATTGAGATCATACCTTGGCATCCTCCTTACCCCTCTCTCATTGGGTTTGTTTTGGGAGAGATCATCAAGCACTATGTGATTGTATCATACTTGTATTTTATCATTTCACTAACCAAAATACCAAAAATATGTCTTTGCATTTGCTTAACTCTTTTGTAGGTAGGGCATGATCTCCATTGATCTATCAAGTCCATATCTAGGGTTTGAGACCCTCATGAACAAAGAGCACAACCAAGGATTGATTCAAGAATGTCTATGAGCATCATATATGAGTCTGAATGATCTCTACATGTTATATTGATCAAGCATTCTTCAAGAGTTTGAGGGTGATTTGCATTGGAAACCCTAGTTTGACTAGGTATCTTGAGTAACTTCTCCAATAAGCTATCTCATCTATTTATCAAATTTATCAAGGGACACTTCAAATTTAATCATCTTATATATATATGATCTACCATGAGCCTAGAAAGTCAAGAGAATTGAAGGCCAACAAGTTGGTTGATGGTGGTTGGCCAGATGAATTCATCTGATCAAAACTGGGTCTCGCTAGACCCTATCTCCTACAATTTTCACCATATGAAAATTATTCCAAGAGAAAACCTACTCTAATTGACATTCCAAACAACTTTCATGTTTAGACATAGAGCTAGTTTTGCTTGGAAAATCACTTTCTAAGTTGAAACATTATAGGTCATTTTGTCTAAACAGTAATTTGAAAGTCAATTTCCCAAGGCCATAACTTGCTAAATTTTTATGAGATGAAATATTTCCAAGTTGCACAATCAAATTAAAGATGTCTACTTCAACTTTAATGTTTGGAGTGAGAGCTAATTCCATTTTTATGAGCATGTGATATGAGGTTACATTATAGGTCACTTTTGACCTATATCATTGATTAAGTGATTTTTCCAAACTTCAAAAATGCATAACTCTATCATTTAAAATCAAAATGACATGAAATTGGTGACCATTTTGAAGGCCTTTGAGAGAGATACAACTTTTATGAAGACACTTTTCTCATTTGAAGCTCACATAAAAAGTTAAGCAAGGTGGAAGATTGAGACATATGGCTTGACACTTAGAAAAAATTTCAATATGTTAAAATTTCCAAACTTCCACCTCAAAATTATTCAAGTTCCAAGCTCTAAACTGAAAAGTGTAGAACATGAAAGTTTTTCCTCTTGATTTAACCTTTCCAAAAAGCCCAAATTCGTCCATTTTGGACAAGAAATGAATAGGCTGCGCATAGCTTGAACATGGTATCATCTTTTGGCAAGATTAAACTTCAAACATCCATGCACAATTGGCTAGAATTCCAACATGACTTAAGCCTTGCTTACACTCAATTATGGATCAGATAGAGTGATTTCATTGGCCTGCACAAGCCCATGCACTCATGCATCACACATTGCTAATTTTGGAAGTTCATTTCAAGTGTGCAAATATCAACTAAATTGGCTATAAATAGAGCTCCATATGCTCAGAATTTCACACACATTCGCGCCAGCTTTGATCCCAAACCTCTAACCCTCTCATTCCTAAGGATAATCCTGAGAATTTCACTTGAAATTGAGTTTGAATTCTCACTATTTTGAGATTCAAAACTCCAGGGATCAAAGACCTTTTGAGCATTCAATTCTTCTTCTGCAAGCATTTGGAGTGAGATCAAGCACGAGCCAAGCCAAGAACAGATGAATCCAAACCTACATTGAAGTTATTTTCTAGAAATTTTAATCTCTTCGATTCTCTCTAAATCTTGCTCAATTCTCTTGATTCTTTGGTTGTCTGAAGTCCTACCAATGTAGGAAAGAAGATTGAGTTGCTTTGAGGCCAAATCGAAGCAACTCAGTTCATGTACCTCAACTTTTAACTCCATGTATCTCTCAATATACTTGAAGTTTGGATGAATTGAGGTCAGATTCGTGCTCTACGCCATTTTTCCTTTCAGATCATGTCCTCCTTTTTTATTCTAGTGATGGGAAAAGGTGGACCAGTCCGGTGAGGTCCACCGAAGAAGAAGACCGGAGCTACAACTCCGGCGATGTGTTGGCATCTCTCACAAGCATAGGATCCAGCTGGAATGTTTTAATCACGAGCGTACATGTTGATTACCACGTGTGTGGACAATTGACTCAAGGGATGGTGAACCGCGCGCGCTCAACCACTTGATCTGCCACCTCAATTAATGAGGGAGATCAAGTGGTCCACGTTTTTTCTGATCATTTAATTTTCATTTTAATCATTTTATTTTCATTAATTCATATTAATTTTAATATTGATCCAAAAATTATGAGAGTTTCACCAAAAAATTTCAAATAATTTCCTCTTTCATATTTTGAGTTAAAATTATTTTTTGGATCATTATTAATATTTTTCATGATTTAATTTATTTTTCATTTGTTTTTAATTGTTTAAAAATACTTTTAAATGTCCAAAAATTAAGAATTTTTTTCTCCAAGGTCCTTTGACCTTGTTTGATCTATGATAAATCTCATGGCCATTTCTTTGGTGTTTTGATGAGGTTTTAGGAATTGGACAAACCATATTTAATTTAAATGCCTTATTTTAGTATTTTTAATTTGATTAATTGTCAAATAATTTTGTTGACCAATTGTGTTGACTTGTTGGTGTTTGACTATTGTTGTTGGACCTTGGTCAAGGTTGATTTGACTTTGTCAAATTAATATCATTGGATTTTGGGGATTGATGGAATGTACATTCCATCTCCCAAAATGAATGGATGATATTAATTTGGTAAAAGTCCTTCTTTGACCAATTTGTGTTTTGATCCATTCCCCTCCCACTTCATCTTATTCCCATTCTTCATTCATTCATTCCATTTGGCCTATGATATCTCAAAATTCTAAAGCTAGTTGATTGAAAAATTAACATGAGTATGGATGAGATTAGGCCACGCCTTTTGCATATCCTTTTTTGTGTGTGGTATGTTTCATGAGCATAGTCTATTATACTATGTCTCTAACATGCATTAACACCAAAATTCTATTGCCCGACCTTAAATAGTTGTGACTTCTACATAAGTCCAATTATGATTGTTTGACATAGCGCTAAATTTGTGACACAAAAGGCATAAGCGTTCTAGTTAATGAGATTGTAAGTCTCCCCTCTTTCAGGGTATTATGTGGAAACTTGGTCTTTTTTCCTTCCTTTGGAAGATGTCTTGGTTCAAGGATTCATGCTTGTGATAAGTGTGTTGAGTGTTCTCCAAAGAATGTCTTAAAATGAAAAGCAAAAACAAAACAATACTAACTTCTAACCTATTAACTACTAACATTTAAATTCAAGCCATTTACCTTAATGCAATTTACTTTTAGCATTTTATTTCATTTGCCATTTTCATATCACTCTAATTATGTATGTTAATGCAATTTTCACTTTGTCCATTTGGACCATATTGTGTGATATATTTTGTTTGTGTGTACTTTGCTTATTTGCGTGGTCTTTGACCATTAATGTACATAATAACAACAAAAACCCTAAAAAACTTTTGTGTGGACTGTTGGCTTGATCTTGGACAAATGGACTTAGAATCTAGGCAACCTTCCTATGCTAAAGGACTTGGCCAATGCCAACTTATTAAGAAACCAAGTGCTTGCAATTTTAAACTTCATCTGATACATCATTCAAGATCTCTCTAAGTTCATCTGCAACATGATCATTGTGAAGCTGTTATTTTGAACTTGTGACTTGTGAAATTCATCTGTTACATAGGCTACTTTAAGGAAGATCATGGAATGGATAAGCTTGGATGTGGACATCTTTATTTGATGCCTTTCTCTTCAAGACAATATAATTGTGCATTTGTGTGTTGTTTGATTCTAAAAGTCCAAGGGAATTCTGGGTTTCTTTTGACATTTTTGTCTATTGGATTGCTACCCATTTGGTCAGATCTTTTCAACTCTAAACTTTAAATTTTGTACATAGGGTAGTCTCTTCATCTTCTCCCCACTTTCTTTAATTTCAAAATCTCTCCCCCCCTTTTCAAAATCTTCTTTGATTGAACTTATTTTGTTCTAAACTTTGAGCACTTTTGCAAAAGATAGAAACTTTGGCCTTATGCCATTGCATTTTCAAACTACTTTTCTTAAATCAAACTTATAAATAAACTTAACTATACTTGACTTAAACTTTCAAAAATCCAAAAAGAACTAACTCATTCAAACCATTTTTAGGCCTTTGGACCTTTCAAACTTAATTCTGTTAAAAGCAATGCATCCACTTTGAAATTTGTATCACGAACTACGAGGTTTTGATCCCTCATTTTTATGTTGGTACGTAGGCACAAGACCGAAGGTCTTGCCAAACACAAAAAAATAATTAATGAATTCTTTTCTCATCCCCCCATTCCATTTTGTTTGGAAACGTCATTTTATACCAAGTACATATGCACACAAAAAGGGCTCCCTAGGAGTACCTAGGACACTTTGGGTGCTAACACATTCCCTTTGTGTAACCAACCCTCTTACCTGTAATCTCTGACTTTTTATTAGTTTTAATTTGAAAACTTCTTACTTCTGGGTTTTGTTCGTACTTTTTCCCTTTTCCCTTGGAAACAATAAAAGCATGGTGGCGACTCTTGTTATTTGATCTCTAGCTTATCCATAGCTTGATGATCATGAATTTACCGCTACAGAAATTAAGTGGCGACTCTGCTGGGGAGTAGTCCCCAGTGGGTTTAGCCTACTTTTTATGTGTATATATTTGTATATATGTGATGTTTGTATATATGTGATGTTTGTATATATGTATGTGTGATATAATCTGCTTGTTGTGCTTGGTGATCTCTGAGTGGTGAGATAAGTTCTAACCCGAACTTGAGTGCACTTAAGATAGGAGGATGGTATAGTCATGTTCGACTTGTGTGGAGTAGTCCTTAACAAGTTGGCTTGAGACCCATCTGCTCAGTGAAGACTCTTTTGGATTTGGAAATGTCACACAAGTATTTGTGGTTAGGCATTGCTATCTCTGATTGGGTCCGAGAAGCTAAGGATCGTAGAACATTTACTCCCTTTTGGCCTATTTTATGACGTAGTGTGGAAACTGTTCAAGTGTAGACTTGATAACAGTTGTTACGCGATACTACACTCAGACGAGTTTCTCTTGAGAATATTATGGGTCGATGAGTCAGTCATCTTAACTTGTAATATCCGATAGATGGAATTAAGACTCTGGGAACTTTTTAGAACATGATCTACAGGTTTTTATCCTTAGTTCATTCCTTTGGGATGGTTCTTACCCAGACTCCATGCTCGTGACTCACAACAAACCCTTGATTCTTGGTTGATCCAATCAAGTCTTGTCAATATCAATGGAACTTGGGTGTTGATAAGGTGTAAACCATAATCCACCAAAATGGATGGTTGATCTTGATAATGACTTGATTCATCCCTTGACCTTTATTTGCCTTGTGTGTGATCCCTTGCTTGTGATTGTTGCATTCATGCATTCATGCAGATCATAACTTTCATCACACGAAAATTTCAAGGAACTGAGGTATTATTTGCAAATATTTTCAGAGCATGGATTGTGGACGAAGGAACACTAAGAAGTACAGTTTCAGATGTCCCGACTTGAAAGAGTTAAGGAAGCTAGCATCTTTTGTATTAGATCCCTTGGACTTGAAACAACGTCATGTGAAGCTTCTATCCATCTTGTTTGTTGATGGGGTTGAAGGACTTTTTAGTGTGCTAGTGCAGTTCTATGATCCTCTCTACCATTGTTTCACTTTCCCAAATTTTCAGCTTGTGCCTACATTGGAGGAGTATTCTCATCTTTTGGGGATACCTGTTTCTAGTAGAGTTCCTTTTAGTGGATTAGAGGAGATTCCCCGATCTAATCTTATTGTTGAAGCTCTTCACTTGAAGAAGTCCGAGATAGAGGCTCATTGGGTGAAGAAAGGAGGATTGTTTGGGTTGCCATCTGATTTCCTCATCAAGGAAGCTATTGCCTTTGCGCAAGCCGGTAGTGTGGATGCTTTTGAAGATATATTTGTGTTGCTCATCTATGGATTAGCTTTGTTCCCTAACATTGATGGTTTTGTTGATGTTAACGCCATTAGATTTTTCTTGATTAGGAATCATGTGCCTACTCTGTTGGGTGATATGTATTTCTCTTTGTATCTAAGGAATTCTAAAGGTGGTGGAACGATTGTCTGTTGTATTCCTCTTCTGTACAAGTGGTTTATTTTGCACTTGCCTCAGACGCCTGCTTTTGTGGAGAACAAGCAATATCTAAGGTGGTCTCAGAGACTTATGTCTCTCACTAATGATGATATAGTTTGGTATGATCCATCTTTGAGTAGTTTGGATATTATTGATAGTTGTGGTGAATTCTCTAATGTGCCTCTCATTGGTACACAAGGAAGAATTAACTACAACCCTGTTTTGGCTCGTCGTCAGCTTGGGTTCCCCTTGAGAGACAAACCCAATAACATGTTGTTAGAAGGTCTTTTCTATCAAGAGGGTAAAGATCCCCAACATTTGAAGCAGAAGATTGTGCATGCTTGGCATAATGTGCATAGGAAAGGAAGGTCGAGCTTGGTCTGCATAATAGTGTAGCTTTGGAAGCTTACACTCTTTGGGTGAAGAATAGAGCTTTGGAGTTGAAGATGCCTTGTCCTTGTGAAAGACCTATGTCTATGGTTGTGGTTAAGCCATTAACTCTCCCTTACTAAGATGTAGAGGAGTTGGAAGACGCGCTCATCAAGATGAAGCAAGAGAAGGATATATGGGAAGAGCGTTTCCGTGCTTTGAGCAAGAAGCATTAAGAGTTGCAGTTGGAGTCTAAGGACAAAGATGCACTTATTGAGCTACTTGAAGACCGAGTGACAAGAAGACAGAGAGAGTCAAAGGTTCCATCTTCTAGCATGCCCCAGCCTTCCATTGCTTGGAAGAGGATTGTTGATCAGCTTGTCCTCGAGAAGACTCAGATGAAGACTACTTTTGAGAACGAGATCCATCGCATTCGAAGGAAGTACGTGCCTACAACCAGATCTTCTGATATTGTTGTTAGGGATCCTTAGGATAACTAGTCTCCTTTTCTCTTGTATTTTTATTTTGGTTTCTGAAATTGTACTCAGTGTAATCCTTCCAATTTATATAAATAAAAAGAGATTTTGTTGGTCATATCAAAATTTTGTAATTGCCATATATATATATATATATATATATATATATATATATATATATATATATATATATATATATATATATATATATATATATATATATATATATATATATATATATATATATATATATATATATATATATATATATATATATATATATATATATATATATATATATATATATATATATATATATATATATATTTGCAAATGATATAGTAAGTTCCTTGAAAGTAAAAAAAAAAAATCAAGCATTGCATTTTATGCATCATTTGCATAAGCAGGTTTTTTCCAGATGTCTGATTGGTGTTTCTTCTGTGCTTTAGCCAAGCTGACTCACCGGTACAATACCCGAGTCAATCATCTGAAAATTATGGAGCATTTGGAGTAAGAGAATAGAGGACTGAAGGATGAGATCACCCTACTGACTGCCATGATGGAGTCAGTTCTTGCTGCTTAGAATCAAGCTTCTCCAACGCCTGCAACTCCTCCCGCGAGGACTGTTATCTCAGAAGTGGTTACCTCTACCGTGCCTGCTGCTACCGCCCACTTCGTGCCGAATATGCCTTCCGGATTCCCGTGTGGAATGCCACCCAACTTTGTGCTAGAAGGTTTTGCGCCTACCTTTGCTTCCATGCCGACATCTAGCCCGGTCATGTCCGTGCTACCTCCCGTTGTACACACCTTGCCTCAGTAGAGGATACCATCTATCATTCTGAGCCGTCTGAGGGTTCGGATGTGTATGATAAGATGGACGAGATGAAAGATCAATTTCTTGAGTTGTGCAAGGAATTAAAGATGCTGAGAGGTAAATATTTGTTTGGAAAGATTGTTGTTGAGTTGTGCTTAGTGCCTAACATCAAGATCCCGGTGAAGTTCAAAGTGCCTGACTTTGAAAAGTATAAGGGGAACTCTTGTCCTCTCAGTCATCTTGTGATGTACGCCCGCAAGATTTCTACTCAGACCGACAATGATCAATTGCTTATCCACTACTTCCAAGATAGTCTGACTGGCACTGCGCTCTGTTGGTATATGGGATTGGACAGTACCAGCATTCGCACTTTCAATGACTTGGGGGAGGCTTTCGTCAAGCAGTATAAATATAATGTGGATATGATGCCATATAGAGACCAACTGAGGTCTATGTCTCAGAAAGACAAAGAGACATTTAAGGAGTATGTGCAGCGATGGAGGGAGTTGGCTGCCCAGATCACTCCTCCTTTGGAGGAAAAAGAAATGACAAAGATCTTCTTGAAAACTCTGAGTTTATTTTACTATGAACGAATGATTGCTAGTGCCCCCAGTGACTTTACCGAAATGGTAAACATGAGGATGAGGCTTGAGGAAGGAGTCCATGAGGGACATTTGTCAAAAGATGAGGCGTCAACAAGCAAGAGGTATGATAGTAATTTTGGTAAGAAGACGGAAAGTGAGACGAATGCAGTAATCAGTGGGAGGCAGAGGAGGCCTCAGATCAGAAGAAATCCAGCATCCCGTCAACATCGTCATCATCAAGTATCCTCGGTAATTCTGGTATTTTCTAATCAACAAGAAACAGCAATTCAACAACAACAACGTCAACCACAACCGCAACAAAGAACAAACACCTACAACAACAATAACAATATTAACAACAATCATCATCAACAAAATTTTGAGAGGAATAAGGTCTCTTTTGACCCAATTCCTATTTCATATGCAGAGTTGTATCCCTCGTTGGATCTCAAGAACTTAATTCAACCGAGGAACCCACCGCAGATTCCAAAACCACTTCCTTGGTGGTATAAACCTGAGCTCCCTTGTGCTTTTCACCAAGGAGCACCCGAACACGACATTGAAAAATGCTATCCATTGAAGTATGAGGTTCAAAAGCTTATGAAGAGTGGTATGGTGTCTTTCGAGGACCATGCGCCGAACGTGAAAGCAAACCCTTTGACCGCTCATGGGAACTCTTCTGTGAATATGGTGGACGATTGTCCTAGAGAATTCAAAGTTTTTGATGTGCGTTTTATCAGGTGGTCCTTAGTGCAGATGCATAAGGATGTTTGTTTGGTAAGTGAATGTGAGCACGACCATGATGGTTGTGCTGTTTGTAGTGTTAACCCGAGGGGTTGTGAAGTTGTGAAAAGGGACAATCAAAGGCTGATGGATGAAGGCATGATCCAAATTGTTCAATCCCGTCATGTAGATGACGACGTAAATGTCATAGTGCCCATTTTCAAGCAACAAGAGCGGTTGGTAATCCAGTTTGACTCCAGTAACAACAACAGTCAAAGATCAATATCGTCGTTGGTAATACGGTTAGCGGGCCCAGTCCCGTATTCATCTGATAAAGTTGTTCCATATCAGTATAATGCTACAATGGTGAAGAATGGTCAAGAGTTCCCGTTACCTACGACTATTTTAGTGGTGAGCATTGCTGATGTTACAAAGGTGACCCGTAGTGGTCGGGTGTTTGGGCCGGTGTTTCCAAAGGATAAAGAGGAAACAATTGTTGGTAAGAAAGTGGAGGTGCCTAGTATGGACCTAGTTGGTTGTTTAAAAGATAAGTATGGTGAATCCAGCAATTTGAAAACCAATGATGATGATGAGGTACTCCGACTAATCAAAAGAAACGAGTTCAATGTAGTCGAGCAGTTGCTCCAGACCCACTCAAAAATTTTAGTGTTGTCTTTGCTGATGAATTCCGAAGCGCACAGAGAAACACTACAGAGAGTTCTTGAACAAGAATTTGTAGAACATGATGTTAATGTGGATCAGTTTGATCACATTGTGGCTAACATCATTTCTTACAAGAATCTCAACTTTTGCGACGAAGAACTCCCTAAGGAGGGCAGGAACCATAATCTGGCTTTGCACATCTCGATGAATTTCAAGGAAGATGCTTTGTCAAATGTGCTTGTTGACACAAGTTCATCACTGAATGTGTTTCCGAAGTCAACTTTGTCAAAGCTATCTTACCAAGGAGCTCCCATGAGGTATAACAGTGTAATTGTCAAAGCTTTTGATGGTTCGCGCAAGACAGTAATTGGTGAAGTGGACATTCTAGTCAAGATAGGTCCGAGTGATTTTCATATTACTTTTCAAGTAATGGATATCCACCCGGCCTACAACTATTTATTAGGAAGACCATGGATTCATGAGGTGTGACACCAGAAGCTCAAATTTGTCAAGAATGGCAAGCTAGTGATTGTTGGTGGAGAGAAAGCGTTGTTGGTTAGCCACCTGTCATCTTTCTCTTATGTGGAAGCTAAGGATGAGGTTGGAATTCCGTTCCAAGCCTTATCTATTGTTGTTGAGAAGAGAGTTGGGGCACCTATGTCCTCGTTAAAAGATGCTCAGAAGATTATGGAAGAAGGCAATGTTGATCAGTGGGGGCGCATGGTAGAGGTCTCCGACAACAAGGGTAGAACCGGGTTGGGGTTCTAGAAACGCTCATCAATTGTTATATCTGAAGATATGCAACTCAGCTTCCATAGCGGAGGGTTCATTCATGGCAATAAACAACACTTGGTTGTTGTGCTAGAGGATGACAAAGAGGAAGACTGCACTAATTTTGTAACGCATGGAAAGGCTTGCGGCAATTGGACTATTGTTGATATTCCTGTTATTTTGCATCGATCTAAGTAATTGCTTTTATATGTTTTAAAATCTGTCTCCTATGCCTAAGGGAGAAGTGGACATTGTTTGGACATTTTCAAATTGATCATCAATAAAATTAATTCTATTCATCCACATCTATGATGTTTATGTTTACTTTTTGATTTATTCTGAAAATGGTAATCACAAAAAACATAAATAAACAATATAATTGTCCATCTGCACAATATTGGGTCAAAAATTCACTTCTCTAAAAGCAAAATCTCAAATCATTATGCAGGTTGGTTCCTAACCTCATTGAATACAATGATCCTTCTCCTTCTCCAAAATTTGAATTCCCTGTGTTTGAAGCCGAGGAGGAAAATGATGTAGAAGTGAGTGATGAATTATCTCGTCTTCTTGAGCAAGATGAAAAGACCATTCAGTCGTTCGAAGAGCAGATTGAGCTAGTCAACTTGGGTTCCGAGGATGATGTGAAGGAAGTCAAGATTGGGTCTCGCCTGTGTCCAGATGTTAAGAAGGGGTTGATTGATCTCTTCGAGAGTATTCATATGTGTTTTCTTGGTCCTATCAAGACATGTCTGGGTTGGATTCTGAGATTGTGGAGCATAGATTGCCGTTAAAGCCAGAATGCCCGCTAGTCAAGCAGAAGTTGAGAAGAACGCATCCTGATATGGTTGTGAAGATCAAAGAGGAAGTGCAGAAGCAGATTGATGTCGGTTTCCTTGTAACCACTGAGTATCCGCAATGGGTGGCCAATATTGTGCCTATACCGAAGAAAGATGGAAAAGTCCGCATGTGTGTTGACTATAGAGATTTGAATAAAGCCAGTCCGAAAGATGATTTCCCTCTACCACACATTGATATGTTGGTAGACAATACTGCTAAATTCAAAGTCTTTTCATTTATGGAGGGATTTCCCGGATATAATCAGATCAAGATAGCACCCGAAGATATGGAGAAGACCACATTCATTACACCTTGGGGAATATTCCGTTATAGAGTGATGCCTTTCGGTTTAAAGAATGTCGGTGCAACTTACCAAAGAGCAATGACTACTCTTTTCATGATATGATGCAAAAGAGATTGAAGTTTATGTCGATGACATGATTGCTAAATCGATTTATGAAGAGGAACATGTTAAGCATTTGTTGAATCTATTCCAACGTTTGAGGAAATATAAACTCTGCTTGAATCCCAATAAGTGTACTTTTGGTAAGTTGTTGGGCTTTATTGTCAGCGAGAAGGGTATTGAGGTTGATCCTGCCAAGGTCAAAGCAATACAAGAGATGCCTGCGCCCAAAATTGAGAACCAAGTCAGAGGTTTTCTCGGCCGCTTGAATTATACTTCCAGATTCATTTCCCACATGACTGCCACATGTGCGCCTATATTCAAGCTTCTTCGAAAAGATCAGTCTTGTGATTGGACCGAAGACTGCCAAAAAGCTTTTGACAGTATCAAGGAATACCTGCTCGAGCCTCCGACTTTGTCTCCACCTGTTGAAGGAAAACTGTTGATCATATATTTTACTGTGCTAGAAGATAGTATGGGTTGTATTCTAGCTCAGCAAGATGAGACTGGAAAGAAAGAATTTGCAATTTACTACCTCAGTAAGAAATTCACCAATTGTGAAACTCGGTATTCGATGCTTGAGAAGACTTGTTGCGCATTGGCTTGGGATGCTAAGCGTCTGCACCATTATATGTTGAATCATACCACTTGGTTGATATCCAAAATGGATCCGATCAAGTATATATTTGAGAAGCCTGCTTTAATAGGGAGGATTTCCTATTGGCAGATGTTGTTATTAGAGTATAATATCGAATACCGATCTCAGAAGGCAATCAAAGGTAGTATCTGAAGGAGAAGGGCGATCCAAAATGCCGCGGAATTTAAAATTTCTCCTTTAGTGATCCTTGCGAATGGGCATGATCAGTGATAGAATTATTACTCTTGTGACGATTGTAACCTTTGATGTAGATCTACGAAGCGATCGCGAACTTTGAACGATGACAACGCCTCTACTCAGTCCACACGAACGGATTCCTTCAATCTCAGTGCTTGCTGCTACGAATGAAGGTTTTGAGTGAGAGAGAGAGAGAGAGAGAGAGAGAGAGAGAGAGAAACAAAATTGCAACTGCCCTAATGCTTCTGCATAAGGGTTCTATTTATAGAACCACTTGTGTGGGCTATAAGCTAAAAAGCCCACTTAAGTGTATGTGGCCCATATCTTATAATATGCCAAAATGACTTAACCACGTGGTACCTTACCATATTTTGTATTCTACTTAAGTACACCGTACCTTACGATGTTCTACAATTCACTTAAGTGCACCGTACCTTACGATGTTCGTTAGTTACTCTATCTATCATCAATTCGTCCTTTGTGTGTGACCCTGTAGGTTTTCGCGGCATTGGCAATTATATTAAATCACGCATTTAACATAATAAACAGTGAGCGGTATCTAGCAACACATCACTGCTACCCAAGACACGAAAATGTCATGTGATCTGACAAATCCTTCTGTAATAATACTT
This sequence comes from Lathyrus oleraceus, assembly GCF_024323335.1. Lineage (NCBI taxonomy): Eukaryota > Viridiplantae > Streptophyta > Magnoliopsida > Fabales > Fabaceae > Lathyrus > Lathyrus oleraceus. Next base: position 487,448,165 of record NC_066583.1, read on the forward strand.
ATGCGTATAATTACCCTTTTTCCCTTATGTCTATATTGAACACAAGGCATAGACCGTGTCATCCTTGTCCAGTTCAATATTGGGTCCATAGACATTTATCCTATTATGTAGGATGGGGAAATTCCATCTAGGTCACTCATGTCCCTTAGCATGCTTCGTGGAGTACCCATCAACTGTCTTTATGGTCATCCAGTTACGGACAACGTTTGATTAGCAATAATGCACTCGACTCTACATCTAGGGTCCATAGTGGTTTCAGGTCGAATGGTGGTATACACCATTATCACCATGAGAATAACTTATGACACTTTGCATAACATTCTATATAGTATTCTCATAGCGGGTCAATCCTGTATAAATATTACTCTTAATATTCATACCTATGTTTAAGACTTGATAACTCCTTATCCATGATCCATGAGATGTGATCATCAGTCTATAAACATAATAGTCTTCATGCTTTAATGTTATCCCGCTTCACAATAAAGTTCGACTACGGATACTTTAAGAATAGTGCCCTTATGTTTAATCTGATCTCATGATTAAGTCATACTCGATACATTAAACAGACTAGTTATTCTAAGGACTTTATTATTAATAAATAATTCGATACAAGTACCAAAAGCATTGGCTGTAAGAACAAAATTAGTTCTACAATAGAATTCCAGGATTTTGATGATAACAAAGGATGAAACCAAAAATGGCACCCTAACGAAAATTCTCTAAGTGTGCAGGACTCAGAACAACAACAAAGGAATCTGATCGTTTTATCAGATACAAACTCTGATCAGATACAAAGTATTAGAAGATCAGAAGCATCTGAAGAAGAAGTGCGCTCTAGAAGTTCTGACTCTGAGCAAAACAAGACGCAGAAAGACCAGAAGCTCTAAACTTCCATTGGACTCAGTTCTGATGATCTAAAAGACCAGTACTCTTAGAAGCTCTGACGTAACCTCAACGCAATCTCCGGTTGACACAGAAACTCCGAGATAACAAAGACTCTGATGAAGATTCTCCAAATCCAGAAAGAGTAACGGAAAGAACTTATCAAATGGAAAGAAAGTATATTTAGAAAGAAGTTATTCAGGGAGACAAAGTGGTTATGGCAAGAAACATAGAAGTAATGACATTGAATGCTCATCAAAGGCCAATATTCTGTCATCACTCCAACGGTCCTCTTCACCACTATATAAAGGACAACATACTTCAGTGAGAGACACACAACAACGCACAAAAAACTCTTTACATGCTCTTTTAGTTTTTTCACGAGCTGCTGCTCATACGTGAAAACACTTGCTTGTTTATTCTGCTGTAATATTTGCTTACTCTTAGAAGCACTCTCGATTACAATCTATTTTTGCTAAATTGCTTTTGTTCCTCAAGTGACTCTGCGTAGTCTGTATACTTGGGAGGACTAAGAGATCACTCTCTTAGACGTTTGGTTGTATTAATCTTTCAGATTAGTGGATTAAGTCCTTTTTGAAGGCGAAATCACCTTGGTCGGGTGGACTGGAGTAGCTTTGTGTTATAAGCGAACCAGTATAAAATTCTGTGTGTTCTTACTTTGAGAAAGCTTTTATTTTCTAAAATAATTCAAACCCCCCTTTCTTGTTTTTCTCACCTTCAGTTGGTATCAGAGCTTCGGCTCTGTTATTGATTTTCTAATCAAACACTTAACAGTGTAGAGAGATCCAGAACGAGAAAAACTATGGCCAACACCAATGAAAGAGACAGCTACAACGCTAAGCCTCCAGTCTTTGATGGAGAGAAATTCGATTACTGGAAAGATAGAATTGAAAGTTTCTTTCTGGGCTATGATGCTGATCTCTGGGACATTGTCATAGTCGGATATAAACCTCCTGTAACAGATGCTGGAGTTGCCATTCCGAGAAGTAAAATGACAGATGATCAGAAGCGCGAATTCAAAAATCATCACAAAGCCAGAACGATACTTCTCAATGCCATATCCTACAATGAGTATGAAAAAATCACCAACAGGGAAACAACTAAAGATATACTCGACTCCCTAAGGATGACTCATGAAGGAAACTCTCAGGTCAAGGAAACAAAGGCTCTGGCTCTAATCCAGAAATATGAAGCCTTCAAAATGGAGGATGATGAAGCTGTAGAGGTAATGTTTTCTAGATTCCAAACTCTTATTGCAGGTCTCAAAGTGCTAGACAAAGGATACACAACTGCAGACCATGTCAAAAAGATAGTCAGAAGTTTGCCAAAGAAGTGGAGACCCATGGTCACAACCTTAAAGCTATCAAAGGATCTGAAAAACATCAGCCTTGAAGAGCTTGTCAGTTCACTCAGAAGTCATGATATAGAACTGGAGGAAGATGAGCCTCAGAAGAAGATCAAGTCTGTAACATTAAAGTCCAGATCTGAAAGGCGCAAGTCTGACAGAAACAAAGCCTTCCAGGCCGAAATAGAAGATGATGATGACTCTGAACAGGAAGATTCTGACGATGAGGAAGAATTATCCCTCCTGACCAGAAGAGTAAAACAACTCTGGAGAAAGAGGAACAATAAATTCAGGAGACCAAGACCCAGAGGGGACCGATGAGAATCAACCTCAAAAGGTGAAACTAACAAAGATGTTACTTGTTATGAATGTAAAGAAACAGGTCACTACAGAAACGAATGTCCCAAGTTAAAGAAAGACAGTTCCAGAAAAGAGAACTTCAAGAAAAATTCCCTCATAACCAAAAAGGGACTGATGGCTACCTGGGATGACAGCGAATCAGACTCTGATGAACAGGCTAATGTGGCACTCATGGCTACCACATCCAAGAACACTTCAGATGAAGAATCTGAATCAGAAGAGGTATTTTCTGAACTCTCTCGATCTGACCTAGAATCATGTCTGTCTGAAACTCTTAGCTCATATCAGAAACTCAAACAAAAATTTAAAGCTATAAAAGGCGTTCTTGAAGAAACATTAGAAGAATGTGGCAAACTTGAGATAACCATTTCAGAACTAAAAGATGAAAACAGAACTTTGACATTAGAAAGAGATGCAACAAAGAAAAATTGCTCAAGACTTGAAGAAGCGTTATCTCAAGCTCCACAAACTTCAAACACAATAATTTATAAATATGAAAAATCTTTTCAAAAGTTTCTGAAAAATGGGATAGGGAGGAGTATAATGGCATCCATGATTTATGGAGTCAGTCAGAACAATAGAAGAGGAATTGGGTATGATCCTAGTGAAGATAAAACTTCTACTAATGACCAACCTAAATCTCCATTTTCATATCACTATACACATACACAAGAGCAACAATTTAATAATGCTAGAAAACCCAAAGTGTTAAGAAACTCTGGGAAAACTAATCACAAAGGACCCAAAAGACTCTGGGTACCAAAGGATAAGATTGTTTATGTTGCAGATATCTTATGCAGCAGAGTTAAAACACCAGTCATGGTACCTGGACTCTGGATGCTCGCGACACATGACGGGAAGAAAGTCTATGTTCCAAAGCCTCGAACTTAAAGATGTTGGATTCATAGGCTTCGGAGGAGATCAGAAAGGAAGGATCGGAGGCTCCGGAACTATTGGTAATGGTACTCTTCCCTCTATATCTGTTGTGTTATATGTAGAAGGATTAATGCATAATCTGTTATCAATAAGTCAATTAAGTGATAACGGATATGATGTTATCTTTAATCAAAAAACGTGTAAAGCCATAAATCAAAACAATGGTTATGTCCTATTCACTGGCAAGAGGAAAAACAATATTTATAAAAGAAATCTTTCTGATTTAAAAGAACAAAATATGAAATGTTTGATGTCTATTAACGAAGAGCAATGGGTATGGCATAAACGCTTGGGCCATATTAGCATGAGAAAATTATCTCAGCTAAATAAACTCGAGTTAGTCAGAGGCCTACCTAAGCTGAAGTTTTCTTCAGATGCTCTGTGTGAAGCATGTCAGAAAGGAAAATTTTCAAAAACATCTTTCAAAAAGAAAAATATTGTTTCTACCTCTAAGCCTCTGGAACTTCTTCACATTGATTAATTTGGTCCTGTGAAAACAACATCAGTCAATGGAAAGAAGTACGGACTAGTCATTGTTGATGATTTCAGTCGCTGGACATGGGTAAAATTCTTAAAGCACAAGAGTGAGTCTCACTCTGTATTCACTAGCTTCTGTTCCAAAATGCAAAACAAATTTGACTCTAAAATCATCAGAGTCAGAAGTAATCATGGTGGGGAATTTGAAAATAATTTTTTGAGGAATTATTTGAATCTAATGGAATATCCCATGATTTCTCCTGCCCTAGAACTCCACAACAAAATGGAGTTGTAGAGAGGAAGAACAGGGCACTTCAAGAGATGGCCAGAACCATGACCAATGAAACAAATGTGGCTAAGCACTTTTGGGCTGAAGCTTAAAATACAGCGTGTTACATTCAGAATAGAATCTCCATAAGACCTGTTCTGGAGAAGACTCCATATGAATTATGTAAAGGAAGAAAACCAAACATTTCTTATTTTCATCCTTTTGGATGTTCCTGTTTTATTTTAAATACTAAAGAATATCTGAACACGTTTGATTCCAAAGCACAAAAAGGTATTATGTTAGGATACTCATAACGCTCTAAAGGCTACAGAGTATACAATACAGAAACCAAAATTATGGAAGAATCAATTCATGTCAGATTTGATGATAGGCTTGACCCTGAAAAGTCAAAGCTAGTTGAGAAACTTGCAGATCTGGAGATCACTCTTGCAGGTTCTGACGAGAAGATTAAAGCTCCAGAAGCAACTGCCATTCAAACTTCAGAAGGAACTAAATCCCCAGTAATCCCAAAGAAAGCTAAAAGTCGCCTCAACATATCTGAAGAGTTTATTCTGGGAAATAAGGACGAACCTATCCGAACTAGGTCCACCTTCAAGACTCCTGAAGAAACTCCTCTAGGACTAGTATCTCTGATCGAGCCTACTTCCTGTGATGAGGCACTTCAAGATAACGACTGGGTTCTAGCCATGCAAGAAGAGCTAGATCAATTCACAAAGAATGACGTCTGCGATCTTGTTCCTAAGCCCAGAGGAACTCACATTATCGGAACCAGATGCGTGTTCAGAAACAAGCTGAATGAGAAAGGAGAAGTTGTCAGAAAAAAAGCTTGACTGGTGGCTCAAGGTTACAATCAACAAGAAGGTATTGACTACAATGAAACCTTTGCTCCAGTCGCCAGGTTAGAATCTATTCGCTTACTTGTATCATTCGGTATAAATCATTCTATCAAATTGTATCAAATGGATGTCAAGAGTGAATTTTTTAATGGTTATATATAAGAAGAAGTGCATGTCAACCAACCTCCAGGTTTTGAAAACTCAAATTATCCAGAACATGTTTTTAAACTTAAGAAATCTTTATATGGACTTAAACAAGCTCCCAGAGCTTGGTATGAAAGATTAAGTAATTTTCTTCTGGAACATGATTTTATTAGAGGGAAAGTTGACTCCACACTCTTCTGTAAAAACATTAATAATGATCTCATGATATGCCAAATATACGTTGATGATATCATTTTTGGTTCAGCTAACGCCTTTGTATGTCAAGAATTCTCTGAGCTAATGCAGGCAGAATTTGAAATGAGCTTAATGCAAGAACTAAAGTTCTTCCTAGGAATTCAAATCAATCAAACTTCAGAAGTCACGTATATTCATCAAAGTAAATACATATAAGACATTCTGAAGAAATTTGAAATGGCTGAATGCAATCCTGCAAAGACACCTATGTATCCAACATGCATTCTTGAAAAAGAAGAAGTCAGTCAAAAGGTTTGTCAGAAGCTCTATCGTGGTATGATAGGCTCTCTTCTCTATCTGACTGCTACTCGTCCTGATATTATATTTAGTGTTTGTCTCTGTGCCAGATTCCAATTAGATCCTAGAGAATCTCATTTAACAGCAGTTAAAAGAATTCTCAAATATCTGAAAGGAACTCCTAACCTAGGCCTGATGTATGAGAAAACATCAGAGTATAGACTATCTGGTTTTTGTGATGCAGACTACGTAGGAGACAGAATGGAACGAAAAAGTACATCTGGAAATTGTCAGCTTCTGGGAAAGAATCTGATATCCTGGGCCAGCAAAAGACAATCAACCATAGCCCTGTCCACTACAGAAGCGGAATACATCTCAGCATCACTGTGCACTACTCAGATGCTCTGGATGAAGAATCAATTAGAGGATCTGCAAATCTTCGAGAGTAACATTCCTATCTTCTGTGATAATACTGTTGTCATTTGTTTAAGCAAGAATCCTATTTTACACTCCAGAGCTAAGCACATAGAAATAAAACATCATTTTATCAGAGACTATGTTCAGAAAGGGGTAGTAACATTGAAATTCATTGATACAGATCATCAATGGGCTGACATCTTTACTAAACCCTTAGCTGAAGATAGATTCCTCTTCATCTTAAAGAATTTGAACATTCAAAATTGCCTTGAATAATATGTGCCTCTGAGTTTGTAAAATGAGATTCTGATGTAAACACAATGGATTCTGCCTCTGACTTTGATACTCCTACCAAGTTAGAAGTTATCTGAGTTAGAAATCTCCAGGAACCAATCCCTTGGTATTCCTGAAGATCAGATAAAGCAAACACGTGGAGTACCTTGCGTCTGACCTTGGAACTTCTAGACAGTTGTCTAGCAGTAATCAAGGAATAGTCTCTTGAGATCTCCTCGAGCAGTGTACTGACTATTGGGATTAGACATCATTAATGAGCTGTAATCATTTTCCCTCTAAACGTGATGACTTGGTTTTTGTGCTAAACTCTATTTTGTGTGTCGTTTTGCATGCGCCCTATTTTGGGTATTTAAACACATTCATTTCACACATTGCACACTTTTCACTCTCACGCACTCTTAAACCTATGCAAGCTCAACTCTCTCAAGGCATTCCTGCAGCATTCTTCATCTTCATCCCAGCCTTCAACAACATTTATGGATGCTCAACAACAATATGTTTACAACTTCTCTCAACAAATGGATTCAAGCGAACAAGCTCCAAGTTCAAGCAACCCAAACCCAGCGGTTACCGATGTAGTCACAACTCCCATCTACAAAGAGCCTCACATTCTTGATCGTGAGCCTCACATCAATCTTGCAACGCCATTTGAGAAACTGGAGGTGTTATGTGAATCCTTGGTGGATTTTGACAACATACGTAGAAATGGCATTGACCTCACTGATGAACTCAGAAATCAAGGTTGGGGAAATTACTTCAAACGCTTATATGGTCCAGTTTACACAAATCTAGTGAAGGAATTCTGGAGATTCGCTGATGCTGATGATCACTTCATTGTCTCCTATGTTCTGGGAGTCAAAATGGTGATAACTGAGAAGTCCATTGCTGCTCTTCTGGGAATGGAAAAAGATGGAGGCAGAAGGATCTACAACATTAATCCTAGGGCAAAATACATGTCCCATGAGATTAACCCAACAATCTTCAAGCAGAACGCTGAAGGCAACCTCTCAAAGAACAAGGAGCTACATCAGAACCTCCGTGTCTGGCTGAAGATCATTTTGGGTACCATCCATCATCGCCCAGCTTCAAACTTCTCACACTACATCAACACAGACCAGAAGTGCATTCTGTAATGCATCCACAAAGGTCTGAAGCTCTTCCTTCCAGCACTTATTTTCAAGTATCTCAAAGACTCTATACGAGATACAAGAAACAACATGAAGCCTAGAAACTACATTCCTCTGGGAAGGCTAATCTCTGACGTTCTGGTTGAAATCCGCCTTGTGGACCACCTGTTAAAGCTCAGACTCATGGACGACGTGATGATCGACACTGGAAAACCTCTCAATGCCAAAAATCTGAAGAGCATGGGGATTCTGGATCAAGTCAAATTCAAACCTACTCTGGACACCTCCTGGGAAGCTCTCAAAGATCAGAGGGAGATCCCCAATGGACTCTATCTGTTCTCAAAGGAAGACCCCCGAGATGTAATCCTTTATTATCTAGATGATCTGATGAAAGAAGTGTCGCATCCGCGAAAAACAACCGGCGAGCGCTGAAACAAAAACAACACAGAGCCGCCACGGTGCGTTATTTATCCCAAAGAGGGAAAGGAAACGCTCAGAGTAAACCTGGAAAGAACATGGTCTCGCGACCAAAGAGAATGGGTACGGGAGTCGGTTACGCGAGGGGAAGGTATTAGCACCCCTCACGTCCGTCGTACTCGACAGGATCCACGCTCTAGAAAATAGAAAAGGTTGCTAAAATAAACATCACACACACACCACCGGACACAGGTGGGGTTAAGAAGAAGAGGGCTCGATGGGACATCGCATCCCACGCCTACGTATCTCATCGGGAATGAGAATCAGAGCTACCGTAGTTCGGCTCACGCACGCCAAACAAAACAAAACACCAACACACAAAAAGGTGGCAAACATGGAGCCCGACAGCCAATCACTAGACTTACATCAGCATCCGAACCAAAACACACACAAAAGGGCAAACGTGGAGCCCGACAGCCAATCCCTGGACTTACATCGGCATCCGAACCCAAAACAAACCCACACTGGAACCCAAATGCCACTCGATGGACTTACATCAGCTTCCAAGCACACAACAAGCACAAACAAACAACAAGTTACCAAGGAGTCGGGAACTCGAGCCTAGCAACTGTCAAACAACACACACAAAAAAGAAAAAGGTGCCCGGAGTGGTCTCGCACGACCACCTGCCTACATACCTCGTCTGGAACAAGGATCAGGGCGATGTAGTTCCCCCTCAAGGGACTGAAATTCTAGCCAGAAACAAAGGGAGACACACTACCAGGGAGCTGTACTCGAGCCTAGTGTTATCATGCATCATTGCCCTATGTTCAGGTTTCTACCTACTTGCACAACAGCAAGCTAATCCTATCCAGGAAAGAAGCAAGCATACAAGCATACAAGCAAAACAGAGCAAACGTGTCAAGCAAATATTCACATAGCACACACTATATCCAATCAAGTGGGCTCAAACAATGGGTTTGACTGCCTCAGCAAGTCATCTGTACATGGGTAATGTTTGCTCTTAACCTTGCCATTGAGGGGCTAAGGTGAAGCAGATGAAAGGTGAAGTGAGGGGTGTGCCTCACAACTCTTATCCCTGGCCAGGGAGAGCTTCAGACAAAGGAGTGTGGGTTCAGAAAGATGGAACCCTTCTACACTCATGACTCAGACACAACTGTACACTGTACAAGATCTTGGGTTAGTATCCCAATGCATCAACACCAGTTGTGTGAGCAGAGGGATGACTCAACAAGATTAGCAGGAGATGGATTGCACACCTCTTGGGTTCTGCCAATTTCCTTAATCAAGGTCTTTTCCTGCTTGGCACAAAAATAAACAAGCACAGGCATTGCCTCTTAAGGAGGACTTCAGACAGGTGCCTGGCCAAGTAACAGACCAGGTCTTCCAAACTACATGGAGTTAAGAGATTCTACCTCTATTGGTTTAAAAACCAAGCAACAGCAAGCAAGTTCTCAAGGAACTGTAAGCAACTAAATGTACCTGAAATCAATCAAGTATCATCAGTACTCAGACAAACCAACAGTAAACAGCAAATGGTTAACAGTTAAACTGTACAGTCAACACAAGTTAATGCACATAAGTGCAAGCTCAAGCTCAAGCTCAAGCATCACAACCTACAAAACAAAGTCATGTTAGTGGACAACATCAAACGAATTCAATTTAATTGACTTGAAGCAATCTCCTTAAGCATTGTGCATTTCATCCTGAAAAGTCAAACCAAATGTGAGAAACAAGACCACTAGGCCAAGCCTAGGGTCCAAAGGTGATAAAAAATTCTAAACAGCAAGCAAAACCAATCCAAAATCATTTTCAAGTAATTCAAAAGCAAATGCAATTGGTCCCATGCTCATATCATCCACCATTATCATTTCATGACCAAAACAAGTCAAATTAGGTCAAATACAACACCAAAAGTCCAAACAGAACTATCTCAATCAAAAGCATACCAAAACAATCCCAAAAATCCCCAAATAATTCACACCTAAATAGGACACATTCAATGTATAGCATATCAATTTTCAGCTCAATTGGACAAAAGGAAGTAGGTCAATGAAAATCAAGAAGTCCAGACAAATTTACACAAGCCAATTCAAGGCATCAACACATGCATCCACTTCAATAATTCATAAAACAGTGACAACAATTAAGAAATGAATGGGACCAAAAGCATGATGTCCTACAATGTGTCCACAATCAACATACCAAATTTCACATTCATCCAATACCATATGAGAATTTCACAAAAGAAATACAAACATGTGTCACATGATGTTACAAAATGAGCACACAGTGAAGAAAATTACCAATCAAATGGAAAATGCAACCAATAAATCCAGAAAACATTACATGTTATCTTGACATATCAATGATCATACATGCAAAATTTCAACTCAATCCAAAATCTCTAGGCATGGCAAATAAAATCAGAAAGTTGACCTAGCTTGGTGTGACACAAATTGTCACACCTCCAATCAAAAAATCATATCTCCATCACCAAGTATCCAAAAATTACAAACCACACATGAAAATCACCATCAATGTGTCCAGAATAAGCACAAAAATTTTCATCCATTTCTTTAAAAGCATGAGCATTTCATGAAAGTTTTGGCAAAGTGTATACAAATGAGCACATGAACAAAATCAATAGGCCAATCAAATTTCCACACGTGCAAAAATTCCACAAAAATTACCATAAAATTCTACACAATCTCATGAGCATGGAATAAAAAATTTCACAAAAATTGGATGAATTTTGAGTGAGTTATCAATTTTCTAAGTTCCCCTAACAAAATGAAATAAGAAAAGAAAAAAAATGAAATAATTAATTAATTAAAGGCGTAATGGCATTTTTGCAATTATGATGAAGTACGCCAAAACGGCGTCGTTTTAAGCGCAGCCAGGAAATGTTCCTATTGGCTGAAACTGGCGCTAAATAACTTTCAAATGGCCAGGCAAATAGAAACGGATCAAACGACACTATTTCACGTGTTCTTCATCACACAAGTCCAGAATTCCAGAAAATTGAAGAACAATGAACATCAACCAAAATTGACAAGAGTATATCCATTGAAACCGTATGAACACAAGGATCATGAATATGTGATCAATTCAACCTAATTCCTAACATATCTCACGGATCGAGCATTTAAAGAAATGACATCAAAGCTTTGAATCGAGATATCTCTCTCTACAGTCAATCATTTTGAAAACCAAACACATCATGATCATCTACCTTGAACGCACTTCCAAAAACATATCACAATTTAAAGAATAGTGAAATTCGAAAATTAACCTCAAGTTGAAGACAGTTGTTGTTCTTGATGTTTTTCGCTCCAATTGTCCAAAACAGATCAAGGTTGATGTGTAGGAAGGTGAATGCCACGCTTAGCTTAGCTCAATGATGCCTCAAGTGTGCGAAACTTCAAATCACCATTGTTGAGCATGATGTGAACAGTTGCGATTTGGACATTGTTGGCAATGGAGATGTCAAAACAGATGGAGATCTTGATCCAAGGAAGATGAAGCAACAAGAATTTCTCACTTTGGTGGAGAATTGATGAAGATTTGGTCAAAAAAGTTTGGATGAAGATTGATGGATTTTGGTGAATTGGAGGGAAAGTTTGTTATGAATTCTTGAGAATTGTGATTGTATGTGCAATTCAGTTACCATTAGGATTAAATACTTCAGCTTAATCACCTCCTTAATCACCAATTAGCAAAATGAATTTGATTAGCATAATGCCATTTTTCTCAATGCAAGAGCAAAAATGTCATTTCCCATTAGGCCTCATGACAGCAATGTGACAGCTCATACATCTCCTAAATGCCATTTGGAATGTGTTGGCTTTGGTCCCACATCAATTGGCCTTGTATTATTCATTTTCACTATGTCATGCCAAAAAATGCATTTTAAGTGATAGTTCAAAAATGGCCTAGCCAAATATTGCACCTTGAACACTCATGACAATTCAAACCATTTCTAATTGGCATATTTGATGTGTTGCAAAAACTCCCATTCCAAAATTCCCATTATTTCTCAAGTTGGACCATTTTGCCCTTGGATTTTAATTAGTGCACTTGAAAATTGACCTTTTGCATTGACCATTTTTGATGAATTTTGATTATGCACCATGAAATGAACATGTTAAATGGAGTTTGCTCATAAAAAGATCACTCAATTTGGACACTCCATGTGGAAGTTATGCCACTTTGATTATGGGTCATTTTTGAAATTGAATGGACCATAACTTGTCAACCATACATGGGAATTTCAAGTTCTTGGACTTTTTGGAAAGGTGAGATCAAGATCTACAACTTTCATGTTGAACAAATTTTCATTTGAGGCTTTTTTGGACATGTAATTTTGTGGTCAAAAACTTTCCATTTTTGGAAACTTCCATTACAAGTCACTTTCTATTTTTGGCAATTTCTTGTCTGACTTGATTTTCTTCATTCTTGAGCTTTGAAATGTAAAATACCACTTGTTTCAACATGAATGAAGTGTATCCAACTCACTTCCACCTCCAAATCCATTAAATCATGCACAGTTGACCACAGTTGACTTTTTTCAACTGATAGATGAATTTGGCAATGCACTAATCCAATTGAGCTCCAATCTTCTGATGAAATGGCTCAAGGATGAAACCCTAGCCTCAATAATCTCCATATAATCATATAATGATCCCCATATCCATTGTAGACCCCATCTCCTAGCCATGCCTTGATTGGCCCAATGCAACTGATTAGGGTTGACCAGTGGTCAAAACCCTAATCTCAAGGAATATGCTCCAACACTTGATGATGACAAACCATGATGATGATGATGTATCATTTCAACCAAGATGAAGACCAATATCCTTTGAGAATCATGAAACCCTAATTTGGACCTCCCCATCCTCAAATGATTGCCGACCAGTCCAATGAAACCCTAGCTTGCACCATGACCTCTTATCTTCTGATCAAGACTTGGGAGGATGACTTGCACAATGTAACCACATGATATGCAATATGCAATGCCTAATGACCTAAAAATGTATGCAATATGTTAAACTAGTCCCAAGAGAGGAGGGCAAATTTTGAGGTGTTACAGCTGCCCCTATTCAATCCACTATGAACCTGTCGATATGAACAGCCTCGGCTTTCAGATGATCAGGATGAAGAGTGATTGAATACCAAGAACAGACGAACAATTTGCACTCTGATGGGAAAATAATTAACAACGCCTGTCAGAATCGGCGAAGAAACAATCTTGAACAAAAATTCGTCTGACACGGAAAAAAGTCGGCCTGAATACCGAAAACAGAAACGTCGACCTGGATACCAAAATAAATGGTAACACAGGGATAGCCCATGGTCTGAATACCACATCCACTCGGGATTATTATCTCTTTTTTTTAAGCTTTTCTTGAACCCCGGAATTTTCTCTGATAATTGCTTTTTTTTTTTCATTTTCTTGAACCCCAGAATTTTTCTCTGCGCAAATGATCCTCGGATCTCTGCATTTGAACCCCGCTCTCCTGTTTTCCAAATAATGAACCCCATTCTCCAGTTTGAACCCCAGTCGCCTGACGATAACCCTTGATCGCCATTGTGAACCCCGTTCTCCAGAAAATGCCGCAACATCTCCCTTTCTCCATTTGAACCCCGTCTCCAGAAAATGCCTCAACACTTCCTTTTCTCCGTTTGAACCCCGATCTCCAATCTCTCGTGATAATTCCGCTGGCAACGTCGGAAATAACACCAAACGCCACTCTGAGGGCGACATGTCAGAGGGTACACTTTCACAAAGGAAGGTAACATGTGTATCTCTTCCTCAGAAGACACCCATAACGACCTCCATTGGCCTCAACCCGAGTCTAAGGTGACACATGAACAGAAGATAATCCTGAGGACCTCATCCCGGATATATTCTTCAACTCCAATCTCCATTTGAACCCCATAAAATGCCTCAGCATTTCTTTTCTCCGATTGAACCCCGATCTCCAAAAAATGTATCCACATTTCCTTTTCTCCATTTGAACCCCGTTCTCCAATTTCTCGTGATAATTCCGCTGGCAACCTCGGAAATAACACCAAACCACTCTGAGGGCGACATGTCAGAGGGTATACCTTCACAAAAGGAAGGTAACATGTGCATCTCTTCCTCAGAAGACACCTATAACGACCTCCATAGGCCTCAGCCTGAGTCTAAGGTGACACATGAACTGAAGATAATCCTGAGGACCTCATCCCGGATATAATCTTCGACTCCAATCTCCATTTGAACCCCAGAAAATGCCACAGCACTTCTTTTCTCCGATTGAACCCCGATCTCCAGAAAATGTATCCACATTTCCTTTTCTCCGTTTGAACCCCGAAATCGCGCTGATCGCGTAACGTCTTCTGATTCTATTTCCATCTCTGTTCGACGGAAAAATTTCCTCCAATATCGCACTACTGGGGAACATTGCTGATCTGACGTCATGATGCTAAACTCCTCAGAGTAACATCTTCAACTTTGGTCTCACATGACAGAAACCTCCTCCAGTATCGCACTACTGGGGAAATACCTTTGATCGAATCATGAGGCTGAACTCCTCGGAGTAACACCTTCACTGTCTGGCCAAAAAGCACCTCTCAAACGGTAACCACAGTCTGAGACTAGCTTATGCGTGCAATATGATGCATGATTGATTTTTCTGCGTAATGCTCCATAACTATGGAAATGCTACGCGATTTATTATCATTTTTTTATGCAATATGCTATGCTTATTCTACATGATGAATGTATAAAAAGCATCCCCCTCAAGGGACTCTTCTGAGGGAAACTCGAGACACTCTGCTGAGGAACTCGACACTGCTCCAACTCCACCTTGCTGGGGAATAGCACTGCTGCTGGAAAATAGGCAACCCCTGCTGGGGAAAAGCCTCCTTTGCACCCAATCCGCACAAGGAATTGCTGGGGAATAAGAACCACCAACACTCTGTGGGGATACCACAATCTGACTTGCTGGGGATGTACGTCCACCTCTGCTTCGGGAACCCTCACAGATACCTGTTGACTCCACTGGGGAAATGCTCACATATAGCCCTGCTGGGAAACAGCAACTTCCAGGATTAACAACTAGGGAAGCATCGATCTGACACCTGCTGGGGATAACCATCCAGACCCTGCTAGGGGAACCGAATGCTATTCCGCTGGGGATGCAGATATCAGTTTGCTACGGAAACTCGTCCAATCCACTGGGGACGAACATTGCTAGAGATATATTTTATTAAAACCCGCTCCACTCGGGGATTATAGCAACCTTCTGGCATGGCTGCTGAGGAAACACCGTTTAGACCTGCCGAAGATAACCATCCTGACTCGGCTAGGGAAGTCACAGACCTTGAATCTGCTGGGGAGTTGATCCTCTGATTCTGCTTGGGGACTTCGCTGGGAAAATGAGAAAAAGTTGGTATAGAACACCCGTCGACTCGTCGAACCATGGTGTCCACCTCCCAATCTCGTATCAGCTTTCCACTTTTAAGAATTCCCAGACTCGTCTGGACCTTTTCTGCTCCATCATCTTGTATTCCCAATCGCTCCGCGCTCGACGAGAAACGTACTCCTGGGATTTATACAGAAATTTCAATTTTCCGACTTTGAAGAGTCTTCTTGATTAATTCCAAAGGTCGTCGGACGTCTTAACGTCGTCTCTCCCTCGTTCTCCATTTGTCCCTGATCGGACTATGCGGGGAATTTCTACAAACTTTCAAGTCTTCCGACTTTGAAGAGTCTTCTTGATTACCATCAAGGATCGTCGTACGTCGCAACGTCTCTCCGTCATTTCTTCATATATTCGTCCCTGATCGGACTCCCATGGGGATTTGTTTTTCAAAGCCTCCACACCACAACCTGCAAGTGAGTGAAAAGTTCCCAACAGTTCCTGCAAAACAGATCGTTAGACAAAACCGTGCCCCAGGCGTGTCAAGATTTCAACACTTGGGTCACTCATCCTTCCAAATAAGATTTCAAGTTTTCAATCTTATAAACATGCATTGGAAGGAACCTATATATCTTAAAATGCAAGATTCTTTATCAAAATAATCGGATGTTTTTGCAATCAAAGCGGTAATGAAATACAAAAACAAAATTATTTGACTGAATATGCATTTCATTGATTGAAAAGTGTGTGGCTCAACTTGAGCAATACAAAAGGAAGCAATTCCTGAAAAGAGGTAATTGCGCACAAAAGGAAAAATCTATCCTAATGGCAATGTGAAACCCGTGATCTCATCGAGTTCCAACTCGGTTACACCTCATATGTCCTCAGACTCTCCGTGCTTTCTGCCTTCTGAACAAGACGTTTCTGATCGATCCCTACCGGGTATTATCCACGATGCTTTAACCAAAGCGCAAATGATCATGCCGGACGCAGTTGTTCGTTTCAATCCCTCTTTTTCCTGGACCGCCCTTTCGGGTTTTCAGTCCACCGGGATACCCTTTTTTGCCCAAGTCGCCTTTTCAGGTTTTCGACTTGCCGGGTGTACATTTTTGCTTTTTATATCCCTAATTTTTGCCCGAACCTTTCTCTATTTCTTAGTTCGTCGGGATGCCCATTTTTGCCTGGACTATTTTATTCTTTTCGTCCAGCAGGTCTCTTTACACGAAGTATTTTTTAACTGCGTCCGCATTCACAGGGGATGGAAAATCTTCGCCATCCATGGTCGTTAACAACAAGGCTCCACCAGAGAAAACCTTTTTGATCACGAACGGACCTTCATAATTCGGTGTCCATTTGCCCCTTCGATCGTTTTGAGGAGGAAGGATCCTTTTCAGCACCATATCACCTACGTGATACACCCGAGGTCGCACCTTCTTGTCAAAAGCACGCTTCATCCTCTGCTGGTATAACTGCCCATGACAAATGGCCGTTAGCCTCTTTTCTTCAATCAGGCTCAACTCTTCATACCGGATCCTTACCCATTCCGCCTCTTGCAACTTTACATCCATCAGGACTCTCAAAGAGGGAATCTGAACCTCAACCGGTAACACCGCTTCCATCCCATATACCAATGAGAAAGGAGTTGCCCTAGTAGATGTACGTACCGACGTTCGATACCCATGCAATGCAAACGGCAAAATCTCATGCCAGTCCTTATAGGTTACCACCATCTTCTGCACAATCTTCTTTATATTCTTGTTGGCTGCCTCAACCGCCCCATTCATCTTCGGACGATAGGGAGAAGAATTGTGATGCTCGATCTTGAATTCCCGGCACAGCTCTGCCATCATCTTATTGTTCAAATTAGAACCATTATCAGTAATGATTCTCTCGGGAACCCCATATCGGCAAATGATGTCTCTCTTGAGAAACCTGGCAACGACTTGCTTTGTCACATTCGTACAAGAGGCCGCTTCAACCCATTTGGTGAAGTAATCAATAGCCACTAATATGAATCTGTGTCCATTCGAAGCCGTAGGCTCTATCTTTCCGATCATATCAATGCCCCACATAGCAAACGGCCACGGAGACGACATTAAGCTCAACGGATTTGGAGGCACGTGCACCTTATCAGCATAAATCTGGCATTTATGACACTTCCGCACGAAATTAAAACATTAGGCCTCCATTGTCATCCAGTAATAACCTACTCTCAACAGCTTCTTTACCATCGCATTCCCACTGGCATGGGTACCGAACGACCCTTCGTGAACCTCTTTCATCAATTGGCTTGCCTCTGTATCATCAACACATCTGAGCAAGACCCAATCAAAATTCCTCTTATACAAAACCCCATCCTTATTTAGGTAGAACACCATGGCTAACCTCCGCAGAGTCTTTCGATCCTTCTTCGATGCTCCCTCAGGATACTCTTGCGTCTCAAGATAGTGTTTGATATCAAAATACCACGGCTTCTCATCATCAGGCGCTGTGTCAACAGCAAACACATAAGCCGGTCTATCCAGACGTCCAATCTCAACACTGGGGAACTGATTCCACCTCTGCACTTTAATCAAGGCAGCCAAAGTAGCCAAAGCATCTGCCAAAGGATTCTCCTCTCTGGGCACGTGATGCATCTTCACCTTGGTGAAAAACGTCAGCAATCTCCTCGTATAATCTCGATACGGAACCAAATGAGATTGATGCGTATACCATTTTCCGTTAACCTGATTTACAACCAGAGCTGAATCTCCATATATCACAAGGTTCTTGATTCTCAAATCAATCGCCTCTTCAATCCCCAATATACAAGCTTCATATTCAGCTACGTTGTTGGTGCACTCAAATGTTAGCCGGGCAGCAAAAGGAATGTGGGATCCTTTCGGCGTAACCAAAACAGCACCAACACCGCTTCCATTCACGTTAACGGCCCCATCAAACATTAGAATCCATTCGGATTCAGGGTCAGGCCCCTCCTCCGGGATCGGTTCCTCGCAATCTTTCGATTTGAGAAACATGATGTCCTCATCAGGGAATTCAAACTTCATCGGTTGATAATCCTCAATAGGTTGCTGGGCGAGGTAATCAGACAATACACTCCCCTTGATTGCTTTCTGAGAGGTATACTAAATATCATATTCGGTTAAAATCATTTGCCACCTCGCAACCCGTCCGGTCAATGTTGGCTTCTCAAAAATATACTTGATTGGATCCATCTTGGAAATCAATAAAGTGGTATGAACCAGCATATACTGTCTCAGTCGGCGAGCAGCCCAGGCCAAAGCACAACAAGTTTTCTCGAGTAGTGAATATCTTGTTTCACAGTCGGTAAACTTTTTGCTAAGGTAGTATATGGCATGCTCTTTTCGACCAGACTCGTCATGCTGCCCCAATACACACCCCATAGACCCCTCGAGGACTGTCAGGTACAGTATTAATGGTCTTCCCTCCACAGGAGGCATCAGAATCGGAGGTTCCTGCAAATACTCCTTTATTCTTTCAAATTCCGCTTGGCAATCATCATTCCACCTGACCGTTTGATCTTTTCTCAACAACTTGAAAATCGGTTCACACGTGGCTGTTAGATGAGATATGAACCGTGAAATGTAGTTCAATCTACCTAAGAAACCACGAACCTCCTTCTCCGTTCTCGGTTCAGGCATTTCTCTTATTGCTTTTACTTTTGCAGGATCAACCTCGATTCCTTTTTCACTTACAATGAACCCCAGCAATTTACCGGATCGCACTCCGAACGTGCACTTATTCGGATTCAACCTCAGTCTAAACAGTCTCAACCGGTCAAACAACTTAGCCAGATCTACCAAATGCCCCTCTTCTGTCTGGGACTTTGCTATCATGTCATCAACATAGCATTCAATTTCATGATGAATCATATCATGAAACAAAGTCACCATGGCTCTCTGATAAGTAGCACCGGCGTTCTTGAGACCAAACGGCATCACCTTATAACAAAAAGTGCCCCACGGTGTAATGAACGTTGTTTTCTCCATATCATCTGGCGACATTTTGATTTGATTATAGCCAGGAAAGCCATCCATGAAGGAAAACACCGAGAATTGAGTTGTATTATCTACCAACACATCAATGTGAGGTAACGGAAAATCATCTTTCGGACTAGCTCTATTCAGATCTCGGTAGTCCACACACATTCTCACCTTCCCATCCTTCTTCGGGACTGGCACAATATTTGCAACCCATGGCGGATAATTAGTGACAGCAAGGAAACCAGCATCCCACTGCTTCTGCACTTCCTCTTTAATCTTCATTGCCATGTCAGGTCGAGTTCGGCGCAACTTCTGCTTTACAGGAGGACAATCTGTTCTCAATGGTAGCTTGTGCACAACGATGTCGGTATCTAACCCTGGCATATCTTGATAAGACCAGGCAAAGATATCAACATACTCTTTCAACAATGCCACCAGTCTACTCTTGACACTTTCCTCCAAAGCAGCCCCGATTCTCACTTCCTTCTTCACCTCGTTGGTTCCCAGATTCACAATCTTAATCGGCTCTTCGTGCGGCTGAATCACCTTCTCCTCTTGTTTCAACAACCTGGCTAATTCCCCTGGTAGTTCACAATCTTCTTCGTCTTCTTCCTCAGCAAGATAGATCGGATTGTCGAAGTCATACAAGGGTGTAACAGGATTGTTATCAATGAGATCCGGAGTGGAATCGCATCTGCATGAATGTTGATTCATGCATTGCTTTAGAACCGATGTGACAAATCAAAAAGAAAAATGAAAACATTGCCATTTTTGTTTGTTTTTATTATATTTTTTTTTAAACTGCAAAAATAAATGAAAAACAGGGAACACCGCTTTTAATTGAAAAACATCCTTTATTGATGATAATGCAAAATCTTGCAAATTTAAACATGAGGTGGCCCTTACAATGAACCATTACGTGTCGGGCAACACGTAAGGCTTTCATGCTTATGAAATCAAAAACAGGAAAAATATTACTCTTCCAGCAGAGTGACCCGGATGATCTCTTCAGCCTTCCAGTTCTGGATTCGCATCCCTGGTGCGCACGGCTTTATCCACCGGTCCATATCACAGTCGCTGTCAGCGTCATCACTCATCATGCAGATGTGATCCGGATCCAGCATTCCGGCACTTGTGAAGGTGACTGGCGTACGACGTCCTCTGCCTTGCCCTGAGCCTCGGCCCGGCTGATACCCAACTCCAAATCGGTCTTTCTTTACAGAAGTATCCATTATTCTGCCCCAGCCAGGAGCCTCTCCACTCTTTACCACCTCAGCGGCCTGTTTATATGAAGATATGGACGGTTTCTCTTCCTCCTTTGCAAACAGAGCATTCTCTACCTTGATGGTTTCGAAAGCTTGACTAGGCGTCTCCCAGATCTCACCGTCCATCTCCACATATTTAAACGAGGACAGGTGGCTGACGAATATGTCCTCTTCTCCGCACACCGTGACGACTTGACCTTCCCATATGTATTTCAATTTTTGGTGTAAAGTCGAGGTAACTGCCCCAGCAGCATGAATCCATGGCCTACCCAACAGGCAACTGTATGCCGGCTGAATGTCCATGACATAGAAAGTCGACTTGAACACCTCTGGTCCAATCTTCACTGGCAGCTCAACCTCCCCGAACACGGCCCGCTTTGACCCATCGAAAGCCCGCACTATTAAATCTGTAGGAGTCAGAATCAGCCCATCACAATTCAGCTTCGCCAGAGCCTTCTTTGGCAACACATTTAAAGAGGAGCCGGTATCAACCAGCACATGCGAAAGCACGGCCCCTTTACATTCCATAGCAATGTGTAGTGCCCTGTTATGGTTCCTTCCATCCACAGTTAGGTCCATGTCCGTAAAGCCCAGCCCGTGGCTAGCATGCACATTGGACACGACCGTCTCCAATTGGTTTATAGTAATCTCTTGAGGAACATAGGCTTTCTTCAATATTTTCAACAAAGCCTCCCTATACCCCTCAGAGCTTAACAGCAATGATAGAATTGAGATTTTGGAAGGAGTCTGCTGCAGATGATCCACCAATTTGTACTCGGACTTCTTGATGATTCTCAAAAATTCCTCAGCATCATCATCAAGTTTATCATCTGACCCCGCAGGCGCCGGTGTCACCACAGGAGTACTTCCACCCACCACAGCTTTCCCTTTCGCCCTGGCTAAAGCCTCGGCCTTTTCTTTTTTCTCTTTTTCTCCCTCACCTCCCCTCAGGGCATCTGGAGCAAATAATCTTCCACTGCGAGTGAAACCGCTAGGACCGGCATTATCCACCTTTGACATGGTGGTTTCACTAGCAGATTGCTCTTCCATCTTTTCACCGTTGCAATAAACTTCTCCACCATAATGCCACGGCACGACATCATCTTTGTCGTATGGAATTGGTCCCGGTACCGTGATGGTAACCGGAGCCGCTTCATCAAGATCAGACAAATCCACCGGATCAAAATAGATCGTTATGGTGGAGACTTCCTCTTTTTCTTTATCAACCTTCTTCTCAATAATAATATCCCCATTGTCCATCAGACCCTGGACAGTCCTTCTCAACAGTATGCATCCCTCAGGAGCAACCACGCACTCAGCACAATCATTATTACAGCCCGGATTAACCCCATTCTTTAACAACAACCCCTTGACCTCAACCAGAGGAGTCCTCAATTGATCAATGGCAGACAACCCAACCCTATTCTCCTCAGAGATAGCATTCACCCCCCTTTGACCATGCGCGGGCATGGGATTAGCATTCACATTGGGAGATGGTGCGAAATTGATAGCTTTTGAATCCACCAGGTCTTGAACTGTGTGCTTAAAAGCTTTACAGTTCTCTATATTATGCCCGGGAGCACCTGAGTGGAATTCACACTTTGCATTTTCATCATAGCTGGCTGGCCTTTGATCAGGTCTCAAAGGTGCCAAAGTCCTTGTCTGTACCAACCCCAAATCCATCAGCTTTTTGAACAGAAAAGAATAGGTCACCGGAGGCCTATCAAACTGCCTATCGACTGCTCTCCCCCTGACTTGGTACCCGGCCCTCTGAGGCCTCTGCTGAAAGGGTTGTCTCTGTTGCTGCTGTTGCTGCTGCGGTGCAGGCTGATGTTCAGCAGGAATAGTTACTGCAGCAGTGTGCTGGAAGTAACGATCCCTACTGGGTCCTCTCTGTGCATACACGGCGCTGGTATCGCCCTCCTTCTTCCTCTGACCACCATTACCAAAAGGCTTCCTCGACCCAGACGACGAAGAAGACGCAGTACCCTGAATTTTTCCGAGCTTCAGCCAGCTCTCTATCCTCTCTCCGGCCACAACAATGTCAGAAAAATTGGTCACCGGACAACCAACCATCCTTTCAGCATAAGCCCCCTGCAGGGTTCCCATAAAGAGATCAGACATCTCCCTATCGACAAGTGGAGGTTGCACTCTGGCAGCCAACTCCCTCCACCGTTGGGCATACTCCTTAAACCCCTCACTGTTCTTCTGAGACATACCCTGCAGCTAGGTACGACTCGGGGCCATATCAGCATTGAACTGATACTGTTTAAAGAATGCGTCCCCAAGATCCTGCCAATTCTTGATATCTGAGGACTTAAGCTTGGTATACCATTCCAGTGAGCCTCCGGACAGGCTGTCCTGAAAAAAGTACATCCATAGCTTTTGATCCATGGTGTATGCAGAGATTTTGCGGACGAAGGCTTGCAGGTGAGTCTCAGGGCAAGAACTCCCATTGTATCTGTCAAATGCAGGCGCTTTAAACTTTTGTGGGATCACAATCCCCTCAACCAGCCCCATATTAGACATGTTGACCACCCCGGGAGTGGCATAGCTCTCAAGCACTTTGATCTTTTCAGCCAGCAGCTGAATCTCCTTACTCTGAGGTGGATCACTGTATGGCACGAACGGTTCATTATGCATTGAGAACTGATCGGCTTCCCTATCTTCCTCTCGATCCTCATCAAACCCATAGAATGGAGGCAACAGACCGTCTTTCAGATTCTGCCCCTGACCGGGCCCACCACCAGCACCAGCATTATTCACCACCCCAATGGTTGTCCTCTTACCACCGTCCCTGGAACATCCGATCCCCTGGTTGGAGACACCATCCAGCTTCACGCCACTGTTTGCTGCTGAAGCCCGCTCGAGCTTCTCAACTTTGTCTTCCAGAGCCTTCTGACCAACTGCGAAGCCTTGCATAATGTTGATCAGTTCGCTCATCTTATCCTTCAGCTCAAGTATATCTGCGTTGGGAAGATCCATGAGTCTGGGAGTATTCCGCCTTGTAAAGTATCTGTGAGGGCGTGTTGAGTGCAAAGGTATGACTCTGCGAGCGCGAGCAATGATTCCTGCAACAATCAAGCACATTAGCAACAGATACCTGCAAAATAAAACACAGGTTATTATGATTATGCATGGATGTAGTGCCTATTTATATAAGGAACACTTTGCCTCTTGATCCTGGCATCATTGAGACAAATAATAATCCGGCATCAATATTCTGATATTCAGCATTTGATTCCATCGTGCAGATCGGAGATATGTGATTTAGCATGATACCCCCAACCATGTGTGTGCTTGTGTAAGTGCATACGGTAAAGCAAATAAAGCTTGAAGATCAATCATTGACTGAAAAATAACCATCACATAGCAAAGAGTGCACAAACAGTGCCATAGTCATACATCAAATCAGATAAAATCAAATACAATCCTCCAGAATAGGGAAAGAAATACAAACAAGTGAATTCCGTCAACAAGCCTGACCGGTAATCCACAACAAACGAAAGATCTAGCTAGATGAGGGTCCCCCAGACGGCCCTATCTCATCTTCCATCTTCGCGAACTCCGCGGCGAACCTGAGCTCAGTGTTCTCCTGCTGCAATCTCCCCACTTCCTTTTGATGAATCTTCATCTGCCTAAAGTAATGATCTCTCTCAGCAATGTAGTGATCTCTCTCGGCGACGATCTTCATATTCTCTGCTTCCTTGACCTTCAGCTTTGCCTCCCACTCAGCAATGAGACCTCTGACTCTGTCCTCTCTCTGATCCCTCACCAAGATTTGCCTTCTCTTCTCATCTTCAATAACCTTTGAAGCTCTGGCCAATCTCTCTTTGGTGATGTCGTGCTCCCTGTTGGACGATGCTAAGGCCTGACTGATCTTCCCATAGTAGGCAGTATCCATCTCAAAGCGCTTTGCTTCCAAGGCATGTCGCTTGTCTTGATCTTCCATCTTTACCCTGATCTCTTGGTTGGACGTCTGAATCCGAGCGACAGTCATCTCCAATTCCGCTTTCTCCGCAAGCAACTGATCTCTGGCCCTCTTCATCTCAAGGAATTCTTCCATGCTGACAGAAGAACTTGGACCCTCAATCCTAGGACACACAGGATCACCTCCAGGAAATGGTAGATGTGTGATCTCAATCCTCTTCCGCAACCAATCATCGAATAGGGGAAAATACCGACTGTTGACCTTACCATAAGGAACCTTACCCTTTCTCTGGATATCACGCCACTCATCCAATACCTGCCTCAGCTTGGCTTGGTTACCATCAATCGGGAAGTAAAAGGACTCCTGAATCTCTCGCCCGAGAGGAGGACCCTCTACAGCAAACCCCATCTGTCTCCTGAGAAGCACCGGATTGTAATTAATGCAACCCTGAACTCCCACCAAAGGCACATTGGGTAAACTCCCGCAGCTATATATGAAATCCCGTCCAGCCAAGCCATTATGAGTCCAAGCTATATCATCAGCCCGCAAACCCATCAGTTTGAACGACCACTTGACAGTAGGATCAATATGAGCAAAGGCACCTCGGGAAGGCAAATACCCCATAAACCACTTGAAGAGCAACTGAGCACAGCACCTGATCAAACCCCCACGCCGCTTCTTGTTCCGGTTATGAACCGAGTAGTAAACATCTCCAATCAGAGTAGGAATAGGGTTTCTCTGCATGAACAATCTGATAGCATTATGGTCTACAAAGTTCTTCTGATTAGGAAACAGAATAATCCCATAAATGCTCACAGCAATCAATGCGCAAACCGTCTTCCAATTACCCATAGCAGCATGTTCCTTGGCATTAGCTTCCAAGAAACTCAAATGAAAACCGGGTAACTTCCCCTTTTCCTTCAAACCCTCCTTGATCATTTCCGGACTCAAATAAAGAGCACGGGAAATCCCAAGGACATCGGGCTCCACCCTAGTGACATGGAAAGGAATCTGATCTCGAATCTGGATACCCAGGATGCTAGCATAGTCCTCCATCAGAGGTCCCAACAAATAATCAGGAAATACGAAACATCTCAGCCCCGGGTCATAGAACTGGAGAAGAGTATGAATGGCACTTCTATCACTGTCAGTGAGTCTGAAAACCATCTTCAGAATACTACTGTATGCCTCTCTGAACATCCCCACATGGTCTGGTGTAATCAATGCTATCATATCCTTCAGCACACCAATCTCTGGGTCAAAGAAACTGTAGGCAACGTCATGCTTCAAACCGGTCCTCATATCTGAGCAGAAAGTCTCTCAACCAGGATCTCGATCAAAAGTGTCCCTGCATATGGGTAAACATGTGTTAGATGCAGGTAAATGCAAAATGTAATGATGCTGATGAATGAATGCAATGCATTGCCATCCTCCAAGCCATCTGATCATCTGTACTGAAACCTGGTCTCTGAACTGATCATAACCATCTGAGGAATATGTAACCACAAATCTGACCCACGAGTTCCGAAATAAACGGAACTGAAAGATACATCATCATCATCCCCAAACAATCTCTGGGCAGACAACCTCAATCCTCTGAATCGGACCAGGGAATCCTGAAATAAACGGATCCCCACTGATAAATAACTCGGCCCGGGGAATCCCGAAATAAACGGATCCCCACTGATAAATATCCCGGACAGCACTCCGACGTCTCGGTAATAAATGGCCATAAATCCAACTCATAAACATGACTCTGATCCACGGAACCAAAAATCACCATCTAAGTCACCATCTGAATATGCATCTGAATGAATCACCCTCCCCTCACGGGTAAATTCTAATCAGGTCCCCCTAAGGCGGATAATAGTCTCGACAATCGGGCAAAGATACTCAATGGGTTTGCCCTTTCGGGTGTGCCATTGTAGCTCTCTTAAGATCGTCTAAACCAAAGATCCGGGAAAGATCGGTCACCAGAGTCAACAGCTCAGATGAAGTAACTAAGCCAAAGTGGAGTACCCCACAGAGGAAAGCACTATCAAATGAACCTCGTCCGGCTTGTGGTACATCACGCCGCCAGACACATATTGACCTAACATGAAAGAGGCGACATGAGACCACACTAGTCCTAGATGTACACTCGGGCCTGGGTTTTAGCCCCACTCAGAACACCCACCCCAAACAGAGGAACCACCTGCACAGAGGACGGCAACATGATAGTATGATGCATGCAACTATTTAATGCAAATACATATATGGTCAGAATAATAATGAATGCAATAAATAGAACAGCACAAACAACCTAAACTATCCTAGAACGCTAGGAGAGACTCGCTTAGGGAAGATGGACCAGCATAGGTCAACATCTGTTGTCCCCAGCAGAGTCGCCAGCTGTCGCATCCACGAAAAACAACCGGCGAGCGCTGAAACAAAAACAACACAGAGCCTCCACCGTGCGTTATTTATCCCAAAGAGGGAAAGGAAACGCTCAGAGTAAACCTGGAAAGAACATGGTCTCGCGACCAAAGAGAATGGGTACGAGAGTCGGTTACGCGAGGGGAAGGTATTAGCACCCCTCACGTCCGTCGTACTCGACAGGATCCACGCTCTAGAAAATAGAAAAGGTTGCTAAAATAAACATCACACGCACACCACCGGACACAGGTGGGGTTAAGAAGAAGAGGGCTCGATGGGACATCGCATCCCATGCCTACGTATCTCATCGGGAATGAGAATCAGAGCTACCGAAGTTCGGCTCACGCACGCCAAACAAAACAAAACACCAACACACAAAAAGGTGGCAAACATGGAGCCCGACAGCCAATCACTGGACTTACATCAGCATCCGAACCAAAACACACACAAAAGGGCAAACATGGAGCCCGACAGCCAATCCCTGGACTTACATCGGCATCCGAACCCAAAACAAACCCACACTGGAACCCAAATGCCACTCGATGGACTTACATCAGCTTCCAAGCACACAACAAGCACAAACAAACAACAAGTTACCAAGGAGTCGGGAACTCGAGCCTAGCAATTGTCAAACAACACACACAAAAAAGAAAAAGGTGCCCGGAGTGGTCTCGCACGACCACCTGCCTACATACCTCGTCTGGAACAAGGATCAGGGCGATGTAGTTCCCCCTCAAGGGACTGAAATTCTAGCCAGAAACAAAGGGAGACACACTACCAGGGAGCTGTACTCGAGCCTAGTGTTATCATGCATCATTGCCCTATGTTCAGGTTTCTACCTACTTGCATAACAGCAAGCTAATCCTATCCAGGAAAGAAGCAAGCATACAAGCATACAAGCAAAACAGAGCAAACGTGTCAAGCAAATATTCACATAGCACACACTATATCCAATCAAGTGGGCTCAAACAATGGGTTTGACTGCCTCAGCAAGTCATCTGTACATGGGTAATGTTTGCTCTTAACCTTGCCATTGAGGGGCTAAGGTGAAGTAGATGAAAGGTGAAGTGAGGGGTGTGCCTCACAGCTCTTATCCCTGGCCAGGGAGAGCTTCAGACAAAGGAGTGTGGGTTCAGAAAGATGGAACCCTTCTACACTCATGACTCAGACACAACTGTACACTGTACAAGATCTTGGGTTAGTATCCCAATGCATCAACACCAGTTGTGTGAGCAGAGGGATGACTCAACAAGATTAGCAGGAGGTGGATTGCACACCTCTTGGGTTCTGCCAATTGCCTTAATCAAGGTCTTTTCCTGCTTGGCACAAAAATAAACAAGCACAGGCATTGCCTCTTAAGGAGGACTTCAGACAGGTGCCTGGCCAAGTAACAGACCAGGTCTTCCAGACTACATGGAGTTAAGAGATTCTACCTCTATTGGTTTAAAAACCAAGCAACAGCAAGCAAGTTCTCAAGGAACTGTAAGCAACTAAATGTACCTGAAATCAATCAAGTATCATCAGTACTCAGACAAACCAACAGTAAATAGCAAATGGTTAACAGTTAAACTGTACAGTCAACACAAGTTAATGCACATAAGTGCAAGCTCAAGCTCAAGCTCAAGCATCACAACCTACAAAACAAAGTCATGTTAGTGGACAACATCAAACAAATTCAATTTAATTGACTTGAAGCAATCTCCTTAAGCATTGTGCATTTCATCCTGAAAAGTCAAACCAAATGTGAGAAACAAGACCACTAGGCCAAGCCTAGGGTCCAAAGGTGATAAAAAATTCTAAACAGCAAGCAAAACCAATCCAAAATCATTTTCAAGTAACTCAAAAGCAAATGCAATTGGTCCCATGCTCATATCATCCACCATTATCATTTCATGACCAAAACAAGTCAAATTAGGTCAAATACAACACCAAAAGTCCAAACAGAACTATCTCAATCAAAAGCATACCAAAACAATCCCAAAAATCCCCAAATAATTCACACCTAAACAGGACACATTCAATGTATAGCATGTCAATTTTCAGCTCAATTGGACAAAAGGAAGTAGGTCAATGAAAATCAAGAAGTCCAGACAAATTTACACAAGCCAATTCAAGGCATCAACACATGCATCCACTTCAATAATTCATAAAACAGTGACAACAATTAAGAAATGAATGGGACCAAAAGCATGATGTCCTACAATGTGTCCACAATCAACATACCAAATTTCACATTCATCCAATACCATATGAGAATTTCACAAAAGAAATACAAACATGTGTCACATGATGTTACAAAATGAGCACACAGTGAAGAAAATTACCAATCAAATGGAAAATGCAACCAATAAATCCAGAAAACATTACATGTTATCTTGACATATCAATGATCATACATGCAAAATTTCAACTCAATCCAACATCTCTAGGCATGGCAAATAAAATCAGAAAGTTGACCTAGCTTGGTGTGACACAAATTGTCACACCTCCAATCAAAAAATCATATCTCCATCACCAAGTATCCAAAAATTACAAACCACACATGAAAATCACCATCAATGTGTCCAGAATAAGCACAAAAATTTTCATCCATTTATTTAAAAGCATGAGCATTTCATGAAAGTTTTGGCAAAGTGTATACAAATGAGCACATGAACAAAATCAATAGGCCAATCAAATTTCCACACGTGCAAAAATTCCACAAAAATTACCATAAAATTCTACACAATCTCATGAGCATGGCATAAAAAATTTCACAAAAATTGGATGAATTTTGAGTGAGTTATCAATTTTCTAAGTTCCCCTAACAAAATGAAATAAGAAAAGAAAAAAAATGAAATAATTAATTAATTAAAGGCGTAATGGCATTTTTGCAATTATGATGAAGTACGCCAAAACGGCGTCGTTTTAAGCGCAGCCAGGAAATGTTCCTATTGGCTGAAACTGGCGCTAAACAACTTTCAAATGGCCAGGCAAATAGAAACGGATCAAACGACACTATTTCACGTGTTCTTCATCACACAAGTCCAGAATTCCAGAAAATTGAAGAACAATGAACATCAACCAAAATTGACAAGAGTATATCCATTGAAACCGTATGAACACAAGGATCATGAATATGTGATCAATTCAACCTAATTCCTAACATATCTCACGGATCGAGCATTTAAAGAAATGACATCAAAGCTTTGAATCGAGATATCTCTCTCTACAGTCAATCATTTTGAAAACCAAACACATCATGATCATCTACGTTGAACGCACTTCCAAAAACATATCACAATTTAAAGAATAGTGAAATTCGAAAATTAACCTCAAGTTGAAGACAATTGTTGTTCTTGATGTTTTTCGCTCCAATTGTCCAAAACAGATCAAGGTTGATGTGTAGGAAGGTGAATGCCACGCTTAGCTTAGCTCAATGATGCCTCAAGTGTGCGAAACTTCAAATCACCATTGTTGAGCATGATGTGAACAGTTGCGATTTGGACATTGTTGGCAATGGAGATGTCAAAACAGATGGAGATCTTGATCCAAGGAAGATGAAGCAACAAGAATTTCTCACTTTGGTGGAGAATTGATGAAGATTTGGTCAAAAAAGTTTGGATGAAGATTGATGGATTTTGGTGAATTGGAGGGAAAGTTTGTTATGAATTCTTGAGAATTGTGATTGTATGTGCAATTCAGTTACCATTAGGATTAAATACTTCAGCTTAATCACCTCCTTAATCACCAATTAGCAAAATGAATTTGATTAGCATAATGCCATTTTTCTCAATGCAAGAGCAAAAATGTCATTTCCCATTAGGCCTCATGACAGCAATGTGACAGCTCATACATCTCCTAAATGCCATTTGGAATGTGTTGGCTTTGGTCCCACATCAATTGGCCTTGTATTATTCATTTTCACTATGTCATGCCAAAAAATGCATTTTAAGTGATAGTTCAAAAATGGCCTAGCAAAATATTGCACCTTGAACACTCATGACAATTCAAACCATTTCTAATTGGCATATGTGATGTGTTGCAAAAACTCCCATTCCAAAATTCCCATTATTTCTCAAGTTGGACCATTTTGCCCTTGGATTTTAATTAGTGCACTTGAAAATTGACCTTTTGCATTGACCATTTTTGATGAATTTTAATTATGCACCATGAAATTACATGTTAAATGGAGTTTGCTCATAAAAAGATCACTCAATTTGGACACTCCATGTGGAAGTTATGCCACTTTGATTATGGGTCATTTTTGAAATTGAATGGACCATAACTTGTCAATCATACATGGGAATTTCAAGTTCTTGGACTTTTTGGAAAGGCGAGATCAAGATCTACAACTTTCATGTTGAACAAATTTTCATTTGAGGCTTTATTGGACATGTAATTTTGTGGTCAAAAACTTTCCATTTTTGGAAACTTCCATTACAAGTCACTTTCTATTTTTGGCAATTTCTTGTCTGACTTGATTTTCTTCATTCTTGAGCTTTGAAATGTAAAATACCACTTGTTTCAACATGAATGAAGTGTATCCAACTCACTTCCACCTCCAAATCCATTAAATCATGCACAGTTGACCACAGTTGACTTTTTTCAACTGATAGATGAATTTGGCAATGCACTGATCCAATTGAGCTCCAATCTTCTAATGAAATAGCTCAAGGATGAAACCCTAGCCTCAATAATATCCATATAATCATATAATGATCCCCATATCCATTGTAGACCCCATCTCCTAGCCATGCCCTGATTGCCCCAATGCAACTGATTAGGGTTGACCAGTGGTCAAAACCCTAATCTCAAGGAATATGCTCCAACACTTGATGATGACAAACCATGATGATGATGATGTATCATTTCAACCAAGATGAAGACCAATATCCTTTGAGAATCATGAAACCCTAATTTGGACCTCCCCATCCTCAAATGATTGCTGACCAGTCCAATGAAACCCTAACTTGCACCATGACCTCTTATCTTCTGATCAAGACTTGGGAGGATGACTTGCACAATGTAACCACATGATATGCAATATGAAATGCCTAATGACCTAAAAATGTATGCAATATGTTAAACTAGTCCCAAGAGAGGAGGGCAAATTTTGAGGTGTTACAAGAAGGAGCGGATATCTCAGACTTCAACCTAAGCGATCTACCAGATAAGCCTCCAAACTTCATGAAGCGTCCACGAGGACCCTCTGAAAAGGCGAAGCAAGAAAAGAAGGCAAAACTAGGAGAATCCTCCGTATCAAGACCTCTAGCACCTCTGCATGGGCCTTCTGGTAAGTCTGTTTCTCTTGCTCCCTCTGCACAAACACATCTAATTGCTTTTTCTATCCCTCAACCAACACCTATCTACACTAACTCAGAAACCCCTCCTTCAACCACCAAAACATCTCATCAACCATCCCATAAATTTAACCTTGCCACCACCACCTTACCTCTTTCTGACGCAGAAATGTTGAATGAAACCACCTCACCATCTTCATCTTCTTCTCCAAAATCACCCCCTACTTCAACATTTCATCAGACACAAAACACTCTGACCCCTCATTCCCACTCTGGCCCAACTTCAAGCTCAGACTCTGGCCTCACAACAGCCAACACAAACCACACCTGAACCTGAAGTCACTTCACCACCCACAGAACAACCAAACCTAACACCATCTGACCCTCAACCCTCTGAACCAAATAACTCTAACACACACCCACCAAATACATCCGCTGAACCACAAACTCCCACTCTCAACCTAAGCCCTCCCAATTCTCCACCTCTACCCTCTGACCTAGAAAACACCCTGCCAACCCTAGAGGAAGCAATAGTTCTGTTTGCAGGAGCCTCAGTTGACAAGGTCAAGTCTCTGACCATCAACTCTAGCATCCGTGATGATCCTTCAGCTGTAAGGACACACTGGAATAGAGTTATTGGCTGGATGACCTTTGAAGCCTTCAAACTGAAGAGCCTCTCTGAGCAAGCCAGAAACGACTTCATCAGAGATACTGAAGTAAGACTACAGGAGCGCCTAGCCAGAGAAGCTGAGGAGCAAACCTGAAAGGAAGTAGAAGAAAAAGCAAGGCAAGAGGAAATGCAAAGACTTAAGGAAGCTGAAGCCAAATCTCTAGTTGATGCTGCTGCTGCTGAAGCTGAAGCAAAAGCTACTGCTGCTGCTGAAGCTGAAGCAAAAGCTGCTGCTGAAGCTGAAGCTAAAGCTGCTGCTGAAGCTGAAGCTCATCATGCTGAAGAATCTGCCAACAGGGTAGAACCGGATGCTCTGACTCAGGGGGAGTCTTCCACCTTTGTCCATCTGGTTCTCAAGACACTTGAAGATCTTCAGAAGGAACAGAAAGAAGTCCGAGCTAGATTGGATCAACAGGATTCAGTCAATGTCAACATTCAGAATCTGCTGACCCAGCTGCTTCAGAGGATGCCTCCACCTCCAAACCCTTAGGCACCTAGGACTCATTTTTTTGCTGATTTGCTTGTTGCTTTCTGTTGTGTTTATTCTCGCTTTTTGCTGTTTGTGTTTTCTATCTGAATATATATATATATATATATATATATATATATATATATTTGTCCTTCCTTCATTTATCTAAGTCTTTTTGATTCTGACAAAAAGGGGGAGAACTAAAAACAACTCTGATGAAAACATATCTAAATCCTTCAGTACTCTGCAAACATTGTTTTTAAATGGTTCTAATCCTTTTTGACTTAGAAATTTGCAGAAGAGTATCTAGAAACATCATATCATGGAAGCTCCGGTAAGAACTTCTGAACTCCCAGACTTATCTCAAGGGGAGCTCACGTCTATCTGATCTAAATATTCTTATCTCTAAATGTTTCATCTCTTAATTAAGATTATTTTGTCATCATCAAAAAGGGGGAGATTGTAAGAACAAAATTAGTTCTACAATAGAATTCCAGGATTTTGATGATAACAAAGGATGAAACCAAAAATGGCACCCTAACGAAAATTCTCTAAGTGTGCAGGACTCTAAACAGCAACAAAGGAATCTGATCGTTTTATCAGATACAAACTCTGATCAGATACAAAGTATTAGAAGATCAGAAGCATCTGAAGAAGAAGTGCGCTCTAGAAGTTCTGACTCTGAGCAAAACAAGACACAGAAAGACCAGAAGCTCTAAACTTCCACTGGACTCAGTTCTAATGATCTACAAGACCAATACTCTTAGAAGCTCTGACGTAACCTCAACACAATCTCCGGTTGACACAGAAACTCCGAGATAACAAAGACTCTGATGAAGATTCTCCAAATTCAGAAAGAGTAACAGAAAGAACTTCTTCAAATGGAAAGAAAGTATATTTAGAAAGAAGTTATTTAGGGAGACAAAGTGGTTATGGCAAGAAACACAGAAGTAATGACATTGAATGCTCATCAAAGGCCAATATTCTGTCATCACTCCAACGGTCCTCTTCACCACTATATAAAGGACAACATACATCAGTGAGAGACACACAACAACGCACAGAAAACTCTTTACATTCTCTTTTAGTTTTTTCACGAGCTGTTGCTCATACGTGAAAACACTTGCTTGTTTATTCTGTTGTAATATTTGCTTACTCTTAGAAGCACTCTCGATTACAATCTATTTTTGCTAAATTGCTTTTGCTCCTCAAGTGACTCTGCGTAATCTGTATACTTGGGAGGACTAAGAGATCACTATGTTAGACGTTTGGTTGTATTAATCTTTCAGATTAGTGGATTAAGCCCTTTTTGAAGGCGAAATCACCTTGGCCAGGTGGATTGGAGTAACTTTGTGTTATAAGCGAACTAGTATAAAATTCTGTGTGTTCTTACTTTGAAAAAGCTTTTATTTTCTAAAACAATTCAAACCCCCCTTTCTTGTTTTTCTCACCTTCATTGGCCTCTAGGGCTTACACGAACAGTATCTTGGCTGACCATTTGGCTCACCAACCGATTGAAGATTACCAGTCAGTGCAATATGACTTTCCTGATGAAAAGATTTTGTACTTGAAAGTGAAAGATTGTGATGAACCATTACTTGAAGAAGGGCCAGAACCTGGTTCCCGCTGGGGCATGGTATTTGATGGAGCTGTTAATCAATATGTAAATGGAATTGGAGCAGTGATCATTACTCCTCAAGGCACATATCTACCATTTACAGCTAGATTGACTTTCAAGTGTACAAACAACATGGCAGAATATGAAGCTTGCAATATGGGGCTTGAAGAGGCCATGAATCTTAGAATCAAGTATTTGGATGTCTTCGGTGATTCGACTTTGGTTGTGAATCAAATCAAAGGAGAATGGGAGACAAATCAACCCAGTTTAATACCATATAGAGATAATGCGAGGAGGATTTCAACTTTCTTTACAAAGGTTGAGTTTCATCATATCCCTCGAGATGAAAATCGGATGGCAGATGCTCTTGCAACGTTGGCATCGATGATTGTAGTGAAGTATTGGAATGAAGTTCCCAATTTATCTGTGATGCGTCTTGATAGGCCAGCTCATGTGTTTGTTGTTGAAGAGATCAAATATGATAAGCCATGGTACTTTGATCTCAGATGTTTCCTCCAAAGTCAGATTTACCCGTCAGGGGCATCTTTGAAAGATAAGAAGACTTTGAGAAGATTAGCCGACAACTTCTACTTGAATGGTGATATACTGTATAAAAGAAACTTCGACATGGTTTGCCTCAGATGCGTGGATAGACACGAAGTAGACTTGTTGATGACTGAAGTGCATGAAGGTTCCTTTGGTACTCATTCCAATGGACAAGCAATGGCAAAGAAGATGTTGCGAGCAGGTTACTATTGGCTGACAATGGAATCTGACGGTTACAAGTTTGTGAAGAAATGCCACAAGTGTCAAATTTATGCTGATAAGATTCATGTTCCTCCGACCCTATTGAATGTTATCTCTTCCCCATGGCCCTTCTCCATGTGGAGAATTTATATGATTGGGATGATTGAACCCAAAGCTTCGAATGGACATCGTTTCATTTTGGTGTCAATTGACTACTTCACAAAATGGGTCGAAGCGGCATTGTATGCAAATGTAACCAAGCAAGTTATTGTAAGGTTTATCAAGAATCAGATCATATGCCATTATGGTGTGCCAAGCAAGATCATTACTGACAATGGATCGAACTTGAATAATAATATGGTGGAAGCTCTTTGTAAAGACTTCAAGATTGCACATCATAATTCTTCTCCCTACAGACCTAAGATGAATGGGGTTGTTGAAGCTGCAAATAAGAACATTAAGAAGATTATTCATAAGATGGTTGTCACGTATAAGGATTGGCATGAGATGCTCCCATTTTCTTTGCATGGGTATCGTACATCCGTCCGCACTTCAACAGGGGAAACCCCTTTCTCTCTTGTGTATGGTATGGAAGTTGTGCTCCCTGTAGTGGTTGAGATTCCTTCATTGCGT
The DNA here is from genome assembly GCF_024323335.1 of Lathyrus oleraceus. Taxonomy (NCBI): domain Eukaryota; kingdom Viridiplantae; phylum Streptophyta; class Magnoliopsida; order Fabales; family Fabaceae; genus Lathyrus; species Lathyrus oleraceus. The sequence goes on from NC_066583.1 coordinate 487,484,669, forward strand.
GTGCTCATGGAAGCCAAGTTGACTGAGGCTGAGTGGTGTCAGACCAAGTTTGATCAGTTGAATTTGATAGAAGAGAAGAGGTTGACTGCCATGTGTCATGGTCAGTTATACCAGCAAAGGATGAGGAAAGCTTTTGATAAGAAGGTCAGAGCTCGTGTGTTCAGAGAAGGTGACCTTGTGCTCAAGAAGATTTTATCATTCAAACCAGATTCTAGAGGAAAATGGACTCCTAATTATGAAGGCCCATATGTTGTTAAGAGAGCCTTTTCAGGCGGTGCCTTGATTCTTACAACTATGGATGGTGAAGAGTTCACTCGTCCTATGAACGCAGATGCAATCAAGAAATACTTTACCTAAAAAGAAAAAGAACAGCTCGCTAAGTTGAAAACCTGAAAGGGCGGCTAAGAAAAAAATGAGCGTCTTGGTGGATTGAAAACCCGAAAGGGCGATCCAGGCAAAATTTAGAGACATAAAACATAAAAAAAATCCCGATAAGTTGAGTACCCCACCTTGGGGTAACTTATGCAAAAATTAGGGGTTATGGAAAGTAACTACATTCTGTTGATCTTCAAGGTTTTGAGGATTTGATTGAGCACAAGGGTTGATATTGATTCATCACCCCAGTAGCGATCAAGAGCACAGTGGATATCAAGAGTTGGTAGAAGGATTAAGGATCATTTGTATTCAATGTAACCCTTTTCCATGTAAATTACCATTTTTAACTTTGTAAAATCTATGGAGTCTTGTCATTTATAGTCTATCATTCTATCAAATAAAGTTGAGTTTTTATCCAATTGTTTCTACTCTTATTTACTTCAGCCTATAGTTTTAAATTTTATTATGATCATTTTGAAATTAATTTTTTATTCAAAACCAGTTTTTCGTAAATATATGAAAGCAAGAATTTTTCAAAGCAATTAAAAGGAATATCCGCATCATTTTTAGCAGGTCCTTAAGTGCAAAACATTAGAGGTTCCCCAAGCAGTTAACCCTTTGGGTATCCCTAGACGTTTGTGTTGATTCAGTTCCTCAGCGGAATGTTTGTTCCCCCAGTAGATCTTCGTTCTGTTTCCCCAGCTGAGTTAGTTGATTCGGATACCCTGCGGTGTGTTATTTTCCCCGACGGAGTTTCTGCCTTCCCCAACGGAGTTTGTGTTTCCCCAGCAGGGTTGATTTTCAATAGATATGGTTGACTTCCCCAATAGATTGCATTGGTTTCCCCTCCGATCGCCATTCAACTTGCTCCCAGTCAGAGTTTCCTCATGGTTTCTAAGCAATTTATTCTCTCTGTAGGGTTACCTTCCATTTTTGTGGTGTTGACCTAAAATTCCCCAGAGATTTGAGGTTTCCTTCCTCAGCAGATCTCATTCTTCCCCAGTTGGGGTTGAGCCGTTGGAATGTTGATCTCTCTGTTCTCCAGCAGTTGTCTCCCTATTTTGTGGATTGACCAGGATTGTACCGATGATTCAAATTTCTTCACGACACCTTTGTATCCTTTGTGATCGTCTTTGTCAGCATAATCATCATATATACATATACATACACATTCATATAATTTCATGGTTTTCATGGTTCATTCGAGATTATTACTCTTTGCTATGGCGGTACTCTATCCCCATACAAATTTGGTGTCTGTCCTCCTTCAATTGTAGAGTGTCAGCCCCTTAAGCATAAATACTTTAACCTTTCTCCTTTTCCCCACTGAGTTTGTCTCCTCGTGGATGTTTATTATTTCAGTTTCCTCCCCAATTAATTATCTGGATGGAATCACTCCTCTTGGATTATGTCCTCAATGGGTTGAGTCTTGATTGACCGTTTCTTTCTAGTTTTTACCTAGAAAGATGCTTCGAGTCTCCTAAGAGTTTATTGCCTAGTAACTGGTAATATTCTTCTTAGTTTGCAGTTTGCTACTTCTTTCCCAATCCCCGGAAAAAGTACCCCGGCTTTCTCAGCAGTAGAGTCCCTAGTGGATTTAATCCCCTATGAAGTATATCCTTGATATCTTCATCCTAACCGGTGACTGATATCTTTCTCTCCCCTGCTTGAGTCTATCCTTGATATGTTCATGCTAATCGATGACGAATATTCTCTTCTTGGTATTCTACCTAGTAAAAAGGTAGTTGCAATCCCTATTTTTGTTCCCCAGAGATTTAATCCTTGATATGTTCATCCTAATCGATGACGGGTTTCCTTCTCTTTGTGGTCTTCTACCCAGTAACTGGTAGTGGTAAATCCTGCTTTTTGTTCCCTCCGTAGAGTTGATCCTTGATATGTTCACTTTAACCAGTGACAAATTCTCTCTCTTGGTATTATATCCAGTAACTGATAGATGTAAGTCCTATTTTATCTCCTCACAGAGTCTATCCTTGATATGTTCATCTTAACCGGTGAGAGATTTTCTCTTTGATCGGTATTCTATCCAACATTCGATAGATGTAATTCCTACTTTTTTGTTCAGTTGGATTACCCTTGATATGTTCATCTTAACCGATGACGAGTATCCTCCTTGACAATCCTAAGCAAGTTTATCCTTGATATGTTCATCCTAACCGATGATGGATTTTCTTCCCTGTTGAGTCTATCCTTGATATGTTCATTCTAACCGATGACGGATACTCTCACCCTTGGTCTTCTGCCCAGTAACTGGTAGTTATAAATCCTATTTTCTGCAGTTTTCCCCAGCAAGGCTATTCTTAACCAGTTACCGGTAATGAATATTCCCTTATGTTGGTTCCCAGCTGTCGCATCGCGCGAAAAACCGGCGGGAAACAAGAACACAACAGAGCCGCCACCGTGCGTTATTTATCCCAAAAGAGGGAAAGGAAACGCTCGAAGTAAACCTAGGGAAAGAACATGGTCTCGCGACCTAAGAGGATGGGTTCGGGAGTCGGTTATGCGAAGGGAAGGTATTAGCACCCCTACGCATCCGTAGTACTCTATGGGATCCACGCACACTAGAAAGGAAAATTGGTTGCTAAACACTGCTCGAATACTCACACACACTGGCTGAAAGAAACGCAAGAGACTGACTGAAACTGAACTCGGCAGGATGTCGCATCCTGGGCCTACTTAGTCTATCAGGCATAGACATCAGAGTCCAAGTAGTTCGGACTGGGGAGACGACACATGCTCGCTAGGATATCGCATCCTATGCATACGTATCTTCTCGGACGAGAGAAGAATCAGAGCATTCGTAGCTCGGCTGACACGTACACAAACAAACAAGACACACAGGCAAACGTGGAGCCCGACTGCCAATCACTGGACTTATGTCAGCATCCGAACCTAAACACACGCAAAGAGGCAACCGTGGAGCCCAAATGCCAATCACTGGACTTACATTGACATCCGAACCTAAACACACACACACCGGAACCAAAATGCCACTCGATGGACTTACATCGGCTTCCAAGCACACAACAACACAACAGGTTAATAGGGAGTCGGGGACTCAGCCTATAACTGTTAAGCACACACACACAAACAGACAGACAGCAAATGCTAAGGAGTCAGGGACTCGAGCCTAGCAGAGGTCAGACAACTCACACAAAAAGAAAAAGGGCGCCCGGAGAGATCAGCTCAATCTCCTGCCTACATACTTCATCTGGTGTGAAGATCAGGGCGATGTAGTTCCCCTACGCAGGGACAAAGGTTCTAGCCTAACCAGATAACAGAGGGAGACACAACTCTAGGGAGACTACGACTCGAGCCTAGATGTTGTCATGCAAAATCAACCCTAAGTTATGGTTTTCTAGCTAAATGGCACAAGGGCCAACCTATCCTAAGCATGGATCACACAGGAAGCAAGCCACACAGACTTGACTTGCACAGGAAGCAAGTCAAGCACAACCTACCTTGCACAGGGGCAAGTCTAAGCTAAACCTAACAAGGCAAGGCAAACAATCACAATCATAAGAAGCACACACTATATGCATACAAGAGGCTCACACAAGGGTTAGGCACTGAGGCCAACTGGAATAGGGTCAGAGGTTGCTCTTAACCTTGCCATTGAGAGGCTAAGGTGAAGCAGATGAGAGGAGATGAGGGGTGTGCCTCATTGCTCTTATCCCTGGCCAGGGAGAGCATCTGAAAATAAGAAAGTGTGGGAGCTCAGAAAGATGGAGCTCTTTCCACATTATTGACTCAATAGATCTTGGGCTAAGATCTCAATGCTACAACCATGTAATGGGAGCAAGGAGAAGACTCACTGAATAGTGGGAGATAGATTGCTTATCTCTTGTATCCACCAATTGCCTTACTTGAAGGACTTTTCCTGCTTGGGACAAAATTAAACATACACAAGCATCGCCTCTTAAGGAGGCTTCAGACAGTTTGTCCGGCCAAGTAACAGGCCGGGTCTCCAGACTACATGAAGAAGAAGTAAATATACCTCAAGCAAGTTGCTAAAAAGCAAAGCAAAGCAAGTTCAGAGAACTTAAGCAACTAAGGGTACCTGAAAGAGTCAAACTAATCAGTAAACAGTTCAACAGTCAAAGCAAAAGGAATTGGGAAACAAACAATCAACACAGAGGAACCAATGGGCAAAGCACAAACTCAAGTCAAATGAGTCATACCACCTACAAAACAAAGGTTATCACATGATATGTAATCAAGCTCAATCAAATTTGTATGATCTTTGAGGCATTGTTGCTTAACCTGAAACATAAACTCAATCATAAGCCCAAAAGACCCCTAGGACAAGCCTAGGGTCAAAAACAAATGAAAAAGTCAAAACAGCAAATGAAAGTCAAACAAAGTCAAGTTCAAACATTTGGGAAGCAAGCACAATTGGATTCATGTTCATATCATGCATCATCATCATTTCACAAACCAAAGAAGGCAAGGCATGGCAAATGAAAGCACAAAGAAGTCAACAGAATGACTTGCATCAAAAGTCAACTCAAACAATTTCAAAAATCACCAAATAATTCATGTTCAATCCTAACATCTAGCATGGTAAGCATGTCAAATTTCATTGCATTTGGATAAGTGGAAGGCAGCCAATTAAAATCAAGAAGTCAACACAATTTCAAGTAAGCACAAAGAAGTCAAACAAACATGGGTCAACTTCAAAAAATCATAACTAAATGAAAACAGATGAGAAATGAATGAGATTAACACCAAAGTAAAGCTCAAGATGTCTAGTTATCTCATGCAAAATTTCATGATCATACAATAAGGTATGAAAAATTCCCAAATGAAATGGCCAGATGTGTCACACAAAGTCAACAATTGACTAGGCAGGGAATAAAAATCTCAAACAAAAAGGAAATGGCTCAAATAAATCCAAGAAAATTCACAAGTCAACTAGACATATGGGAGATGGTTCATGAAAAATTTCATATGATTTGGAGGTCAGGAAGCATGCCATTAAAATTCATGAAAATGCACAACCATGGTGTGACACAAGTTGTCACACCCTACTTCAAAAATTCATAACACACAAACCACATATGATAAAATCATGAAATTTACATCAAAATATGCATGGATGAGTGTAGATTAACCACAAAAATTTTCAGATCAAATGGATGTAACATTATTATTTCACAAGAGAAATGGCAAGAGGTACAATTTTTGGTCACATAACATAAACCCTAAGGCCATTTAAAAACCAATGATCCAAAAAATCTGTAAAAATATTGATAAAAAACTAGACATTTTCATGATCATGATGCAAAAAACCCCACTGGATTTGGATTTGAAATGAGCAAGATATGATTTTTGTGAAATTGATGACCAAATGAAATAATTATTTGAATTTAAATGAAATAATATGAATAATTAAATAAGCGAATGGCACATTTGTAATTTGGAGCTTCACTTATCAAAACGACAGCGTTTAAGGGGTGACCAGGAAATGTTGTGATTGGTCCGCATGGCTCTACAGTACCATGCACGTTAAAATCATAAATCTGGGCAAGGCTTTAAAGAGGATTAGGGTTTATGCTTATAACATGAAGATTCATCCCTTCCAAATCGAATTTTCACAAAAAATCCCAGAAATACAAATTGAACACCCAGAAACAAACATCATGGCAAGGCAAACAAAGATCCAGCATCAATTTTCAACATAACACAACATGGTTCATGAATCGAACAGGAGAAAATTCACATCAAACTTTTGCTCAAGAACAAACATTCTCAGAAATGAATAAGTAGCATACCAATGTGTTCATCTAAGCATGGTGAAGACAAATCCAACATCAACTTTCATGGAAACACACTATTGAAAGAGAATCGAGCAGAAATGCATATGAACATCAATTTTAATTCTCAGATTTCTCATGCATTTCTCAATCATTTTAAGTGATTCAAGGCTTAACACAACCAGCTAAGTAAGACCTACATGATGTATAGCATAGTTTAGAAAAAGGAGTAAATCGAAAACTGACCACAAGTGATGAGCAGTGAAGATTCAGCAGCTTTTTGCTTGCAAATGCTTGAGACAGATGAAGATTCTTCTTCCACAAGTTGAATGGTGAAGCAATCGTGGCTCAGCAACCCTTGTAGGAGCTTGAAACAAATTCTGCCATGGCAATGGTGTTGGAAGAAACAGTCGAGCAGTTGAGCTTCCAGTTGTGGAATGGCAATGAAAACAGGTCCACAATGATGCTTAGATGGTGAATCAACAATGGCTTGCTCGAGGGCTTTGGAGATTTTGGCCAGAAAAATGCAATGTGCAAAAATGCAAGTTGAGAGAAAATGGAAGTTTCTGTGGTTTAGAGGCTGCTAGGGTTGCTTCAATTGACAGAAAATCACTTATATATGGACTGTTTAAGCAATGCTAATTGAATGCTAAACTTGTTTTGCTCATTTGAACCAAATTGCAAAATTGCTAATCTTGGCCAAAAAATGCATATGGAGGTGGTATGATAGTGGTATGTGTCGAATTGGGCTTTGCACAAGTCAGAAATCATGTCTTGAAACAATTCCAAATGGCCAATGTAGTAGAAAATGTTTAAATCACAAAGTCAATTTTGCACCTCTTTTAAAAATAAAGCATACTAGGTCCAAAAGTGCCATTTTGATCCATAGATTTTTGGTACATGAAATTTATATTTTTGGAAAGAGGGGAACAAATGGAGATTGTAGGAAAAAACCCCACTAAATTTGGCCTTTTGGTTCATGAGATATGGCTTGTTGAAGTTCAAAAAAATGTGAAAATGAAATGATCATATCTTGCAAACCATTCATGGGATTTGGGTGTTCTTGGACTTTTTGGAAATGGGAGAACAAGATCTTCAACTTTAATGTTGGTCAAAAATTCATTTGAAGCTTGTATCATGATGCAAGTTGAGGATCAAGAAGTTTCCATTTTTGGCAGTTAAAATTACAGGTCCACTTTCTATTTTGGGAAATTTTCTGATTGGCTTCAAATTCTTCAATGATATTGATTCCCATGATACATGAGGCCTATTAGGACATGAATAAGCTCTCTCAAACCATTTCCATCCATCAAAACCATAAAATCAGTCACAGTTGACCAACTTTGACTTTCTAGGGTTTCTGACTGACTGTGCATGAATTGATGGCTTCTGAACATCCAAACCTTGACTTGAACACTTCTAATGGATCTCCAAGTCATGTGAGCTTGTTGGACAAACCCTAGGGCCTTTGCTCCTTGAGAAACACCTTTGCTTGCTTGGTTGACTGATCTCCTGATCAGTTTGACCTAATTCTTGGCTTGCTTGCTCTTGAGGCAATTGGGGACAATGCAATGCTATGCAATGGACCATGACATGCTATGACCTAATATGAGATGGTATGTACAATGATAGGTGCCAATTTGAGGTGCTACACCAGCGAGTCATCCTTGATATGTTCATCCTAACCGATGACAGATGTCCTCTCTGTCAGATCTTTATTATCTCCTTACCTAGTAACAGGTAGTAGATAATAGATTTCTGCTCCTCCTGTGTTGAAGTTCATTTCTTCCCTAGTTGAGTTGAGTGTTCAATTCCTTAGAGAAATCTCTTTTCCCTGCATGATTCAAGTATTTCAGTTTTATCCTGACTTACTTGTATCCCCTGCAGATGTTGTTATTCCCCGGCTGAGTCTTTCCATTTTATATGGATGCCCTCGAGTCCTCCAATTGTTTTAAGTCATAGCCTGGCCTGCGCATAACCTCTTTTTCCCCCAAAGTCTCGGTCTCCCCAGTGAGTTTTCCTTATGAAATGCATTTTACTCCTACGGGCTTTCGGTTTTTCTGACTTCTTTTTCCTTTGTGGCAATATTTCCCCACAAAGAATTTACTTTTACATTCATATCATATGCATCATGAGGTCTCTTAGGGACCAAAATTTGTTTCTATATGTTTTTATTTAATCCCATTCTACTGAGTCAACATGAATATTTTAACCTTCGCCTCCTCAGTTAGAATGTCCTTAAATAGGGGCAGCTGTAAGACCCCAATTTTGACCCTAAGATCCCTCATGCAATTTCATCATAAGCATTATCATTGGGATCATACCTTGGCATCCTCCTTACCTCTATCTCATTGGGTTTGTTTTGGGAGAGATCGTCAAGCACTATGTGATTGTATCATACTTATATTTTATCATTTCACTAACCAAAATACCAAAAACATGTCTTTGCATTTGCTTAACTCTTTTGTAGGTAGGGCATGATCTCTATTGATCTATCAATTCCATATCTAGGGTTTGAGACCCTCATGAACAAAGAGCACAACCAAAGATTGATTCAATAATGGTTATGAGCATCATATATGAGTCCCAATTATCTCTACATGTTATATTGATCAAGCATTCTTCAAGAGTTTAAGGGTGATTTGCATTGGAAACCCTAGTTTGACTGGGTATCTTGAGTAACTTCTCCAATAAGCTATCTCATAAATTGATCAAATTTCTCAAGGGAAACTTCAAAATTCATCATCTTATGCATATATTATCTACCATGAGCCTATAAAGTCAAGAGAATTGAAGGTCAGCAAGTTGGTTGGTGGTGGTTGGCCAGATGAATTCATCTGATCAAAACTGGGTCTCCCTACATCCTATCTCCTACAATTTTCACCATATGAAAATGATTCCAAGAGAAAACTTACTCTAAATGACATTCCAAACAACTTTCATGTTGAGACCTATAACTAGTTTTGCGTGGAAAATCATTTTCTATGTTGAAACATTATAGGTCATTTTGTCTAAACCCTAGTTTGAAAGTCAACTTCCCAAGGCCATAACTTGCTCAATTTTTATGAGATGAAAGATTTCCAAGTTGCACAATAAATTAAAGATGTCTACTTCAACTTTTATGTTTGGAGTGAGAGCTGATTCCACTTTTATGAGCATGTGATATGAGGTTACATTGTAGGTCACTTTTGACCTATATCATTGATTAAGTGATTTTTCCAAACTTCAAAAATGCATAACTCTATCATTTAAAATCAAAATTACATGAAATTGGTGACCATTTTTAAGGTCTTTGAGAGAGCTACAACTTTGATGAAGACACGTTTCTCATTTGAAGCTCACATAAAAAGTTAAGTAAGGTGGAATATTGAGACATATGGCTTGACACTTAGAAAAAATTTCACCATGTTAAAATTTCCAAACTTCCACCTCAAAATTCTTAAAGTTACAAGCTCCAAATGGAAAAGTGTTAAACATGAAAGTTGTTCCTCTTGATATAACCTTTCTAAAAAGCCCAAATTTATCCATTTTGGACAAGAAATGAATAGGTTGCGCATAGCTTGAACATGGTATCATCATTTGGCAAGATTGAACTTCAAACATCCATGCACAACTTCCTAGCATTCCAACATGACGTCAGCCTTGCTTACACTCAATTATGGATCAGATAAAGTGATTTCATGGGCCTGCACACGCCCATGCACTCATGCATCACACATTGCTAATTTTGGAAGTTCATTTCAAGTGTGCAAATATCAACTGAATTGACTATAAATAGAGCTCCATATACTCAGAATTTCACACACATTTGCGCCAGCTTTGATCCCAAACTTCTAACCCTCTCATTCCAAAGGATAATGTTGAGAATTTCACTTGAAATTGAGTTTGAATTCTCACTGTTTTGAGATTCAAAACTCCAGGGATCCAAGACCTTTTGAGCATTCAATTCTTCTTCTGCAAGCATTTGGAGTGAGATCAAGCACGAGCCAAGCCAAGAACAGCTGAATCCAGACCTACATTGAAGGTATTTTCCAGAAATTTTAATCTATTCGATTCTCTCTAAATCTTGCTTAATTCTCTTGATTCTTTGGTTGTCTGAAGTCCTACCAATGTAGGCAAGAAGATTGAGTTGCTTTGAGGCCAAATTGAAACAACTCAGTTCATGTACCTCAAATTTCAACTCCATGTATCTCTCAATATACTTGGAGTTAGGATGAATTGAGGTCAGATTCATGCTCTACGCCATTTTTCCTTTTAGATCATGTCCTCCTTTTTTATTCTGGTGATGGTTGAAGGTGGACCAGTCCGGTGAGGTCCACCGGAGAAGAAGACCAGAGCTACAACTCCGGCAATGTGTTGGCATCTCTCACAACCATAGGATCCAGCTGAAATATTTTAATCACGAGCGTACATGTTGATTACCACGTGTGTGGACAATTAACTCAAGTGCATGGTGAACCGCGCACGCTCAACCACTTGATCTGCCACCTCAATTAATGAGGGAGATCAAGTATTCCACATTTTTTCTGATCATTTAATTTTTATTTTAATCCTTTTATTTTCATTAATTCATATTAATTTTAATATTGATCCAAAAAATATGAGAGTTTCACCAAAAAGTTTCAAAAAATTTCCTCTTTCATACTCTGAATTAAAATTATTTTTTGGATCATTATTAATAAATTTCATGATTTAATTGATTTTTCATTTGTTTTTAATTGTTTAAAAATACTTTTAAATGTCCAAAAATTATGAAATTTTTTCTCCAAGATCCTTTGACCTTGTTTGACCTATGATAAATCTCATGGTTATTTCTTTGGTGTTTTGAAGAGGTTTTAGGAATTGGACAAACCATATTTAATTTAAATGCCTTATTTTAGTATTTTTAATTTGATTAATTACCAAATAATTTTGTTGACCAATTGTGATGACTTGTTGGTGTTTGACTAGTGTTGCTGGGCCTTGGTCAAGGTTGATTTGACTTTGTCAAATTAATATCATTGGATTTAGGGGATTGATCAAATGTACATTCCATCTCCCAAAATGAATGGATGATATTAATTTGGTAAAAGTCCTCCTTTGAACAATTTGTGTTTTGATCCATTCCCCTCCCACTTCATCTTATTCCCCTTCTTCATTCATTCATTCCATTTGGCCTATGATATCTCAAAATCCTAAGGCTAATTGATTGAAAAATTAACATGAGTATGGATGAGATTAGGCCACATCTTTTGCATATCCTTTTTCGTGTGTGGTATGTTTCATGAGCATAGTCTATTACACTATGTCTCTAACATGCATTACCACCAAAATTCTATTGCCCGACCTCAAATAGTTGTGACTTCTACATAAGTCCAATTACGATTATTTAACATAGCGCAAAATTTGTGACACAAATGGCATAAGCATTCTAGTTAGTGAGATTGTAAGTGTCCCCTCTTTCATGGTATTGTATGGAAACTTGGCCTTTTTTCCTTCCTTTGGAAGATGTCTTGGTTCAAGGATCCATGCTTGTGATAAGTGGGTTGAGTATCCTCTAAAGAATGTCTTAAAATGAAAAGCAAAAGCAAAACAATACTAACTTCTAACTTATTAACTACTAACATTTAAATTCAAGCCATTTACCTTAATGAAATTTACTTTTAACATTTTATTTCATTTGCCATTATTCGTATCACTCTAATTGTTTATGTTAATACAATTTTCACTTTGTCCATTTGGACCATATTGTGTGATATATTTTGTTTGTGTGTACTTTGCTTATTTGTGTGGTCTTTGACCATTAATGTACATAATAACAACAAAAACCCTAAAAAACTTTTGTGTGGACTGTTGGCTTGATCTTGGACAAATGGACTTAGAATCTAGGCAACCTTCCTATGCTAAAGGACTTGGCCAATGCCAACTTATTAAGAAACCAAGTGCTTGCAATTTGAAACTTCATCTGATACATCATTCAAGATCTCTCTAAGTTCATCTGCAACATGATCATTGTGAAGCTGTTATTTTGAACCTGTGACTTGTGAAATTCATCTATTACATGGGCTACTTTGAGGAAGATCATGGAATGGATAAGCTTGGATGTGGCCATCTTTCTTTGATGCCTTGCTCTTCAAGACAATATAATTGTGCATTTCTATGTTGCTTGATTCTAAAAGTCCAAAGGAATTCTGGGTTTCTATTGACATTTTTGTCTATTGGATTGCTACCCATTTGGTCAGATCTTTTCAACTCTAAACTTTAAATTTTGTACTTAGGGTAGTCTGTTCATCTTCTCCCCACTTTCTTTAATTTCAAAATCTCTCCCTCCCTTTTCAAAATCTTTCTTGATTGAACTTATTTTGTTCTAAACTTTGACCACTTTTGCAAAAGATAGAAACTTTGGCCCTATGCCATTGCATTTTCATACTTCTTTAATTAAATCAAACTTGTAAATAAACTTAACTATACTTGACTTAAAATTTCAAAAAGCCAAAAAGAACTAACTCATTCAAACCATTTTTAGACCTTTGGGCCTTTCAAACTTAATTTTGTTAAAAGCAATGCCTCCACTTTGAAATTTGTATCAAGAACTACGAGGTTTTGATCCCTCATTTTTATGTTGGTACATAGGCACAAGACCGAAAGTCTTGCCAAACACAAAAAAAATAATTAATGAATTCTTTTATCATCCCCCCATTCCATTTTGTTTGTAAACATCACTTTATACCAAGTATATATGCACACAAAAAGGGCTCCCTAGGAATACATAGGACACTTTAGGTGCTAACACCTTCCCTCTATGTAACCAACCCCCTTACCTGTAATCTCTGACTTTTTATTAGTTTTGATTTGAAAACTTCTTACTTCTAGGTTTTGTTCATACTTTTTCTCTTTTCCCTTGGAAACAATAAAAGCGTGGTGGCAACTCTTGTTATTTGATCTCTAGCTTATCCATAGCTTGATGATCATGAATTTACCGCTACACTTACAACTATGGATGGTGAAGAGTTCACTCGTCCTTTGAATGCAAATGCAGTCAAGAAATACTTCGCCTAAAAAAGAAAAGAACAACTCGCTAAGTTGAAAACCCGAAAGGGCGACTTAGGCAAAAATGAGTGTCTCGGTGGATCAAAAACCCGAAAGGGAGATCAAGGAAAAAATTAGAGACATAAAACAGAAAAAAAATCCCGATAAGTTGAGCACCCCACCTTGGGGCAACTTATGCAAAAATTAGGGATTATGGCAAGTAACTGTATTCTGCTGATCTTCAAGGTTTTGAAGATTTGATTGAGCACAAGGGTTGACATCGATTCATCACCTCAGTAGCGGTCAAGAGCACAGTGGATATCAAGAGTTGGTAGAAGGATTAAGGATCATTTGTATTCAATGTAACCCTTTTTCATATAAATTACCATTTTTAACTTTGTAAAATCTATGGAGTCTTGTCATTTACAGACTACCATTTTATCAAATAAAGTTGAGCTTTTATCCAATTGTTTCTACTCTTATTTATTTCAGCCAATAACTTTAAATTTTATTATGATTATTTTGAAAATTAAATTTTTAATCAATTTCAGTTTTTCGTAAATATATAAAAGCAAGAATTTTTCAAAGCAATTAAAAGTAATATCAACAACATTTTAATGGATAGTAGGTCCTTAAGTGCAAAATATTAGAGGTTCCCCAAGCAGTTAACCCTTTAGGTATCCCTGGACGTTTGTGTTGATTCAATTCCTCGATGGAGTGTTGACTCCCCCAGTAGAGCTTAGTTCTATTTTCCCAGCTGAGTTATTTGATTCAGATACCTGCGATGTGTTATTTTCCCCGACGAAGTTTTTGCCTTCCCCAACGGAGTTTGTGTTTCCTCAGCAGGATTGATTTTCAGAAGATATGGTTGACTTCCCCAGTAGATTGCATTGGTTTCCCCGCCGATCGCCATTCAACTTGATCCTAGTCAGAGTTTCCTCCTGGTTTCTGAGTAGTTTATTTTCTTTGTGGGGTTGTCTCCCATTTTTATGGTGTTAACCTAAAATTCCCTACAGATTTGAGGTTCCATTCCTCAGCAGATCTCCTTCTTCCCTAGTTGGAGTTGAGCCTTTTTGGATTGTTGATCTCTCTGTTCTCCAGCAGTTGTCTCAATATTTTATGGATTGACCAGGATTGTACCAATGATTCAAATTTCTTCGCGACACCTTCATATCCTTTGTGATCGTCTTTGTCAGCATAATCATCATATATACATATACATACATATTCATATAATTTCATGGTTTGCATGATTTATTCGAGATTATTACTCTTTACTATGGCGGTACTCTATCCCCATACAAATCTGGTGTCTGTCCTCCCTCAATTATAGAGCGTCAGCCCCTTAGGCAAAAAGACTTTAACCTTTCTCCTCTTCCCCACTGAGTTGTTTCCTCGTGGATGATTATTACTTCAGTTTCCTCCCTAGTTAATTATCTGGATGGAATCACTCCCCTTGGGTTATGTTCTCAATGAGTTGAGTCTTGATTGACAGTTTCTTTCTAGTTTTTACCTAGATAGATGCTTCGAGTCTCCTAAGAGCTTATTGTCCAGTAACTGGTAATATTCTTCTTAGTTTGCAGTTTTCTACTTTTTGCCCAATACCCGGGGAAATTACCCCAGCTTTCCCAGCAGTGGAGTCCCTAGTGGATTTAATCCCCTAGGAAGTATATCCTTGATATGTTCATCCTAACCAGTGACGGATATCTTTCTCTCCCCTGCTTGAGTCTATCCTTGATATGTTCATCCTAACCGATGACCGATATTCTCTTCTTGGTATTCTACCCAGTAAAAAGGTAGTTGTAATCCCTATTTTTGTTCCCCAGAGAGTTAATCCTTGATATGATCATCCTAACTGATTACGGATTTCCTTCTCTTTGCGGTCTTCTACCCAGTAACCGGTAGTTGTAAATCCTGCTTTTTTTTGTCCCCTTCAAAGAGTTGATCCTTGATATGTTCACTTTAACTAGTGGCAGATTCTCTCTCTTAGGATTCTATCCAGTAACTGATAGATGTAATTCCTATTTTATCTCCTTGTAAGACCCCAATTTTGTCCCTAAGATCCCTCATGGCATCATAACATTGCATTGCATAGCCTCAAGGATCATTGAGCATCTTAGCTCCCTTTACCTTTGGGTAGGGATCTCTTGTGAGTGGTTTGAGATCACCAAGCATGCTTGAATTGTATATCATTGCTTTTCTCATTTTTTGTTTACTAACCAAAAGCACAAAAATATGTCACTAACATCTGTTGTGTGTAGCTTAAGCAATCATCAGGTCAAGAGCTTCAAGAAGATCCTTTGTGCAAGAGATGAGGTGTTTTCTTGGGATGAAGATTACATGGTTATTATAGAGATCTTACATGATCTAGGGTTTCATTTTGAAACAATTTCACCAAGTGATAAAGGCCCAAGTTAATTAAGACATTTCAAGGTCATCTGAGGACCAAAAGTCAACTGTGCAGTCAACTGAGGGCTATGAGGTGGGGAAATAAGTTGAGACACCTCAATCATGTTCAAATGAGGTCTATTCATCATTCTAAACATCCATCTTGAAGATTCAAAGGTCATGGCAAAAGTTACTAAAAATGGAAAATGACCTATAATTCAAAGTTTCCAAATTTGGCAAGTTTTTGGTCCACATTCAACTTGACTTGTCAATGTCAAAGAAGTTTCAAATGGATTTTTGGTGAACATGAAAGTTGTAGATCTTTGTCTCCCTTTTTCAAAAAGTACTAATTCATGTCCATATGATGAATGGTTGAGGAGTTATGGTCATTTGATCACAAGGTGTGCATGGAAATTCAAAATGGCATAACTTTTGATACAATGCTCCAAATTTGGTTCATTCTTTTTGCAAAATGCTCCTCATGTTCAAGGCTTCTCAAAATGACATTATTTGGCTCAATTATGCAAAGGAATCATGGCCAAGAGTTCACTATTTCACACATGTGCAAAATGAAGAAAATATTCAACATTCATTTTTGGCTTATGATGCAAGCAAATTAATATTCAAATCATGACCATTGGATGTTTTTGAGTGAATTAGAAGCTTAACATGGGACTGTACACGTGGATTATGGCTTTGTGAGCTTCATTTGCATTTTTGCAATTTGCTTCATATCTCACTAATCATGATTAACCAATGGAAAGTGTGATTAGCATGGTCATTAGCAAGGCATATATAAGCTGAAACCCTAATCATAACTGCATAACAGAACATTTTCAGATCAGAATTGAAGAAACTCTCCAAAAATTCTCTCACTTTGAATTCTCATTTTCTTCATACAAACCTCAAATATTCTTGCATATTCTTGATCGTCATCCTTCACTGATCAAGAATCATCATCTGTTTGGATCAATTCTGCCAGAAATCGTGCAGTTCATGTGCATTATCATGTTGATGGAATTTGAAAATTGAAGTAGAATCAAGAGGTTTCAACCACTGCTTTTTGCTTAAAGCTTCATAGGAAGATCAAAGGAGAAGATCTGAAGCATATGAGCGCTTGAGAACACGATTTCAGAGAGCTGCATTTCCAGGTGATGCAAATTTCATCATCTCCTTTTGCTATTTTTTGATCATAGATGTGTAGATCTTGCTTTGTGGAGCATGTGCATGTGTTTAGATTTGAATTTGGTTTAGTATTAAGGTTGTATGATGAACTGAAAGTTTGGATCTCAAATATGTTTGCCTTCGATCTGAAGAATCTAGGAAGAATTAGGTTGAATTAATGTGATATTTGGATTCAGCATTGAAAGAGGATTCGGATGATGTAAGTCTTGTTGATTTCTGGAAAAAATTCGTGACTGAGCCGTCGGAGCTGGCCGGAGAAGATGACCGGAGCTTAGCTCCGGTGTCTGCGTGTTATTTTAGGGTTTGCATGCGTAGGATCCATGTGGCTCATGCGTGGACGTTTGATTGGACTGTGTTGCCTTGACCAAGCCGCGTGTGCTTTGAATGCTGAGTGTGCACGCTGACTGTTTTAATAAAATGATGCGTTTCATGGATTTGAACTTGGACCGTTGATCATTGGCGCGCGCTAGATCGTGCGGTTGATGTTTTTTCCAGTTTAATTCAAATGTTTTATTTCCCTCCATTTCCATATTTTATTTCAATTATTTCAGTCACTTTAGAAAAATCATAAAAAATGCAAAAATAGTCCAATTTAATCCCAATTTTTTTCATAGTTTTGTTTTGATCTCTAGTATTTTTTGGTGTTGATTTCATGAATTGTTGATGTCTGGATTTTTATTTGTGAATTTTTGAATCCATGTGGTGCCATTTTGACCTATTGTGTTCAATGCATTGGGAAATTCTCTATGTTGAGCCATTTGATCCAATTTTTTGCATGCTTGACATTTATACATGATGTGAATTTTTTATCACTGGTTTGGAATTTTTCTCACATGTTATCATCACTTTTGACACATAGAGAATAATGTGACAATTTGTGTCACATTTTTGACATTGAATTGTTGCATTTTTGTTCATCTAGCATTTGCATCATTCTGGATTTGATGTTTTGCATGTTGAATGTTCATAGCATAAGAAACTTGCATAAAAAATCTCAAAGCCTTTGCATGCATTTCTGATTTGATGTAAATTTTCTAAGTTGGAAGTTCATTTTGTGCATATTTTTTGGCCATTGCATTACATAGGCCATTTGAGGCACTTGCTTATTGATTTGATGCTGGTCCTTTTGAGGACATTTTGTGGAGTGTTTGAATGTGTAATTTGTAGAAGGATGGTTTCTGTTTTGGTCATTTGGTTAGGTTTTGAATTCATCTCTTATGACATTGTTTGTTGGTGTTTTGTTGTGTTGTTTAGAAGCACATAAACTAACTTTGTTGCTTGATTCAGGTTTGGATACTCATCATGGATATTGTGGAATACAAAATGCATTTGAGTTCTAACCTATGTTTGTTTTGTAGGGTTCTAAGTGATATGGTGAACTCATAAGCTCATTTGAGTGCTAAGGCATTCATGCATTGAATTGTGCAACTGTTAGGTGGTTTCACTGTTTGTCTGTTGGTTGTATGATTGAAGTACTAACTGTTTAGTATTTGTACAGGTACATTAGTTGCTTGATTGCTTTTGCTCTTGCTTGAGCCTTGGATTATGGTTGATACACCACTCAGGTAGTTAGCTTCTTACTTCATGTAGTATGAAGTCCTGTCACCTTTTTGGAAGGCATTTTGCTGGCAAGTCCTCTTTCAGAGGCTCTGTTTGTGTTTGTTTAAGATTGTGCCAAATACCTCCAAGAGAGGCATGTGATATTTGATAAGACCTCCAAGAGTAGAGGCAATTGACGAATAAAAGGGATTAGTAGCCAATCCCCCGTTATTCAGTGAGTCGTTCTTTATGCTCGCACTACGTGCTGATGCTTCTGAACATGTACCCAAGATCTTTGTCCAGAGTCTGTCAAGTGGAATAGGGTCCCTCTTTCTGGATCCCCACGCTTTCTTTGTCATGAGCTCACCCTTGCCAGGGTTAAGAGCATGAGGTCTCATCCTCATTTACCATCTTTGATCAACTTCACCCTAACTTTCAATGTTAGTGGTTAAGAGCTACAGATTACCCTTTCAGTTTGGCTTGTTTGTCGAGGTTGACATGACCCCTCTTGACTAAAGCCCACCCATTGTTTGATCCCTCTTGTTTGGATCTAGTGTGTGATGTTTGGAACTTTTTGATGTGTGTGCTCTTGAACTAGGAGTTTTCCTTTTGAGCTTAATTGAAGAATCATTATCATGTTCATCCATGTGGAAGATACAAGATACATTGAGGATCTCTTTTAAGACTTGTTTGATTGCTTATGCTTTGTGCTTGCTTATTCCAAAGGATGGGAGCCACTTGGATCATCAATATGATCTCAAGAGAGGAACTCCTAGTGTGATTTCATTTCTTATCCCTCACCTGTTTATTTCCCTTAGGACTTAACCTTTCTTTTTCATCCCTAACCCAAGCCAAAACCCTTTTTGTGCAAACATTTGACTTTTGTTTTCAACATTAGAAACCTAAGCCTTATGCTTTTGATTTTCAAACTTTATTTTCATAACACTCATTTTGAATTGAATCTTTAAGTCAACTTTGACCATTTTTGTATATACTTCTAATTGGTAAATATAACCCATTCAAATGTGCTTTTTGTGGTTTCAATGACCATTTCTTAATCAAATTTTTCATAACCTTTAGCTATTAGGTTTGATTTATCTTTGTGGTAGATATAATACTCACCTTTGTCCTTAGTGATGGACAATGAGCCTTCTATGCTTATTATAGCGTTAACCCCTCACTAGCATGTTGAAGCTATCCTCACATGGTGGACTTGTGGTTTTAGGTTGAGTTTTCTCCCTTTGATAACAAAAGACCTTAAGGCTTTTGGACCAATCAATCCACCCATTTTGAAATTTTTACCCCGAACAACGAGGTTTTGATCCTAATCTTTTTATAAGATGGTACGTAGGCAATGGGTTTATCCATCCAAACACAAAATGTAAATAACTTGTATATTCTCTTCTCATCTCTTCAATCATGTTTGCATAAATAAAATTTTCACAAAACAATAATCATTGCAACAAGTGTGAAAAGGGCTCCCTAGGAGTACCTAGGATGTTTTGGGTGCCTAACACCTTCCCATTGCATAACCAACCCCCTTACCCAGATCTCTGTTTCTTTTACTAGTTTTTGTTAAAACTTTTTAGGTTTTTGTTCGCTTTCTAACCATTCCTTTGGATAAATAGAAGTGCGGCGGCGACTCGACTTTGTATGATTTACCTTGGATTTAGTCAATATCTCCAATGGTAACGAATACCCCGCTACACTCCTCACAGAGTCTATCCTTGATATGTTCATCTTAACCGGTGATGGATTTTCTCTTTGACGGTATTTTATCTAGCGTTCGATAGATGTAATTCCTACTTTTTTGTTCAATTGGTTTACCCTTGATATGTTCATCTTAACCGATGACGGGTATCCTCCTTGACAATCCCAGGCAAGTCTATCCTTGATATGTTCATCCTAACCGACGACGGATTTTTCTTCCCTGTTGAGTTAATCCTTGATATGTTCATCCTAACCGATGATAGATACTCTCACCCTTGGTCTTCTGCCCAGTAACTGGTAGTTGTAAATCCTATTTTTCTGTAGTTTTCCCCAGCAAGGCTATTCTTACCCAGTAACTGGTCATGAATATTTCCTGCTGTTGGTTCCTAGCGAGTCATCCTTGATATGTTCATCCTAATCAGTGACGGGTGTTCTCTCTATCAGATCTTTATTATCTCCTTACCCAGTAACATGTAGTAGATACTAGATTTCTGCTCCTCCTGTGTTAAAGTGTATCTTCCCCAGTTGAGTTGAGTGCGCATTTCCTTAAAGAAATCGTTTTCCCTGCATGATTCAAGTACTTCAGTTTTATCCTGACTTACTCGTATCCCCTGCAGATGTCTTTAGTTCCCCAGCTGAGTCTTTTCCATGTTTGTATGGAATCCCTCGAGTCCCCCAGTTAGTTTTAAGTTGTAGCCTGGCCTACGCACAACTCCTTTTTATCCCCTCAGAGTCTCTATCTCCCTAGTGAGTTTTCCTTACGGAATGCATTATACTCCCGCGGACTTTCGGTCCCTCTGATTTCTTTTCCTTTGTGGAAGTATTTCCCCACAAAGCATTAACTTTTACATTCATATCATATGCATCATGAGGTCTCTTAGGAACCAAAATTTGTTTCTATATGTTGTTATTTAAGCCCATTCTACTGAGTCGACATGAAGATTTTAACCTACGCCTCCTTAGTTAGAATGTCTTTAAATAGGGGCAGCTGTAAGACCCTAATTTTGAACCTAAGATCCCTCATGCAATTCCATCATATGCATTAGCATTGGGATCATACCTTGGCATCCTCCTTACCCATTTTTCATTGGGTTTGTTTTGGGAGAGATCACCAAGCACTATGTGATTGTATCATACTTGTATTTTATCATTTCACTAACCAAAATACAAAAAATATGTCTTTGTATTTGCCTAACTCTTTTGTAGGTACGACATGATCTCCATTGATCTATCAAGTTCACATCTAGGTTCGAGACCCTCATGACAAAGAGCACAACCATGAATTGATACAAGAATGGTTATGACCATCATATATGAATCCCAATGATTTCTACATGTTATATTAATCAAGTTTTCTTCAAGAGTTTTAGGGTGATTTGCCTTGGAAACCCTAGTTTGACTGGGTATCTTGAGTAACTTCTCCAACAAGCTATCTTACCAATTGATAAAATTTCTTAAGAGTCACTTCAAAATTCATGATCTTATTCATATATATGATCTACCATGAGCCTAGAAAGTCAAGAGAATTGAATATTAGCAAGTTGGTTGATGGTGGTTGGCCAGATGAATTCATCTGATCAGAAATGGGTCTCCCTAGACCCTATCTCCTACAATTTTCACCATATGAAAATGATTCAAAGAGCAAACTTACTCTAAATGACATTCCGAACAACTTTCCTGTTGAGACCTAGAGGTAGTTTTGCTTGGAAAGTCATTTTCTATGTTGAAACAGTATAGGTCATTTTGTCTAAACTCTAATTTGAAAGTCAACTTTCCAAGGTGTGTCAACTTCCCAATGTCATTTTGAAACATTATAGAAAAATATGAGGAGTTTAATTTTGAGGTGTGTCAACTGAGTTGGTTCGATTTGACCTCTAAGCAACTCAATCTTCTTGCCTACATTGGTAGGACTTCAGACAACCAAAGATCCAAGAGAATTGAGTAGAATTGAGTGAGAATCAAAAAGATGAAGTTTTCTTAAAATTACCTTCAATGCTATGCAGTTCTTGATGTTGCTTGCTTCAAACACGATTTGATCACATTTGAGAAGCTAATTGGAAGTGATTGGAGAGGTTACAAGGCTATGGATCCTGGAGTTCTTGAATCTCCAACAGTTGAGATTCAAACTCAAATTTCAAATTTAAATTTCTTAGATTTTCCTTTAGAATGAGAGGGTTTCAATGGAGGAAAAGCTGGCGCGCAAAGTGTGATTCAAATGAGCTCATAAGCCTTCTATTTATAGCCAAAGGGAATGATATTTGCACACTTCAAAATCTGTCCAAAATTGGCAATGTGGATGGCACGAGTGCATGGGTATGTACAGGCCTATTGTCGCAACCTGAAAAAAACAGTGCGCGAAAAAAAACAACCGGCGAAAGAAAATGACAGAAGAGTCGCCACCGTGCGTTATTCATCCCAAGGGAGGGAAAGGAAACGCTCGAAGTAAACCTGAAAAGAGGAAAGGAAAAGACAAGGTCTCGCAACCAAATCTTGGGTTCGGGAGTCGGTTATGCGAAGGGAAGGTATTAGCACCCCTACGCATCCGTAGTACTCTACGGGATCCACTTTTGTAGTTCTTGTCTAAAGGGTGTGGGTTTATCTTGTGCTGTTTACCAAAAAAAAAAGGGTTAAATGAAAATGACTCGCGCGGATGTCGCATCCACTGCATACGTATCTCATCTGAATATGAGAATCAGAGTCTTCGTAGCTCGGCTGACCTATGGGTTGGGGGGGATGTGTGCTCGCTAAGACATCGCGTCTTATGCCTACGTATCTCATCTGGAATGAGAATCAGAGCAAGCCGTAGTTCGGCTAACTACGGGGTTATGGATTGGGTTTTGGACGAACGACGTCACTACGCAATCTACCGGATGCTCGACCTTTGGAGACTTACTCGCCTGTAGTAGAAGGAGTAAACGTGTGTTATGGAGAAGAAAAATCAATGAAGGGTTTGGGATGCTCGAGGGCAAACAGGCAGTCCTTGACGAAGGAACTGCGCTACATGTGGGGATATGAATACAAAACACAAAACATGTATCTCTAAGTAAAATGCCACCAAGGGGCTCAAACATTGCCTCCTATCGAGGTCTTCCAGCTAAGAAAGTGATAAAGTACGAAAAAGGAAAAAATTACCACACGGATAAAGATCTGAAGTTACAGTAATTAAAGGATTGGGAAACCCAGGGATCCTTCCAAGCTAAACACCATCAAAGAAGTGAGTCAGTACAGGTAATCAGAATGAAACCTCCAGGGGTATCCCACAAATAAAGTGGGAAACCACGCAAGTTATCCCTGCAAAAATCATGTGCCTTCACAAAAACTCAACAAAAGGGTTAGTGAAACAAAATAGGGTAACCAAGAGTTGCCCTCAAATCACAATGTAACCACATGAATCATGCCATTTCAATTCACAAACAGCAGTAAAGGGTAGGAGGCCTAAACCTCTTGTCAAACACATGCATCAAAAGGGTATCAAATTCCCCCATAATACCTCATATATTTAGAGCATTCAAATTAAAGGCATAAAGATGATGGATATAGGGCAAACCTGATTGGAGAAGAAAAATCAAATGGCAGGGTTTGCTTGAGCTGAAAGTCTGTGAGTCAGAATGAACCTTTCAGGGTTGCCTGGAGGTTGCTGCAGAGTAGCTTGTAGGTTTTATTCCAAGGAAACCTCAGAGTATTTTGCTTCTCTCCCTTTCTCCAGTGAATTTCCCAGTGTAGCTCCCAGTCTGTTTTCCTCTACTGAAACTTCAGTATTTATAGACTGATTTTCGTGGGTAATGGGCTTGGAATGAGGGAGACCCAAGTCCAAAATAATTTTTTTATTTTTTTATTTTAATTATTTAATTAATTAATTAATTAAAAAAAAAAATTTTTTTTTTAGGAGAAATAAAGGGTAAATTTTGGGGTATTACAGCTGCCCCTATTCAATCAACTGGAGTCCCGGAAAGAAGATGGCAGCTGCTTTCATGCTTTCGAGGTATCAAGGGATTGAATACCATAAAAGCCCAAAAATTTGCACTGAAATGAAGTGAAGTCATAATGCCTGTCAGAATCGGCAAAGAGGTGGTCTTGAAAGAAGAATCTGTCTGGTACGGTGAAAGTCAGTCTGAATATCGAAAAAGAATTTTAAACTGGATACCAAAATAAATGGTAACACAGAAATAACCATGGCCTGAATGCCGCTCATCAGTCTGAATACTGGAAATGACTTCGATCTGAACATTGGAAAATTGGCCTGAATGCCACAAGTCGCATCGACCTGAACGTCGGAAACTTCTTCGATCTGAATATCGGAAAATTGGCCTGAATGCCACAAGTCGCATCGACCTGAACGTCGGAAACTTCTTCGATCTGAATATCGGAAAATCTTGGCCTGAATGCCACTTCGATCTGAATATCGGAAAAACTGGCATGAATGCCACTTCGATCTGAATATCGGAACACTAGCCTGAATGCCACTTCGATCTGAACATCGGAACACTGGCCTGAATGCCACTTCGGTCTGGATACCGGAAAACTTCTTCGATCTGAACATCGGAACACTGGCCTGAATGCCACTTCGATCTGAATATCGGAACACTGGCCTGAATGCCACTTCGGTCTGGATACCGGAAAACTGGCCTGAATGCCACAAGTTGCATCGACCTGAACGTCGGAAACTTCTTCGATCTGAACATCGGAAAACTTCATGTCTGTCAGCATTGGCAGAAATAGGGAATGATAATAGAGGCGGCGCATGGGCCAATGACACTTGCTGGGGATAACAAAGGTAAGTCATGAACAATCTTCAGTCTGAGTACTGGAAACAACTTCTAGCTTATCACTTGGGATACCGAGAATGTTTTATGCTTACATGCGTATGTTTGAATTTTTCAATGGCGTAATGCTCCATGAAAATGGAAATGCTATGCGATTTGGAAGGATGCAATGCAATATGATTCTACATGCAGGGATGCGAAATGCTGGGTAGAATGCCAAGCCGAGGCAAGGGGATCTGCTGGGGAAATGATCACCATCTTCTGGACCCTGGCAAGGCTGTTGGAGATGCACAGCGCAAAGAACTCTATGGGGAGATGACTAGCCATGCGGTGTTCTGGCCATACCGAGACTCTGATCGGGGAAAGAATGGCGTTGGAAGCCTGCTGCTGAGGAAAGCTACAATGGTTCTGGCAACCACGATTTGCGAGAGATGACTCAGCAGGGGGAGCAAACACTGATACGGTACTGAGGTTCTGCTTCAAGAAAAGAAACCATGGATCTGGCATTGGGATTATCGATCTGGCATCGAACTCTAAGGAGCAGCCACTTCTGCTGGGAAGATACAGTCTGGCACTGTCAACTCCGCTGGGGATATGTAGTCTGGTACTGTCAACTCTACTGGGGAGTGTATGTTCTGAAACAACCGCTTGGGGAAGTACGGTGGTGAGAAACTGCTGGGGATTGAAGAATCCAACGCTCTGATCAGCTCTGCAGGGATAAGACACCGAATTTGTCTGTTGGTGACTTCACTGAGGAAGATATTCACGATCATCTGCAGGGAATTTTAAGGAAATGCCCCGAGGGTATCTGTTCTGAATAGACGATCCAAAGCACTTAAAATTTACAGCAATTTTAAATGTTTATTGAGCATGTACCTGTAAAGCCCTTATGTGTCATGATGCAATGTTTATCAAAAATTCGGACGTCATTTTTGAAAACATAACAGTAAAATGAAAATGAAAACAGAGATATACTGAATAACATGATTTTATTGATTGAATGGCCTATGAATAGACATTTACATCAGGAAGCAATCCCTGGAAAGAGGTAATCGCATAATAGATAAAAACAAAAATTAATCTAATGGCAATGTGAAATGGATTTCTATTGGGTTCCAATTCTGCTATGACTTGCCCGTCTTCAAGATCCTCCAGATGATCAGCTTTCTGAAAGAGTGATTGGACTGTTTCCTATCCTTCAAAAATTTCCAGTCATTGGCACGAGATGAGATTCAGAACTACTCAGAACGCAGTCATTCGCTTAATCCCTAACTTTTTCCTGGATCGCCCTTTTCGGGTTTTCAATCCACCGGGATACCCATTTTTGCCTAAGTTGCCTTTTCAGGTTTTCAACTTACCGGGTGTACAATCTTTTTTTTATTTTTGTCCCTAATTTTTGCCCGAACCTTTTCATTTTCTTGGTTCGTCGGGATGCCCATTTTTTGCCTGGACTATTCTTTTTACTGTCCAGCGGGTCTATTTTATGCGAAGTATTTTTTAACTGCGTCTGAGTTCACAGGGGAAGTGAAGTTTTCACCATCCATAGTTGCAAGCATTAAGACCCCACCATCAAAAACCTTGGTGACAATATACGGTCCATCGTAGTTAGGAGTCCACTTGCCCCTGTGATCTGTCTGAGGAGGAAGGATCCTTTTCAACACTAAATCTCCGACTTGGAAACAACGAGGACGCACCTTCTGATCAAAAGCTCTCTTCATCCGACTCTGATACAACTGCCCATGACAAATGGCTGCCATTCGCTTCTCTTCGATAAGACTCAACTCATTGAACCTTGTCCGAATCCATTCAGCTTCATCTAACTTGACATCCAACAGGACTCTTAGAGAAGGAATCTCCACTTCAACAGGTAGGACCGCTTCCATACCATACACAAGGGAGTAAGGGGTTGCCCCGGTCGACGTACGTACTGAAGTACGGTACCCATGCAAGGCGAAGGGTAGCATCTCATGCCAATCTCTGTACGTGACGACCATCTTCTGCACAATCTTCTTTATGTTCTTATTTGCCGCCTCAACCGTGCCGTTCATCTTAGGGCGGTAAGGGGAAGAATTGTGATGCTGAATGTCGAAGTTCTTACACAACTCCTTCATCATTTTGTTGTTGAGATTAGAACCATTATCAGTAATGATTCTTTCGGGAATCCCATAGCGACAAATGATTTCTTTCTTGATGAAACGGGCAACCACATGTCTGGTGACATTCGCAAATGACGCTGCTTCGACCCACTTGGTGAAATAGTCAATGGCAACAAGGATGAAGCGATGCCCATTGGAAGCAGTCGGCTCAATCTTTCCAATCATGTCAATGCCCCACATGGCAAACGGCCACGGCGAAGACATCACATTCAGAGGATTCGGCGGTACATGCACCTTATCAGCATAAATCTGGCATTTATGACACTTCCGAGCATATTTGAAGCAATCTGATTCCATGGTCATCCAATAATAACCCGCTCTCAACAATTTCTTAGCCATTGCATGTCCGCCGGCATGAGTACCGAAGGAACCTTCATGAACTTCCTGCATTAATATGTCCGCCTCGTGTCTGTCCACACATCTGAGCAAAACCATGTCGAAGTTCCTCTTATACAACACATCGTCTTTGTTCAAGAAGAAACTGCCTGCCAATCTTCTCAAAGTCTTTCTGTCATTGTTGGATGCCCCTACAGGGTACTCTTGATTCTTCAGAAAGCACTTGATATCGTGATACCAGGGCTTGTCATCGACTACGAGTTCAGCAGCAAACACATACGCGGCCCTGTCAAGGCGCATCACATCGATCCTGGGAGCATGGTTCCAACGAATTACCTTGATCATGGAGGATAGAGTAGCAAGTGCGTCTTCCATCTGGTTCTCATCACGAGGTATATGATACAATTTTACCGTTGTGAAGAAAGTCAACAGTCTTCTCGTGTAATCTCTGTAGGGGACCAGAGTGGGTTGGAGAGTATTCCAATCACCATTTACTTGATTGATCACCAGAGCTGAATCTCCGAAGATGTCCAAAGTCTTGATTCTCAAATCAATGGCTTGCTCAATACCCAAGATACAGGCCTCGTACTCAGCTTCATTATTGGTGCACTCGAAAGTCAGACGAGCGGTGAAAGGCATGTGGGCACCCTTCGGAGTAGTAATGACAGCGCCAATTCCACTACCTCTAGCATTGACAGCCCCATCAAACAACAAAGTCCACTTTTCGTTTGGATCAGGTCCCTTCTCCACAACTGGCTCTTCACAGTCTTTCATCTTGAGGAACATGATGTCTTCATCAGGGAATTCAAATTTCATTGGCTCATAATCATCAATCGGTTGCTCGGCGAGGTAGTCTGACAAAATACTCCCTTTGATGGCCTTCTGTGACGTATACTGGATATCATACTCTGTTAAAATCATCTGCCAACGGGCAACCCTTCCGGTGAGAGCCGGCTTCTCGAATATATATTTCACTGGATCCATCTTAGAAATCAACAAGGTAGTATGGTTCAACATATACTGCCTCAGTCGGCGAGCAGCCCAGGCCAAAGCACAACAAGTTTTCTCAAGCTGCGAATATTTGACTTCACAGTCGGTAAACTTTTTGCTAAGGTAGTATATGGCATGCTCTTTTCGACCAGACTCGTCATGCTGTCCCAATACACACCCCATCGAGTTCTCAGTCACTGATAGGTACATTATCAGAGGTCTCCCAGGAACTTGAGGTATAAGGATCGGAGGTTTCTGTAGATACTCTTTTATCTTCTCGAAAGCCCTTTGACAATCTTCATTCCACCTGATAGCCTGATCTTTCCTCAGCAATTTGAAAATTGGCTCACACGTGGTTGTTAGGTGAGAGATGAATCTTGCAATGTAGTTCAACCTCCCTAAGAAACTACAGACTTGCTTCTCTGTTCTTGGCTCAGGCATTTCCTGTATCGTTTTTACTTTGTCGGGATCCACCTCAATCCCTTTTCCGCTAACAATAAAACCCAACAATTTTCCCGATCTCACCCCGAAAGTGCACTTGTTCGGATTAAGTCTCAGTTTGAATTTCCTCAAACGCTCAAACAGTTTCTGCAAATTCACCAAATGTTCTTCTTCTGTCTGAGATTTGGCAATCATATCATCCACATAAACCTCGATTTCATGATGGATCATATCATGGAACAGAGTTACCATAGCTCGTTGATATGTTGCTCCGGCATTTTTCAGACCAAACGGCATCACCTTGTAGCAAAAGGTGCCCCATGGGGTTATGAAAGTTGTCTTTTCCATGTCTTCTGGTGCCATCTTGATTTGGTTATAGCCAGAAAAGCCATCCATGAAGGAGAACACCGAGAACCGAGTTGTATTATCCACCAAAACGTCGATGTGAGGTAATGGGAAATCATCTTTAGGGCTAGCTCTGTTCAGATCCCGGTAGTCGACACACATCCGTACCTTTCCATCTTTCTTAGGTACCGGGACGATGTTTGCAACCCATGGTGGATAATTGGTGACTGCTAGAAACCCTGCATCCAACTGCTTTTGCACTTCTTCCTTTATCTTGACAGCCATCTCTGGTCTTGTTCTTCTGAGCTTCTGCTTGACCGGTGGACAACCTTCTTTGAGAGGCAAGCGGTGTACCACGATGTCTGCGTCCAGCCCAGGCATGTCCTGATAAAACCAGGCGAAGATGTCAACGTATTCTTGCAGTAATTCAATCAGCCCTTTCTTCACATCATCTCCCAAAGCAGCCCCTATCTTGATTTCTCTCTTGGCGTCCTCGGTGCCGAGATTAATCACTTCCACAGACTCTTGATGCAGTTGAATAACCCTTTCCTCTTGTTTCCATAACCTGGTAAGTTCTTCAGGGAGTTCACAGTCTTCATCACCCTCTTCTTCAGCTTGAAAGATTGGATTTTCAAAGTCGAAGCGAGCCATAGCAGAACCGTTACCAATAGGATCCGGTGACGTGCATATGCATGAGTGATGGTATGTGCTTATGAGTGTGAACAAGAAGTGAAAACTAAACAAAACATTGCCATTTTTTTATTTTGAAAAACTGCAAAAATAGAAAGACAAGGAACGAAATATTTGAATGCAAAAAGACGTCCTTTATTTATGATAAAAAATGCAAGTGTCACATAGATGGGCCCTACAATGAGTCATTACGCCCTGGGCGGAACGTAAGACTTGGATATGCATGAATAAACAAAGAAAATTACTCTTCAAGAAGAGTGACTTGGATAATCTCTTCAGAAGACCAATTATTGATGACTTCACCCGGGATCCTCGGACGCACCCAGTTGTCGATGTCGCAGTCACTATCCCCATCTTCTTCATTAATTGCTGATACCTGGCCATACTGAAAGATGCCAACGCTGGAGAAAGTAATCGGCCCCTGATGAGTCTGAAGTGTTGAAGTTGTAGAAGTCAGAGCTGGCTGGTACCCAATCCCGAACTTGTCGTCTTTCACTGGTAATTCCAACAGACGCCCCCAACCGGGAGCAACACCTGAATCCACCACGGCATGTGCCTGCTTAAAGGATGAGATAGAGGCACCCGCCTTAACCTCTTCCACAGACTCTTGGACAGACAAATCTTCAACCTGGAGGATACCTTTGTCGAGCAAGGCCTGGATACCCTGCTGTAGCTTCAAACAACCTCCACTCTGAGTAGCACAATCCAAACAACCTTTCCCACAACCGGGGAAAACATCGGCCTTCAGCAAGCATCCTTTGATATCCAACCATGGAGTCTTCAACTTCAACACATCCTTAATGAACTTGGCTTTTCCCTCTACCATGTTAACATTCGCACCACCATGCTGCGGTATGGGATTGTTAACGACATTCGGAGCCGGTGCAAGGTCGATGGCCTTTGAATCTATGAGGTCTTGAACTACGTGCTTAAAAGCTTTGCAGTTCTCAATATCATGGTCGGGTGCCCCAGAGTGGAAGCTACACCTAGCGTTGGCGTCGTAACCCACCAGAAGTCTACCGACAGGAGGAGCCAGAGTGCGTAATTGCACAAGCCGTAGTTGTTGAAGACTAGAAAGCAACTGAGCGTACGACATTGGAATAGTGTCGAAACGCCGGTCCATCATCCTTTGCCTCTGCTGATAAGCGGGTCTGTTACCCGGTTGTTGCTGCTGTTGATACTGAGCTGGTTGACGTTGTGATTGTTGTTGTTGTGGTGGCGTTGCAGCTGGAATGGTCACTGCCGCAACGTACGGTTGTTGATGATAATCCTGAAAACTGTTCCTTCTAACGCCTCTGTTCTGATAGGAAGCCAAAGAATTCACTCCCCCCTCTCTCTGCTTATGCCCTCCAATGAACGACTTTTTTACCCCTGATGAGGATCCCCCTCCATTTTGGATCTTGCAGGTCTTCAGGTAATTCTCCACCCTCTCTCCGGTAGAGACCACATCAGCAAAGTTGGAAGCATTGCACCCCACTAGACGCTCCAGATAAGGTCCAAGCAACGTATTCATGAACATGTTGGCCATTTCCTTCTCCAACATAGGGGGCTGAACACGGGAAGCTGTCTCCCTCCAGCGTTGAGCGTATTCCCTGAAGCACTCATGGCTTTTAAGAGACAGATTCTGAAGTTGAGTTATGTCCGGAGCCATGTCTGCATTATACTGATACTGCTTCATGAAAGCCTCCGCCAAATCCCTCCAGCAACGGATATGGGCTCTATCCAGCCTCATGTACCATTCCAAGGATGCCCCAGCTAGGCTGTCCTGGAAGAAGTACATAAGTAGCTTCTCGTCATCAGAGTATGCAACCATTTTACGGAAATAGGCTTGCACGTGAGTCTTGGGGCAAGAGTTGCCCTTGTACTTGTCAAAGACCGGGACTTTGAATTTTGGTGGCACTCTCACACCTGGGACCAGCCCCAAATCAGCAACATCTACTCCCAAAGGATTCTGTCCTTCCACTGCCTTCAACCTCTCTTCCAATCTCCTGAACATGGGGTCTATGCCATGGCCCATGCCAAAGTCTTCCTGAAGTGGGGGAAACTGATCGTCCTGATCATCATGAACGGGCTGTTGACCGGGGTTGGCATGCGGGATCGGGACAGGCCCCGGTCCACTGGGTCCGTTAACCTCTCCAGCTGGAGGATCAGTCACTGTCTCTGGTTGAGCAGGGGGATTCCCCTGTATTATCTGTCTGAGCTCTTGTTGTCCCTGAGCCACCCCTTGAACCACATCCATGAATTGGGTCATGCGAATCTTCATCTCGGCGAACTCTGCCAGTAGGCTTTCCATTACTCTCTGTTGGTTTCTGCGGGTACCATACCGGTGAATGCCTGGGTCAGCTATCCACACGCTGATTGAACACCAAACAAACTGAGAACACTGTGGCGGTACCTGTTATGCAAGACATGCGGATGACTATGCAAATGCAATGACATGTTTATCAGTTCCAAAGGTATTCTAACCCCTTGATTCCAGTCTCTCAATAGATAAACGATGTAAAAAAAAAGACTAAGTCGTTGATGAGAACCAAGAAAATTCTGACTAGAATCAAGTAGAAGATATAAACCCCACAGAAATGGATAAACATGTGTGAATGATTATGAATGCAAGATGATGTGATGCAAAGTGATGTGGTGTAATGATGTGAATGTAATGCAGTGGCATGTCAATCAGGATTGCTGTATCTGCTTGAACATTTGTCAGGTTGCACTGTCTGAAGAGAAAATCACTGAGGAATATAATACGAGATCAAAGCTCTGTTCCAGAAAACCGGGTTGGTTGGAGGTTAAGGTTTCCTGAATTTAGCCCGCCCCTCACTGGTAGGTTCTAAGAACAGAAGTTCGTCAACTTCAGCCCTTCAGTCGCGAATAATACGTTTACCCCTGAAGGTTTGGTATTATTACGGGATAAAAAGACCTCCACTGACTCCCCTCAACAGGACATCCTAAAGCAAGTTCCCAGTCTCGGGGTCCTCGGATTGATCGGCGAGAATGCGCCCACCAGAGCTAACATAATCACGTCTCGGAGGAGAGGCCTCGACTGAGTTCTCGGGAAATGGTCACCAGAGTCGACGATTTCTAAAGGAACATCATGTCGTTACGGAACATCCGTAGGACATAATATATCCAAGAGAAACCTCGTCTGGGTGTGGTTCTTCACGAACGACTTAACGCAGCAACATGCCACGCAAGCCTCATGAACATCCACTCTAAAACCTGTGTGTACACTCAAGCCTGGGTAATGGGCTTATCTCTCGTAGAACATCCCATCCCAACAAACAAACAGCAGATACAGCAAATGAATGCAAGCAAGTAAGCAAATAAGTGTACAAAAGCAGGAACACCCAATAAACAAGAAATCACACAAGCTAGGAGGGACTCGCTTAGGGAAGATTGACCAGTAAGAGGTCGACTTCTATAGTCCCCAGCAGAGTCGCCAGCTGTCGCAACCTGAAAAAAACAGTGCGCGAAAAAAAACAACCGGCGAAAGAAAATGACAGAAGAGTCGCCACCGTGCGTTATTCATCCCAAGGGAGGGAAAGGAAACGCTCGAAGTAAACCTGAAAAGAGGAAAGGAAAAGACAAGGTCTCGCAACCAAATCTTGGGTTCGGGAGTCGGTTATGCGAAGGGAAGGTATTAGCACCCCTACGCATCCGTAGTACTCTACGGGATCCACTTTTGTAGTTCTTGTCTAAAGGGTGTGGGTTTATCTTGTGCTGTTTACCAAAAAAAAAGGGTTAAATGAAAATGACTCGCGCGGATGTCGCATCCACTGCATACGTATCTCATCTGAATATGAGAATCAGAGTCTTCGTAGCTCGGCTGACCTATGGGTTGGGGGATGTGTGCTCGCTAAGACATCGCGTCTTATGCCTACGTATCTCATCTGGAATGAGAATCAGAGCAAGCCGTAGTTCGGCTAACTACGGGGTTATGGATTGGGTTTTGGACGAACGACGTCACTACGCAATCTACCGGATGCTCGACCTTTGGAGACTTACTCGCCTGTAGTAGAAGGAGTAAACGTGTGTTATGGAGAAGAAAAATCAATGAAGGGTTTGGGATGCTCGAGGGCAAACAGGCAGTCCTTGACGAAGGAACCGCGCTACATGTGGGGATATGAATACAAAACACAAAACATGTATCTCTAAGTAAAATGCCACCAAGGGGCTCAAACATTGCCTCCTATCGAGGTCTTCCAGCTAAGAAAGCGATAAAGTACGAAAAAAGGAAAAAATTACCACACGGATAAAGATCCGAAGTTACAGCAATTAAAGGATTGGGAAACCCAGGGATCCTTCCAAGCTAAACACCATCAAAGAAAGTGAGTCAGTACAGGTAATCAGAATGAAACCTCCAGGGGTATCCCAAAAATAAAGTGGGAAACCACGGAAGTTATCCCTGCAAAAATCATGTGCCTTCACAAAAACTCAACAAAAGGGTTAGTGAAACAAAATAGGGTAACCAAGAGTTGCCCTCAAATCACAATGTAACCACATGAATCATGCCCTTTCAATTCACAAACAGCAGTAAAGGGTAGGAGGCCTAAACCTCTTGTCAAACACATGCATCAAAAGGGTATCAAATTCCCCCATAATACCTCATATATTTAGAGCATTCAAATTAAAGGCATAAAGATGATGGATATAGGGCAAACCTGATTAGAGAAGAAAAATCAAATGGCAGGGTTTGCTTGAGCTGAAAGTCTGTGAGTCAGAATGAACCTTTCAGGGTTGCCTGGAGGTTGCTGCAGAGTAGCTTGTAGGTTTTATTCCAAGGAAACCTCAGAGTATTTTGCTTCTCTCCCTTTCTCCAGTGAATTTCCCAGTGTAGCTCCCAGTCTGTTTTCCTCTACTGAAACTTCAGTATTTATAGACTGATTTTCGTGGGTAATGGGCTTGGAATGAGGGAGACCCAAGTCCAAAATAAATTTTTTATTTTTTTATTTTAATTATTTAATTAATTAATTAATTAATTAATTAATTAAAAAAAATCCTTTTTTTTTTTTTCGTTTTCGTTTTTTTTTTTTTTTAGGAGAAATAAAGGGTAAATTTTGGGGTATTACACCTATGATGCAATGCATTAGGGTCCAAAAATGATTCAAATTGAAGTCTGAATGAAGCTTGAATGGCAAGGCATTGTGAACTAAAGTTTGTACAATTGATTATTTCCAATGATGTAGCCATGTTAAAGCCATGCTTAGACCTAGCAATCTTCATCCAAAATGCATGAACTTAGGGTCTTTGGAAATCTTGGTTCAAGGGGAACAAGTTTGATGTTCAACACTTTTTCATTTGGAGCTTGGAACATGGAGAATTTTGAGGTGAAAGTTTGGAAATTTCAACACGTTTAAAATTTTTCTAAGTGTCAAGCCATATATCTCAATATTCCACCTTGCTTAACTTTTTATGTGACCTTCAAGTGTCTTCATCAAAGTTGTATCTCTTTCAAATACCTTAACAATGGTCACCAATTGCATGTCATTTGGATTTAGAATGATAGAGTTGTGCATTTTTGAAGTTGAGAAAAATCACTTGTTCAATGGTATAGGTCAAAAATGACCTATAATGTATCCTCATATCACATGCTCATAAAAGTTGAATTTGCTTTCACTATAAACATCAAAGTTGAATTATACATCATGAATTTGATTGTGCAACTTCGAAATCTTTCACCTCATAAAAATTGAGCAAGTTATGGCCTTGGGAAGTTGACTTTCAAGTTAGGGTTTAGACAAAATGACCTATAATGTTCCCACATAGAAAATGATTTTCCAAGGAAAACTAGCTCTAGGTCTCAACATGAAAGTTTTTTGTAATATCATATAGAGTAAAGTTGCTCTTGTAATAATTTTCATATGGTGAAAATTGTAGGAGACAGGGTCTAGGGAGACCCAATTTTGATCAGATGAATTCATCTGGCCAACCACCATCAACCAACTTGCTAACCTTCAATTCTTTGGACTTTCTTGGTTCATGGTAGATCATATATGCATAAGATTATGAATTTTGAAGTGTCCCTTGAGAAATTTGATCAATTGGTGAGATAGCTTGTTGGGGAAGTTACTAAAGATACCCAGTCAAACTAGGGTTTCCAAGGCAAATCATGTAACACCCCGAATAAAAATAAGATAATTATTTAAATTAAGTTAATATTATATTTATTAATTTAATTAAATAATTGGAATTATTGGATTATTATTATTATTATTTTGGAATATATATAAGTTGGAATAAGGAAAAAGAATCCCATTTGGTAAAAAGAGTTTTCACGTGAAAAGCAGAGAAGCGGCTGAAAAGAGGAAAAGGGCAAAGAGGAAGAGCTAGAGAGCAAGGGTTGAAGAACGGAAAAGCTTGAAGCTCAAAGATTGTCGGATTATCTCAAGTAAGGGGGGTTTATCGTCGTTTAATGGGTATTATGGGTTAACATGTAATGGGTAGTGATAAACCGTTAAATTGACCCTAATTGGGATGTTGAATGCTGAAAAATTGTGTTGGATAAATTGTGCAAAAGCTGTAATTGAATTTGTAATTGTGTGAGTCGTAATTCCCCGAACGTATAGCTTTTTACGGAATTGGAATCGGAGGTCCGGAAGTCCTCCAACGGCGGAAAATGCGGAGAATTCTGCATTCTGCTTTGTGTTAGCGCAGGAACAACTTTCTGTCTTGCGTTAACCGGTTAACCCAGGGTGTTAACCGGTTAACACTATTTTGAATTGTGAAAATTTGCTGTTTGTCTTGCGTTAACCAGTTAACCCAGGGCGTTAACCGGTTAACACTGTTGTGTGCTGTGAGGATTGCTGTTCTGTCTGCGTTAACCGGTTAACCCACGGCGTTAACCAGTTAACACTGTTAAAACTTGCCAGGAAGCGTGTTCTGTCCTGCGTTAACCGGTTAACCCAGGGCGTTAACCGGTTAACACTGTGTGAAAGGTGAAAAAATTAGTATTTAAATGTTGTGCACATAGTTGATGGTTGGCCTATATCGGTGTGTGATATAGTAGGGATAAATTCCCGCTGTTTTGAGCAGTATAGGTGTTAGTAGAGTGTGCTAATACTGTGATTAATTATTTGACATGATATGATGTTTTGGTAAATGTGTTGATGATGTATGATGGTATGCATAATGCTGTGAATGTATATATTATGCATGTATTTGTGAATGGACTGTTTTATGGCTTAGAGTGTGAGCATATGTCCATTGTGGATTATTGTTGATGATGTTGCATTGCTAGGTGAATTAGCATGCATAATGTGGCCTTTATGGTGGTAGCTAATTCCCATGGTGAGGAATTAATGAGTAGATCATTGTGGATTGTTGTTGATGTTTGCATGCTAGGTGATTAGCGTGCATAGCATAGCCCTTGGGGTGGTAGCTAATTCCCATGGTGAGGAATTAGTGAGTGAGTCACTAGGTCTCAAATGAGTGGGACTAGTGAGCTTGGTAGCCGTACCTGGGTTTGGTCGGTGAGGTTGAACTATATGTTCACGAATAGTCGGTACCGCATGCATGGAGTCTCATTGCATAATGTATGTATGGCGTATAATATGAATGGATGTATTCCAATATTATACGTGTGTTTGTGTTGGAATTGAGTATGAGTATGAATTGTGTTGGTATTGAGTATGAATTGAGTTGATGTGTCGTTACTGAATGTGTGATATGATTAGGGTGATTAATGTGTTAAATTACTCAACATGACATGATATTTTATAATGCTTATTATATCGATTGAGGAACTCACCCTTACAACTATTTTTCAGGTAACGAGAAGTGATTGAGTAGAAGCTAATGCTTGGAGTCTAGTGTAGTCCTTAGTGGGTCATGCTCTGGTAGATGTAACATCGGGAGGGAATATTTTAATTGTTTTGTTGTTGGTTGTTGAACCAGTTTACATGTAATATGTTGCATGTTTTGCATGATCGATTTGATCTCTATCCGCTGCGTATTGTGCAATGCTTTATGTTTTGAATTAAATAATGAGCATGACTAAATATTATGGTGAATGGTGTGAAGTGTTTGTGTGACACCCTTAAATTGCATATCTACTCTGATTTATATATGTTGTTTAATTAAATATTTGGGGTTTTTTAGAAGGGTGTTACAAATCACCCTCAAACTCTTGAAGAAAACTTGATCAATATAACATGTAGGAATCAATGGAAATCATATATGATTCTCGTAACCATTCTTGGATCAATTCATGGTTGTGCTCTTTGTCATGAGGGTCTCAAACCCTGGATATGAACTTGATAGATAAATGGTGATCATGCCCTACCTACAAAAGAGTTAGGCAAATACAAAGATATATTTTTGGTATTTTGGTTAGTAAAATGATAATATACAAGTATGATACAATCACATAGTGCTTGGTGATCTCTCCCAAAACAAACCCAATGAAAGAGGGGTAAGGAGGATGTTAAGGTATGATCCCAATGCTAATTCTTATGATGAAATTGCATGAGGGGTCTTAGGGTAAAAATTGGGGTCTTACAACACTGCTTCGGCCCTAAACTCTTTTGGCATCTTCTTTCTCTTAAGCATGCTTCGCACCATGTTAAGTATGGTCTGATTCTTTCTCTCTGCTACTCCATTTTGTTTTGGTGATCTTGGTACTGTTAATCGGCGGAGGATTCCATGGTCTTCACAATATTTGTTGAACTCATTTGAAATGAACTCCCTTCATCGGTCAGATCTCATGGCCTTAATGGAAAGACCACTTTCTTTCTCCATCAGGGCTTTAAACTTATTAAAGTTTTCAAACACTTGTGACTGCTCCTTCAAGAAATAAACCCATATTTTTCTAGAATAATCATCAATAAAGAGGAGAAAGTATTTACTCTTACCAAGAGAGTTTGGATTAATTGGTCCACAGACATCGGTGTGTATAAGCTCTAGCGATTTTGTTGCTCTTGACGTTGATTCCTTTGGAAAGATTTTCCGGAATCGCTTCCTAACTAGACATCCTTCACATAGTTGGCATGTGTGGTTTATACTAGGAAAGACTCTCACCATCTCCTTCTTTGACAAACATTTTAAACTGTCAAAGCTGAGATGTCTGAATCAAAGATGCCATAGCCACGAAGAGTCGGTATAGAAAGTCTTGAGACACTTTGCAACATCATTTTGAATGTTCAAGAGGTATATTCTATTCTTTGACATATGCACCTTAGCAATCAAGTTATGTCTACAATCTCTTAAGAAAAGACTATGTTCTTTCAAGTGGATGTCATAACCTTTCTTTAATAATTGTCCCAAGCTCAAAATATTATTCTTCATGTTAGGAACATAATAGACATTAGATATGAATTGATGACTCCCATTCTTCAAGCGTATAATAATTTTACCTTTGCCTTTGATTGGTATCTTTAAGTCATCTCCAAATGAGACATTGCCAGTTGTCGCTTCATTGATCTCTACGAACATGCTTCGATCGCCGCACATGTGATTGCTTGCACCGGTGTCGAGGTACCATTTGTTTCTTTTCTCTTCAACTTGGTTTTGACACGCGAGAAACAAAGTTTTTTCTTCTCCACCTTTTTCTTCTACAAAGTTAGCTTTCTCCACAACCTTTTTCGAGAATCTATACCCAAATGCATAATGACCGATCTTGTTGCAGTTAAAGCACATAATTTGTGATTTGTCACACCTCGACCATGAATTTCCTCTTCCACGACCTCTTGTTACTTGTGGATTCCAACTTCTTTCTCCATTGTTAGAGTATTTGTTGTAACCGCCTCTTCCTTCTCCTCCATGTCCTCGTCCATGCCCACGATCTTGGCCTCGACCTCGTTCTCTTTGGCTCTTGTAATTCGCATAATTTGTTTCCTTTATGTTGAGTTATAGTAGTTGCTTCATAGCGTCCTTTTGTTTAATTTTTCTCTTTTGTTTTTCTTCGTATGCTTGTAAGGAACCCATGAGTTGCTCAATAGTCATGGTCTTTAAATCCCTATTTTCTTCAATGTTGGTAACAATGAAGTCAAAACTTGGATTTAAAGTGCGAAGTATTTTCTCTGTGACTTTCACCTCATCAACATCTTCGCCATTTCTTTTAAGTTGATTGACTACGGCCAATACTCGAGAAAAATAATCAGAAATTGACTCGGACTCTTCCATAAATAAACGTTCAAAATCACCTCTAAGAGTTTGAAGACAGATCTTTTTCACCTGTTCCACTCCTTTTTTGCAAGTTTGAAGTTTGTCTCATGCTTCTTTGGTCGTCGTCGCGTTGGATATCTTCTCAAATATATCTTCATCCACCTCTAAGAGCTTTCTTGTCTCTCTTTCTTGACTCCTTCAATGTCTCCTTTACACCTTGACTTAGCAAGGCTTCATATTGCTCCTTGAAGCCTTTCTCAACGATATCTCACATATTTTGAGCTTCCAGTAGCGCCTTCATCTTGATACTCCAATTGTCATAGTTGTTCTTTGTGAGCATCGACATTTGGAAAGGGAAACCTCCATTCGTCATTTTTTAGGAACTTGAAGTTCTGATACCACTTTGTTGGAAATAAATGCTTTTTGTGTTTAGGAAAAGTGTGGAGAATATTAGAGGCTTGAATAGAAACTTGATAGGTAGGAGAATTATTTATGGAAGAGAGAACTTTATATTTTTACTTGATACAAAAGTGTAGGATTACATCTCTATTTATAATACTCTAAGGAGAACTCTAGACACACTAATTCTAGAGAGTTCTCAACTCAAGACATTCAAAGAGTATTCTAGAGAATATTACAATCTTAAGAAATATCTAAACACTCCAAATACTACAAGACTTTTATAGAAACATTACTCAAAATAAACTAAGTCCAAATAACTAAGCCCAAAAATCAAATAAGAAGGTTAGGTCTAAATCAGGTTTAATATTTCAATATTTTTATCAATCAAACATAAATATTGTTGAGGAAAAGAAGTGACTCAAAATAGGATAGCCAACTTTTTAGGGTTAAACAAAATATAGACAGATGCAATGCATGGTCTTGTTTTAGAAATTTCTATATAAATTTGAAAATGTAAAGATCATGCACAAATACCAAATACTGAAAGTTTAACTGTCAGCATGTTGATATGCTGAAAGATTCAAGGTTTGAAATGAATAAGAATCAAGTTGCCAAGTGAATCTGAATTTGGATGATCAAATATATGAATCAATCATTTAAGCGTGTTTTGATGTCATGTTACTATTATCCAAGTAAAAAAAAAGCTAACAAACAGTCATCACTCTTGATTTCTTGCTATTATTATCTATGTTATTTACCATACTACACACAACTTATTGACATGAGAAACTACTATAATCGAAGTTGAAGAAAATGATATTCTTTAATTTAAATACCACTTAAAGAACAATACGTCGATAACTAATGGTAGTTAAGAATCGAGTAACATCACTTCGGAGTAGTCTTTTGTATCAAACCATGTCAGATAGTGTTGTATTAAAAGTATAGGCTATAGCTAAATTTAATGTCCCAATAAATTTAATTGTTCAAGTATTTTAGATTTTACATGTAAAGCTTGAGAATACAATGTTCTTGTATTCCACGGTAATGTCATAATTGGATTAGTGTTGAATCTTTGTTGTACATTAATGTATTTCAGTAATTTGACATAGTTGATTTGTCTTAGTTGAGTTGTAACATTCAACAATATTCATTGAATTGTAATCACCAATCACAATTTTTTTGATTGAAAAGGGAGTGAGTAGGTTCTCATACTTAGGAGGAGACCTAAATAGATAATCACTATGATTATGGAGAGGCATAGAACTTCACAGGGTTCGAAGGTCTTATAAGACTAATTGTTCAAATTCGAAGTAGTGGATTTTCTTTCTTTGGTAGAGTGTCTCTCTAGCATAGTTGTGGTTTCACTGAACTGGATTATCAATTTCTAGTGTTCTCTTTATTTATTTTCCACTTCATCATCTTATATAAGTTAAGATATTACACATTAATGTCATACTGTTATACAAGACCGACCCAAAGCAATGACAAGACAGTCCTTAACCTAGAGCCTCCAAATTAAGGAGCCTCATTTTGTTTTAAAAAGAGCGAAATATATATTTAATAATCTATTAAATAAATTATAAAATGAAAACTAAGTATGAGTTTGTTATCGGTCAAGCGGTAGGATATTAGTTCTTAAACATGGTGGTAAAGGTTGTGGGTTCAATCCTCCTTGTTATAAATTTTTAGGTGTGGTCATTGCAAGGCTCTTGCTTATGTGGATATTCTGTTGTTTAAAACTGCTACCATAACTAGCTTATAATCTTAATTTGATAATTTTCACTTGTGAAAAAGTTTATATCAAGGTTAATCCTAATAGTGTTTATACTATTTATTTAGATTTGTGAAAAGGTTTTTGTTGTATTCGAGTTGGAGAAAGAAGTAGTTACAGTTAATGTCAACACTGAGGAATACAAGGATTTGGTAAAAAAGTTAGTGCAATAACACATTTTTATTTGAAGAATACAAAATTGTTATTTTTTAAAAAATTGTATTTTTTATTAGGGGTACATTTGTCCTGAGCCTCTAAAAAGTCAGGACCGACCCAGCTGTTATATCACGTTGGACCAATTATCCAAATATTGTGTTCGACATTTGTCCTCTCAGGAACATAATTTCATTTTACTTACCAAATATCATTATGACATAACCTACGGAAAGAGATATGTAGCACGGGCCGCATTTAAATCTCGAATTCCGAAAGACATCAACGTGACGTCTTGGCTTCTCGTTCAAGTCGGGATGCAATCGACACGAAAGGATAAATGCGACAAAATTCTTCGAACTACAAAGAAAAGACAAGGGCTTGGAGGGAAAATATTTTGGGCCTGGCAGAAGACCATAATCCACCAAGTCGCTCATAGGGTATGAGTTTTATCCAATGGTAGAACATATGTGATATGGATCCAGATCCATCCAACAACATTCTGCATCACACGCTTGAAGAATAATGGGTTGCTATAATTTTGCCCCACTATATATAGGGGAAACACTCCAATTTGTAGGTACATAATTCAAAATCAAACTTCATTCATTCATCCTGCTCATATACTGAGTTGAGCGTTAGAGTGCTAACCTTATAAGTCAACCTCTCCCTCACCACACCAGAAGCTCAAATCCACTATCGTATCTCACAACCTTTATGTTTGAATCAATTAACGCATTGGACACACACACACACACACACACACACACACACACACACGCGCGCACACACAACATGCATGCACACACATACACAGACACACAAACACACACTCCCTCACGCATACGGGTGCACACTCACACACACACACAAGCGCGCACACACACATGAAGGGACAAGTTTTTCCTTCCCCGTATCCAAATCCTTGTTAAATACTCATTTCCCTCCCCAAACCCAAACGGGGATAAATAATTAAACCTAAAACTCATTCCAAATGAGTCCTAGTATTCCCACATCAGAATCAAGTTTTTAAATTGAAATAGTCATTTTCTCAAACTAATAATTTGTCTCGAACTCTAAATAAAATTAGAAATAATAAATTAAACAATCGTGGAATATTTCTAACATACATTTCAAATATTTCAAATAATAGATTACAAACCAAAATATCAATGTACTAAAAAATAATTAATATTATTAATTATCAATGGAGTGGATTTGGGGTGGGTATTAGTATTTCCATTACTCGTCACATATCTATAGTTTAAAATCGGTGAAAACTGAAACTCATACTCAAATCTATTTAAAGTGGGATTTTAACGCAAATTCAGGGTGAGTTTAGGCGGGTAATGATGACAGTTTGTCATTACATGATTTCTATGAGTATTTGTTATAAATTCGATCGAATTTCAAGTTAAAGACAAGCTAAATATGAAAAAGTATGAAGAAAATGAAGAATTCAAAGAAACAGAGCAAAGCCCAGAAATTGTGAAGAAACGAGCAATTTTCAACATAATTTACATCTTGACGTTTATCTAGTAAATTGATCATATCTGAAGTTCCATAACTCGTTTTGACATTGTTTTTTTGTGTGCAAAATGAAGCATGTTCAAAATCATGTGCGTGATAGAAAAGTATCATGCGCGCGATGAGCTGTTTTCTGGGCTTTTCTGGCTCATTTTGACTGCTTTAAAAGATGAATTTTTTGATACTTTTTCAAGGGTTCTGCAACTTTACACAAACAGTGATGATTTACAACACTAGAAGGAATATTTGGAGAGAATTTGAACCCATTCGAGGCCAATTCATCAAGGTAATTCTTGTGCAAACCTCTTATTAATATTTGGTATTGTAACTTCAATTATGAGTAGCTAATTCTCACAAGGTTTGGTTGTGTTTGATGGACCTATTTCAATATTCTTGTCATATATGTTTGATTTGATATTGCATGAGTAATTTGATCTATAATTCTATTCATTTGCATCTTGTTCTTACTACTTTTTATGTAAGATACTCTTTTAATCTGATTTTGGGCACGTGGGA
This sequence comes from Lathyrus oleraceus, assembly GCF_024323335.1. Classification (NCBI taxonomy): domain Eukaryota; kingdom Viridiplantae; phylum Streptophyta; class Magnoliopsida; order Fabales; family Fabaceae; genus Lathyrus; species Lathyrus oleraceus. The sequence continues at coordinate 487,528,842 of NC_066583.1, forward strand.
ATACTGACTATTAGTCTATGTTTGGACCTAGGGCAACTATTATGCTTACGCTAGTTGAATAGGGATAGGAGACCCCGAGAAGTGGCATAGGAATTAACATTTTATTATATTGCCTAATCCTTCTTACGCTGGTGGACTAGGGGTAGAAAACTCCGAGTAGTAATTAATGATATATATCGCAAGGGATTGATTATAGCGGTTTTGTTAATTCACCATGAAATTATAGTGACAATATCATTCATGTAATGCATCGAACACCAACAATAGATAAATAGGGGATTATATACACAACCTGACCGCTTTAGTGAATTCGTTAGAACACTTTATTTTATTTTCTCATTCAAAACATGAAAACCCCTTAATTTAATATTTTCTACGCATTGCATAATATTTTCTTGTTAATTAGCAGTCCTAGTTAATTCAATCTTTTTTATTACTGCAACATTATCAAAACACTTGTCGAGAAGTCATCAGGTATCCGAAATTATGAATTTTGTTGATATCTCTAAGTAAAATATAGGATATCGTCTATTCGACCAAATATTTATCTCGCGTAGAATTTTACTATGTTTTTTCCAAAAAATAAATAATAATAAACATCTATTTCAAATTAAAATTTCTTATATTTTTAATAAAGTCAAGAAATTTCAAATTTTAATTGACTATTTAAAAATACTTTGAATTTAATTGATTACAATGTATTTAGAAAAAAAATGTGTTTTTCCTTCTTATAACCTGATTAAAGTTATGTTCACGTTTAATGCAAAAATTTAAAAATAGGTTATATGGTCACAATGCATATATAAATACACACATAGCGTATTATTTTATACGTACAAGATACAAAGAAGAATACTACAAGGAAATCTCTTGTCACCATTTTATTCTTATTAGCTTTCTTCATCTCCATGTCAGGTTTGAAACCAATGTGCTTATTAATGAAATTTTCCATGTTGATTTGTGATGCTTAACTTCAAACATGTTTATTTAATTTTTAAAATATTAAATTTTTACATACAATACTAATCTTATGTCCACATGCATCGAAACAACCCATATAATATATATCTAGAATAATATCATACATGTGTTAACTTTTTATACTAACACAACATAAGAGTCTAATGGCATCATTATATACATATGTCCAAACTAAATACATATATGGCACATGTTTTACAATATGACTAAAAATAAAAATATAAGACCTATGTATAATATCTTCATTGTACACCTATCCACAACGATGTCTTACATCATCAGAAAAGTTTCCTTTGAAAGCACACCACATCAATTATGGGTAATTGGTTTTCATCATCCTCCTTCCAATCTTTGTTAACACAACGGTTTGATAAACAAAAGTGAATAAGAGGAGTATTTTTTGTTTTTAACATAAATGAAAAACGAGTGAATACGAATGGATTAATTCAAAATGCATGATCACTTCATTAATATTACCATTAAAAACAATAAATCTTAAAATCAAACAGCATTTAACATGCAAAGAAAGTACAAATGAAATGCTAGAAATAGCCAAATAATTATCGCGTTGAGGATGAGCTTAATTGTCTTAATTTGCTGACTCTATGAAGTGTTTCATGAAGTCTCCACACTCGTGAGGGTAATAGACCATTAATCACATTATGACCATCGAAAGTCAGTTTCCCTTTATTGATCATATGTTATACTTCTTCTTGGAAAACATTACAATCTTCAATTAAGTGCCCCATTAATCCATCATGAAACTCACACTGAACATCCAGGTTGTACCAAGGAGGAAATGGGAACTTCGTGGACTTGGTCTCTCTAGGAGATATCGACGAGCTTTGTACCAATTGAGACCATAATTGACTATACGTCATCTGGATCGGGTCAATATAGAGAGTCTCTCTTTCCTGTCGGATTAGAGGTCTATGTTGATTCTGATGCCAAAGTTGATTGTTTGGATTTCGAGCCCGGTAATTCTGACATTGATGTTGACACAGAACCTGAGTTGGCTGATTCTAACGACTTTGCCACAGTTTCTGGTACTGAGGACCGAGAGGTAATGGTTACTGGCATGACACTTTAGGCATTGCTAACTTCTCATTTTCAGTCAATTGAAGGTTGAGATCAACGGGCTTTTTGACATTGGCACGATGATCTTCAAATTCTTTTCCTTCAATCTCATCGTTGGATGCATCCCTCTTGGATCCACTACTCACTTCTCCTTTGCTTCCGTTGGCATGGGTTATGACATTGGAAATCTAAGGCGATATCTTAATGCTCTTACCGGGAAAATGATGATATCTAGTTAGCCAATTCCCTGACCTCTTCCTTGTGGTACAAGACCTTAAGGGGTTTCATAGTGTAACACCTCAAAATTTGCCCTCCTCTTCTTGAGACTAGTTTGACACATTGCATTTCATATTTTAGAGCATTAGGCATTGCATTTTGCATATCATATGGAAATAAGAAGGTCAACCTCCAAAGTCTTTTCAAAAGATGGAGAAGTTAAGTGATTCAAGCCTGAGGGTCTCTATGAATGGATGATCAACCATCTGAGGGTTTGCACTTCAATTAGGGTTTCCTGATCCTTCAAATGTCTTGAGAATTATCTTGTTTGCAAGGATATATTACCATCATCATGGTTCTATCATCATCAAGGGTTTCATGGTTCATTCTCAAGTTCCTTTGGATTAGGGTTGTGACCTCTGGTCAACCCTAATCAATGCCATTCTTCCAACCAGGGCTTCTCAAGGAGATGAGGTATTTTCTTGGGATGAAGATCACATGATTTTTATGAGGAGATTACATGAGCTAGGGTTTCATTTTTGAGCAATTTCCCCAAGTGGTAGAGGCTCAAGTGGATCAAGGCATTTCAAGGTCATCTGAGGACAAAAAAAAGTCAATTGTGCAGTCAACTAAGGGCTATGAGGTGGGGAAATGAGTTGAGACACCTCGATCATGTTCAAAAGGGGTCCATTTATCATTCTAAACATCCATCTTGAAGATTCAAAGGTCATGGAAAAAGTTACCAAAAATGGAAAGTGACCTATAATTCAAAGTTTCCTAATTTGGCAAGTTTTTGGTCCACCTTCAACTTGACTTTTCAAGATCAAAGAAGTTTCAAATGGACTTTTGGTGAACATGAAAGTTGTAGATATTTGTCTCCCCTTTCCAAAAAGTCCTAAATTATGTCCATATGATGAATGATTGAGGTGTTATGGTCATTTGATCACAAGGTGTGCATGGAAATTCAAAGTGGCATAACTTTTGCTACAATGCTCCAATTTAGTCCATTCTTTTTGCAAAATGCTCCTCATGATCAAGACTTCTCAAATGTGCTTTGCCATGCATTGGAGAGGCATGTATGTCCATTATTTTTCACGTGTTCATTTTGGAGGGAATTTCCATAATTCAAATTTGGCTTATGATACAAGCAAAATACCACTTCAAGCATGACCATTGGATGATTTTAAGAGGATTCCAAGCCTTGCATGGTACTGTACACGTGTAGCATGGCCATGCTAGCCAATTTTGCATTTTTTCAAATCACTTCATAACTCCTTAATCTTGATTAATACATGGAAAGTTTGATTAGCATGATCATTAGCAGGGAGTATATAAGGCCAAACCCTAATCATAACCACCATAACTAACTTTTGAGATCAAAATCCAACAAATTCTCTCAACTTTCTCTCTCTTCGAATCTTGAATTTCTTCACACAAACACCAATAATTCTTGCATATTCTTGATCATGGAGCTTCACTGAGCAAGATCCATCCATTACTTGCAGCAATTGAGCCAGAAATCGTGCAATTCAAGAACACTCACATGTTAATGGAAGCTTGAAATTGAAACAGATCCAGGTGTTTTCATCCAATTCTTTTTGCACAAAGCTTCAAGAGGAGTAAAGTAGAGTAGATCTGGAGCTGTAGAACACCTGAGAACACGAATTCAGAAACTTCAAGTTCAAGGTGACTTCAAATCGATCCTCTCCTTTTGTTGTTTTCTTGTTATAGTTATGTAGATCTCATTGTGTGGAGCATTTAGATGTGTTTAGATTTTGATTTGGCTTAGAATTGAGCATGCTATGTTGAATATAAGTTTTGATCTCAATAATGTTTTGCTTCGATCTGGAAAACCTAGCATGATTTAGGAAGAATGGATATGGTATTTGGATTATGCATTGCAAGAGCTTTCGATTGGTATAGGAGTTGTTAAATTCTGGAAAATTTTGGTCGAGCTCCGCCGTGTGTGTGGCCGGAGAAGACGACCGGAGCTACAGCTCCGGCGTCTGGTTCATTTTAGGGTTTGTCCACTGTGGCTTCCATGTGGCCTGTTGCGTGTCTGTTTGGTTGGTCCTAATTGTTTTGACCGTGCCATGTGTGCGTTGAATGCTGAGTGTGTTGGTGATGTCATTTAATGAAACGCATCGTTTCATTTTGCCTGCGTGTTTGCCTTGCTGGATTCCATGTAATAGCTTACGTGTGTGTTCAATTGGTGGAAACTGCTTTGACTTGCCATGCGTGTACCTTGGACTGATGATGTGTGCTGCTGACTCAATTAATGATGATGTGCGTTTTAACATTTGAATGAGGACCGTTTGATTGCATTGCGCGCCTGATCATGTGGTTATGATTAATTATGATTTTATTTGAATTGTTTGAATTTCCCTCCTTATTTCCATGTATTTCCATTTATTTTAGTCACTTTGAAAAAATCATAAAAAAATAGAAAAATGATCCAAATCAACTCCAATTTTTTTCATTGATTTGTATGAATGTCTAGTTTTTTATGGTATTATTTTCATGATTTGTTGATTGCTGGATTTTTATTTGTGAATTTTTGATTGAACATTGTGCTAAATTGATATGTTGTGTTCAATGCTTTGTGAAATCTTCACCTTTGATCCAATTGATCTGATTTTTTGCATACTTGATGTTCATACATGATGTGAATTATTGAGCACTGGTTTGGATTTTTTTCTCATATGCTATCATTGCTTTTGACACATGAAGATGTATGTGACAATTTGTGTCACATTTTTGACATTGGATTGTTACATTTTTGTTCATATAGAATTTGAACCTTTCTGGATTTGATCTTTTGCATATTGCTTATTCATAACATGAGAAACTTGCATAAAAAATTTCAAAGTCATTGCATGCATTTCTGTTTTGATTTGGATTTTCTAAGTTGGAAGTTCAATTTGTGCACATTGTTTGTCACTTGCATAGCATATGCCATTTGAGATACTTGCCAATTGAGTTGATGTTGGTCCTTTTGAGGACATTTTGTGACATGTTTGAATGTGCATTGTGTGAAAGATTGAGTTCTGTTTTGATCATTTAGTTTGGTTTTGAACTTAGTCTTTGTACTAGTGTTTTGTGCATAAACTAACTATGCTTTGTGTTTCAGGTTTGGACATTTAGCATTGATGGTTGATTTGTTCTCACTTTGTGAGATGTAAATGCTTTGAGTTCTAACTTTTGTTTGTTTTGTAGGATTTTAAGTGATGTCCTTGAGCTCATGAGTTCATTTGAATGCTTGAGCATTGTTCATTGAGTTGTGCAACTGTGAATGGTTTCACTGTTTGTCTGTTGGTTTAATAACTGAAGTACTAACTGTTTAGATTTTGTACAGGTAGCTTAGTTGTTTGCTTGATTTTGCTTTTGCTTAAGCTTTGGATTGTGGTTGACACACCACTTAGGTAGTTATCTTCTTACTTCATGTAGTCTGGAAGTCCTGTCACCTTTTTGGCAGACATTTTGCTGGCAAGTCCTCCTTCAAAGGCTCTGTTTGTGTTTGTTTAACATTGTGCCAAAGACCTCCAAGATGAGGCATGTGACATTTGATAAGACCTCCAAGAGAAGAGGCAATTAACGGATAAAAGGGATTAGCAGCCAATCCCCTGTTATTCAGTGAGTCGTTCTTTATGCTCGCACTACATGTTGATGCTTTTGAACATGTACCCTCAAGATCTTTGTCCAGTGTCTGTCAAGTGGAATAGGATCCCTCTTTCTGGATCCCCACGCTTTCTTTGTCATGAGCTCACTTTGGCCAGGGTTAAGAGCATGAGGTCTCATCCTCATTACCACTTTGATCAGCTTCACCCTAACGTTCAATGTTAGCGGTTAAGAGCTACAGATTACCATTACAGTTTGGCTTGTTCGTCGAGGTTGACATGACCCCTCTTGACTAAAGCCAACCCATTGTTTGGGCCTCTTGTATGGATATAGTGTGTGATGCTTGTTCACTTGTGTTGGTGTGTTTATCTGCTTTCCTCTTCTAATCTCCATTTCTGTAGGAGTTGTATGATTGATTTCTGAGGAAGTTAAATGCATGTTAGAGACCTCAACTTAGGGATTGTTGATTGCATGACAACGATTAGGCTCGAGTCTTAGTCTCCCTATTAGTTTGTTGTCTCCCTGGTCTATGGTTAGGAGAGATTTACCCCTGTTATGGGGAACTACGTCGCCCTGATTCTCATACCAGATGAGATACGTAGGCAGGAGGTTGTGAGCAATCTCTCCGGGCACCATTTTCCTTTTTTGCTGTATTGTTTTTGTGTGTGTTCACCCTCTTCTTTGTTTTGGTGTGGGTACTCGTTTGTTCAGCGTGTGCATGTGTGGTATGTTTATACCTTTTGGGGTTCATTTGTGACGGTTGTCACTCGCTTGGGGTTCATTTGTGATGATGGTTATCATCTTTGGGGTTCATTTGTGACGGTTGTCACTCACTTGGGGTTCATTTGTGACGATTGTTAATCTTTGGGGTTCATTTGTGATGATGGTTATCATCTTTGGGGTTCATATTGAGGTTCATTTGTGATGATGGTTATCATCTTTGGGGTTCATCTTGGGGTTCATTTGTGATGATGGTTATCATCTTTGGGGTTCATTTGTGGCGGTTGTCACTCGCTTGGGGTTCATTTGTGGTGGTAGTTATTCACATTGGGGTTCATCTTTGGGGTTCATTTGTGGCGGTTGTCACTCGCTTGGGGTTCATTTGTGGTGGTAGTTATTCACATTGGGGTTCATCTTTGGGGTTCATTTGTGGCGGTTGTCACTCGCTTGGGGTTCATTTGTGGTGGTAGTTATTCACATTGGGGTTCATCTTTGGGGTTCATCTTTGGGTATTTGGTCACTTTGTTGGGGTTCGTTCTGAGAACCTTTTTCTTTGGTGTTCGCTGGTTAGCGTTTGTTATTGTTAGGAGTCGGATGTAAGTCCATGTATTGGCATTCTGTTTCCTTGTTGGTTTTTGTTTGGAGTCGGTTGTAAGTCCATGTATTGGCATTCTGTTTCCTTTTTGTTGTCAGGAGTCGGGTGTAAGTCCATGTATTGGCATTCTGTTTCCTGTTGAGTGTTTCTTTTGACGTCTCAGCGTCCCGTTTTGATGCCTTGTTTCGGCGTGCGTTAGCCGAGCTACGAGTGCTCTGATTCTCCTCTGGATAGAGAAGATACGTAGGCATAGGATGCGATGTCCTAGCGAGCATGTCTCCCTTTCCCTGAACTACATTGACTCTGATGTTTGTTTCTGACAAACTATGTAGGCCTAGGATGCGACATCATGCCGAGTCCACTTCCTCCATCTTCTTTCACATGTTTATTATTCCAATCTGTGCATTTCTTTGAGCAGTTTTATTATCAACCTTTTCCTATTCTTTGAGTTATCTTTTGAGCGTGGATCCCGTCGAGTACGGCTGATGTGAGGGGTGCTAATACCTTCCCCTTGCGTAACCGACTCCCGGACCTTGCAATCTCTGGTCGTAAGACCATTCCTTTCCCTTTCTTAGGTTAGTCATGCGCTCCCTTTCCGTCATAGGATGAATAGCGTCGGTGGCGGCTCTGTATTTTTCCGCCGGTTATTTTTCGCGTTGCGACACATAGGTCATTTTTCTTTCTTATTACCTGGCCTAGAAATCAAGATATATGCACCCGAGCCTTCCTCCTTGAGTATTTGTGACCTTATGTCAATCAATCTTTGTAGCTTGAGCTTAAAACTCTTGCATTCCTCGATGGAGCGCCCCATTTTTCCAGTATGGTACCCACAATTGACCTTCGGGTGGTCTTCTTTAAAGACTAAGCTCTTTTTGTTAATCAATTTTTGTACCAAGGCTTTCAATGCTAAGCAAGAATCCAGGTCATGTCTCATTTCCCCTTTATGGAATTCACATGTTGCATTTGGATTGTACCATGGCAGGTATGGTGAAGTGGGTATGAGAGCTCGAGGAGTCACCAAAGAATTCTGGATCAGCCGCGGTTAGAGCTTGTTATATGGCATCGGAATCGGGTCGTTATGATCTTTGTTCCCCTTGTTCTGATTTTGATTTTTGTTCTGAACCTCACTTCGGTGATTTTGAGGAGGTATAGGCAAAGGATGTTGATGATGACATCCTGAGGGAGGGCCATATGCAGGTAGATGAAGAGCTACCACATGGAATTTCCCTTGACTTGGTGTAACACCGGATGGATGTGGAGCAGTATATCCCTCTGCTACACCAATGGGTATGGGATGGCCCTCTTTTCTCAATAAGGCTTCCAGGGTTTCCAAGACCTATCACATTTGGCTTTTCAAAAGATTGAGTTCCTCCTTCAATGTTTCTTGACTTTTCCTTAGCTCGTCCTTTATCTCCTGAGACAAGGTTCTTTCTTCTAAACACGTGTTGGGAATCACTTTGTCGATCATGGACAAAGGATGGATGAGTTTTTTTTGGTACTTTTGAAAAATGATATGCAACGCATGCTGACGAATACAGATGCAATGGTATATGAATGGATGCAATGCATTTTTTTGTGTTTTGGTATGCAAATAAAATGCAATGAAGGTAGTTTAGGATTTGGGGTAACATGAGTAAATCAGAATAACCTAACGCGTAGGCTCCTTAAAAGATAGTTCTAGGCTTTCTACCCATAAATACATTCACGGGATAGTTTCTACATTTTTTATAAGGCTCCCAAGGTCATGGTCCATAATCGTATCAACGTCATGCAATAGGTTAGCCGTTTTATGACTAGAGTGACAAAAGGTCTCTTCTGAGCGGGGTTTTCATGTTGGGTGCTAAAAGGAGAGGCCCTTGGAGTTCAAAATTGGGGTGTTTTGCCCAGTAACCGGTAGATATAAATCCTACTTTTTTCTTTGAGATTGTCCTTGATATGTTCACTTTAATTAGTGACGGATACTCTCTCTTTGATCTTCTACCCGGTGACTGGTAGTTGTAATTCCTATTTTATCTTTCCCCAACAGAGTCGCCACTTAATTTCTGTAGCGGTAAGTTCATGACCATCAAGCTATGGATAAACTTAACGCCAATAAAACCAGAGTCACCGTTGCGCTTTTATTGTTTCCAAGGGAAAAGGGAAAAGTACGAACAAAACCCAAAGATAAGAAGTTTTCAAATCAAAATTAATAAGATGTCAGAGATTACAGGTAAGGGGGTTGGTTACACAAAGGGAAGGTGATAGCACACAAAGTGTCTTAGGTACTCCTAGAGAGCCCTTTTTTATGTGTGCATGTGTTTTTGATATTAATGATGTTTGAGAAAAAATAGAGTGTGGGGATGAGAAAACAATTCATTAAATATATTTGTGTTTGATAAGACCTTCGAACTTGTGCCTACGTACCAACATAAAAATGAGGGATTAAAACCTCGTAGTTCGTGGTAAAAATTTCAAAGTTGGTGAATTGCTTTTAACAAAAAGTTTAATAAAAAGGCTCAAAGGGCCAAAAGTTTGAATGAAGTTGTTAGTTCTTTTTGTCTTTTGAAATTTAAGTCAATATGATTAAGTTTATTTACAAATTTGCTTTAAGAAAGAGTTTGAAAATTCATTGGCATAAAGCAAAAGTTTCTAACCATTAAAGTAAGGTTAGAAACTTAAGTTTGAATGAAGTTGTTAGTTCTTTTTGTCTTTTGAAATTTAAGTCAATATGATTAAGTTTATTTACAAATTTGCTTTAAGAAAGAGTTTGAAAATTCATTAGCATAAGGCAAAAGTTTCTAACCATTAAAGTAAGGTCCAAGTTTGAAATCACAAGCAAAGAAAGTTTTTGAAAAGGGGAAGATATTTTGAAATTTAAGAAGTGGGAGGAGATGAAGATGCTATCCTAAGCATAAAAAATTAAAAGTTGAGAGCTGAAAAGATCTGACCAATGGGATGCAATCCAACATACAAGAATGTCATATAGAAACCCATATTTCCTTGGACTTTGAATCAAAACAATAATTAATGAGAAATTAGCAATCCCCAGACATTATGAAGATCAAGACATCAAATAAAGATAGCCACATCCAAGCAAGCAACTCCAATAGCTAGCAGTCTTCATTGTCTTCCAACCTATCAGATGAAATATTCCTTTATCAACTTAGAACAAAGCATCAGACACAAGATCAAAATAACAATTAAGCACAAATACAGAGTAGCAGGTGAATTCAAACAAGATCTAAGTCTTACATTAGATGAAGGCTCAGTCCACAATTGTTTGACCTCAAAATGTTGGCCTTGGCCAAGTCCTTTTTACACAGGGAATGTTGCCTAGTTCTAAGTCCAAGAGTGCAGATCAAGATCAACAGTCCACCAGATGTTTTTTTAGGGTTTTTGTTGTTATTAGATGTTTCAAGGTCCTAGGACCATAAACAAAACCAAAATGCACGAATAATATATACAATCACAAGATATGGATCAAATGAGCAAAGTAAAAATGACAAACATAAACAAGTTAAATAAAATGGAAATGGAAATGAATGATAAATGACTGAAATTTAAATTGGATAAAGTAAATGACTTAAAAGTAAAGCAATATTAACAAGAGTTAGTCAAATGTTAGTCAAATGGAAATGAGGGATCTTAGGGTCAAAATTGGGGTCTTACAGCTTATCCTACTTTTGACCCTAAGATCCCCCATGTTATCTCATCATATGCATTGGCTTTGGGATCACACCTTGGCATCCTCCTTACCCCTCATTCATTAGGGCTTACATTGGGAGAGGTCACTAAGCACATTTGATTGTATCATACTTTATTTTTTTACTAATCAAAGTGCCAAAAATATGTCTATGTATAGTTTTACTTCCTTTTGTAGGTAGTGTGTGTGCCCACCCATGCTCCATCAAGCTCATATCTAGGGTTTGAGACCCTCAAGGCAAGGAGACTAATCAAGAGATGGTTCACATTGAATCTATATATTATATATGGGTCCCCATGATCTTCATTTATCATTTTGATCAAGAATTCATCAAGAATTTGAAACTTGTTTGCCTTGGAAACCCTAATTCATCTAGGTATCTTGTGTGACTTCCTCAGTAAGTTTCTTCAACATTTGATCAAATATTTCAAGGGATACTTCATATTACATCATATTATACATATATGATCCTCCATGAGTCCAATAGATCAAGATAATTTCAAGTTTGCAAGATGATTCATGGTGGTTGACCAGAGAAAGTCAGTTGGTCCAAACTAGGGTTCCCTAGACCTTATCTCCTACAATGTTTGTCATATGAAAATGATTCCAAGAGAAAAGTTACTCCTTATGACATTAAAAACAACATTCATGTTGAAGTCAAGAGTTATTTTTTCTTGGAAAGTCATTTTTTATGGTGAAAGATTAGGAGGTCATTTTGTCTGAATCCTAGTTAGGAGGTCATTTTGTCTGAAAGATTATGTGTTGTTTGGGAGTTTGTAGGTAGTTTGTTTGTGTGATTGGCTATATGCAGAAGAAATATTAAGAGGAAGGGGAAACGTTATGGTTTCACATGAAGAATAAAGGAGTAGCTTCTGGTTTGTATGAAGATTTGGTTTTCTCTATGAATATTTATGATGGTAAGATAGAGTAAATCGATTTTTCTTTTCTACTGGTTATTGAAAATGAGAGTTAGAGGCAATGTGGGGATTGGGGTGCCGCTCTGAGTGTTATTTGTCTAGGTCCACTTTCATCAATGTCATGTGTTGGTTTATATAGGGGACACATAGGGTTTTAATATTTCAAAATCCAAAAATGTCCCTTATGAATATCATTAATGAAAAAAAGTAAAAAAGAATTGATCAAATAAAAAAAGTAAAAATAGAAATAAGAAACATAAAATTAAAATGATGTTATAAAAAATCCTATTCATTTATTTAGCACATATTGACAAAATGCAAAAATTTAAAGGGATAAAAATGAATAAAATTCGGGCACGGAGTGCTCGAAAAATTAAACTGAGCGCACCAAAATGATCAACACGAAATAAACCTCTCATAAATATACAATGTTCGAGCCAATTTTGAAATAAAATTTGACCGGTTAAAAGGCTCAGACTGTTTAAAATGTGACTGAAAAAGTTGTCAAAAATATAAAACGAGCGCACCAGATTAAACTACACAAAACGTAGATTTATAAAACTGATGTCTACAAGCTTGATTTTGAAACTTTTTCGCCCGCTATTTTGACACACATTTGATAATTGATTCAACCGGTTTTCCTATAGTTCCGAAAATTTATTTCGACTGATACTTTAGGCATTATGTGGTATGGAATTTATGTTTCATATATGAATGGTTTAAAGACCTTTCATACTTAGACTAATCAATAGTATAAGCAATCTTTGGTTGTAAGGCTTTGTCTAATGTAACTTGAAGAGCTTTTATCTCTTTTTGCCAATCATGACAATATTCATAATCAAACCTAGAAGGTTTTTCATCCTCATTCTCGTCACTTTGAATATCTATCATAGATCTCTTAATAGCTTTCAACTTCCTTTCGGATTCTAACGCTTTAGCTTCTAAGTGTAAAAATACTTTCTCATGTGAAGCTAATTTTTTAAAAGAATTTAAGGACTCTCTATGAAGATTTTCAAAAGCTTCTTGTAATTGAAAATAAGATAAGTCGCTAGTCAGCTCAAGTTTAGAAGGACTTACTTGTTTCTTCTTTCTTCCATCTGCCATAAGACAAATTTGGGTTGATTCTACACTTGAAGTGAAGCTTTCATCGCTTGAGGAATCACTTGCACTCTCACAAGCTACATAAGCTCTTCTAGATTTACTAGACTTCTTGTGATGCACTCTTTCTTTATCTTTCTTAATCATGGGACATATCGGTCAATAGTAACCAATTTCACCATAATTATAACAATAGCTTCTAAATTTACCTTTCCTATTCTCATCATCTTTTGAAGACTTGGACTCCTTTCTAAATTTGGCTAAGTTTCCTTCGGAGTGCTTGACTTTATTCTTCCAAATATACCTTTGGTATCTCTTGACAAATATCCCAACGCCATCATCATTGGAGTTCTTGTCATCTCTTTCTTCACACTCATTAGGCTCATTCTTTGAGGACTTGAAACTATAATTCTTTAGAGCAATGGACTTCTTCACCTCTTCCATGTCTTAACCTTTCTCTTTCCTCATCTTCTTTTCATACTCTTTTTCATGTTTCTCCAATCAAGTGAGTTCCTTCTCAAGTTCTTCCAATTTTCTAGACAAGGTAGTGAGATCAAGTGTGTTAAGATTATTCGCCTCTTCAATCGCGGTGACCATGGGTTGCCATTCCTTATTAAGACATCTTAAAACCTTGTTAGTAGAAATAGCATTAGAAATAGGATTAGAAATAAGATTACCTATAGCATTCAATATATTAATAATATGTGTGAATCTCTTTTGCATGTCAACAATGGTTTTACCATGCTTCATACGAAAGAGTTCAAACTATTGGTTTAATGTGTTGATTCTAGCTTGTTTGGACTCATTAGTTCCCTCATGGGAAACTTCTAATGCATCCCACATGGCTTTGGAGGTTTCACTGTGAGAAACACGATAATACTCATCAACACCTAATGCAGATATGAGAATATTTTATGTCTTCCAATAATGAGACCATAACTTCCTATCATTATCATTCAATTGACTTTCCGGTTTTATTATGGTGACACCTTCACCATTGTTCATAGTAATTTCATTTAGACCATTGATGATTGCATCCCATACACCCTTGTTAATGGATTTGACAGGGATACACATACAAGTTTTCCAATAGCCATAGTTTTCGCCGGTGAAAATAGGTGCTCTATTATATTCCCTTTAGGTTCGATAACAATTATCTAATAAGAAAATATTAAGACCGGAAACAACCAGAGCTCTTGATACCACTTGTTAGATGATAGGCCTAGATCTAGAGGGGGTGAATAGATCCTAAGTTAAAAATTTATCCGAACATTTGACTTAGAAAAATTTATAGCGCGGAAGCAAGGTTCAAAAAATTTTCAGATCAAAAATTGTCTAACTGAACCTACTATTGAAAACCCTGGATATGCGTAAGAGTGTCAATGGTATTGAAATAATCCATAAGTTGATTAACAACACTCTAAACAATAAATGTAATACTCTATTATAGTAAAGGTATATCTCCAATGATAACAACACACAAAAATTAGTTGAAACAAATTATCGAACACTTTGTGTGCGATTAACAAAGTTTAGATGTTTGTATAGTGTTTGTAGGTCTTAGGAATACAATCACTACAAAATGGTATGTGATTACAACAAAAACACAAATTTCACAAATGATTCAAAAATTATTGTTTAAACAATGTTGATCAAGAGATCAAAGTAATCAATAATTTTCGAACCGAAAAATAAAAGAGAGAGAGAGAGAGAGAGAGAGAGAGAGAGTACACAAGGATTTGTTTAGTAAATTCCCCAATCGACGTCGATATGGGTACGTCTTCCCTCAATTCAAATTTGAATTGAGATATTATTATAATAAATATTACTTTACAAATGTATGAATACAAGAGATGAGAGATCAAATCCCACAAACCCTAAGTTTGTTCTTTACTCTAGCACCTCCAAAAACCTTGATCGATCTTGATCAAGTAACTAACCATGCCGCTTCAATTCACCTGTTGTTTCTACTTCCTTGCAAGGCACCCCTTGTCCCAAGGATTTCACCCAACTGAATTAATCCCAAGCACATGACCATGTAACCAACAATTCCGCTTTAATTCACTTGTTCTTGCTACTTCCATGCACAACCTCCTTATCTCAAGGCTTTCACCCAGTTGAATTAATCCCAAGCGCACACTTGTTGAACCTAATATTTATCAACACGATCCACTGTTTCACGCTACTCCCTTGCACGACATACCTAGTCCCAAGGCTTTCACTCGATCGGATCCGAATTGCACAATCTTGTCCAAAACCATCAAATCTTAAAGATCTCGAAGAAAAACCCTACCTTAGTTTTCGTATTTGAATCCCACAAAGATCTCAACCCAATATTCTCGGTACAACAAACCTAATTGGACGTTATCAATCCTAATCTAGATGGAATCCAATCAAAAAATGATTATGTATAAATTGATTGTGTGTATGCATAGATTGAATTGAAGATGATAAGATGCTTTGAAATCCTGGATTCATGTAGGTTTTACTCACTCTAGAAACCTTACTAGAGAATTATGCATGTATAAATTATATATATGCATGGATGAATGGGAGCAAAAAAAAGGAATGCAATGAACTTTGAGAAAATATGAAAATATGCACACAAAAATCATTGTATCGGTCGACCTGTTGAAGTCATGTGTCGACCTGTACAAGTAATAGGTCGACCTGTTGAAGGTCATCTGTCGACCTACCAATGTGTAGCAGTAAATTCATGATCATCAAGCTATGGATAAGCTAGAGATCAAATAACAAGAGTCGCACCGCGCTTTTATTGTTTCCAAGGGAAAAGGGAAAAAGTACGAACAAAACCCATAAAACAAAATCAATTAAATCATGAAAAATATTAATAATGATCCAAAAAATAATTAAAAAAAATAAAAGGAATAAAACAAAAATCAGAAAATGTGAAAAAACGTGAGCCACTTGATTTCCCTCATTAATTGAGGTGGCAGATCAAGTGGCCTAAAACGCGCGTTCCACGAAACACACGAGTCAGCGCGCTGCATGGATGGTAATCACAATGGACGCGTGAGATTAAAACATTTTTAAATGATCATGTGGCTCAGAACCTGTCCAGCACACCGCCGACGCTGAACCTCCGATCACTTTCTCATGCGAGGCTCACCGGACTGGTTCAGTCATCACCATCACATAAATGAAAAAGGAGGACATGATTTGAAAGAAAAAATGGCGTAGAGCACGAATCTGACCTTAATTTTAACTAACTCCACATATATAGAAAGATATGAGGAGTTGAATTCGGAGGTGTGTCAACTGAGTTACTTCGATTTGACCTCTAAGCAACTCAATCTTCTTGCCTATATTGGTAGTACTTCAGACAACCAAATATCCAAGAGAATTGGGTAGAACTGAGTGATAATCGAATAGATGAAGTTTTCTGAAAATTACCTTCAATGTTATACAGTTCTTGATGTAGCTTGCTCCAAACACGATCTGATCACACTTGAGAAGCTAGCAGGAAGTGATTAGAGAGGTTGCAAGGCTTTGGATCCTGGAGTTCTTGAATCTCCAACAGTTGAGATTCAAACTCAAATTTCAAATTGAAATTTCTTAGGTTTTCCTTTAGAATGAGAGGGTTTCAATGGGGGGCAAAGCTGGCGCATAAAGTGTTCTTCAAATGAGCACAGATGTCATGTATTTATAGCATGAATGAATGATATTTGCACACTTCAAAAATCTATCCAAAATTAGAAATACTAATGGCACGAGCGCATGGGCATGTACAGGCCCATAATGCAATGCAAAACAGTCCAAAATGATTCCAATTGAGGTCTGAATGAAGCTTGAATGGCAAGGCATTATGAATTGAAGTTTATGCAATTGATTCTTTCCAATGATGCAGCCCTGTTAAAGCCATGCGCAGACTTAGAAAACCTCATCCAAAATGCATGAACTTGGGTTCTTTGGAAAGCTTGTATCAAGGGGAACAAGTTTGATGTTCAACACTTTTTCATTTGGAACTTGGAACATGGAGAATTTTGAGGTCGAACTTTGGAAATTTCAACATGTTGAAAATTTTTCTAAGTGTCAAGCCATATGCCTCAATATTCCATCTTACTTAACTTTTTATGTGAGCTTCAAATGAGAAAAGTGTCTTCATAAAAGTTATAGCTCTTTCAAAGGCATTCAAAATAGTCAACCATTTCATGTCATTTGGAATTGGAATGATAGAGTTATGCATTTTTAAAGTTTGAAAAAATCACTTGTTCAATGGTATGGGTCAAAATGACCTATAATGTAACCTCATATCACATGCTCATAAAAGTCGAATTTGCTTTCACTCCAAACATAAAATTTGAAGTAGACATCTTGAATTTTATTTTTCAACTTGGAAATATTTCATCTCATAAAAATTGAGCAAGTTATGGCCTTGAGAAGTTGACTTTCAAATTAGGGTTTAGACAAAATGACCTATAATGTTTCAACATAGAAAATTATTTTCCAAGAACAACTAGCTCTAGGTCCTAACATGAAAGTTGTTTGGAATGTCATTTAGATTAACTTTGCTCTTGGAATTATTTTCATATGGTGAACATTGTAGGAGATATAGTCTAGGGAGACCCAGTTTTGATTAGATGAATTCATCTGGCCAACCACCATCAACCAACTTGCTAACCTTCAATTCTTTGGACTTTCTTGGCTCATGGTAGATCATATATGCATAAGATTATGAATTTTGAAGTGTCCCTTGAGAAACTTGATCAATTGGTGAGATAGCTTATTGGAGAAGTTACTCAAGATACCCAGTCAAACTAGGGTTTCCAAGGCAAATCACCTCCAAACTCTTGAAGAAAACTTGATCAATACAACATGTAGTAATCAATGGAAATCATATATGATGTTCATAAACATTCTTGAATCAATTCAATGGTTGTGCTCTTTGTCATGAGGGTCTCAAACCCTTGTTATGAACTTGATAAATCAATGGTGATCATGCCCTACCTACAAAAGAGTTAGGCAAATGTAAAGACATATTTTTGGTATTTTGGTTAGTAAAATGATAATATACAAGTATGATACAATCACATAGTGCTTGGTGATCTCTCCCAAAACAAACCCAATGAAAGAGGGGTAAGGAGGACGCCAAGGTATGATCCAAATGCTAATGCATATGACGAAATTACATGAAGGATCTTAGGGTCAAAAATGGGGTCTTACAGCTGCCCCTATTTAAGGATATTCTAACTGAGGAGGCGAAGATTAAAATCTTCATGTCGACTCAGTAGAATGGGCTTAAATAACAACATATAGAAACAAATTTTGGTCCCTAAGAGACCTCATGATTCATATAATATGAATGCAAAAGTAAATTCTTTGTGGGGAAATTTTTCCACTAAGGAAAAGAAATCAGAGACCGAAAGTCCGCAGGAGTATAATGCATTCCGTAAGGAAAACTCACTAGGGAGACAGAGACTCTGGGGGAAAAAAAGAGTTATGTGTAGGCCAGGCTACGACTTAAAAATACTGGGGGACTAGAGGAATTCCATACAAAATGGAAAGACTCGTCCAAGGAACAACATCTGCAGGGAAATTGAGTATGTCAGAAGAACACTGAAGTACTCGAATCATGCAGGGGAAGCGATTTCACTAAGGAAATATGCACTCAACTCGACTGGGGAAGAAATAAACTTCAACACAGGAGGAGCAGAAATCTATTATCTACTACCTGTTATTGGGTGAGGAGATAATAAAGATCTGACAGAGAGGACATCTGTCATCGGTTAGGATGAACATATCAAGGATGACTCACTGGGAAATGGCCAGGTGGGAGTATTCATTACCGGTTACTGGGTAAGAATAGCCTTAATGGGGAAAATTACAGGAAAAAAAGGATTTGCAACTACCAGTTACTAGGCAGAAGACCAAAGGTGAGAATATCCGTCATCGGTTAGGATGAACATATCAAGGATAAACTCAATAGGGAAGAAGATCCGTCATCGGTTAAGATGAACATATCAAGGATAGACTTGCCTGGGATTATCAAGGAGGATACCCGTCATCGGTTAAGATGAACATATCAAGGATAAACCCACTGAACAAAAAGTAGGAATTACATCTATCGAATGCTGGATAGAAGACCATCAAAGAGAAAATCTGTCACCGGTTAAGATGAACATATCATGGATAGACTCTGAGAGGGGGGAAATAGGAATTACATCTATTAGTTACTGGATAGAATATCATCAAAGAGAAAATTTGTCACCGGTTAGGATGAACACATCAAGGATAGAGTCTGCGGGAAAAAGTAGGGTTTACAACTACCGGTTACTGGGTAGAATACCACAAAGAGAAGGAAACTCGTCATCGGTTAGGATGAACATATCAAGGAGTAACTCTCTAGGGAACAAAATAGGGATTACAACTACCTTTTTACTGGGTAGAACACCAAGGATGAGAATATTCGTCATCGGTTAGGATGAATATATCAAGGATAGACTCAGGCAGGGGAATGAAAGATATCTATCACCGGTTAAGATGAACATATCAAGGATATACTTCCTGGAGAATCAGAAATAAATGAAACCATTGGGAACTCCATTGCTGGGAAAACAGGGGTACTTTTGTCGGGTATTGGGCAAGAAGTAACAAACTACAAACTAAGAAGAATATTACCAGTTACTGGGTAATAAGCTCTTAGGAGACTCAAAGCATCTATCTAGGTAGGAGCTAGAAAGAAACAGTCAATCAAGACTCAACCCATTGAGGACATAACTCAAGGAGAGTGATTCCATATAGATAATCAATTGGGAAGGAAACTGAAGTAATAATCATCCACGAGGAACAACTCAGTGGGGAAGAGGAGAAAGGTTAAAGTCTTCCTGCCTAAGGGGCTGAGACTCTATAATTGAGGGAGGACAGACACCGAACTTTGTATGGGGATGAAGTACCGCCATACAGTGAATGAGAATCTCAAATCGACAAATCAATCATATATGATGGTGCCAATATGAAAATTATCAAATTATATGAATGTATATGTATATGTACGTATGATGATTATGCTGACAAAACAATCACGAAGGATACAAAGGTGTCGCAAAGAATTTGAGTCATCGGTACAATCCTCGGTCAATCCACAAAAAGAGGGAGACAACTACTAGAGAACAGAGAAACCAAAGGCCCAAATCTAGCCGAGGGAGGAGATCTGCTAAGGAGAGGCAAAGTTATCGAGTCTGCAGGGAATTTTAGGTCAATACCATATTAAATGGGAGACAACCATACAGAAGATAAACACAAAATAGTTGCTCAGAAACCAGGAGGAAACTCTGACTGGGAGCGAGTCGGGTAGTGACTGGTGGGGACACCAATACGATCTACTGGGGAAAACATCTTACTCTACTGAAGATCAACCCTGCTGAAGAAACGTGAACTCCGTTGGGGAATATAGAAACACCACCGGGGAAATAACACGCCGCAAGGTACTGAATCAACCAACTTAGCTGGGGAAAAGAATCGGAACTCCGCTAGGGAACAAACACTTCATGGGGGAACCGGATCAACACAAACAACTAGGGATACCCGAAGGGTTAACTGCTTAGGGAACCTCTGATGTTTCGCACTTAAGGACTTGTTGCTCTTTGAAGTGTTGTTGATACTCTCTTTTAATTGCTTTGAAAAATTCTTGTTTTTATATGTTTTAAGAAAAAAGATTTTGATTAAAAAATTTAAATTTCCAAAATGATCATAATAAAATTTAAACTATTGGCTGAAGTAAATAAGACTAGAAACAATTGGACAAAACCTCAACTTCATTTAATGGGATAGTAGTCTGTAAATGACAAGACTCCATAGATTTTTTACAAAGTTGAAAATGGTAATTTACATGGAAAATGGTTACATTGGATACAAATGATCCTTAATCCTTCTACCAACTCTTGATATGCACGGTGCTCTTAGCCGCTGCTGGGATGATGAATCGACGTCAACCCTTGTGCTCAACAAAGTTTTTCCAAAATTGGTCGATCAACAAACTACAGTTACTTGCCATAATCCCTAATTTTTGCATAAGTTTCCCCAAGGTGGGGTACTCAACTTATTGGGAAATTCTTTATGTTTTTATGTCTCTAATTTTTGCCTGGATTTCCCTTTCGGGTTTTCAATCCACGGGGACGCTCTTTTTTGCCTAAGCCGCCCTTTCGGGTTTTCAACTTAGCGAGCTGTTCTTTTTTTCTTAGGTGAAGTATTTCTTGACTGCATCTGTGTTCACAGGACGAGTGAACTCTTCACCATCCAAAGTTGTAAGAATCAAAGCACCGCCTGAAAAGGCTCTCTTAACAACATATGTGCCTTCATAATTAGGAGTCCATTTTCCCCTAGAATCTGGTTTGAATGACAAGATCTTCTTGAGCACAAGGTCACCTTCCCTGAATACATGAGGTATGACCTTCTTTATCAAAAGCTTTCTTCATCCTCTGCTGATATAACTGACCATGATACATGGCAGTCAATCTCTTCTCTTCGATCAAATTCAGTTGGTCAAACCTGGTCTGACACCATTCAACCTCAGTCAACTTGGCTTCCATGAGCACACGCAATGACGGAATCTCAACCTCTACGGGGGAGCACTGGTTCCATGCCATATATAAGAGAAAAAGGGGTTGCCCCTGTTGAAGTGCGGACGGATGTACGATACCCATGCAAAGCAAACGGGAGCATCTCATGTCAATCCTTATATGTGACAACCATCTTCTGAATAACTTTCTTAATGTTCTTCTTTGCAGCTTCAACAGCCCCATTAATCTTAGGTCTGTAGGGAGAAGAATTATGATGTGCAATCTTAAAGTCTTTGCAAAGAGCTTCCACCATATTATTATTATTCAAGTTCGATCTATTATCAATAATGATCTTACTTGGCACACCATAATGGCATATGATCTGATTCTTGATAAACCTCACAACAACTTGCTTGGTTACTGTAGCGGGGTATTCGTCGCTATATGATCTATTGGTTAAATCATAAGCAAAGCATACAAGGAATTAGAGTCGCCACCGCACTTTTATTTATCCAAAGGACTGGCTAAAAAGCGAACAAAAGCCTAAGAAGTTTTACACGTAGAAAACTAATGAAAGATCAGAGAGTCTGGGTAAGGGGTAAATTACGCAATGGGAAGGTGTTAGGCACCCACTACGTCCTAGGTACTCCTAGGGAGCCCTTTTCACACTTTGTTGTATAAAAGTTATTTGTTATTGACATAAATGTTGTGCAAACATGACTGGGATGATGAGAAAAGAATATACAAGTTTTATTGGGTTTGAACGGATGAACCCGTTGCCTACGTACCTTCCATCAAAGGTAAGGATCAAAACGCCGTAGTTCGGCTAAAAATTTCCAAAAGTTAGTTGGGTTCAATTTTAAACACAAACCCTAAGGTCTTACGTTATCCACGGGAGAAAACTCAACCTTATACAAACAACGAGTCCACCATGTGAGAACAGCTTCAACTTGCCATGGAGGGGTTAACCCTATAATAGGTGTCGCAACCCGAAAAATACGGAGGCGAAAAAACAACCGGCGAAGAAAGATGACAGAAGAGTCGCCACCGTGCGTTATTTATCCCAAAGGAGGGAAAGGAAACGCTCGAAGTAAACCGGAGAAAGGAAAGGAAAAGACAAGGTCTCGTAACCAAATCTTGGGTTCGGGAGTCGATTATGCGAAGGGAAGGTATTAGCACCCCTACGCATCCGTAGTACTCTACGGGATCCACTCTTGTTGTTCTTGTCTAAAGGGTGTATGTTTATCTAATGTACTATTTACTAAAAGAAGGGGTCGAAGAAAAATGACTCGCACGGATGTCGCATCCACTGCATACGTATCTCATCTGAATATGAGAATCAGAGTCTTCGTAGCTCGGGTTCCTATGGGTGAAGGATAAGTGTGCTCGCTAAGACATCGCGTCTTATGCCTACGTATCTCATCGGGAATTAGAATCAGAGCAAAACGTAGTTCAGCCTAACTACGGGAATAAGGGTCTCGATTGCAACTAGGGCAAGAGAAAGGGAATGTCTCGATCGCAACGAGGACGAGAGAAAGGATCGCCACGAGGGCGAAAGCAAACAAAGATTAGTTGTTAGTTGTTAGTCAAACTCGGCAAGACATCGCGTCTTGTGCCTACGTATCTCATCTGAACATGAGAATCAGAGTTGCCGTAGTTCGGCTCACGCACGCCAAACAAAACAAGACACCTACACACAAAAAGGCGGCAAACATGGAGCCCGACTGCCAATCACTGGACTTACATCAGCATCCGAACCAAAACGCACACAAAAGGGCAAACGTGGAGCCCGACTGCCAATCACTGGACTTACATCAGCATCCGAACCAAAACGCACACAAAAGGGCAAACGTGGAGCCCGACTGCCAATCACTGGACTTACATCAGCATCCGAACCCAACAAACCCACACTGGAACCCGAATGCCACTCGATGGACTTACATCAACTTCCAAGCACACAACAAGAACAACAAACAACAGATTGCCAAGGAGTCGGGAACTCGAGCCTAGCAATTGTCAGACAAACACACAAAAAAGGAAAAAAAGTGCCCGGAGTGGTCTCGCACGACCACCTGCCTACATACCTTGTCTGGAACAAGGATCAGGGCGATGTAGTTCCCCTGGAGGGGTTGCCATCTGAATATGGACTTATAAAGGAGGACACCAGTTGTGTCAAAGGAGAGTGGGCAATGTGTTCACGTCCTAGCAGTAGGTGTCGCAGCTCGCTGAATCGAGTCTTAGGCAGTTACCTCTTTGCAATAGGACGGACTACATGCCACAGGATCGGAGACGCTCGGAAAGGTCTAAAAGAAATGGGGAAGCTCTGCCCTAGAGTTGTCATGCAATGTGTACTTAAGTGTTTAGGATTTACAAATGGGGACATCTACCTATGTTAGCATGCAAAGGAAATGGGGATCCTACCTATGTTATCATACAAAGGGTTCTATCTAATGGGTGCTACCTAATCGGAACAAGAATCGACGAATGGAGCGAGGAGAAGTGTTAGGGATAAGGGTAGATGGCGATGCATGAAGCAATCGACTTACAAGGTTGATGGCGATGCATAAAGCAATCGACTTACAAGGTTGATGGCGATGCATAAAGCAATCGACTTACAAAAGGATGGATGAATACGTGCTGGTTCTGTTAGGTTTTGAAAAATGATTACTCGACGTTGGATCGAGGTTTTGATCTTGTTTTGAAATGGTTATCGAATGTTCATTTTAATTCTTGTATTAACAGGTGAATAAAGAATGAAAGAATATTATACATTTCATGGGAGAGGGGTACATTTGTTATGAATGGGGGTTGACATGGCAATCAAGCAATATGAATATATGCCTCATACACCATACAAGTAGGCCACAGTTAATCACACAAGTAAGATATAAACAAGTATATAATTGAATCAAATAATCAAAGAATGAAATAATGAAGCATTAAACAATGTATGAGTGTAGGTGCGAAGTAACCGGCTCATTGTAAGAAAGCCCAAGAGTAAGCTATGTGAGGTTGACGGCGATGCTTAAAAAGCAATCGACTTACGAGGGTGTGAAAAAAGGGGGGCTCGATATTAAATCGAGAAAAGTATGATTTTTTTTATAAGTTTAAAAATGGTTTTGCATGCATGATGAACTTAATAGACAACAGATCTATGATAATGAAACCATGAAAAATAATGAAGCATAAACATAACAAAAAAGATATTAACAAAATACTAAAATAAAAAAATGCTAAACGAAAAATACTAAACAAAATGCTACACATGAGTATCGAACCCCCTCCACCTAATATTATGCAACTAAACTCTCTCCACTAGGCCACTCAATACTATCTGCTATTGAAATGCTATCATAAATATATGAACTGGACTAACAGATAATAAAAAAACAAAACAAACATTTTTATGGGTTTTTTATTATCCCTGTTAAAAAACAAAATAAGCTAAATAAATAAAAAGTAAATAATAATAATAATAGAAGAAAATAAAAACATAAACATTTTTCTGATTTTTGTGTTAAAAATGAAATAAAATGAAATAATAAAAGAAATAATTAAAAGAAAGAAAAAAAAAGGAAAAAAAGAAAATGGAAGCAGCAGAGGATCCTCTCCACCATTATCGTCTCCCTCACTCTCTCTCACCTTACGAGCTCAAACCTTCATCTCTCAATCTCCATCATTCAAACATTCCTCACCTCACTCTAATACATTCATATAAAACCTCTCTATCAAAGAAAGAAAAAAAACAATTTTCCTCACCCTAACCGATACTCAACCTCAAAAAGAACAGTGATTCACAGTTATGAAAGAAAAAGGAAGATATACACACATTTACGAAACCGAAAATGAAATGAAGAAAGAGCGAGAAATGTACCGGATTGGGAAGTTTTGGGAGCAAGTCAATAGGATAGGTGCTTCTCGAACCTTCTTTTGTTCTTCGCAGTCACGGCTCCCTTGGTTATCGCGGCGTTTGTGGTGTTTGTGAGGAAACGATTTTGATGGAGCTCAAAGCTTGTTCAGAAATTCACAATGAATCCCAGTGGCTTCGTAACAGGAACTTGGTATGAGTCTCCTTTTCAAATCTCTAGGGTTTCTTTTTTGAAGTTTTCTTTTCTGCCGCTCAATCCCCCCTCCTCTCTTTACTGATTTGCTCTCTATTTATCCTCTGTAAATTAGGGTTTGGGATTTGGTCTGTGCTGTTCAAAAGGAGTAAGTCTGCAAAGCAATTTGAATGCTCAGAAATTGGAGTAGTCCCTCTGATGTATGGATTAGAGACAGGTAATCTGAGCATCTGAGCATTCCTCTCTGTTTTTGTTTTAATTCCCATTTGGGAATTTCTGGGTTTTGAATTTTACTGCTTTGAGTAATTCTCCACTTTTTGAAAATTCTACTGTTGGTAAGAAAACTTTCACTACAGTAACTCACTTAGCTGAAAAGTTTGTTGTAGAATTAACTGATTTTTGGTATTTGTGTTGCAGCATTAACACTTCAGCCTGAATTTCGGGTTACGGCGGCTTGATTGCAGCAGATTCAATGGGTGACCTCAATGCTTCAAATGCTGGAGTTTCAATCGTTCTCAAGGATCTAAGACCAACAGCATTTGCCAGTATTTTGAATCCACTATCCATAGTAGTGACTGCGAGAATATTTCCTTTTTTGGC
Organism: Lathyrus oleraceus; assembly: GCF_024323335.1. Classification (NCBI taxonomy): domain Eukaryota; kingdom Viridiplantae; phylum Streptophyta; class Magnoliopsida; order Fabales; family Fabaceae; genus Lathyrus; species Lathyrus oleraceus. The sequence goes on from NC_066583.1 coordinate 487,554,926, forward strand.
GATATTGTTTCCACAAATGTCGATTCAGCAAAGTGCAGTTCAAGGTGAGCATCGTCTGCATCATCATCCGATTCAATCCGTGTAATTATTGAACCTGGCATGACTGTTGTATTATTTGGTTCGTTATTCACAGGGCGCTGGTTCAGAGTAGGATTCTACCTTGCTTATGCAGCAGCTCAGTTCATGCCACAAGGGCTCTAATATTGGACTGATTTCAGAAAACTCAAAATGATCCCGAGAAATTCCATCATTCTCTTTCTCAGTCGATAAGGTGACAAAGGAACTCAAGGCTTGCAAAACCCTCAAAATCAAAGCACCATTAGCAGACGTAGTAAGAAAAGCTTTTATTGCTTCACTCAGCAACAAGACCATATGCATTACCCGACGAACCTTCTAGTGCAAGCAACGAACACAGGAGGAGGCTTGTCGACAAAAGCTTCAATAAGCTCAAATATACTTTCCCATTTTTGTTTGTCATCCTTGTTTGAACATTTCTGCTCTACAAGGTTTTGAAGCATCCTCTCTCCTATTCAAAATGCATGTTCTTTAGAAGAACTGAACTGTGGGTTGTGTCTTGCTCAGGGTTTCTTAACGTTACCTGCTGTCTCATTAGCTTCCGTTTCTATCTGAAGAAGGTCTGCTGGATCCAACTCTCGACAGCCTATTGGAGCATTATGAGCCTCTTGACCACTGAGCAAGTGATTAGGAACCTGATGAGAGAATCGGAACATCTCCTCCTTAGGAATCCTCCTAACCTCATTCCGGTCCTGGTGCCTTCGAAATACTGTCCTAAAGCCTGGAAACTTAACAAGGGGAGTAACTGATATTCCTTGCTCTCTTTGCCACATATTTCTGACACATTGGTATTCAAGCTCATACTAGTGGGAGCTTCGACATTCTGGATTTCATGATGCATTGGAGATGATATTGCAGCAGAAGCAGAACCATGTGACAAAGCACAATCACTCCTGAAATTGTCTGTGTTAAGCTCATCTTCAGAAACACATTTATAATGATCCCCACTCAAAACAGCTGATGCATTTTTGAACTTTTCATGGGATTCACGAACCGCGCTTGCTGCAGAGAAACAGCTTGGCTTTGACTTGAATTTCTTTCTTGAATATTGAATTAGCTTCTTTTTAGCAATGGAGCCATCTATTTGCAAAGGATCGTCTTTCTCTATCTGAATATTGTCAGGTTTAGACTGAGCTAAACGATTTGACCTTTTAGACCGAGTTTTCTGTGAATGCCAATTTATAGATAAACCAGGATGTTTATGATAGAGCTGCATCCCTAATGCTAATGTCAAAGGAACTTGTTCACATGGAGATTTGTTCATACTGTTGACACAAAACCGCAGGTTAAGGCCTAGTTTAGATGTCCAGTCTTCATATTCATCAAGTTCTTCACCATCAATTGCCAGATCTATCAGAGCCAAATTTTCATGGGATGCAATATCTATTGCAATCTCAGTATAATCAAAATCGCTTTTTATCTCTTCTGCAACTGCCCTGGCATGTGTCTTTATTTTCGGATAGTCTGAATGACAAGTTATAAGCACATTGGCTCCACCTTTGCTCTGCAACATCTCTACTATCTGAACAGCATGCTCCAAGCAGAAAATCCGTGGCTTCATAAATTTACTGGAGGTGTTCCAATATTTATTGCATTTGATCAGTGACTGATTCTGTGAATCCTCTGCCAAAGCAAATTCAGAAACAGAAAGATCCCTTGAGACTACACTGTGAAGGGAGGCAACAGAGTTCAGGGAAGAATCTTCAACTAGATGATGATTATCAGAAAGAAGTTCCATTATCGATTTTTCAGTTGGCTGTATCAATGTCATAAATGGAAAACCAAGTATGCCACAGCCCACACAAGCCAATGCTCCTGAGTCAGTTTGGAAGTGACATGGAAGACCATCATCACAACCATCATATAAATCGGTCAGATTCTCCATGTACAAACTCATATCATCAAGAAGACAATGGCTACTCTTATCTGCAGAACTAATATTATCATTTAACATGTCTGTCATATAGGTTCCAGAAGTAGAAGCTAAATCCGGCAGCTGACGATATTTGCCAGAATCTGGTAGTAAATCAGCATTCCATAAAACAACTTATTTAGTAGCTTCTTTTCCAAGAAGAATGGATAGCAGTTTGTTTTATACACCTGAAGCATAAAGAGCATGCAAAGTATACCACATATCTCACCACCGTAAATCCCCGTATTCTACTTTCAGGACCCGCAGGGTCAGAAATCTATCAGGGGATGCATGTAAAAGCACTTGCGAAATGCTTCGAGGCTAAATTGCTCATATTCGATAGCCAGGTGCTCTTGGGTGGTTTATCTTCTAAGGAAGCTGAGCTTCTCAAAGATGGAATTGTTGCCGATAACTACAAGCCTCCATCTATACCGCCAGCATAAATGATTAACTGCAAGCCAACATGAAGGATACAACGACATGGCGAAAATTCAGTTTGGAAGGTTACAAAGCCAAGTTTAAGCCAAATGTGCCGCCAACAAAAGCTTAAAGGCAAGAAGCTGCAAAATGATCCATAACAATATCAGCTAAGCAGCTGCTCCCAAGCCAGCGGTAAACGACATACATCGGCTGCACATACAAGCCATAAGTTGCTAACAGCATCAGCAGCCAACAGAAACATCACACCGACTGAGCATAACACCAAAACCAGTTGCAGCAAGCCCTACAAATCACAGTAGAAAAATGCAGCACTCAAAATGCCAAGCTTCAGACACAATATTCTTTGCCACTGCTGGTGATTTTCTTTGATTCTTTCCTTGAAAAGAGCTACCAGTCTCAGAAGCAGAAGACTTGTTCTCAGACGTGTTGGCCACATTTAATTCCGTAGGAGGACGTTGGGCTCCCACTTCCCGCTTAATTGCACCAACAGCACCAGGAAAACGTGAATCATTCAATGGAACCAGTACTGGGTCTGAAGAAGAGAAGCAGACAGCTGATGACGACGACGGTCTAGTCCCTAACCCGTCACTGATGGAAGGCATTGACTATCTTTCAGCAACAACTTTTGCACCTTTGTCTGAACTATCAGAAGGAAAATCCTTACCGACAGTAACATTACCACCATCCGATGGACTAATTCTATCTACATTTACAGTAGATGAAGGGGCTGAATTAGTAATTCCAGATGATACAGTTGTAGGCCCATTGGCAATAGCTGGAACAGTGCTCGTTCCAGAACTTTTTTCTAGCCTTTGTCTCTTGCGAACCTGGCAAAGGAGGCACACCCTTTGAAGTTTCTTGGTTATGACTTGGTGTGGATGGTTGGACAAGGTATGCACCAAGTGATTTGCACAAGTTTGAAGGAATTTTGGAATGACCAAAAGGCAAAAGTCAATTATTGGCCGAAGTCAACAAATGGTCAAAATGTGTTTTCTTTATGATTTCTTTGTAAATGGATATTCAATGGACAATTATGGGTGAATTTTTGGGTTTAGGGAATTTGGGTTGACTTTGGTCAAAGTTGACCAAAAAGTCAACTGTTGACCAAAGTCAACAATTGGTCAAAGTGTCAATTTTTGTGTATTTTTTGTATGGAATCAAATGTAATGAAATAAAATTGAAATGGATTAACAAAATGGTTTGAAGTTGGTTTCACAATTGGCTTGAATGTTTGACTTTTGCAAAGAAAAAAAATAACTTGAAATAATGTACATGAACAAGACCATGAAATAAGACCATAAGGTTATAGTATCCATGAACCAATAACATGACTGGCAAGTGGCTTGAAACACAAGAAGCATTGTTGTTCAGATGACCCAGACCATAGATGTATTAACAATCACAACACCATGACTTTGAATCAAAACCAATCCTCATATAAAACCAAAGCATGGTTAAGCCAAGCATGCCAAACAAACATAAAAACTCAGGAGCAAAATCGGGGTATGACAGTTGCCCCTATTTAACCGTCTTCAACTAGAGAATGTGAAGCAAGACGTTCTTCACCTGATCATAGTGGGAGATGGTTAAATATTAAGAAGACCCGGATTTTGATCCTGAATCCCTATGAAATAATTAGCAATGCCTGTCAGAATTGGCGAATGAGCAATCCTAAAAGAAAAATTCGTCTGGTACGGTGAAAATCGGCCTGAATACCGAAACAGAAAGTTGACCTGGATACCAAAATAAATGGTAACACAGGAATACCCATGGCCTGAACGCCGCACTAAGCATCGGAATATGAGAGTATCAATGTTGGTCTGATCACCGGAAATCTGGTCTGAACTCCACTTCGATCTGGAAATCGGAAACTGGCTTGAACGCCACTTCGGTCTGGATACCGGGAACTGGCCTGGAATGCCACTTCGGTCTGGATACCGGGAAAACTGGCCTGGAATGCCACTTCGGTCTGGATACCGGGAAAATTGGCCTGAATGCCACAAGTTCTTCGTCCTGACTGTTGAGAACTTCTTCGATCTGGAAATCGGAAACCTGGCCTGAACGCCACTTCGGTCTGGATACCGGGAAAACTGGTCTGGACACCACAAGTTCTTCGTCCTGACTGTTGAGAACTTCTTCGATCTGGGAATCGGAAACCTGGCCTGAACGCCACTTCGGTCTGGATACCGGGAACTGGCCTGGAATGCCACTTCAGTCTGGATACCGGGAAAACTGGCCTGGAATGCCACTTCGGTCTGGATACCGGGAAAACTGGCCTGGAATGCCACTTCGGTCTGGATACCGGGAAAATTGGCCTGAATGCCACAAGTTCTTCGTCCTGACTGTTGAGAACTTCTTCGATCTGGAAATCGGAAACCTGGCCTGAACGCCACTTCGGTCTGGATACCGGGAAAACTGGTCTGGACACCACAAGTTCTTCGTCCTGATTGTTGAGAACTTCTTCGATCTGGAAATCGGAAACTGGCCTGAATGCCACTTCGGTCTGGATACCGGGAAAACTGGTCTGGACACCACAAGTTCTTCGTCCTGATTGTTGAGAACTTCTTCGATCTGGAAATCGGAAACTGGCCTGAATGCCACTTCGGTCTGGATACCGGGAAAACTGGTCTGGACACCACAAGTTCTTCGTCCTGATTGTTGAGAACTTCTTCGATCTGGAAATCGGAAACTGGCCTGAATGCCACTTCGGTCTGGATACCGGGAAAACTTCTTCATGTCTATCATTATCGGCGAAGATAACAAAACAGTGATACGTGAGCCGGCACGCATGCCAAAGGTGCAAGTTGGGGATAACAATCGAAAGATTGACCAGAGAGTGCATGAGATATATTATCTATAGCCGTCAAAACGTAGATAATACACTCGCATGGAAGATTATCCATAACCGGGTTGTAGGTTGTTAAATGGATAAACGACCGAAAAGAAAGGCAACGGGGTACCAGACTAGGTATGCAAAAGATGACCAATCAAAAGAGGATAAAGTTGCTTACTCGGAGCAAATACCCAAAAGAAAGGGAAGACCCAATGGGGACAATACTGCTTGATCAAGGCAAGTATCCAAAGGGGAAAAGAGTATCACTACCGCAAAGAGGGGATTACATCTACCAGTTTGTAGGCAGAAAACCACAGAAAAGTAACCAGTCATCGACCAGGATGAGCACAAAGGGTTAACTCTGCTAGGGGATGAAAGTGGGATTTTACGACTACCAGCCAGTAGGTAGAAAACCACAAAGATAGGACTTACAACTACCGGTTCGTTGGTAGAAGCCACAAACAGCATGAACCACAAAGGCTACCTCTGCTAGGGGGTGAAAGTGGGATTTTACAACTACCAGCCAGTAGGTAGAAAACCACAAAGATAGGACTTACAACTACCGGTTCGTTGGTAGAAGCCACAAACAGCATGAACCACAAAGGCTACCTCTGCTAGGGGTGAAAGTGGGATTTTACAACTACCAGCCAGTAGGTAGAAAACCACAAAGATAGGACTTACAACTACCGGTTCGTTGGTAGAAGCCACAAACAGCATGAACCACAAAGGCTACCTCTGCTAGGGGGTGAAAGTGGGATTTTACAACTACCAGCCAGTAGGTAGAAAACCACAAAGATAGGACTTACAACTACCGGTTCGTTGGTAGAAGCCACAAACAGCATGAACCACAAAGGCTACCTCTGCTAGGGGGTGAAAGTGGGATTTTACAACTACCAGCCAGTAGGTAGAAAACCACAAAGATAGGACTTACAACTACCGGTTCGTTGGTAGAAGCCACAAATTCTGCCGAGGATAAGATGAATGAGTGCCGGTTAGTGAGCGACTATTCATTTATGCCCCAGGGAAGCACGGGAGACAGCCAACAGGAAGCCAATTTAGGATCGATCCAAAAAGGCAGACTGAAACAGGACTCATCCTAATGAGGACAGAACTCAATAGGGAAAACCCATCCCGTTAGGGAGGGAACGGAAACAACCGTCATCCACGAGGATGTATCTCGGTGGGGAGCGCAGAAGGAATGGTGGACATTTTCTGCTTAAGGGGTAGACTCTACATGGAGAGATCAGACACACCCAATTCTGCTAAGGGAATGGACCCAAGCTCTGCAAGATGCTGCCAACTTCGGGGAGTAACACTGCTGGGGGATACCCACTCAACTAAGGAGTCAATTGCTGGGAAAACACCAACTTCTCAACCATGCTGACGAACCCAATTCTGAAGCCGATCCAATGGCGCGATGCTAAACTCTTTCCAACAACCCAATCTCGGCTGGTCACCACGGCCTAGGGCTAATGGACATGTTTGCAATGTTGATGCATGAGTTTTTTTGTTTTACACAATGCCCCATGATCATGGAAATGCTATGCACTAATGATGCAATATGCTATGCTTATCTAAATGATGAATGCATAAACACACGTCTCCTCCAGAGACAACACCGGGGAACTCCAGGAATTGTGCTGAGGATCTTATAATCACGTCAACTTCCACCCTGCTGGGGAAAGACAAACCTTGCTGAGGATGCACTCCATCGAACCCGGACTGCTTGGAGATTACCCTGCTAGGGGAGGCAAACCCATTCTTATCTCTACTGGGGATGATTTTCTCCGAACCCGATCCGCTTGGGGACCTCGTTGAGGGAAAACCATCAACACAAACCCTACTGGGAAGGCAGTAACCTTCAGGCTCGCTGAGGAGACACTGATCTCAAATCTGTTAGGGAGGTAACCCTCTCACACCCACTGGGGAAATATAGCTCATTGGACACAGAACACCTGTCGAGTCGCCGAACAGCGGCATCCATCGTCCACCCACAGTGTCGGCTCTCCCCTTTTGAGAACACCCGGACTCGCCTAGACTCCTCTGATTCATCCCACGAAGATCGAATTCCTGGGATTCATACAAACTTTCCAGTCCTTAGACTTTAAAGAGTCTTCTTGATTAACTTTCCAGGACCGTCGTCGTAATCCTTCACTGTCTTTTCACCGTTCACCTATCTCTTGCCCCTGATCAGGCTCTGCAGCAGGGATCGCTAGATAAAAGCATACCCCAGGTATGCCCCAGGTGTTCCGATATTTCAACGCCTAAGTCACTCACACTTCCGAATAAGATTTCCATATTTCAACCTCATAAGCATGCATCGGAAGGGACCTCTATGTTTCAAAATGCAACTATTCTTATCAAAACGAATGGATGTTTTCGTAATCAAAACGGTAATGAAAACAAAAACAAAATTATTTGACTGAACACGCACTTTATTGATTGGAATAAAAGATGGCTCACAACCGAGCAACACACAGGAAGCAAACCCTGGAAAGAGGTGATTGCACATAAAAGGAAAAAAATCTATCCTAATGGCAACGTGAAACTGTGATCTTATCGGGTTCCAACTCAGTTACACCTCATATGTCCTCAAGACTTTCCGCACTTTCTGTCTTCTGAACAAGATGTTTCCGATCGGTCTCTGTCGGAGATTCTCCAAGTCCTCATGAGCACAGACGATCATGTCAGACGCAGTTGTTCGTTTCATTCCCTCTTTTGCCTGGACCGCCCTTTCGGGTTTCAGTCCACCGGGATACCCTTTTTTGCCCAAGTCGCCCTTGCGGGTTTTCAACTTGCCGGGTGTACAAATTCTTTTCATTTTTATCCCTAACTTTTGCCCGAACCTTTCTCTTTTTCCTTGGTTCGCCGGGATGCCCATTTTTGCCTGGACTCTTTTATTCTTTTTGTCCAGCGGGTCTCTTTTCACGAAGTATTTTCTAACTGCGTCCACATTCACAGAGGGTGAGAAATCCTCATCATCCGTGGTCGTCAGCAACAAGGCTTTGTCAGAGAAAACCCTTTTTGACCACGAACGGACATTCATAATTGTTTATCCACTTGCCCCACGATCGTCTTGAGGAGGAAGGATCCTTTTCAACACCACATCTCTTCCATGCTACCCACGAGGTCACACTTCTCGGTCAACAACACGCTTCATTTACTGGGTACAACTGCCCCATGACAAGTAACTGTCAGCCTCTTTTCTCAATCAGGCTCAATGCGTTATACTGAGTCCTCATCCACTCGCCCTTTTCTAACTTCTCATCCATCCGGGCTCTTCACAATGAAATCTAACCTCCAGCAGGCAATATCACTTCCATCCCATACCACATGAGGAAGGCCTTGCCCCAGTAGATGCACGTACCAAAGTACGACACTCAGGATACCAACTTCGTACTCAGCCACTAACATTGGTGCGTTCACATGTTATCAGGGAAGCACTAGCTCACTCTCTTTAAACTCTCCCCATCAGACATCTAAACCCATTCGGATTCGGGGTCAGGCCCCTCCTCCGGGATCGGTCACTCTCAATCTTTCGATTCGAGTACCTCGAGATGTCCTCATCAGGGACTTCAGACTTCCTTGGTTGACAATCATCAATGGGCTGTTGGGCGAGATAACCATACAATACCCTCCTCTTGGTTGCTTTCTGGGAGGTATATTGAATATCGTATTCAGTTGACATCACTTGCCCTCTCACAACCTGTCCGTTCGATGCTAGCTCCCCAAGCACATACTTGATCAGATCCATTTTGGACATCCACAAGATGGTATGAACCAGCATACACTGTCTCAATCGGCGAGCAGCCTATGCCAAAGTACATCAAGTTTTCTCGAGCAGTGAGTATATTGTTTCACAGTCGATAAACTTTTTGCTTAGGTAAATTGCATGCTCTTTTCGACAAGACTAGTCATACTGACTCAATACGCACCTCATAGACCCTTTAAGGGCTGTCAGGTACTAGATTAGCAGTCGTTTCTTCCCCGGAAGGTATCAGAATCAGAGGTTCCTACTACTCTTTTTTTTTTTTTTTTTTTTTTTTTTTTTTTTGCAGGATCAACCTTGATTCCTCTTTCGTTCGCAACATGCCTCGGCAGCTTGCTGGGCAGCACTCCATAAGTGCGCTAATTCGAACTCAACAGTATGAGTTATCTCTACCTGTCAAACAACTTAATCCACCGGATGCCCCTCTTCTGCTTGGGACTTTGCCATCATGTCATCAACATGGCATTTGCTTTCACGATGAATCATATCATGAAACAAAGTCACCCAAGACTTCTCATACTTGGCACCGGCCTTCTCGATACTGAACGACATCACCTTATAACCAGAAGGTGCCCCTTGTGTGATGGACATGGTTTACGTCATATCATCTGGCAACAGTTCAATCTGGTCTCGGCCAAGGAGCCATCCATGAAGATAAACTGAGCATTATAACCAATCCAATACCTCGTTGTGACGTACCGGGAATTCATCTTTCAGATTAGCTCAGCTCACATCTCGACAGTCCACACACATTCTCATCTTTCAACACCGGTTTCCGCTTCCCTGGAGGACAGTCTTCTCTCCATGGTAACTCGTGCCTCCACAACATTGGTATCCTACCTTGGTGTATCTAGATACAACCAGGCGCACACATACCATCCTGTTCTTGACTTGCCTCTGAAGCGGCCTCAATATTCGCTTTCTGACTTCGGCGGTGCTTGGAGCAACAATTCTGAGCACTCCTCATGCGGTTGAATCACCTTCTCCTCTGGTTTCAATGACCGACCTAATTCCAACAAATCACAATCTTCTTCGCCTTCTTCTTTGGCATGATAGATCGAATTGTCGAAGTCATACAAAGGTGTAACCAAATTGTTATCGATGAGATCAAGAGGGTAATCACTTTTGAGGTTGGAACGAGACAAGTTCAAAAGAAAAGCGAAAAACATTGCCATTTTTATTTTATTTTATTTTATTTTATTTTTTATTTTATTTTTTTTTTAAAACTGCAAAAAATGAAAAACAGGGAACACCGTTTTTAATCACAAAAACATCCATTTATTACTGATGCAAAACGTTGCAAAATGAAACACATGAGATGGCCCTTACAATGGACCAGTACGTTTCGGGCAGAACGTATGGCTTTCATGCAAACAGAATTAAAACAAAAATACTACACTTCCGGATGAGCGACAGTAATGCTTTTGGAGGCCTTCCAGTTGCCTGGTACGCACGACTTTATCCACAGCTCGAGCTCGCGGTCGCGGTCGATCTCTTCACTCACTGAACAAGCATGATCAGAATCCAGCATTCCTGCACTGACAAAGATGTACGATGGACGACGTCCTCTGTTTGGTCCAGACGACTCTTGATCTGGATAACCAATCCCGAACATGTCTGCCTTTACCACTATGTCGATGATCCTGCCCCAACCTCGGGCCTCTTGGTTCTTCACCACCTCTAGAGCTTGTTTATAGGAAGAAATGGACAACTTCTTCTCTTTCTCGACAACAAGAGCGCTCTCCACCTGGACGGTTTCGATTGCTTGACTGGGTATTTCAAGTTTTCCAATGTCCATTTCTACTTCTTTCATCTTCTGGGTCGTGTCTCCCATCAATACACACCCCTCTGTGGCAACGGCCGCACAACCATTATCAATAACAGGGGAAACTCCATCCTGCACTAGAGGTTCTGGGACCACAGACATGGGAACCTTTAACTGATCTTCCTCAGTCATCTCCATTCCTTTCTTGACCTTTTTCGCCATCTTCATCTTTACAGGACCCTGCCTGGGTACAGGGTTGACATCCCCCTCCATGATCTGTGCCAAACTGATGATCTTGGAGTCCACCAAGTCTTGGACAACATGCCTGAAAGCCCTACAACCCTCAACACTGTGCCCGGGTGCCTCAGAATGGAACTCGCACCTGGCATTCTCATCATAGTTTGGAAGCCTCCGCTGCTGTTCTACAGGAATCAAAATCCTCGGCCGAACTAATCCCAGATCTCTCAATCTCCTGAACAAAAGGGTATAAGTCACAGGTGGTTCCTCAAACTGACGATCCTCCTTCTTCTTCCTCACCTGGCTCTTAGCTCTCGGTGCCTTCTGTTGAAGTGGTGGTTGTTGCGGGGGTACAGGTGAGTTACCAACAAGAGTGGTTACAGCAACAGCATAAGGATGATAACGATCCTTACTGCGTTCTTTCTTTGCTGGCACACCACTTGACTCAACCTCCTTTTTGAGCGGACCACTATCAGAGAGTTTCTTTGCTACCGAGCCAGAGGGATTTGTTACATCGGATGATGAAGCCTTTCCCTGAACTTTCTCCTTGATCATCCAGCTCTCAATCCTTTCCAATCTCTCAGACATGGCTTTCTGCCCCAAGGCAAGCCCTTGCACAATACTGAACAATCCCCTCATCATCTCTTTCAGTTCAAGGATGTCGGCGTTGGGAAGATCCATCAGGTTGGATTTGTTGAGTCTGACTGTATGTCTGAATGGAAGAGCTATGCGCACCGGTTGACACCTACAAAACAGCAAATGGGTTAGTATGACTCACGCATGCAATGTCTATCCGTACCAGGAATATTCCTTTGATTTTGGCTTCACAGAGACAGATAATTTTTCATCAATAACATTCTAACATCTGGATATCTCTCAACCAGAATCTTAATCAAAAAGTGGACCCTGAGTACGGATAGACACGAGTTGAATGCAGATGAATGCGATGCAAATGCATGGATGCAAGTCACTGCGCCACCAAGCCATCTGAAGATCCATTCTCTGAACTAGTCACAGTCATCGGGACTAAGTCACCATAAATCCGACTTGGGGAGTTCCGAAATAAACGGAACTGGAGATTACATCACTATCATCACAGGAACATCCACTGAACGGATGACAGTCAGATCCTCTGAACAGGTACTTTCAAATTCAACCCGGGGATCCGAAATAAACGGAACCCATTGATAAACCACGGACAGAACTCCGGCGTCCCAGAAATAAATGTCCATAAATTTGGCTGAACCAAAGTCACCATCACAGCACCACTGGAAGGAACCGTATCTGTAGAGATCAAACCCTCCCCTCACTGGTAGGTTCTAAGAACAGAAGTTTGTCAGCTTCAGCCCTTCAGTCGAGAATAATACGTTTACCACTGAAGGTTTGGCATTATTACAGGATAAAAGACCTCTGCTGACTCCCCTCAACAGGATATCCTAAAGCAAGTTCCCAGTCTCGGGGTCCTCGGATTGAGCAGCGAGAATGCGCCCACCAGAGCTAACATAATCACGTCTCGGAGGAGAGGCCTCGACTGAGTTCTCGGGAAATGGTCACCAGAGTCGACGATTTCTAAAGGAATATCTGTCGTTATGGAACACCCATAGGACAAAATATATCCAAGAGAAACCTCGTCTGGGTGTGGTTCTTCACGAACGACTTAACGTAGCAACATGCCACGCAAGCCTCATGAACATCCACTCTAACACCTATGTGTACACTCAAGCCTTGGTAATGGGCTTACCTCTCATAGAACACCCCACCCCAACAAACAGATAAACGGCAGCAGATACAGCAAACATATGTACATGAATGCAATAAGGTAAAGCAGGTAAATGCTGAAAATAAAATAACTGTACAAAAGAAATAAACACCCAACAAACAAGAAAACCTACAAAAGCTAGGAGGGACTCGCTTAGGGAAACCGATAATCCCCAGCAGAGTCGCCAGCTGTCGCAACCCGAAAAATACGGAGGCGAAAAAACAACCGGCGAAGAAAGATGACAGAAGAGTCGCCACCGTGCGTTATTTATCCCAAAGGAGGGAAAGGAAACGCTCGAAGTAAACCGGAGAAAGGAAAGGAAAAGACAAGGTCTCGTAACCAAATCTTGGGTTCGGGAGTCGATTATGCGAAGGGAAGGTATTAGCACCCCTACGCATCCGTAGTACTCTACGGGATCCACTCTTGTTGTTCTTGTCTAAAGGGTGTATGTTTATCTAATGTACTATTTACTAAAAGAAGGGGTCGAAGAAAAATGACTCGCACGGATGTCGCATCCACTGCATACGTATCTCATCTGAATATGAGAATCAGAGTCTTCGTAGCTCGGGTTCCTATGGGTGAAGGATAAGTGTGCTCGCTAAGACATCGCGTCTTATGCCTACGTATCTCATCGGGAATTAGAATCAAAGCAAAACGTAGTTCAGCCTAACTACGGGAATAAGGGTCTCGATTGCAACTAGGGCAAGAGAAAGGGAATGTCTCGATCGCAACGAGGACGAGAGAAAGGATCGCCACGAGGGCGAAAGCAAACAAAGATTAGTTGTTAGTTGTTAGTCAAACTCGGCAAGACATCGCGTCTTGTGCCTACGTATCTCATCTGAACATGAGAATCAGAGTTGCCGTAGTTCGGCTCACGCACGCCAAACAAAACAAGACACCTACACACAAAAAGGCGGCAAACATGGAGCCCGACTGCCAATCACTGGACTTACATCAGCATCCGAACCAAAACGCACACAAAAGGGCAAACGTGGAGCCCGACTGCCAATCACTGGACTTACATCAGCATCCGAACCAAAACGCACACAAAAGGGCAAACGTGGAGCCCGACTGCCAATCACTGGACTTACATCAGCATCCGAACCCAACAAACCCACACTGGAACCCGAATGCCACTCGATGGACTTACATCAACTTCCAAGCACACAACAAGAACAACAAACAACAGATTGCCAAGGAGTCGGGAACTCGAGCCTAGCAATTGTCAGACAAACACACAAAAAAGGAAAAAAAGTGCCCGGAGTGGTCTCGCACGACCACCTGCCTACATACCTTGTCTGGAACAAGGATCAGGGCGATGTAGTTCCCCTGGAGGGGTTGCCATCTGAATATGGACTTATAAAGGAGGACACCAGTTGTGTCAAAGGAGAGTGGGCAATGTGTTCACGTCCTAGCAGTAGGTGTCGCAGCTCGCTGAATCGAGTCTTAGGCAGTTACCTCTTTGCAATAGGACGGACTACATGCCACAGGATCGGAGACGCTCGGAAAGGTCTAAAAGAAATGGGGAAGCTCTGCCCTAGAGTTGTCATGCAATGTGTACTTAAGTGTTTAGGATTTACAAATGGGGACATCTACCTATGTTAGCATGCAAAGGAAATGGGGATCCTACCTATGTTATCATACAAAGGGTTCTATCTAATGGGTGCTACCTAATCGGAACAAGAATCGACGAATGGAGCAAGGAGAAGTGTTAGGGATAAGGGTAGATGGCGATGCATGAAGCAATCGACTTACAAGGTTGATGGCGATGCATAAAGCAATCGACTTACAAGGTTGATGGCGATGCATAAAGCAATCGACTTACAAAAGGATGGATGAATACGTGCTGGTTCTGTTAGGTTTTGAAAAATGATTACTCGACGTTGGATCGAGGTTTTGATCTTGTTTTGAAATGGTTATCGAATGTTCATTTTAATTCTTGTATTAACAGGTGAATAAAGAATGAAAGAATATTATACATTTCATGGGAGAGGGGTACATTTGTTATGAATGGGGGTTGACATGGCAATCAAGCAATATGAATATATGCCTCATACACCATACAAGTAGGCCACAGTTAATCACACAAGTAAGATATAAACAAGTATATAATTGAATCAAATAATCAAAGAATGAAATAATGAAGCATTAAACAATGTATGAGTGTAGGTGCGAAGTAACCGGCTCATTGTAAGAAAGCCCAAGAGTAAGCTATGTGAGGTTGACGGCGATGCTTAAAAAGCAATCGACTTACGAGGGTGTGAAAAAAGGGGGGCTCGATATTAAATCGAGAAAAGTATGATTTTTTTTATAAGTTTAAAAATGGTTTTGCATGCATGATGAACTTAATAGACAACAGATCTATGATAATGAAACCATGAAAAATAATGAAGCATAAACATAACAAAAAAGATATTAACAAAATACTAAAATAAAAAAATGCTAAACGAAAAATACTAAACAAAATGCTACACATGAGTATCGAACCCCCTCCACCTAATATTATGCAACTAAACTCTCTCCACTAGGCCACTCAATACTATCTGCTATTGAAATGCTATCATAAATATATGAACTGGACTAACAGATAATAAAAAAACAAAACAAACATTTTTATGGGTTTTTTATTATCCCTGTTAAAAAACAAAATAAGCTAAATAAATAAAAAGTAAATAATAATAATAGAAGAAAATAAAAACATAAACATTTTTCTGATTTTTGTGTTAAAAATGAAATAAAATGAAATAATAAAAGAAATAATTAAAAGAAAGAAAAAAAAGGAAAAAAAGAAAATGGAAGCAGCAGAGGATCCTCTCCACCATTATCGTCTCCCTCACTCTCTCTCACCTTACGAGCTCAAACCTTCATCTCTCAATCTCCATCATTCAAACATTCCTCACCTCACTCTAATACATTCATATAAAACCTCTCTATCAAAGAAAGAAAAAAAACAATTTTCCTCACCCTAACCGATACTCAACCTCAAAAAGAACAGTGATTCACAGTTATGAAAGAAAAAGGAAGATATACACACATTTACGAAACCGAAAATGAAATGAAGAAAGAGCGAGAAATGTACCGGATTGGGAAGTTTTGGGAGCAAGTCAATAGGATAGGTGCTTCTCGAACCTTCTTTTGTTCTTCGCAGTCACGGCTCCCTTGGTTATCGCGGCGTTTGTGGTGTTTGTGAGGAAACGATTTTGATGGAGCTCAAAGCTTGTTCAGAAATTCACAATGAATCCCAGTGGCTTCGTAACAGGAACTTGGTATGAGTCTCCTTTTCAAATCTCTAGGGTTTCTTTTTTGAAGTTTTCTTTTCTGCCGCTCAATCCCCCCTCCTCTCTTTACTGATTTGCTCTCTATTTATCCTCTGTAAATTAGGGTTTGGGATTTGGTCTGTGCTGTTCAAAAGGAGTAAGTCTGCAAAGCAATTTGAATGCTCAGAAATTGGAGTAGTCCCTCTGATGTATGGATTAGAGACAGGTAATCTGAGCATCTGAGCATTCCTCTCTGTTTTTGTTTTAATTCCCATTTGGGAATTTCTGGGTTTTGAATTTTACTGCTTTGAGTAATTCTCCACTTTTTGAAAATTCTACTGTTGGTAAGAAAACTTTCACTACAGTAACTCACTTAGCTGAAAAGTTTGTTGTAGAATTAACTGATTTTTGGTATTTGTGTTGCAGCATTAACACTTCAGCCTGAATTTCGGGTTACGGCGGCTTGATTGCAGCAGATTCAATGGGTGACCTCAATGCTTCAAATGCTGGAGTTTCAATCGTTCTCAAGGATCTAAGACCAACAGCATTTGCCAGTATTTTGAATCCACTATCCATAGTAGTGACTGCGAGAATATTTCCTTTTTTGGCGATATTGTTTCCACAAATGTCGATTCAGCAAAGTGCAGTTCAAGGTGAGCATCGTCTGCATCATCATCCGATTCAATCCGTGTAATTATTGAACCTGGCATGACTGTTGTATTATTTGGTTCGTTATTCACAGGGCGCTGGTTCAGAGTAGGATTCTACCTTGCTTATGCAGCAGCTCAGTTCATGCCACAAGGGCTCTAATATTGGACTGATTTCAGAAAACTCAAAATGATCCCGAGAAATTCCATCATTCTCTTTCTCAGTCGATAAGGTGACAAAGGAACTCAAGGCTTGCAAAACCCTCAAAATCAAAGCACCATTAGCAGACGTAGTAAGAAAAGCTTTTATTGCTTCACTCAGCAACAAGACCATATGCATTACCCGACGAACCTTCTAGTGCAAGCAACGAACACAGGAGGAGGCTTGTCGACAAAAGCTTCAATAAGCTCAAATATACTTTCCCATTTTTGTTTGTCATCCTTGTTTGAACATTTCTGCTCTACAAGGTTTTGAAGCATCCTCTCTCCTATTCAAAATGCATGTTCTTTAGAAGAACTGAACTGTGGGTTGTGTCTTGCTCAGGGTTTCTTAACGTTACCTGCTGTCTCATTAGCTTCCGTTTCTATCTGAAGAAGGTCTGCTGGATCCAACTCTCGACAGCCTATTGGAGCATTATGAGCCTCTTGACCACTGAGCAAGTGATTAGGAACCTGATGAGAGAATCGGAACATCTCCTCCTTAGGAATCCTCCTAACCTCATTCCGGTCCTGGTGCCTTCGAAATACTGTCCTAAAGCCTGGAAACTTAACAAGGGGAGTAACTGATATTCCTTGCTCTCTTTGCCACATATTTCTGACACATTGGTATTCAAGCTCATACTAGTGGGAGCTTCGACATTCTGGATTTCATGATGCATTGGAGATGATATTGCAGCAGAAGCAGAACCATGTGACAAAGCACAATCACTCCTGAAATTGTCTGTGTTAAGCTCATCTTCAGAAACACATTTATAATGATCCCCACTCAAAACAGCTGATGCATTTTTGAACTTTTCATGGGATTCACGAACCGCGCTTGCTGCAGAGAAACAGCTTGGCTTTGACTTGAATTTCTTTCTTGAATATTGAATTAGCTTCTTTTTAGCAATGGAGCCATCTATTTGCAAAGGATCGTCTTTCTCTATCTGAATATTGTCAGGTTTAGACTGAGCTAAACGATTTGACCTTTTAGACCGAGTTTTCTGTGAATGCCAATTTATAGATAAACCAGGATGTTTATGATAGAGCTGCATCCCTAATGCTAATGTCAAAGGAACTTGTTCACATGGAGATTTGTTCATACTGTTGACACAAAACCGCAGGTTAAGGCCTAGTTTAGATGTCCAGTCTTCATATTCATCAAGTTCTTCACCATCAATTGCCAGATCTATCAGAGCCAAATTTTCATGGGATGCAATATCTATTGCAATCTCAGTATAATCAAAATCGCTTTTTATCTCTTCTGCAACTGCCCTGGCATGTGTCTTTATTTTCGGATAGTCTGAATGACAAGTTATAAGCACATTGGCTCCACCTTTGCTCTGCAACATCTCTACTATCTGAACAGCATGCTCCAAGCAGAAAATCCGTGGCTTCATAAATTTACTGGAGGTGTTCCAATATTTATTGCATTTGATCAGTGACTGATTCTGTGAATCCTCTGCCAAAGCAAATTCAGAAACAGAAAGATCCCTTGAGACTACACTGTGAAGGGAGGCAACAGAGTTCAGGGAAGAATCTTCAACTAGATGATGATTATCAGAAAGAAGTTCCATTATCGATTTTTCAGTTGGCTGTATCAATGTCATAAATGGAAAACCAAGTATGCCACAGCCCACACAAGCCAATGCTCCTGAGTCAGTTTGGAAGTGACATGGAAGACCATCATCACAACCATCATATAAATCGGTCAGATTCTCCATGTACAAACTCATATCATCAAGAAGACAATGGCTACTCTTATCTGCAGAACTAATATTATCATTTAACATGTCTGTCATATAGGTTCCAGAAGTAGAAGCTAAATCCGGCAGCTGACGATATTTGCCAGAATCTGGTAGTAAATCAGCATTCCATAAAACAACTTATTTAGTAGCTTCTTTTCCAAGAAGAATGGATAGCAGTTTGTTTTATACACCTGAAGCATAAAGAGCATGCAAAGTATACCACATATCTCACCACCGTAAATCCCCGTATTCTACTTTCAGGACCCGCAGGGTCAGAAATCTATCAGGGGATGCATGTAAAAGCACTTGCGAAATGCTTCGAGGCTAAATTGCTCATATTCGATAGCCAGGTGCTCTTGGGTGGTTTATCTTCTAAGGAAGCTGAGCTTCTCAAAGATGGAATTGTTGCCGATAACTACAAGCCTCCATCTATACCGCCAGCATAAATGATTAACTGCAAGCCAACATGAAGGATACAACGACATGGCGAAAATTCAGTTTGGAAGGTTACAAAGCCAAGTTTAAGCCAAATGTGCCGCCAACAAAAGCTTAAAGGCAAGAAGCTGCAAAATGATCCATAACAATATCAGCTAAGCAGCTGCTCCCAAGCCAGCGGTAAACGACATACATCGGCTGCACATACAAGCCATAAGTTGCTAACAGCATCAGCAGCCAACAGAAACATCACACCGACTGAGCATAACACCAAAACCAGTTGCAGCAAGCCCTACAAATCACAGTAGAAAAATGCAGCACTCAAAATGCCAAGCTTCAGACACAATATTCTTTGCCACTGCTGGTGATTTTCTTTGATTCTTTCCTTGAAAAGAGCTACCAGTCTCAGAAGCAGAAGACTTGTTCTCAGACGTGTTGGCCACATTTAATTCCGTAGGAGGACGTTGGGCTCCCACTTCCCGCTTAATTGCACCAACAGCACCAGGAAAACGTGAATCATTCAATGGAACCAGTACTGGGTCTGAAGAAGAGAAGCAGACAGCTGATGACGACGACGGTCTAGTCCCTAACCCGTCACTGATGGAAGGCATTGACTATCTTTCAGCAACAACTTTTGCACCTTTGTCTGAACTATCAGAAGGAAAATCCTTACCGACAGTAACATTACCACCATCCGATGGACTAATTCTATCTACATTTACAGTAGATGAAGGGGCTGAATTAGTAATTCCAGATGATACAGTTGTAGGCCCATTGGCAATAGCTGGAACAGTGCTCGTTCCAGAACTTTTTTCTAGCCTTTGTCTCTTGCGAACCTGGCAAAGGAGGCACACCCTTTGAAGTTTCTTGGTTATGACTTGGTGTGGATGGTTGGACAAGGTATGCACCAAGTGATTTGCACAAGTTTGAAGGAATTTTGGAATGACCAAAAGGCAAAAGTCAATTATTGGCCGAAGTCAACAAATGGTCAAAATGTGTTTTCTTTATGATTTCTTTGTAAATGGATATTCAATGGACAATTATGGGTGAATTTTTGGGTTTAGGGAATTTGGGTTGACTTTGGTCAAAGTTGACCAAAAAGTCAACTGTTGACCAAAGTCAACAATTGGTCAAAGTGTCAATTTTTGTGTATTTTTTGTATGGAATCAAATGTAATGAAATAAAATTGAAATGGATTAACAAAATGGTTTGAAGTTGGTTTCACAATTGGCTTGAATGTTTGACTTTTGCAAAGAAAAAAAATAACTTGAAATAATGTACATGAACAAGACCATGAAATAAGACCATAAGGTTATAGTATCCATGAACCAATAACATGACTGGCAAGTGGCTTGAAACACAAGAAGCATTGTTGTTCAGATGACCCAGACCATAGATGTATTAACAATCACAACACCATGACTTTGAATCAAAACCAATCCTCATATAAAACCAAAGCATGGTTAAGCCAAGCATGCCAAACAAACATAAAAACTCAGGAGCAAAATCGGGGTATGACAATAGGCAAGGAAGACTTACAATTCAATCAACTAAGGACAAAAGGTGAGATTAACATCAACCACTAAGATAAATCAAACCTATAGCTCATGTATGAAAAGATTAACAGTGGACAAAGCCAAAACAAGTGAATGGGTGAAGTTAATTGATTGTGATTATGAAAATGGAGTCAAAGTATGATTAATGTTAATTCAGAAGAAGTATTATGAAATGGAGTTTTGAAAAGAAGTCAAGGACTTGGGTCCAGGTTTTTAGTTAGAAAAAACATGAAGATGCTTGCACAACACTTATTTCAATTTGAAAAGCAAAAGTGCGAAAAGGTTTAGGACACAATGGGGATGAATGGATGATGATGGATTGTAAAACTTCTTAGAAGGTTCACTTCTTGAAATCATATAGAAGATGATTCAAGTGTGTCCTTTGGAATGAGCAATGGATAATAACAAACAAACAAGGATGAAATCCAAAAGGCGGATACCGGATGCCAATCACTGGGCTTATACCAATCTCCTAAAACAGAATGGGATATCAGATGCCACTCAATGGACTTACACTAATCTCCACAGAAGAAAACAAAAGGAATGAAACATGGAAGTCACCTGTCAATCTATCTGGACTTAGGTTAACACCACACATATGCTCATAGGAATACCAATGCCACATTACAGGGACTTACAATGGATCCTCACATACAAGAACAAAAGCAACATATGATCATAGGAATGCAAATGCCAACTTACAGGGACTTATAATTGCAACCTCACATACAGACAAACAAACCAACTTATGGTCACAGGAAAACAGATGCCAACTTACAGGGACTTATAATTGCAACCTCACATACAGACAAACAAACCAACTTATGATCACAGGAAAACAGATGCCAACTTACCGGGACTTATAACTGCATCCTCACATACAAACAAACCAACAACAGAAGATATGAGTGACCAATGAGGTCTTACACTCTATCCTTCCATATCATAGGAGCAAATGCCAAAGAAATGGACTTACAATTGTCCTCAATGGGTAAGCAACAATGATAGCATCACAAAGACAAATGAGATGATCATGCATTAATGGCAATTGCTGATGATAAATGCATAAAGCATACAAGCAAACATAGGCATATGAAGCAATCAATCAATCAATGAGAATCAAACAGCACACTCTATAACCAAACAAGGAGGCTCATACAAGAGGGTTAGGCACTGAGGCCAACTGGAATAGGGTCAAAGATTAATCTTAACCTTGCCATTGAGAGGCTAAGGTGAAGCAGATGAAAAGATATGAGGGGTGTGCCTCATTGCTCTTATCCCTGGTCAGGGAGAGCATCAAATAATAGAAAGTGTGGGAGCTCAGAAAGATGGAGCTCTTTCCACATTATGGACTCAATAGATCTTGGGCAAAGATCTCAATGCTTCAACCATGTAATGGGAGCAAGGAGAAGACTCACTGAATAGTGGGAGATAGATTACTTATCTCTTATATCCACCAATTGCCTTACTTGAAGGACTTTTCCTGCTTGGGGACAAAATTAAACACACACAAGCATTGCCTCTTAAGGAGGACTTCAGACAGTTGCCTGGCCAAATAACAGGCCAGGTCTTCCAGACTACATGAAGAACAAGGGATTATACCTCAAAGCAAATTGCTAAATAGCAAAGCAAAGCAAGTTCAAAGAACTTAAGCAACTAAGGGTACCTGAAATAGTCAAACTAATCAGTACACAGTTCAACAGTTAAAATCAAAAGGAAAGGAAACAACAGTCAACACAGAGGGACCAATGTGCAAAGCACAAGACTCAAACTATATGAGTCACACCACCTACAAAACAAGGGATAGCACATGATATATAATCAAGCTCAATCAAATTTGTATGATCTTTGAGGCATTGTTGCTTAACCTGAAACATGAACTCAATCATAAGCCCAAAAGACCACTAGGACAAGCCTAGGGTCAAAAACAAATGAGAAAGTCAAAACAGCAAATGAAAGTCAACCAAAATCAAATTCAAACATTTAAGAAGCAAGCACAATTGGCCTCAAGTTCATATCATGCATCATCATCATTTCATAAACAAAAGAAGGCAAGGCATGGCAAATGGGAGCATATAGAAGTCAACAGCAAGACTTATCTCAAAACCAAACATAAACAAATCCAAAAATCCTCAAATAATTCATTCTCAATCACAATCCATAACATGACATTCATATAAAATTTCAGCTCATTTTGATCATGGGAAAATGGTCAATTAAAATCAAGAAGTCAACACAATTCCAAGCATGCACAAAGAAGTCAAACAAACATGAGTCAACTTCAAAAAATCATAACTAAATGAAAACAGATGAGAAATGAATGGGATCAACACCAATGCAAAGCTTAAGATGTCTAGTATGCACATGTAAAGTTTCATGATCATCCAATAAGATATGAGAATTTCCCAAATGGAATGGCAAGAAGTGTCACACAAAGTCAACATTTGACTAGGCAGGGAAGAAAACTCTCAAACAAATAGGAAATGGCATAATTAAATCCAAGAAAATTCATACACAAACTAGACATATGATAGAAGACTCATGCAAAATTTCACATTAATTGGAGGCCAGGAAGCATGTCAACAAAAATCATGAAATTGCATATCATTGGTGTGACACAAGTTGTCACACCCTACTTCAAAAATTCATATCTCACAAACCACATATGATAAATGCAAGAACTCTACATCAAAATAAACATGAATGAGTGTAGATTAACCACAAAAAATTTCAAAATCATTGGATACATCCTCATCATTTCACAAAAGAATTGGCAAAAGGTACAAAATGTGCATACATGTCAAGAAACCTAATACCATTAAAAATCCAGCCAATCAAAAAATCAATAAAAATCATGATAAAATAGTAGACATTCTCGTGAACATGATGCAAAAAATTTCATGATTTTTGGATGTGAAATGAGTGAATTGTGAATTTTGGAAGATGAGTAACAATTTGGAATAACATGAACAAAGTAACATGGTTTAGTAAGTCAAACAAGTTGACCAGTGGCAATTTCGTGATTACCCCCCTCATTAACCAAAACGCATCGTATCAGCCAAGTGAACCAAATGTTCTGATTGGTTATCACCAATAGAACAGTAACATGCACACATGCAACATGAACAAACACGATTCCAAGGTAATTTTCTGGGTTTCTAGGGTTTGTACACAACAGGGCAACATCATCTTCATGCAATCATTATGAACGAATTTCAAACAAATTTTCACAAGCAGCATGGCAGTGATACATTAACATTCATGCAACATCAAACAACAATAAACCAAACACGTTTCATGCAAATTTCTGGGCAGATCCTAGGGTTTCAATGCTGTAACTTCATCTTCAACATTTAACATGAAAAATCATTTCACCCAGAAATCATGGATATGCATACCAATCGAACAATCAAACCAAGCACAGTCATAATCTAGCCATGGTTTTCATTAAATCATCATCATCAAAGCAAATCGACTAAAAACAAGTTTGAGCACAAAAATGAAAATCCAGATTTCTCACAGCATAGTTAACCAATTCGAATGATACAAGTTTCACAATACTCAGCAAGGCAAGAACTACACAAAACATGGCAACATTTTGAGAATAATAGAACTCGAAACCTTACTTGATTTGGAAGAAATGGAGGAGACAATTGTTGTTTTGATGATACAAGCTCAAACAGAGGTCCACAAAGCTTCCAAAAGGTGTATGGTTGAGTGATTTTAGCTCAGTGATGCTTGAAACAAACCGATTCAAAATCTGCCATGGAAATGTGCTTTGAAAAACAGAACATTATGAGGCTGCTACAGTTGGTGTTTTGTGCATGAAAAGAGCTCCAAATGATGGCTAGGTGAAGAAACCAACAAGAGTTGCTCGAGTGTTTTGGGAGTTTTGCTCAGAAATTGCAAATCGTGAAAATGGTGATTTCAGAAAATGAGAGAATTCTGGTGTGTTATGGCTGCTAGCTAGGGTTTAGAATCACAGAAAATAACTTATATATGGACTGTTTAAGGTTGCTAATCAATGTGCTAAGCTTGGTTAACTTAAATGAAGTGAATTTGCATTTTGCTAATTTTCAACATATGCACATGGGGTGCGTGCATTCTGGCCGAGTTTGGGCCTTGAACAAACTTCAAATGTCATCTTAAACAAGTTCCAAATGGCCAAATTGCTTAAAAATCCCTAATTCAAAAAGTCAACTTTTTGCACCACTTGAAAATAATGAAGTCAAGTCAAAAAATGCCATTTTGCATGGTGGGGTTTTGGTAAAAGATGAATGCATTTTTAGAAAGAGGGGAACAAATGGAGCTTGTAGGAAAAAACCCATCAAATTTGGCCAAGTGGTTCATGAGATATGGCCTTTTGAAGTTCATGAAATTGTGAAAATGAATTGATCATATCTTGCCAACCATACATGGGATTTGGGTGTTCTTGGACTTTTTGAAAATGGGAGAACAAGATCTTCAACTTTCATGTTGGGCAAAAATTCATTTGAAGCTTGTATCATGATGCAAGTTGAGGATCAAGAAGTTTCCATTTTTGGCAGTTGAAATTACAGGTCCACTTTCTATTTTGGGAAATTTTCTGTTTGACCTCAAATTCTTCCATGATGAGGTTTGGCATGATACATGAGGCTTATATGGACATGAATGAGCTCCTTCAAATCAATTTCATCCATCAAATCACTGATTAAATCCATAGTTGACCAAGTTTGACTTTTCTAGGGTTTTGGATGACTGAAGCACTTCTGATGAATTCCAAACCCTAATTCCTTGAGAATTTGACTTCAAATGATGTCCCAAGTTGTATGAGCTCTTGATTATTGATCATGGTGCCCAAATTCTACAAGAATGGCCACCATCCATTGCTTTGACTGACTGTTGACTGATTTTGACCTAATTGCTGATGATTGCTTCAACTGCAAGCAACAAGGTTAGAATGACAATATTTTTGTACCTTGGAATGATAAACATATGAAAAGCAAAGATATACAAATGCAAAGTATGCTTGGTGATCAAGAAACAACTCACAAGGCAACCTACCCACTAGGAGGGAAACTAGGGCATGCAGTGATCCTTGAGGCCATGATATGAGATGATATGGGCCATGAGGGATCTTAGGGCCCAAAATTGGGGTCTTACAGTTACATTTGCATACGATGCCGCTTCTACCCACTTTGTGAAGTAGTCAATTGCCACTAGAATGCAACGATGTCCATTCGAAGCTTTGGGCTCAATCATCCCAATCATATCAATTCCCGACATGGAGAAAGGCCATGGGGAAGAAATAACATTCAATAGTGTCGGAGGAACATGAATCTTATCAGCATATATTTGACACTTGTGGCATTTCTTCACAAACTTGCAACAGTCAGATTTCATTGTCAGTCAATAGTAACTTGCTCGCAACATCTTCTTTGCCATAGTATGTCCATTGGAATGAGTACCAAAGGAACCTTCATGCACTTCAGTCATCAATAGGTCTGCTTCGTGTCTATCCACGCATCTGAGCAAAACTATGTCGAAGTTTCTCTTGTACAATATATCACCATTCAAGTAGAAATTACTGACTAATCTTCTCAAAGTCTTCTTATCTTTCAAAGATGCCCCAAACGAGTAAACTTGACTTTGGAGGAAACATTTAATGTCATAATACCATGGCTTCTCGTCTTTGATCTCTTCAGCAGCAAACACATGAGCTAGCCTATCAAGACGCATCACAGACAAATTGGGAACTTCATTCCAATACTTCACTTCAATCATTGACGCCAATGTTGCAAGAGCATCTGTCATCCGGTTCTCATCTCGAGGGATATGATGAAATTAAACCTTTGCAAAGAAAGTTGAAATCCTCCTCGCATAATCTCTATATGGTATTAAATAGGGTTGATTTGTCTCCCATTAACCTTTGATCTGATTCACAACCTAAGCTGAATCTCCAAAGACATCTAAATACTTGATTCTGAGATTCATGGCCTCTTCAAGTCCCATAATGCAAGCTTCATATTCTGCCATGTTGTTTGTACACTTGAAAGTCAATCTAGCTGCAAATGGTAGATGCGTGCCTTGAGGAGTAATAATCACTGCCCCAATGCCATTACCATATTAATTAACAGCTCCATCAAATACCATGCCCCAATGGGAACCAGGTTCTGGCCCTTCTTCAAGCAATGGTTCATCACAATCTTTGATTTTCAAGTACAAAATCTCTTCATCAGGAAAATCATACTGCACTGACTGGTAATCTTCAATTGGTTGGTGAGCCAAATGGTTAGCCAAGATACTTCCTTTGATCGCTTTCTGAGATCGGTATTAAATATCATACTCTGATAACAACATCTGCCAACGGGTAATCCTCCCAGTTAAAGCAGGCTTCTCAAATATATACTTGATTGGATCCATTTTGGATATCAACTAAGTGGTATGATTTAACATATACTGACACAAACGCTTAGCAGCCCAAGCCAGCGCGCAAAAAGTCTTCTCAAGCATAGAATATTGAGTATCACATTCGGTGAACTTCTTACTGAGGTAGTAAATAGCATATTCTTTCTTTCCAGTCTCATCTTGCTGACCAAGAACACAACCCATACTATCTTCAAGCACAGCCGAATACATGATCAACAATCTTCCTTCAACAGGTGGAGACAAAATTGGAGGTTCAAGCAAATATTCCTTGATAATGTCAAAAGCTCTCTGGCAATCTTCGCAAGAATGATCTTTCCGAAGAAGCTTTAATATAGGAGCACATGTGGCAGTCATGTGGGAAATGAATCTGGAAATATAATTCAAGCGACCGAGAAAACCTCTGACTTGCTTCTCAATTTTGAGCGCAGACATCTCTTGTATTACTTTGACCTTGGCAGGATCAACTTCAATACCCTTTTCGCTGACAATAAAGCCCAACAACTTACCAGAACAAACATCAAAAGTACACTTATTCGGATTCAAGTGGAGTTTATATTTCCTCAAACGCTGGAATAGCTTCAACAAATGCTCAACATGTTCCTCTTCATTAATCGATTTAGCAATCATGTCATTGACATATACTTCAATCTCTTTATGCATCATATCATGAAAAAGAGTAGTGATTCCTCTTTGGTAAGTTGCACCAGCATTCTTTAGACCGAAAGGAATCACTCTATAACATAATATTCCCCAAGGTGTAATGAATATGGTCTTCTCCATATCTTCGGGTGCCATCTTGATCTGATTATATCATGAAAATCCATCCATAAACGAAAAAACTTTGAATTTAGCAGTATTGTCTACCAACATGTCAATGTGCGGCAGAGAGAAATCATCTTTCGGACTGGCTTTATTCAAATCTCTATAGTCAACACACATGCGGACTTTTCCATCTTTCTTTGACACATGCATAATATTGGCCACCCATTGCGGATACTCAGCGGTCACAAGGAAACCGACATCAATCTGTTTCTGCACTTCCTCTTTGATCTTCACAGCCATATCAGGATGCGTTCTTCTCAACTTCTGCTTGATT
Organism: Lathyrus oleraceus; assembly: GCF_024323335.1. Classification (NCBI taxonomy): domain Eukaryota; kingdom Viridiplantae; phylum Streptophyta; class Magnoliopsida; order Fabales; family Fabaceae; genus Lathyrus; species Lathyrus oleraceus. Next base: position 487,583,062 of record NC_066583.1, read on the forward strand.
GGAGGGCATTCTGGCTTCAACGGCAATCTATGCTCCACAATCTCAGAATCCAAACCAGGCATGTATTGATAGGACCAAGCAAACACATCTGAATACTCTCGAAGAAGATCAATCAACCCCTTCTTGACATCTGGACACAGTCGAGACCCAATCTTGACTTCCTTCACATCATCCTCGGAACCCAAGTTGACTAACTCAATTTGTTCTTCGAACGGCTGAATGGTCTTTTCATCTTTCTCAAGAAGACGAGATAATTCATCACTCACTTCTATATCACTTTCCTCCTCGACTTCAAACATAGGGAATTCAAAATTTGGAGAAGGAGAAGGATCATTGTATTCAATGGGGTTAGGAACCAACCTACATAATGATTTGATATTTTGATTTTAGATAAGTGGATTTGTGACCAAATATTATGCAGATGGACAATTATATTGTTTATTTATGTTTTTTGTGATTACCATTTTCAGAATAAAGCGAAAAGTAAAAACAAACATCATAGATGTGGATGAATAGAATTAATTTTATTAATGATCAATTTGAAAATGCCCAACAATGTTCACTTATCCCTTAGGCATAAGAGAAGGATTTTAAAAACATATAAAAGCAATTACTTAGATCGATGCAAAATAACAGGAATATCAACAGCAGTCCAATTGTTGCAAGCCTTTCCATGCATCACAAAATTGGCGCAGTCTTCCTCTTCGTCATCCTCTAGCACAGCAACTAAGTGTTGTTCATTTCCCTGAATGAACCCTCCGCTACGGAAGCTAAGTTGCATATCTTCAGACCTTGCAGTTGATGAACCTTTCTGGAACCCCAAATCGATTCTGCGTTTGTTATCGGACACCTCTACCATGCGCCCCCACTTATCAACATTGCCTTCTTCCACAATATTCTTTGCATCTTTCAACGAGGACATAGGTGCCCCAACCCTCTTTTCAACAGCAACAGATAAGGCTTGGAACAGAGTTCCAACCTCATCCTCGGCTTCAACGTAAGAGAAAGATGACAGGTGGCTAACCAACAGTGCTTTCTCCCCACCAACGATCACAAGCTTCCCATTCTTCACAAATTTGAGTTTCTGGTGCTATGTGGAGGTAACAACTCCTGCCTCATGAATCCATGGTCTTCCCGACAAGCAACTGTAGGTCAGGTGGATATCCATTACTTGAAAAGTAATTTGAAAATCCCTCGGACCTATCTTAACTGGAAGGTCCACTTCACCAATAACCATTTTGTGCAAACCGTCAAAAGCTTTGACGATTACACCGTTATACCTCATAGGCTCTCCTTGGTATGATAACTTGGACAAAGTTGACTTAGGTAGCACATTCAGCGACGATCCGGTGTCAACAAGCACATTTGACAAAGCGTCTTTTTTGCAATTCATAGAAATGTGCAAAGCCAGATTATGATTTCTTCCCTCCTCAGGGAGTTCTTCATCACAGAAGCTAAGATTATTGCAAGTGATGTTAGCCACGATATGATCGAATTGATCCACTATAACATCATGTTCCACAATTCTTGTTCAAGAACTCTCTGCAGTGCTTCTCTGTGCGCTTCAGAATTCATGAGCAGAGACAACACTGAGATTTTTGAGGGGGTTTGGAGCAGCTGCTCCACCACATTGAACTCACTTCTCTTGATTAACCAAAGTACCTCATCCTCATCGTTAGCCTTCAAGTCGCTGGATTCACCAAACTTACCTTTTGAAACACGAACTGGATCTACAACAGGCACTTCCACCGTCTTACTCACAACTGATTCTTCCTTATCCTTTGGGAACACCGGCCCAAACACACGACCATTGCGGGTCACCTTGGTAACATCAGCAATGCTCACCATAGAGCTAGTCGTAGGTAACATGACCTCTTGATCACCTTCTATCATTGTAGCATTATACTGATACGGCATAGCTTTATCAGATGAATACGGGACTGGGCCCGCTAACCGTATAACCAACGACGATACTGATCTATTGCTGACATTGTTACTATTGTTGTTGTCGTACTCGATTACGAATCTCTTTTGCTTCTTGAAAATGGGCACTATGACGTTTACATCATCATCTACATGACGGGATTGAACAATTTGAATCATGCCTTCATCCATCAGTCGCTGGATGTCCCTTTTCACAATTTCGCAACCCCTCGGTTTAGTACTGAAAACAACACAACCATCATGGTCATGTTCACAATCACTTACCAAAAAAATATCCTTATGCATCTGCACCAAGGATCTCCGGATAAAACGCACATCAAAAACATTAAACTCGCCAGGGCAACCATCCATCATATTCACAGAAGAGTTCCCATGAACGGGCAATGGGTTTACTTTCACATTCGACGCACGGTCCTTGAAGGACACCATTCCACTCTTCATCAGCTTTTGAACCTCATACTTGAGCGGATAACAGTTCTCGATATCATGTCTGGGTGCTCCTTGATGAAAAGCACAACGGAGCTCAGGCTTGTACCACCATGGAAGTGGTTCTGGAATCTGCGGCGGGCTTCTGGGTTGGATTAGGTTCTTGAGAACCAAAGACGGGTATAATTCTGCATAAGACATAGGAATCGGGTTGAAAGAGACCTTTGTCCTCTCAAAGTTTAGTTGATGATGATTGTTGTTGGTATTGTTGTTGTTGTAGGTGTTTGTTCGTTGTTGCGGTTGTTGTTGTTGACGTTGTGGTTATTGAACTGGTGTTGATTCTTGATTAGAAAACACAGGGATAACTGAAGATACTTGATGATGATGTTGATGAAATGGTTGATTCCTTCTGATCTGAGGCCTCCTCTGCCTCCCACTGCTTATTGCATTCGCTTCATTGTCCTTTTTCTTCCCAAAATTTCTACCATACCTCTTACTCAAAGATGCTTCATCTTTCGACAAACGTCCCTCTCGGACTCCTTCTTCAAGCCTCATCCCCGTGTTTACCATTTCGGTAAAGTCACTAGGGACACTAGAAATCATACATTCATAATAGAATGAACTCAGAGTTTTCAGAAAGATCTTTGTCATCTCTTTTTCCTCCAAAGGAGGAGTGATCTGGGCAGCCAATTCCCTCCATCTCTGCGCATACTCTTTGAATGTCTCCTTATCCTTTTGAGACATAGACCTCAATTGGTCTCTATCAGGTGCCATATCCATGTTGTACTTATATTGCTTGACAAAAGCCTCTCCCAAGTCAATGAAAGTGTGAATGCTTGCACTATCCAAACCCATATACCAACGGAGCGCAGCACCGGTCAAACTGTCCTAGAAGTAGTGAATCAACAGTTGATCATTGTCGGTCTGAGTAGATATCTTGCAAGCATACATCACTAGATGACTGAGTGGACAAGTGTTCCCTTTATACTTTTCAAAGTCATGCACTTTGAACTTCATCAGGATCTTGACGTTGGGCACCAAACACAACTCAGCAGTACTCTTTCCAAACAAGTCCTTACCCCTTAGCGTCTTCAATTCCTTGCGCAGCTCAAGAAACTGATCTTTCATTTCATCCATTTTCTCATAGACATCCGGACCCTCAGAAGGCTCTTAGTGATAGACGGTTTCCTCTACACGAGATAAGGTATGCACAACAGGAGGTGGCACAGACATGACCGGGCTAGATGTCGGCATGGAAGCAAATGTAGGCGTGAAGCCTTCAGGCATAAAGTTGGATGGCATTACCCACGGGAATTCGGCAGGCATAGTGGGCGCAAAATGAGTGGTAGCAGTAGGCATGGTAGAGGTAGCCACCTATGAAATAACCGTCCTCTGAGGAGGAGGAATTGCAGGCGTTGGAGAAGATTGACTATGAGCAGTAAGAACTGACTCCATCATGGCAGTCAGGCGGGCGATCTCGTCCTTCCGCTCTCTGTTCTCTTGCTCTAGATGCTGCATAATCTTGAGATGATTGGTGCAAGTGTTGTACCGATGAGTCAGTTTGGCTAAAGCACAGAAGAAACACCAATGAGACATCTGGCGAAAGAGAAACCTGCTTATGCAAATGATGCATGAAATGCAATGCTTGTTTATTTATTTTTGTTTTCAAGAAACTTATTATATCATTTGCAAACATATATATCAACAATTGCAATAATTTTTAAAAAAAATCTCTTTTCATTTATAATTGGAAGGATTACACTAAGTACAATTTCAGAAACCAAAATAAAAATACAAGAGAAAAGGAGACTAGTCATCCTAAGGATCCCTAACAACAGCAGAAGATCTGGCTGAAGGCGCGTACTTCCTTCGAATGCGAAGGATCTCGGTCTCAAAAGAAGCTTTCATCTGAGTCTTCTCGAGGACAAGCTGATCAACAATCTTCTTCCAAGCAACGGAAGGCTGAGGCATGCTAGAAGATGAAACCTCTAGCTCTCTCGGTCTCTTCGTCACTCGGTCTTCAAGTAGCTCAATAAGTGCATCTTTGTCCTTAGACTCCAACTGCAACTTTTCATGTTTTTTGTTCAAAGCATGGAAACACTCTTCCCACATATCCTTCTCTTGCTTCATCTTGACGAGCGCGTCTTCCAATTCCTCTATATCTTGGTTAGGGAGAGTTAATGGCTCAACCACAACCATAGACATAGGTCTTTCATAAGGATAAGGCATCTTCAACTCCAAAGCTCTCTTCTTCACCCAAAGAGTGTAAGCTTCCAAAGCTACACAATTATGCGGACCAAGCTCGGATCTTCCTTTCCTATGCACATTATGCCAAGCATGCACAATCTTTTGCTTCAAATGTTGTAGATCTTTACCCTCTTGATAGAAAAGACCTTCTAACAAAGTGTTATTAGGTTTGTCTCTCAAGGAGAACCCAAGTTGACGATGAGCCAAAGCAAGGTTGTAGTTAATTCCTCCTTGTGTACCAATGAGAGGCACATTAGAGAATTCACCACAACTATCAATAATATCCAAATTGCTCAAAGAAGGATCATACTAAACTATATCATAATTAGTGAGAGACATAAGTCTCTAAGACCACCTTAGACATTGTTTGTTCTCCACAAAAGCAGGTGTCTGAGGCAAGTGCGAAATAAACCACTTGTACAAAAGAGGAATGCAATAGACAATAGTTCCTCCACCCTTAGAATTCCTTAGATGCAAAAAGAAATACATATCACCCAACAAAGTAGGCACAAGATTCCCGAACAAGAAAAGTCTAATGGCGTTAACATCAACAAAACCGTCAATGTTAGGGAACAAATCTAATCCATAAATGAGCAACACAAACCGGCTTGAGCAAAAGCAGTAGCTTCCTTGATGAGGAAATCAGATGGCAACCCAAACAATCCTCTTTTCTTCACCCAATGAGTCTCTATCTCAGACTTCTTCAAGTGAAGAGCTTCTTAGTGTACTTCTTAGTGTTCCTTCGTCCATAATCCATGGTCTGAAAATATTTGCAAATAATACCTCAGTTCCATGAAATTTTTCGTGTGATGAATGTTATGATGCACATGAATGCATGAATGCAACAATCACAAATAATGGATCACACACAAGGAAAACAAAGGTCAAGGGATGAATCAAGTCATTGTCAAGATCAATCATCCATTTTGGTGGATTGTGGTTTACACCTTATCAACACCCGAGTTCCATTGATATTGACAAGACTTGATTGGATCAGCCAAGAATCAAGTGTTTGTTGTAAGTCACGAGCATGGAGTCTGGGTAAGAACCATCTCAAAGGAGTGAACTAAGGATAAAAACCTATAGATCATGTTCTAAAAAGTTCCCAGAGTCTTAATTCCATCTATCGGATATTACAGGTTAAGATGACTGACTCATCGACCCATAATATTCTCAAGAGAAACTCGTCTGAGTGTAGTATCGCATTGTTTTATCAAGTCTACACTTGAACAGTCTCCGCACTACATCCTAAATAGGCCAAGGGGGGTAAATGTTCTATGGTCCTTAGCTTCTCGAACCCAAATTAGAGATAGAAATGCCTAACCATAAATACTTGTGTGACATTTCCAAATCCAAAAGAGTCTCCACTGAGCAGATGGATCTCAAGCCAACTTGTTAAGGACTACTCCACACAAGTCGAACATGACTATACCATCCTCTTATCTTAATTGCACTTAAGTCCGGGTTAGAACTTATCTCACCACTCATAGATCACCAAGCACAACAAGCAGATTATATCACACATACATATATACAAACATCACATATATACAAATACATACACACAAAAAGTAGGCTAAACCCACTGGAGACTACTCCCCAGCAGAGTCGCCACTTAATTTCTGTAGCGGTAAATTCATGATCATCAAGCTATGGATAAGCTAGAGATCAAATAACAAGAGTCACCACCATGCTTTTATTGTTTCCAAGGGAAAAGGGAAAAAGTACGAACAAAACCTATAAGTAAGAAGTTTTCAAATCAAAACTAATAAAATGTCAGACATTATAGGTAAGGGGGTTGGTTACACAGAGGGAAGGTGTTAGCATCCAAAGTATCCTAGGTACTCCTAGGGAGCCCTTTTTGTGTGCATATGTATTTGGTACAAAAATGATGTTTACAAACAAATAGAATGGGGGGATGAGAAAAGAATTCATTAATTATATTTTTTTGTTTGACAAGACCTTCGGACTTGTGCCTACGTACCAATATAAAAATAAGGGATAAAAACCTCGTAGTCTGTGATACAAATTTCAAAGTGGATGCATTGCTTTTAGCAAAAATTAAGTTTGAAAGGCACAAAGGCCTAAAGTGGTTTGAATGGGTTAGTTCTTTTTTTGGCTTTTCTGAAAATTTAAGTCAAGTATAGTTAAGTTTATTTACAAATTTGATTTAAGAAAAGAGATTTTAAAATGCAATGGCATAAGGCCAAAGTTTCTATCTTTTTGCAAAGTGGTCAAAGTTTAGAACAAAATAAGTCCAATCAAAGAAGATTTTGAAAAGGGAGGGAGAGATTTTAAAATTAAAGAAATGGGGAGAAGATGAAGAGACTAATCCTATGCACAAAAGTAAAAGTTAAGAGTTGAAAAGATTTGACCAATGGGTAGCAATCCAATAGACAAGAATGTCAATAGAAACCCAGAATTCCCTTGGACATTTAGAATCAAGCAACACACAAATGCAAAATTATATTATCTTGAAGAGCAAGACATCAAATAAAGATAGCCACATCCAAGCTTAGTCACTCCATGATCTTCTTCAGATTAGCCCATGTAACAGATGAATTCCATAAGCCACAGGTTCAAAGTAATAGCTTCACAATGATCATGTTGCAGATGAACTCAAAAGGATCTTGAATGATGTATCAGATGAAGTTTCAAATTGCAAGCACTTGGTTTCACAAAAAGTTGGCATTGGCCAAGTCCTTTAGCATAGGTATGTTTCCTAAGTTCTAAGTCCATTTGTCCAAGATCAAGCCAACAGTCCACACAAAAGTTTTTTAGGGTTTTTGTTGTTATTATGTACATTAATGGTCAAAGACCAGACAAACAAACAAAGTATATACAAACAAGATATATCACACAATATGGTCCAAATGGACAAAGTGAAAATTTCATTAACATAAATAATTAGAATGGTATGAATAATGGAAAATGAATAAAGGCTAGAATTAAATAACATTAAAGTCAATGGCTTGAAATTAAAAATTAGATGTTAATGAGTTAGAAGTTAGTATTGTTTTGCTTTTACTTTTCATTTTTTAAGTCATTCTTTGGAGAACACTCAACCCACTTATCACAAGCATGGATCCTTGAGCCAAGACATCTTCCAAAGGAAGGGAAAAAACCAAGTTTCCACACAATACCATGAAAGAGGGGAGACTTACAATCTCATAACCAGAATGCTATGCCTTTTGTGTCACAAATTTAGCGATATGTTAAGCAATCGTAATTGGACTTATGTAGAAGTCACAACTATTTGAGGTCGGACAATAGAATTTTGGTGTTAATGCATGTTAGAGACATAGTATAATGGATTATGCTCATGAAACATACCACACACAAAAAAGAGTATGCAAAATAGGTGGCCTAATCTCATCCATACTTATGTTGATTTTTCAATCAACTAGCCTTAGGACTTTGAGATATCATAGGCCAAATGAAATGGATGCATAAAGAAGGGGAATGAGATGAAGAGGGAGGAGAATGGATCAAAACTCAAATTGGTCAAAGGAGGACTTTTACCAAATTAATATCATTCATTCATTTTGGGAGATGGAATGTACATTCCATCAATCCACTAAATCCAATGATATTAACTTGACAACAATCAACCTTGACCAAGGCCCAACAACAAGAGTCAAACTCAAACAAGTCTTCACAATTGGTCAACACAATTAATTGGCATTTATTCAATTAAAAAAAAAACTAAAATAATGCATTTAAATTAAATATGGTTTGTCAAATTCCTAAAACCTCATCAAAACACCAAAGAAATGGCCATGAGATTTATCATAGGTCAAAAAAGGTCAAAGGACCTTGGAGAAAAAAATTCAGAATTTTTAAACACTTAAAAGTATTTTTAAACCATTAAAAATAATCACAAAATCAATTAATCCTGAAAAATAGTAATAATGATCCAAAAAATGATTTTAATTCAGAATATGAAAGAGGAAATTATTTGAATTTTTTTGGTGAAACTCTCATATTTTTTGGATCAATATTAAAATTAATATGAATTAATGAAAATAAAAGGAATGAAACAAAAATTAGAAAATGTGAAAAAACATGAGCCACTTGATCTCCCTCATTAATTGAGGTGGCAGATCAAGTGGCCTAAGACGCGCGTTCCACCAAACACACGAGTCATCACGCTGCAGGGATGGTAATCACAATGGACGCGTGAGATTAAAACATTTTGAAATGATCATGTGGCTCAGAACCTGTCCAGCATACCACCGGCGTTGGACCTCCGGTCACCTTCTCAGGTGAGGCTCACCGGACTGGTTCAGTCATCACCATCACATAAATGAAAAAGGAGGACATGATCTGAAAGAAAAAATGGCATAGAGCACGAATTTGACCTTAATTTTAACTAACTCCACATATATAGAAAGATAGGAGAAAGTGCATTTTGAGGTGTGTCAACTGAGTTGCTTCGATTTGACCTCTAAGCAACTCAATCTTCTTGCCTACATTGGTAGGACTTCAGACAACCAAAGATCCAAGACAATTGAGTAGAATTGAGTGAGAATCGAAGAGATGAAATTTTCTGAAAATTACCTTCAATGTTATGCAGTTCTTGATGTAGCTTGCTCCAAACACGATCTGATCACATTTGAGAAGCTAGCAGGAAGTGATTATAGAGGTTGCAAGGCTTTGGATCCTAGAGTTCTTGAATCTCCAACAGTTGAGATTCAAACTCAAATTTTAAATTGAAATTTCTCAGGTTTTCCTTTAGAATAAGAGGGTTTCAATGGGGGGCAAAGTTGGCGCGCAAAGTGTTCTTCAAATGAGCACAGAGGTCATGTATTTATAGCATGAATGAATGATATTTGAACACTTCAAAAATCTGTCCAAAATTAGCAATGTTGATCGCACGAGTGCATGGGCATGTACAGGCCCATGATGCAATGCAAAAAGGTCCAAAATGATTCCAATTGAGGTCTGAATGAAGCTTGAATGGCAAGGAATTGTGAACTGAAGTTTATGCAATTGATTCTTTCCAATGATGCAGCCTGTTAAAGCCATGTGCAGACCTAGCAAACCTCATCCAAAATGCATGAACTTGGGTTCTTTGGAAAGCTTGGATCAAGGGGAACAGGTTTTATGTTCAACACTTTTTCATTTGGAGCTTGGAACATGGAAATTTAGAGGTGGACGTTTGGAAATTTCAACATGTTGAAAAATTTTCTAAGTGTCAAGCCATATGCCTCAATATTCCACCATACTTAACTTTTTATGTGAGCTTCAAATGAGAAAAGTTTCTTCATAAAAGTTGTAGCTCTTTCAAATACCTTCAAAATGGTCACCAATTTAATGTCATTTGGACTTGTAATGATAGAGTTATGCATTTTTGAAGTTTGAAAAAATCATTTGTTCAATGGTATAGGTCAAAAATGACCTATAATGTAACCTCATATCACAAACTCATAAAAGTTGAATTTGCTTTCACTCCAACCATAAAAGTTGAAGTGGACATCTTTAATTTGATTGTGAAACTTGGAAATATTTCATCTCATAAATATTGAGCAAGTTATGGCCTTGGGAAGTTGACTTTCAAATTAGGGTTTAGACAAAATGACCTATAATGTTTCAACATAGAAAATGATTTTCCAGGAAAAAATAGCTCTAGGTCCCAAGATGAAAGTTGTTTTTAATGTCATTTAGAGTAAATTTGATCTTGTAATAATTTTCATATGGTTAAAATTGTAGGAGATAGAGCCTAGGGAGACCCAGTTTTTATCAGATGAATTCATCTGGCCAACCACCATAAACCAACTTGCTAACCTTCAATTCTTTGGACTTTCTTGGCTCATGGTAGATCATATATGCATAAGATGATGAATTTTTAAGTGTACCTTGAGAAACTTGATCAATTGGTGAGATAGCTTGTTGGAGACGTTACTCAAGATACCCAGTCAAACTAGGGTTTCCAAGGCGAATCACCTTCAAACTCTTGAAGAAAACTTGATCAATACAACATGTAGTAATCAATGAAACTCATATATGATGCTCATAACCATTATTGAATCAATTCAATGGTTGTGCACTTTGTCATGAGGGTCTCAAACCCTAGATATGAACTTGATAAATCAATGGTGATCATGCCCTACCTACAAAAGAGTTAGGCAAATGCAAAGACATATTTTTGGTATTTTGGTTAGTAAAATGATAATATACAAGTATGATACAATCACATAGTGTTTGGTGATCTCTCCCAAAACAAACCCAATGAAAAAGGGGTAAGGAGGATGTCAAGGTATGATCCCAATGCTAATGCATATGATGAAATTACATGAGGGATCTTAGTGTCAAAATTGGGGTCTTACACAATGTCATGTGCATCCTATGTGTCGACCAGTGGAGTTAGCACATGAAACAAAAGCTACAGGCTTTAATACTGCAGTATACATACCGGCTTGTAGCAAGGACATGTCGACCTATAGCCTAGAAAATTTTACTATAGGCTGACCTATTTACGGATGTGTCAACCTATCAATGTATATGTCAACCTGACCAGTAATTTTTCATAAAACTTGATTTTTCATGCATGTTTAATGCATGGTACCTTTTCAAAGATATTCCCAACGACCTGTATGCTTCCTAATGCTAAGATGCACATAGAGAATAAGAGGATATCATCCAATGTACATAAACACTAAAGAATCCTAGTTTTAACATGATACAAAACACTCCTAACGGAACTTAACGGAAGATGCACTCACATTGTTGGTGTTCATTTAATTTGGAAAGACTCTTCCTTCTTACTGGTAAATGTGTATTCCTTGTGTAGCAGAGCCAACAAGAAAATATTAAATTCTTCCATTGGGGAATGGTGTGTGGGACTCGATTTCAATGCCATCATAAGAAGAAGCAAAAGGAAAGGTCAATTGATGCATATTAATAACTTGGAGCTAGTAGAATTTGGAGAATTCATTGATGATATGGACCTGCTTGATCTTCAAGTAGTGGGTAATAAATTCACGTGGTTTAATGTTGCGGGAAATTTGACGAACAGGTTGGACCACTTCCTAATATATGAAGGGCTTGTAGATAAATGGAACATTAAGGGTCAGATCATTGGTAAAAGATAGTGATATGACTACTTCCCCATTTTGATCAAAGCGAGAAATTTGAATTGGGGTCTCAAGCCATTTAAATTCTTCTCAGGCTGACTTGATCACCTTGAATTTCTAGATTTCATTGAGAAAACTTAGACCTCTACAGCCTTTCGATGGACGAAGATGTACATCTTTAAAGAAAATATCAATTAAATAAAACAAGCTTAGAGTTAAGAATGTGGATGTTTTTTTGGGAAGATTGACTTAGGACGTCCACTTGGTCTTTTTCTAAAAATATAACATGATAAGCAATAAGTAGCATCTTTTGAAGGTGAATATTCTAACCATGAAGAAAAAAGGCTAAACCAAGTGTGTTGAAATCGTCTTTGATATTCTTTCTTACCAGACAATGGATATTGCTCTAAATGCATTTGATATTGAATCCATTTTAAATAAGCTTTTTGTATTTCACCCATTTGATTTAATGGATATTCCCATATTTGATGGCGTTTTCTAGAATCACGTTCTAAAGAATTCTCAATATCATCCAAAAAAACTCTATTAATATTTTCTTCGATTCTTGAATTCTCAAGAACTCTTTGATGTTCAAACATAGGTATTAAATTTTCTTCATCATTTTCTTTTCTCTTAAAAAAATAATTTTTCTACTCTTCATTATCACTTTTATATTGCATTATCAATTACATTTCAGTCATGTACTTCAAAAATTCATTATCAATGTAACACCACATTACAAACATTTCAGTCATGTACTTCAAAATTGAATTCTAACCCACATATTAATATTATTATTTTTACTTGCCAAAGATGCTGTAAATAGTAAGCCAATCAATCTTGATTGAGAACATGATCGTGTCAAAATAGCTTTAAGGTTTCAAATTCTATAATCATACAAACATTCAATTGATTTTTATTAAGGAATCATAATTGAGTATATCTTATATACTAAAGATATGTTCCCTCCATCATTTTCTACACTAAAAAAACCAATATAATTCAGAGCTTTCATTCAAGCTATCTTTGCACTCACACTAAAGAGTAAACAATTGATTAGCTAAAACAAGAAAGAAAGAAAAAATATTAACTTATTAATAATAAAGATAAAATAAAATAGGTGACAAAAATATTAACTTTTATATATATATATATATATATATATATATATATATATATATATATATATATATATATATATATATATATATATATATATATATATATATATATATATATATATATATATATATATATATATGTGTGTGTAAATTTAGATATTACAATTAAACTTTAATGAACCTTATAAAATCGATTTGAAAGGCGAGAATAACCTATACTTACAAATATATATTTATACTTGATATTGTCTCATGTAATCATGTAAGATTCTGTTTGACAAGAGCGATTGACTGATAAGTTAATTGATAGTTATGATGACTGATTGATGATTTATAGCTAATAAGTTAATAGAAATATTTGATAAAATTAATGATTTAATTAGCAGATAAATTAAAATGACATAAAAGACATTTGATATATAATTATTTTATTTTAAATTAAAATAAATTATAAAGGATAGTAATGAGTTTTAATTAAAATGATAAGGAAAAAAGTGGAAGAAAAAATACTAAGCTATAAAGTATAAACTAAAACTCTATTTGAAATAACATCTAGAAAATAAACTATAAATTAGTAAAATAAAATATAAGTTTGAGATGAAAAGATTATTATCAGACATGTCTTTTATTATCATATGAGATTATAAGCTATAATTAGAAGTTAAAAAAATATCTTGTCAAATGGAGTAGAGCCTAAGATGTTAAAAAATTAACTTATTAAATTATTTTATAATGCGGTTTTTTTTACCGAGATAACCCAGTTTTTCGAAAAAAATCCTAAAATACCCCACTTTTCAGCAAAATTCTCAATCTACCCCACTTTTAGGAGGAGGCGCCAATTGGATTGGCGACCCCTCTTAAAAATTGCAAGGAGGCGCCAATTGGATTGGCTAGGGCAGGTGCCCTAGCCAATCCAATTGACGCCTATGTGCATTTTTAATTATTTTGAGGTGGGACCAAGTGCATTGGAAAATTTGAGATGTCTAATTCAAATGTTATGTTGGACAAAATTTCATAACTCTAAAAGAAACACATGCAATAATGCAAGACATTATAGGTCAGATAATAGTTGAAAAACTCAGAAGTCCAACTTCAACTGCCCATAACTTTCTCATAAAAACTCCAAATGATGCAACATTTATATCCAAATTCATTGCCTTGAAAAGATCTACAACTTTCATGTTGGAGGTTTTTCCATTTGAGGCTTTTTTAAGGGAGTCGCCAATTGAATTGGCGCCTCCTCTTAAAAATTACACATAAGCGCCAATTGGATTGGCTAGGGCACCTGTCCTAGCCAATCCAATTGGCGCCTCCTTGCAATTTTTAAGAGGGGTCACCAATTCAATTGGCGCCTCCTCCTAAAAGTGGGGTAGATTGGAATTTTTTTTGAAAACGGGGGTATTTTGGGAATTTCTTCGAAAAACTGGGTTATCTCGGTAAAAAAAACCTTATAATGTTTGTCAATTAACCTAATTTATGTGTTGAATATTTTAGTTTCTTGTTCTATTTTAATTAGATTATTTTTTAGATATTTGTCTATAAAATAATTATACTTTTTAATGTGAATTTTCTTTAAAATATGAAACTTTTGTATTTTCGTACCCAAAAAAAATAAAGTGAAGTTTTTTCCCCCTAAACAAACCCTAAAATTAAAATATTAAAAATTGATTAGCTTCAAATTGTAAAAATTAAGAAGAAAAAAAAGTTATAGCATAAAAACTAAACAAAAAAGAACAACTAATAGTTCTTAGCCTCAACAACATTGAGGTTCTTTAATCCGCTAAACTTAAGTTTTAATCATGTTTGCAGCAGACAATAAATAAAATGTTTAAGTTGTGAATTTTTATTGAAAAGTTATAGGGTTAAATCCTACTCAAGAGGAAGCATATAATTGAAAGAAGATGAAACGTAAGCACGGTTGAATGGAGCAATTGAGCGAGAGAGATTGAGAAAGAGAAAAAATTTAGGAGAATTTTGTAATTTTTTATTTTAAGTTGGGTTAGTTTTGTACTTTCACTATAAAAAGAAAAAAATTCAAAAAACACTAGGGTGGCCATGCTTTGTAAGAGAAATGGTGAAGACATGTTGCGGTAAGAAAATTGTAGTGTGCTTTTTTTATTGTTGATTTTTTTTAGCCTTCATCAATCTCATTATCTATTTATATGCTAGTAACTAAGGTTTTTTTTACGATCAAGAAATTGTTTTACATTGTGTTAGTGGAGAGACTAATAAGTTATGTAGTAGAAATGTAATGGAGAGGTGGGTTGCAAATTACCAAAAGAGAGATAAAAATATCTTTAAAAAATAAATTTGGAAATGAGCTATAATTAAAAATATACAAAAATAATAATAAAAACAAAATAGAAAAAATAAATAAATAAAATGAAATATGATAATGAAATAAAGAAAAACGCAAGAAAAAATTCCTCTCTTATTTAAATAAAATTAAATAATATAAAGAAAATAAAATAGGTGACAAAAAGGTTAACTTACTAATTAAAATCTACATATACATTTTTTTTAAATACTAAAAAAAATATTTTAAATGAATAGAAATTGTAATAAAAAATAAACGAATAAATCAATTTTTTTAATTACTCGGACAAAATTTAAGCATTACGATTAAAATTAAACTTTAGTGAACCTTATAAAAATATTGTCTTGAAAGGGAAGAGTAAGCTATATTTACAAGCATATATTTATACTTGATATTGTCTAATGTAATCATGTAAGACTCTTAATAGATAAATTTATTAAATTATTTTATAATGCATATTAATTAACCTAATTTATTGGTTATGTTTAATTTCTTGAATAATTTTAATTGAATTATTTTTTAGATATTACGTTAATCATCGTCCCTTGAAACATCAGTAGATAGCTTCTCTTGAATTCAACCTGCAAGGAATACCTGAAAAATAACAACAATAATGGGATGAGATAATTTAAGGAGAATTGTCATCCAAGACGCAGCGGAATTTAAAAATTTCTCCTTTAATGATCCTTACGAATGGGCATGATCAGTGATAGAATCGTTACCTCTTGTGGCGATCACGAACGTTGAACGATGACAACGCCTCTACTCAGTCCACACGGACGGATCCCTTCAATCTCAGTGCTAGCTGCTATAAATGAAGGCTTTGATTGAGAGAGAGAGAGAGAGAGAGAGAGAGAGAGAGAGAGAGAAACGGAATGCAAGAATGACAATGCTTCTACCCAAGGGTTCTATTTATAGAACCACTTGTGTGGGTTTCAAGCTAAAAAGCCCACTTAAGTGTATTTTGGCCCATATCTTATAATATGCCCAAAATCACTTAAGCGTGTGGTACCTTACCATAATTCATATCCCATTTAAGTGCACCGTACCTTACGGTGTTTCTTAGTTACTCTATCTCTCATCAATTCGTCCTTTGTGTGTGACCCTATAGGTTTTCGCGACGTTAGCAATTATATTAAATCACACATTTAACATAATAAATAGTGAGCGGTATCTAGCAACACATCACTGCTACCCAAGACACGAAAATGTCATGTGATCTGACAAATCCTTCTGTGATAATAATTATGTGTATAATTACCCTTTTGCCCTTATGTCTATATTGAAAACAAGGTATAGACCGTGTCATCCTTGTCCAGTTCAATATTGGGCCCATAGACATTTATCCTGTTACGCAGGATGGGCAAATTCTATCTAGGTCACTCATGTCCCTCAGCATGCTTCGTGGAGTACCCATCAATTGTCTTTATGGTTGTCCAGTTACGGACAACGTTTGATCAGCAATAAAGCACTCGACTCTACATCTTGGGTCCATAGTGGTTTCAGGTCGAAGAGTGGTATACACCATTATCACCATGAGAATAACTTATGACACTTTGCATAACTTTCTATATAGTATTCTCATAGCGGGTCAATCCAGTATAAATATTACTCTTAATATTCATACCTATGTTTAAGACTTGATAACTCCTTTATCCATGATCCATGAGATGTGATCATCAGTCTATATACATAATAGTCTCAATGCTTTAATGTTATCCCACTTCACAATAAAGCTCGACTATGGATACTTTAAGAATAGTGTCCTTATGTTTAATGTGATCTCATGATCAAGTCACACTTGATCCATTAAACGGACTATCTATTCTAGGGACTTTATTAAACAAACATAATAATAAAGAAAATGCCTTTTATTATTAATAAATAATTCGATACAAGTACCAAAAGTATTGGCCTCTAGGGCTTACACCAACAATCTCCCACTAACACTAGAGCCAATCAGGCATACCCCTAATGCCCATAGATCTAGTATGGCCATCATGCTTCTGCTGCGCAAGAGGCTTTGTCAGTGAGTCAGCAATATTGTCAAGTGTAGGTACTCTACATATTTTCACATCTCCTCTATCTATTATCTCTCGAATGAGGTGATAACGCCTAAGTATGTGTTTGGATCGTTGGTGAGATCTAGGCTCCTTAGCTTGTGCGATAGCACCATTGTTATCACAATAGAGACCAATGGGATCCACAATGCTAGGAACTATGTCAAGTTCACTAATGAACTTTTTGATCCAAACAGCTTCCTTTGATGCACTTGAGGCAGCAATATACTCGGTCTCGGTTGTAGAATCAGCAACTGTATCTTGCTTTGGACTTTTCCAGCTCACAGCGCCACCGTTTAAGCAAAACACATAACCAGATTGCGATCTAAAGTCATCCTTATCTGTCTGGAAGCTAGCATCGGTGTATCCAAATACAGCCAACTCTTCCTGACCTCCATATATCAAGAATGAGTCTTTAGTCCTTCTCAAGTACTTAAGCATATTCTTGACAGCTACCCAATGGGCATCACCAGGATCAGATTGGTACCTACTCGTTGCACTTAAAGCATACGAGATATCTGGTCGAGTACATAACATGGAATACATGATAGATCCTATTGCAGATGCATATGGAATCTTATTCATGCGATCCCTTTCTTCCTCGGTTGAAGGGGATTGTGTTTTTGATAAACACATGCCATGTTGCATATGTATGAATCCTTTCTTGGAATCATGCATATTAAAGCGTCTCAGCACTTTGTCTATGTACGTACTCTGACTTAGGCCAAGCAGTTTTTGTGATCTATCTCTATAGATTCTGATTCCTAATATATAGGCTGCTTCACCTAGGTCCTTCATAGAAAAGCATTTCCCCAACCAAGACTTTACTTGTTGCAGGGTAGGGACATCGTTTCCAATGAGTAATATGTCATCTACATATAATACCAGGAAAACGATCATGCTCCCACTAACCTTCTTGTAGACACAAGGCTCATCTTCGTTCTTGATGAATCCATATTGTTTTACCGTTTCATCAAAACGAAGATTCCAGCTTCTGGAAGCTTGCTTCAATCCATAGATTGATCTTTGTAACTTACATATCTTTTGGGCTTCTTCTGGTATGTCAAATCCTTCAGGTTGTGTCATGTACACATCCTCAAGAAGATTCCCATTAAGGAAAGCAGTTTTGACATCCATCTGCCATATTTCATAATCATGATATGCAGCGATATCAAGTAAAATCCGAACAAATTTAAGCATTGCAACTGATGAAAAGGTTTCATCATAGTCAACCCCATGAATTTGTTTATATCCTTTTGCAACCAGTCTTGCCTTATAGGTATGTACCTTACCATCCATGTCAGTCTTCCTTTTGAAGACCCACTTGCATCCTATAGGGTTAACTCCTATAGGAGGCTCTACCAAGTTCCAAACTTGGTTTGTGTACATGGAATCCATTTCAGATTTCATGGCTTCTAGCCACTTCTCAGACTCGGGACCAGTTATGGCCTCTTGGTAGGTCACAGGCTCATCTTTATCCATGAGTAATACATCACCTTCATCTGTTATGAGATATCCATATCTCTCAGGTAGGTGACGTATCCTTCTTGACCTACGATGGTCTTGTTCTACTTGAGCAAGTTGCTCTTCCACAACTACTTGTGTTTCCTGCTCTAATTCCTCCATAGGTGTATCGACGCTTTGTGATTCTTGAATTTCTTCAAGCTCTACTTTCCTCCCACTGATTCCTTTGGAAATAAAATCCTTTTCTAGGAAAACTCCAGTTCGAGCGACAAACACTTTGCCCTCAGAAGGATTGTAGAAGTAATACCCTCTTGTTTCTTTAGGATACCCCATAAATAAGCATTTGTCAGATTTGGGCTTAGTTGAAATTTGTCGTTTCACATAAACTTCGCAACCCCAAATCTTCATGTAAGACATATGTGGTTTCTTACCACTCCATATCTCATATGTGTAACACCTCAAAATTTGCCCTCCTCTCTTGGGACTAGCATATTGCATATTGCATGTCATTTTTAGGTCATTAGGCATTGCATATTGCATATCATGTGGTTACATTGTGCAAGTCATTATCCCAAGTTTTGGTCAGAAGATGAGGAAGTCCAAGTGCAAGCCTAGGGTTTTATTGGACTCGTCATTGATCATCTGAGGATGTGGAAGTTCAAATTAGGGTTTTATGGTTCTCAAAGGATATTGGTCTTCATCTTGATTGCAATGATTCATCATCATCATCATGGTTTGATTTCATCAAGTGTTGAAGTAGATTCCTTGGGATTAGGGTTTTGACCACTGGTCAACCCTAGTTAATTGCATTGGGCCAATCAGGGCATAGTCAGGAGATGGGGTATGTGATGAAGATAGGGATCATTCTATGATTATATGGAGATTATGGAGGCTAGGGTTTCACCCTTAGGCCATTTCATCAAGAGATTGGAGCTCAGATTGATCAATGCATTGCCAAATTCATCTATTAGTTGAAAAAGTCAACTGTGGTCAACTGTACATGATCTGATGGATTTGGAGGTGGAAATGAGTTGGATACACTTCATTCATGTTGGAACAAGTGTTATTTGACATTTCAAAGCTTAAGAATGAAGAAAATCAAGTCAGGACAAAAACTGCCAAAAATAGAAAGTGACTTGTAATGAAAGTTTCCAAAAATGGAAAGTTTTTGACCTCAAAATTACATGTCCAAGGAAGCTCCAAATGAAAATTTGTTCAACATGAAAGTTGTAGATCTTGGTCTCACCTTTCCAAAATGTCCAAGAACTTGAAAATCCCATGTATGGTTGGTAAGTTATGGTCCATTCAATTTCAAAACTGACCCATAATCAGAGGGGCATAACTTCCACATGGAGTGTCCAAATTGAGTGATCTTTTTATGCACAAACTCCATTTGACATGTACTTTCATGGTGCATAATTGGAATTCTTCAAAAATGGTCAATGCAAAAAGTCAAATTTCAAGTGTACAGTTAGAAATCCAAGGGCAAAATGGTCCAACTTGAGAAATAATGGGAATTTTGGAATGGGGATTTTTGCAACACCTCACAAATGCAATTTGAAAATGGTTTGAATCATCATAACATGTCAAGGTGCAATGGTTGAACAATTCACTTTTGAATTCCACTTGAAAATGCATAAAAGTGCCATGGCATAGTGAAATTCCAAAATATACATCCAATGACCATGGGACAAGTTGCAACAGCTCACACATGTCATTTTTAGAGTGTGTGAGCTGTCAATGAGCTGTCACAGAGCCCATAGGAAAAGACCATTTTGCCCTTGCCTTTGAAAATGACATATGCTAATTACCATTTCATTTTGTTAATTTGGATGATTAAGGATTGATTAAGTGGAAGTATAAATCACTAATCATAACAAACTTCTAACAGAATCACAAATCATCAAGATCTCAACCTCTTTTCCCTCCAAATTCTCAAAAGCCTCTCAAGAACACATCAAGCAAATTGAAGCATAACTCTTCCAATTCTCCATCAATTCGAGAAATTCTTCTTGCTACTTCTTCCAATCATCTTCTCCTTCAACTGTTTCATTGATTCAACATCAAAATCATCTCCAATCGTGACTGTTCATATTTGGTGCATCAATGGCATTTGAGGATTTCTTGCACTAGAGGCAAATTTGAGCCAAGCTACAAGTTGCATTCATCATCCTGAAGCTCATACTCCATCTGTTTTGGGAATTCGTGTTCAAACTCTTCAAGATTCCACACTGCCATCACAACAAGGTTAGGATTCGATTCTCACCATTCCTTTAATTGTTAGGTGCGTTTGGAAGAGTATTCAATGTAGAGTGCAATGATGTGTTTAGTTTTGATTATGGATGATTGTGGATCGAGTTATGATAATTTGAAGTTATGATGTGGAAACCTAAAATGCTCGATTTAGGAAATATAGGAAGAATTGGACGAAATCATTGGCATATTCGAGATCATGATGCTAAGACCTTTCTAATGGCTATCCACTTGTGAATTTTTGTGGAATTTCATTGTTCTTGGTGTTCATGGCAAATCTGGAAAAAACGTGATGAAGAAGAGGATTTTCTGGAAATATTTCATAGTTTGATCCATCATATTGCCTTTCCAATTTGAAATCGTGTTTGCCGCGGAAACTAGCCAATCGCGTGCCTCCACTGCATTAATAAAACGCATGCGTTTTGGTCTGGGAAGAGATATTTACCAAAATGCCATTAATTCACTTGATTTAATAAAATATTTAAATAAATATTACACAAATCATTTTAACCTTAAAAAATTCATAAAAAATATTTTACAAGTCCAAAAAATATGAGAGTTTTTTTGTTAGGTCCCATTTTTTCCCTAGTTTTTTATGGACATGATTTTAGAAATTGTGCATGGTGAAAAATTGACTTTGCCTAGGGATGTTTGACTTAGGTCATTTTTGTGTACATTTTGCCATTTTCAATGTGAAATACTCATACCTTAAAAGAAATATCTGAAATTGTTTGAGCTTATTCTAGACATGTTGATGGTGATTTACATATAAAGTTTGGGATTTTTGGATACCTGTGGAGTGAGATATGATTTTTTGAACTTAGGTGTGACAATTTGTGTCACACCTAGCTAGGTCAACTTCATGAAATTATTTGCCTAGCCTATGGTTGTTTGATTGAGTTGAAATTTTACATGGATGATTATGGATATGTTGAGATGCTATGTGAATTTTTCTGGATTTTTCTATGGCATTTTCAATTTGATTGATATTTTTCTTCACTGTGTGTCCATTATGCAAGCTCATATGACACATGTTTGTATATCTTGTGTGAAATGCTCATATGGTTTTGGATGAGGATGAAATTTGGTATGCTGGTTTTAGATACATCATAGGACATGATGCTTTTGGTCCCATTCATTTCTTAATTGTTTTCATTGACTTATGAATTTTTGAAGTGAATGCATGTGTTGATGTTGTGATTTGGCTTGAATAATTGTGTCTGGATTTCTTGATTTTCATTGACATAGTTCCTTTTGTCCAATTGAGCTGAAATTTGACATGCTATACCTTGAATATGTCCTGTTTAGGTGTGAATTATTTGAGGATTTTTGGAATTGATTTGATATGGATTTGATTGAAGTCATTCTGTGTGGATGTTTGGTGCTCCATTTGACCTAGTTTGACTTATTTTGGTCATGAAATGATTATGGTGAATGATATGAGCATGGGACCAATTGCATTTGCTTTTGATTTGCATTAACATGACTTTGGTTGAAGATCCCTTGCTGTTTAGATTTTTTTCTTACCTTTGGACCCTAGGCTTGGCCTAGTGGTCTTGTTTCTCACATTTGCTTGGTTTTTCAGGATAAAATGCACAATGCATAAGGAGAATGATCCAAGTCAATTAAGTTGATATTGTTGGATGCTTTGAACTAACATGAATTTGTTTTGTAGGTTGTGAAGCTTGAGCTTGAGCTCATAGCTTGCATTTGAGTGCATTAACCTATGTTAATTTGTGTTGTCTGACTGGTTAACATTTGCTGTTCATTATTTGTCTGTCTAAGTACTGATGATACTTGATTGATTTCAGGTACATTTAGTTGCTTATAGTTCTTTTAAGAACTTGCTTGCTGCTGCTTGGTTGTGTAAACCAATTGAGGTAGGACTTCTATTCTTCATGTAGTTTGGAAGACCTGGCCTGTTACTTGGCCAGGCACCTGTCTGAAGTCCTCCTTAAGAGGCAATGCCTGTGATTGTTTACATTTGTGCCCAAGCAGGTAAAGTCCTTGATTAAGGCAATTGGTGGAAGCCAAGGGATATGCAATCTATCCCCCACTATTCTTGTTGAGTCATCCCTCTGCTCACACAATTGGTGTTGATGCATTGGGATACAAACCCAAGATCTTGTGCTGTGCACATTGTGTCAGAGTCTTTGAGTATAGAAGGGTTCCCACTTTCTGGACCCATGCTCCTTTGTCTGAAGCTCTCCCTGGCCAGGGATAAGAGCTGTGAGGTCTCATCCTCACTTCATCCTTTCATCTGCTTCACCTTAGCCTCTCAATGGCAAGGTTAAGAGCAAACATAGCCTGTACAGATGACTTGCTGAGGCAGTCAAACCCATTGTTTGAGC
Organism: Lathyrus oleraceus; assembly: GCF_024323335.1. Lineage (NCBI taxonomy): Eukaryota > Viridiplantae > Streptophyta > Magnoliopsida > Fabales > Fabaceae > Lathyrus > Lathyrus oleraceus. The sequence continues at coordinate 487,606,321 of NC_066583.1, forward strand.
CCACTTGATTGGTTATAGTGTGTGCTATGTGGACATCTGTTTGAGATGCTTGTTCTCATTTGCTTGTATGATTGTATGTTTGTATGCTTGCTTCTTTCCTGGATAGGATTAGCTTGCTGTGATGCAAGTAGGATAGAAACCTGAACATAGGGCAATGATGCATGATAACACTAGGCTCGAGTCCAGCTCCCTGGTAGTGTGTCTCCCTTTGTTTCTGGCTAGATTTTCAGTCCCTTTAGGGGGAACTACATCGCCCTGATCCTTGTTCCAGACGAGGTATGTAGGCAGGTGGTCGTGCGAGACCACTCCGGGCAACCTTTTTCTTTTTTGCGTGTGTTGTTTGACAATTGCTAGGCTCGAGTTCCCGACTCCTTAGCCAGTTGTTGTTTGTTTGTGCTTGTTGTGTGCTTGGAAGCTGACGTAAGTCCATTGAGTGGCATTCGGGTTCCAGTGTGGGTTTGTTGGGTTCGGATGCTGACTTAAGTCCAGTGATTGGTTGTCGGGCTTCACGTTTGCCCTTTTGAGTGTGTTTTGGTTCGGATGCTGACGTAATTCCATTGAGTGGTAGTCGGGCTCCATGTTTTCCACCTCGTTGTGTGTAAATGCTTTGTGTTGTTTGGCGTGCGTGAGCCGAACTACGGTAGCTCTGATTCTCGTTCTAGACGAGATACGTAGGCATAGGATGCGATGTCCTATCGAGCCCTCTTCTTCTAACCCCACCTGTGTATCCGGTAGCGTGTGTGTATGATGTTTATAGCAACCTTTTCTTTTCTAGAGCGTGGATCCCGTCGAGTACGACGGACGTGAGGGGTGCTAATACCTTCCCCTTGCGTAACCGACTCCCGTACCCATTCTCTTTGGTCGCGAGACTATGTTCTTTCCAGGTTTCTCTTAGCGTTTCCTTTCCCTATCTTGGGATAAATAACGTCCAGTGGCGGCTCTGTGTTGTTTTTATTTCAGCGCTCGCCGGTTGATTTTCGCGGATGCGACAATATGGTGTCTTCTCAACCTTTTTGGATGGAACACGGTTAAGTTTGTAAGCTACTGTCAATAGTGCATGTCCCCAAAAGGAGTTTGGAAGATCGGCGTGACTCATCATGGATCGGACCATGTCTAATAGGGTTCGATTTCTTATCTTAGATACACCATTCCATTGGGGTGTTCTAGGAGGAGTAATTTGGGATAGGATCCCACACTCTTTCAGATGGTCATCAAACTCTAGGCTTAAATATTCACCACCTCAATCTGATCGAAGAGTTTTAATATTCTTACCTAGTTGGTTTTGTACTTCATTCTTGAATTCCTTGAACTTTTCAAAGGACTCTGATTTGTGTTTCATTAAATACACATATCCATATCTACTGAAATCATCAGTAAATGTGATGAAGTACTGAAAACCTCCTCTGGCTGGTATGTTCAGTGGTCCACATACATCAGTAGGTATGAGGGCAAAAAGATCATTAGCTCTTTCACCTTTTCCTGTGAATGGAGACTTTGTCATCTTTCCAATTAAACAAGATCTGCATGTCTCATATGATTCATAATCAAAAGAGTCCAAGAGTCCATCTTTATGGAGTTTGGAGATGCGTTTCTCATTTATGTGGCCTAATCGACAATGCCAAAGGTAAGTTGGATTTAACTCATTAGGTTTCATCCTTTTAGTATTAATGTTATAAATAGGCATTTCAAGATCAAGGACATATAATCCATTGTTCATTTGTGCAGTAGCATAGAATATATCATTCAAATAAATTGAGCAACAATTGTTCTTTATTATAAATGAAAAACCAAACTTGTCCAAACAAGAAACGGAAATAATATTCCTGCTAATTGTAGGTACATAATAACAGTTCTCTAACTGAATTATTAAACCACTAGGTAAAGTCAATACATAAGTTCCTACGGCTAAAGCAGCAACCTTTGCTCCATTGCCAACTCGTAGGTCGACTTCACCTTTTGCCAAGTTTCTATTCCTTTTTAGTCCCTGCACATTTGTACAAATGTGAGAACCGCATCCAATATCTAATACCCATGATGCAGAAGTAGATAAATTAATTTCAATAACAAAAATACCTGAAGTTGAAGTCTCTACTCCATTCTTCTTATCTTCTAGGTACTTTGGGCAGTTTCTCTTCCAGTGTTCGGTCTTACCGCAATGGAAGCAGGTGCCTTCTTTTTCTATGCCTCCACTAGGCTTTAAAGAAGAAACTGTGGGTTTGGGTTTGGCAACTTCCTTGTCTCTCCCTTTATCACCCTGCTTAATGGGCCCTTTGTTCTGTCTCTTTCCATTTCCGATCATCAGAATGGACTTCCCTTTTGACTTCAGATTCTGCTCGGCAGTTCATAACATGGCGATCAGTTCAAGAAGAGATTTTTCCATATCATTCATATTGAAATTTAGGACAAATTGACTGAATCTATCTGGCAACGATTGCAATATCAAATCAGTCGCAAGTTCCTTTTCGAGGGGAAAACCCAATCTCTCAAGGTTTTCCACATACCCAATCATCTTGAGCACATGGAGACCTACAGGGGGTCCCTCAGCTAACTTGCCTTAAAAAAGGGCTTTTGAAACTTCAAACCTCTCATGCCTTGCTTGCTCTTGATAGAGCATCTTCAGGTATTCGATCATATCGAACGCTGACATGTTCTCATGTTGCTTTTGCAATTCTGAGTTCATGGTAGCTAGCATGAGACAAGCAGTTTCATTGGCATCATCGACATGCTTCTTATAAGCATCTCTTTCTGCCTTAGGTGCAGAACTAGGAAGTTCCTCTTCAGGAACAGGTGTCTCTAAGACATATAGCTTTTTATCATGTTTGAGGACAATCCTCAGGTTTCGGTGTCAATCCAGAAAATTTGTCCCAAACAATTTTTCCTTATCAAGGATTGATCGCAAAATGTTGTTAGAGGTGTTTGCTGTCATGGTAATCTACATAAGAATTAATGAAAATATAAGTATCATAGACATATTTAATTAGGCCTTTAATTAAATATGCTCCCACTATTTTACTCAAAACAAATGACCCTCATCATTTTATTCGGAAAATCCCGTTGGAAGACTTTCTAGTGGGTCGAGATCCATATTTTACTTCGTTCTAAGTCCGCGTAGGCGGATTACACAAAACTAGGTTATTTAGGTAGGAACTCCTTCCAATTGTATCTCATACAACTCTCGAAAATTTCAGTTGGGTGAATAACTCCTTATTCCAATCCATCATATGGATCATTCCGAACTCTTACTTCTAAACATATATAATCTTATTATAATTTGTTTAGTTAAGTTTGACCCATTGTTTTAACAATTGGATATTACAATTATCCCATCGCATCTTACCAATATAGAACATGCACCTCGCGTAGGCGAAACCTACATTATCTGATACTAGTCTCAATGAGTGTTAAAACTTGGAAAGCATAAACTTAATATTTAATTTGAGGGAATTGCAATTGTTCTGATCTCACCGACTTATTTATCATATAAATCGTCTCTCACATGCATTAACATACATTCACATGCATCAGCATACATATATAATGAAACAGTTATGGCCCCTAGCGCAATTGTTCTCCCAAGCCAATGAGAGAACCTAAGCTAACCTAATAACGATCTAAGCTTCCCCAAGCAAGATCTTCAAGATTGTCCTTCTTTGGCACTGACTTCTTTGCTTTCTTCATAACATTACATTACATAAAGAAACTCGTTTTACATACGAGGGAGTGAGATGAGAAAAGAAGTTACCTTGAGAGATTAAAAGAGAGGCACGACACGCAGGTTGTATTTTAAAACCCAAAACAAAATAAAGGATAACTAAGGTCATAATCGATCACCACAAGACAATAATAAAACATTATTATTATTATTATCAATTTTGATTCTTTTAATCAATTAAAACCAAATTAAATCTCGACGATCGATCACATTAAGCAGAGTTAGCCGAACGGGTGAATTTTGCCTTGCGTTAACCGGTTAACACTGTTTGAAAATCTGTTCATAATTTGCATTCTATCTTGGGTTAACCGGTTAACCAAATACGTTAACCGGTTAACACTGTTGAAAAACAGTTAGGAAGCTGTATTTTGTCTCGCGTTAACCGGTTAACCATATGCGTTAACCGGTTAACCATATGCGTTAACCGGTTAACACTGTTTGAAAATCTTTTAGAAAACAGTATTCTGTCTTGCGTTAACCGGTTAACCATATGCGTTAACCGGTTAACACTGTTCGAAAAAGTGTTTAGAAAGCACAACTCTTGTGCAGTCACAACCCCAATCGTGTAACTCTATGACAACACAACCCTTGTGCCGTCACTAACCCTGATGCACCAATTTCAGACCGTCAAACACATCTCGATTGTTGATTCAGTATGATTGATCAACATGTCATTGCTTTACCATACTAATGTCGGATCAAGAAGCAAACGACCATTGAGTGTTTGAATGAACGAAACAAGAACACTATATCATATATAATGTATTTTGCATCAGGATTACATATATCATATATATAACTTGATCGATCTCAATTTAACCTTTGATTCATTCTGTCTTTAATCGTATTAATACAGAAAATAAACAGTTATCAAATTCATGGTTTCGTAAATGGCTCTGATACCACTTAAGGAGAATTGCCATCCAAGGTGCAGCGAAATTTAAAAATTTCTCCTTTAATGATCCTTACGAATGGACATGATCAGTGATAGAATCGTTACCTCTTGTGGCGATCACGAACGTTGAACGATGACAACACCTCTACTCAGTCCACACGAACGGATCCCTTCAATCTCAGTGCTAGCTGCTATGAATGAAGGCTTTGATTGAGAGAGAGAGAAACAGAATGCAAGAATGACAATACTTCTACCCAAGGGTTCTATTTATAGAACCACTTGTGTGGGCTTCAAGCTAAAAAGCCCACTTAAGTGTATTTTGGCTCATATCTTATAATATGCCCAAAATCACTTAAGCGTGTGGTACCTTACCATATTTCATATTCCATTTAAGTACACCGTACCTTACGGTGTTCCTTAGTTACTCTATCTCTCATCAATCCGTCCTTTGTGTGTGACCCTATAGGCTTTCGTGACGTTGACAATTATATTAAATCACACATTTAACATAATAAACAGTAAACGGTATCTAGAAACACATCACTGCTACCCAAGACACGAAAATGTCATGTGATCTGACAAATCCTTCTGTGATAATAATTATGTGTATAATTACCCTTTTTCCCTTATGTTTATATTGAACACAAGGTATAGACCGTGTCATCCTTGTCTAGTTCAATATTGGGCCCATAGACATTTATCCTGTTACGCAGGAAGGGCAAATTCCATCTAGGTCACTCATGTCCCTCAACATGCTTCGTGGAGTACCCATCAACTGTCTTTATGGTTGTCCAGTTACGGACAACGTTTGATCAACAATAAAGCACTCGACTCTACATCTTGGGTCCATAGTGGTTTCAGGTCGAAGAGTGGTATACACCATTATCACCATGAAAATAACTTATGACACTTTGCATAACTTTCTATATAGTATTCTCATAGCGGGTCAATCCAGTATAAATATTACTCTTAATATTCATACCTATGTTTAAGACTTGATAACTCCTTTATCCATGATCCATGAGATGTGATCATCCGTCTATATACATAATAGTCTCAATGCTTTAATGTTATCCCACTTTACAATAAAGCTCGACTACGGATACTTTAAGAATAGTGTCCTTATGTTTAATGTGATCTCATGATCAAGTCACACTTAATCCATTAAACGGACTATCTATTCCAGGGACTTTATTAAACAAACATAATAATAAAGAAAATGCCTTTTATTATTAATAAATAATTCAATACAAGTACCAAAAGTATTGGCCTCTAGGGCTTACACCAACAAAATAATCTCAGTGAGTTCTCCTATCGTATGGGTCCACTCGGCTCTACAGGGTTTTCTAATCGAATCTTAACTCGAGTCTTTATCTCTCGTTACTTATGTATCATGCACACAAGATAACTAAGACTCAAGTATCTAAGGGATATTCGCAATGTATGGAAACATGTCATTGAGTGCATCCACTCAACGAATCACTATTCGAATGCACGAAACATCAATCCCCGAGCGGACTTACGTCTAAGCCAGGCCCGGTTCATGCATGCTCTTATGATTCGACTTTCGCGGTGGATATTGGGTCCTCTATGAGTTCCAAACTCATTTCAAGCGATTGTCATCGTATGTGACTCTAACCCACTTAGGGTATCTTTCACCGTATGGGACTCTAACCCACTTAGGTGTCCACCTTTCCCCCACGTCCTCCGTGGTTGGGGTTCAAACCCTATTGAGGCACGAATCATTGGTGCCACATCCCCACTTACCACTTTACCTAAGCCTTTGAAGTGGTATGTGCACCACCAAAATAAATTTCGAATACGTGATTAATTCACAATAACGAATAGGACTTTTAGAGCAACGCTCCTTACCAGAATAGGGTTTTTGGAATAAATGTTTCTCACCAAGATATCAAACAAATCTCATGATATCATAACAATTCTCATGGCATTATAACATGATTCATTCTCATACATAAATCACACATGTTCCATACAAAGCATATTGATTCGTTGTTAAGTGAATACTTGTCCACGATACACACCTAGGTACCATTGCGTTCAAGCATCACCGTAGACTCATTTGTATAACCTAAATTATCTTTCTAAGTTATTAATCAAGTTATACTCCTAAGGTTTCCTCACTAATCATCATATGTTTTTAACCATTCATGCACACATACAATAATAATACTTAGTATACATCATAATATGATTCATAATATTCATAAGGTATACACAAAGTAATTATAACATGATACAATAAACATAGTTAAGTTATTACACTTAATTAATTTCTCAATCTATCCTAATCAAGATTTAGGTTAACATTTATCCGTTGCATAAGTAGTCAACAACATAACCCCGGGTTCGATCCCCATTGGTGGGATATTTTAATTTATCAAATAATTAATTTATGTCAATTGAATGGGAGGACCAATTTCAACCACCCTAATCCATACCAAAACATACACCATCATGAATTCATGCTAAAACACATGTAATCAATTATCAATAACCACATTGATCTCAACTGATAAGTTACATGAGAGAAATGTAATGGAGAGGTGGATTGTAAATTTCCCAAAACAGAGATAAAAATATCTTTAAAAAATGAAATTGGAAATGAGTTATAATTAAAAATATATAAAAATAATAATAAAAACAAAATAGAAAAAATAAATAAATAAAATAAAATATGATAATAAAATAAATAAAAAACGCAAGAAAAAATTCCTCTCTTATTTAAATAAAATTAAATAATATAAATAAAATAAAATATGTGACAAAAAGGTTAACTTATTAATTAAAATCACATATACATTTTTAAAAAAAAAATACTAAAGAAATTAATTTAAATGAATAGAAATTGTAATAAAAAGTAAATGCAATAAATCAATTTTTTTTATTTTTTTTTAAATATTCGGACAAAAATTAAATATTACGAATTAAACGTTAGTGAAGCTTATAGAAAAATTGGCTTGAAAGGGGAGAGTAACCTATATTTACAAACATATATTTATACTTGATATTGTCTGATGTAATCATGTAAGATTCTTAAGAAATAAATTTATTAAATTATTTTACCATGCATATCAATTAACCGGTTAATTTATGTGTTATGTTTAATTTTAATTGGATTATTTTTTAGATATTTATCTATAAAATAATTATACTTTTAATGTGCGTTTTCTTTGAAATATGAAACTTTTGTATTTTATAAAAAAAAATATAAAGTGATGTTTATGTAAATATAATTAAATTTTAATAGAAAAGGAAAGTTAATAAGTAAAATTAATAGAATTGCTTTAATGGCGAGGATTCTGATTAATGATATTATTATTCAAAATCAGGATATTTAGATTAGGGTTATAATTTGGTGTGGATTTAACTTTAAAATTTGGAGTCATTTTTTTTTTTCAAATTTTGGTGTCATTTAATTCTATACATATATAAATATATGTCGAATATTTTATTCAACCAAATATTTGTTTCTATGTTAATGGTTCCAAAATTTAAGGAAAAAAAGTTTTCCACAAATTTGTTCAAATTAAAAATCAAAAGAAGCAACTTGCACCGGACTACCACCAATAAATCCTTGAAATTATAGGATGACCTCAACATCTTCTTAAATATAAGATATTAAACCATAAAATATATTAAAATTTAAGTAACTTCAATTTATCATAAGAATTTCACTATTTTTACAGGAAAAAAATTACAATTATCATTAACTTACATTAAAATTGATTCTCTTTTCTAATTAATTTGATGATTCTATTAATTAAGACACATCAAATTACAATAAAGTTTATTAGCTCCTTGTGCAGTGTCACAATATACATATATAAATAGACATAGAGTATAATATTTTATACTTACAAGTTACAAGATACAAAGATGAATACTATAAGAAAATCTCTTCTCGTCATTTTATTTTTATTGGCCTTCTTCATCTCTGCATCAGGTTTGAAATCAATGTCTTTGTAAATTAAATTATATTTAATTCAAATATTTTAATTAATTTTTTCATTTTTACGTTCAATATTAATGTTATGTTCACATGCATTTCATTGGTGGAATATGTAGATATTTGTATGGCATCTGAAGAAAAAATAGTTCCTAAAAAGGATGAGTGTGCAGAAGATAAAGATTGTCAACCATCTTGTAAAAATGGAGATCAAGGAAGGTGTCTTGGTGGAAGATGTTGGTGTTTTTCTCCACCATTAAATACCCTAATATGAGAAAAGAAATACAATTATCATTAATTTACATTAAAATTGATTCTCTTTTCTTATTAAGTCAATAGAAATTTCAATTTCGAATTGACTATTTTAGAATAATTTGAGAAATGACTATTTAATATTGCGAAGTAATGATCGTGTGAGTAAAATTATAATAAATAAATATTTTATTTTATTTTAAGATAGTATTATATTTATATTTTATATGAATATTTGACTATTATTTATATTATATTTTTATTTCTTTATCTTTTATATTGTGCTTCACAAAAATAGTTCTTAGTTTATTCAGTTTTTCTCTTGTGCTTCGAAAAGCGTTCATAGTTCATTGTTCTTATTGATTATTTGGTTAACTTTGACCTATACAAAATTTTAAATAAATTTATTAATTTATTGATTATTTAAAATCAGGTTAATTTTAGAGGAAATCAAATTGATCTATAATATATTAAATTACTTTTTAATAACTTTGCTGAATAATTGGTTGGTTATAGCATTTTTTATTAGAATATTTAAATTAAAACATATTGATTTAAAAAAATCATAATCACAAAACTTCAAAAACAAATTAACATTTGCAAATTTAACCTGACTTAAAAAATTAAAGTTAATTTTCATTAAAAAACTAGTGCATAGTAAAACGTATTATAATTATGCAATATAATTTAATTATTTAAAATATATGTAAAGATTTTACATAATCAATTAATCATAATTGTTAAATATTAAAAAAAATATATATATTTTAATCTCTTATAAAGTAATGGAAACCAATAATAATGAATTGACATTTTATATTAACATGCTCACTAGCGTCAAAAGGAACACTTTATACTTGTTTATCCATTTTTTTAAAAGAACGCATCCAAATATGATAGAGTAATTTATTTCTATAACTATCAAGTAATACAATTAAGGTTATAATAAACGTCACAGGTTTTTAAAATATTCAATCAATTCTTACCTTAATATTAATAAGTTATAAAGTTATTTTTTTGGTATAAAGCGTGCATAAAATCTATTGATAATTGGCACATAAATACATAACTATTGTTCAAATTAGTAAAAAAAAATAAAAGTTAATTTTAATCGATAAATAAAACTTCAGTAATAATAGAATAGGAAATACAATCATTTTTAAGAACAAAATAAGACCACATAACCATATATATTGAAAAGATAAAAGAAGCAATAATAAGGATGATTACAAAAATTTAATAGAAAATAGGAGATGCAGTAATAGAGATGTAATGTCAATGTAATTTTTTTTAAACTATCGTCTAATAAAAAACCATGATCACATTATTTATAACTATATATAAATGGGATACATCTATTTAGGTTGACCTATTTTTGTTCCAATTTTATCCTTATAATTTTGAATTTTTTTTACTCAATACGTGGCCGTTTAAAATGACTTTACATAGTTGAACATATGAAAAAAGGTATATACAAATGAGCTACAGAGACCACATCAGGTCATAGGTGATAACGAGAAGGTGGGGCTCCACAAAGCACATGTTATGAGAGCATACCTACTATATTTGGTTGATATTTCGATTTTTATGGACAAGAGTGTCACTTATATAAATGTCGTCTACCTATGGTACTTTCAGGATTTCGAGCGGATCCATGAATACAACTGGGGAGCGCTTGTGTTGGTCTACATGTACTCGAAGTTGAGAGAGGGTTATATGTGGAAGACGAAACAGGTCATATGCAGCGTCACAATACTAGCGGTAATAATTATTATTCTTTTAATATTCCCAGAAATTTTCAATGAATCCGGTTTTACCTGAAACCCGATTTTTTAATGAATTTTTTAGTTTTTAAACCCATATCCACCCAATTACCCGACCTAACCTACTTTTTTGGATTTTTTTTATAGGTTTAACTGGATTTTGTGGGTTGATCTAACCTATGTACACCCCTAATCTAGGGGATTTGAGGTTAAAAACTCGAAAATTATACCTCATACCTCATCATTTATCCCTATACCCCTGTAAATTATGAGTTTGGACCAAAATACCCATGTATAAATACCTAGACTTAAAAAAAATCACTTTTTTCTTATTTGATTTTAAAGAAAGCAAGAGCAATTGCAAATTGAAGAACACAAACCCAAGATATCTGATTCAACAATCAACCGGAGAACACGAAGTAAAGATATTCAGTTCACTCTTTCAACACACTAAAAATCTTACAAGTAAGTTTTTCGATTTGATTACGAAATATTTTACACACCGGATAACTTGGCATGTGGTTCTCTGATTCACATTTGTTAACCGGATAACCCCAGAACCATGTTATTCGATTCTTAATATTCTCTACCTGAGAACTTGGCCCAAGATTATTCGATACTTATTTTTAATTTTCATTTTTTTTAGTGGCGCGCATGAGAGGCTTGAATAGTGACATTATTCGACGAAAAGGTGATGGACGACAACCTCGACAAGTGATGGATGGAGAGGAACGTCAGATAGTTGCACCTGAGTCTGGTCCACAGCAACCACAGTTCCCTGGGGGACCGTACATGTCTCTTCTAGTGAGGTACCATGATCATGTAGCTCGCCATTTATGGTACGGCGAGGTAAGTTAATCTCTATCATTTTATGTTGAATCATTTTTAATTTTAATTACTTATATTTTATAACATATACTATAAATTATTTTTAGGAGAGGCATCCGAAGAAAGAATTAAAAACTGTTGGACATGATAGTAAATTGATAGGATGGGTTCCACACAATCTCCCACCAATGATAGAGAACTAGTTTTCTGACTATAGTTTATCCTCTCTTCAGAGAACCAGCTTATCGAGGATATATCAAAATTTAGTATAAGCATTTATGGAGAGATAACATCTAGAAACATCGTTCTTTCATATGTCATTTGGCGAAATGACCATTACATTGGATGATGTTTCTTGTCTTCTTCATTTACCGTGTAGGGATGAGTTCTGGGATCCTGCATGACGTTTCACTGATGATGATGTTATTACTCTTGTTATTGATTTGTTGGGTGTTTCCTTGAAGGAGGAAGTTGAAGAGGTCTGTAATTGTAGGGGTGCTTATTAGGATGGATTAATTGAAGGAGGTGTTTATGCATCAACGAGATGATAGTAAATTTTACTTTTCTACTAGAGCTTATATGTTATTGTTGGTAGGTTGCACCATTTTTACCGACAAGACTTTTACTCTTATAGAGGCAAAGTATTTATCATTATTTACGGACTTGGCTGGATGTGGTAGATATAGCTAGGGGCAGTTGTACTTGTCACACTCTACAGATATTTAAGAGATGCTTCCTTCTTTACGTGCAAGCAGCTTGGCGGATATGCCTCTCTGCAACATGTACAAATGTTTTGTTTTATTTTATTTTATTTTGACTTATCTTTATTTATTTATAATTATTTTAATTGATAGTATTCATGTTGTTTAACAATGTCGGATTCATGAGTATTTTCCAACTATTGGTAAGAGAGGATTGTTATTAGCAATAGTCCACTTCCTAGGGCGCTGAAATGGGTTTACAGGCAAGGCAGGAAAAAAGTTGATGAGCTTAGACCTGTGTTGGATGCATTGGCACCTGCTGATGTCATTTGGCGCCTTTTTTAGGATCATAGAGAGCAATTTCCATTTGATGATATATGTTTGTACAGGGGTGGCTTGGAATGATATGACACATTTGTACTATAGTTACCTGACATATGTATGTGTCAGTTTGGATATAGGAAATACATACCGCGTTCACCTCCTGATTCTGACACACTTGATGTGGATATTGAGAGGATTGGATATCATGAGAGCGTGATGGATGTGATCAATCTGACAATTTCCGCTACCACCCCATATGATATGGACGTCGGTTACTTGGATTGGTACTATAGGGTGTCACATCCTTGTTTGGTACCATCACGTCGGGAGGAGGTGGGAGAAGTCCTAGTTCCTATCTATGATGAAGGGCCGTCAAATACGAGTTTATCATTTATTTCACATGAGCTTCATCGTTATTTACATCATCACGAGGTTGATTAAGAGGACGATGATTTTGTTGAGATATACCGAGCACTACGTATAGCTCAAAAAGAACTAGTGCCTCAGGCCAGACCAGTACCTTAGAGTGATTGATGTACTATTATTTTTTAGACTTACATAGTATTTTCATACTTATGCAATATATTTACTATTTTGAGACTTATGTATTTTGATACTTCTTTACTATTTTAAGACTTATGCAATTTAATCCAAAATATAACATGAAGTCAATTGTCAATATAATGTAAAATATAACAATCACATTACAATTATAATCTGACATATTATGGTACTACATGCGTTAGGTGTTGTCAGTGTTGTAACCATCCGACAAATCATATCATGAAGTTCCATCTGGTGTGCGAAACTTCTTCCAATCAAATGTGATCATTGGCAACGAAAATCCTTCATTCATGTTTACCTATTTAGAAAATTAATATCAAAAGAAAATAAGTAAGGCATAAATGAAAAATAAGTAATTAACTTAACAAACATGAATATTTAACTACTTGAACACAATGATTTTGGTTTACAAATCCAATGCAATAAATGGACACCTTAGGTGAATGTGAATTCGTCATAGAAAAGAAAGTCAAACTAGGATAGCCCAAAGAGACGAGAATGGCGTTATATCTATTTTATATCACATAACCCATATCTGGTAATGTCATCAATTTATCTGGTAGCTTAGGACCAAAAGATTATATCAACAAGGTTTCTCTTACTTCTGATAAGCTATTTCTAAATAACTTCTCATAGAGGTTGCTTATACTTGATTGTCTTTTACGTGTTGTCCATAATCAACATAATAGGAAACATATTTAACAACTTCACTGATAATGGGTAGGCCCAGAAGATATCTCTCATAACTTCTGACTCATCTTTTTTTCTACTCCAGTAAACATAATATGAATCCTCTATCAGCTTAAACAAATATTGCATTTCCGTTCTAAGACCCCTGATGTCTTTCTGTAACTTACTCTTATGTTTACATATTTGCATGATCCGAATGACATTCTCCAGATCTCGTTCTTACAATGACAATAGTATGTGTCTTGGTGGAACATGACATTTTGTCAAATCAACAATACGTTGTGGTTCATTTGCATTTAGTCGACCTACAAACGAATGACCTTCAAATCTATCAGATAAATCATGGTTGTAAAGTCTACATTTTACATCAATCTTTCATCCAGAACCATCTTTTGACGGTTTTGACCTAATTTTGAATGGACAACCACATTTCTTAGTAGCATTTTGTCTTACACGATCTCATTCTTTGTATTTTCCACCTTTATCACAACCAAATATTACTTTGTTACTTCTTCCTCTCTTGCCTGTTTTGGTATCTGAACGAGTTATTATAACTGTGAGTGCAATTTTTGTTAGATAAGTTTTGTATGATGTCAAAACTATGATACTTTAGCATTAATGTATATTGGACGATATCCTCAGATTCTCTATGTGCATCTTAGCATTAGCATAAAAACATTTGGAAACAACATGGAAAAGGTCTCATGCATCAAACATGCATGAAAAATATTTTTTTTTCTTCTGGAAAATGGCATTACAGGTCGACACATGCAATTACACGTCGACCTATAGGTCGACACATACGTATATAGGTCGACCTATAGAAAAATTGTCTTGGCTATAGGTCGACACATGCGTTATATAGGTCTACATACATGCTACAGTATTAAAGCCTGTAGCTAATATTTCACGTGCTGACTCTTCAGGTCGACACATAGGGAGCATATAATATTCATAGGTCAACACATGACCTTAGACAGGTCGACCTATGCATCGAACATGCCGACATATGACTTTTATAGGTCGATGTATGCAATGTATTTTTTTAAAAAAATCATATTTTTCTCAAGCCCTTTGCATTCCTTTTTTCCCTAAATTACCCATGCATATAAATATTTCATACATGCATCATTCTCTAGTAAGGTTTCTAGAGTGAGTAAAACCTACATGAATTCAGGATTTCAAAGCATTCTCATCATCTTCAACTTCATTTATGCATACACATAATCATTTTTTGATTGGGTTCCATCTAGATTAGGCTTGATAACGTTCAATTAGGTTTGTTGTATCGATAATATTAGGTTGAGAACTTTGAGGGATTCAAATTGGAAAACCGAGTTGGGATTTTCTTTCAAGATCGCTTAGGGTTTGAAGGCTTGGGACAAAATTGTGCAATTCGGATCTGATCGAGTGAAAGCCTTGGGACAAGGGGTGCCTTACAAGGGAGTAGCGTGACACGGTGGATCGTGTTGGAAAATCTTGGGTTTCAAAAAGTGTGTGCTTGGGATTAATTCAACAGGGTGAAAGCCTTGGAAGAAGGAGTGCCTTGCAAGGAAGTAGCAAGAACATGTGAATTGAAGTGACATTGTTGGTTACTTGATCAATCTTTGATCAAGGGTTTGGGAGGTGGTAGAGTCAACATCAAACTTAGAATTTATAGAGTTCGATTTCTTCATCTCTTGTATACACATATTTTGTAAAGTAATATTTTTTATAATATCTCAATTTGAATTCGAATTGAGGGCAGACGTACCCATAACGAGGTCGATTGGGGAACTGCCTACAAAAATCCTTGTGTACTCTCTCTCTCTCTCTCTCTAAATCTTTTATTTTGTGGTTTGCAAATTGTTGATTGCATTGATCATTTGATGAATATTGTTTGGATCATAATTTTGAATGTGTTTTGAAATTTGTGTTGTTGTATCATTTGGTTGTGATTGGATTTCTAAGAACAACAAACACTACATAAAGTTTCAAACATTGTTGATCGCACACTAAGTGTTTGATAATTTGCTTGACTTATTTTTTTTTTGTGTTTTGATCATTGGAGATAAACTTTTCCTATTGTATTGTATTCAACTAGTTGTGATTAGTTGTTTTTGATTGACTTGTGGATTATTATTATTATTGCATTGACACCTCTACGCATATCCGAGCTTTTCGATGGTAGGTTCGGTTAGACGATTTTTGATCCGGGAAATTTCTGAAACTTGCCTCCGCACTATAAACTTTTTCAAAACCAATTTTTGTTCAAATTTTAGCTTGTGATCTATTCACCCCTGCTAGATCTTGGCCTATCGTCTAACAATAATTGTCACTTTATTCCTGATTCCAGCCTCCCTAATCTACCTTGTCGCCTCTTCTCGTGTAGCAAATTTGTGTGTAGTTGAGAATATATCAGTGATATCTTCACATATTTGGTATTTATCGCATATCAATCAAAGGAATATTCATACATGTTAAATATAAATATATATAAAAAATTAACATAACATAAAAAATAATTAAAAAAATACGTACCGGAATACTTAGAAGCAAGCAACCCGATGAGTAAAAAGCATCATCGGAAAACTTATATGCAAGTTATCCGGTTAATAGAAAAACATAATCGAAAAACATATGAAAAAGTTATCCGGTTGATTTTTATGAATCGGATAACTATACAACATGTTATCCAATGTGTAATATATAAATCGAAAATCATGATATTAAATTCTTCGATTTAGTAACTCAACATATCAGATGTCTTCAAGTCAAGTTATTCGGTTCCCATAAATAAAATATATAATAGCCAATTTCAAAAGACTTAAAAGGATGGTAAAAGTTAAAAAATTAAATTGAAATAAAAATGAATAAATTTGAAATATTTACAGAATTGTCATGGTAGAGGGATAAGTGTGATGGAATAGGTAAAATTTTCTAAAAATTCCACAGCTGTAAAAGGGCCGGGCCTGGTCCAAAGTATAAGAAATATCCAATCATGTTTATTTCATTTTATGGCCATAACCTGAATCTCATCCATCCCCAATCCACACACTCCCTACCATGTCTCTAACCTCACTTCCAGCATTTCCATCTCTCAAAACATACCATTCAATTCAACCAACTTTACCTTCTACCACACCTTCAAAGTTTGGTGCAAGTTTGGTTTATAGTGATGCTCCAGTTATTGTTGCAACAACAGAAGCAGTTGCTTTACCCAATACTGCCGTGGATGTGGATGTGGATGTGGATGCAGCTTGTGGAATTGGAAAAGTTTGGCCTTTTGTAGAGACTGAAAATGGGGTTGTTAGAGGACAAAATATAGGAGTTGATGACATGAGGAGGAAGAGAAGGAGAAAAAGAAGAAAAAATTTGGGATGTCTTGTGGAAGAAGAGAATTTTCAGAATAGTTTCTTAAGGCAGAAGCTGGTTGTTAGGTCTGTTAAATCAGAGTTTTTGAGTTCAAAAGAAGAGGCTGAGCTTTGTTTATGTCTCAAGGTATAGATATATATATTTGTTGTAAATATAATCTTATAATTTGTAATTATTAGTGTTTATTGTGTATTGAAAATTGAATAACTATAGGAAGTAGCAAGAATTGAAGTTTCTAATCAAAGAATGACAGAACATGAAGGGAATTTTTCTATTTCAAGAAGGTTTGCTCTTGAGAATGTAAGAGAATCAAAAGCAAGATTAGCGCGTGATTATCGGGGGTTAATTGCATCGATCGCGGGTGGTTATCAAGGCAAAGGATTAAGCATGGAAGACCTAATGCAGGTGAATATTTAGATCTTTTGGTGTTTTTATCTCGGTGAAAGTGACTTGTTTTAGGTATTTTGGTTCGTTTTATCAGGAAGGAACCATAGGACTTTTTCGTGGAGCAGAGAAATTCGACCCGGATAGAGGATGTAAGCTGTCTACACATGTTTACTGGTGGATTAGACAAGCTATGATTAAAGCTTTGGCTAAGAAGTCTAGATTAATCAGATTACCGGTGAGACGCTTATTCGATAGTTTGATGAAAATGCAAGTCGTTTCTCGATTCGATGCTAAGTTGAACTCAATTTACGATATATGAACTTATAATTTTGTTATAGCACTTGTTTTTTTTTTTACTTCAAATGACATTTTTTTATCTGAATTGAATCTTATTATGCAATAGTTCAAAGATAGTTTACAAGAAGGTTTTAGATATCTTATTATGCAATAGTTCAAAGATAGTTTACAAGAAGGTTTTAGATGAAGGCTGTTGATTATGAATGTTTGGTTAGTTTGTTATTTATAGGGAGAAAAGTATGGAATGATTGCAAAAATTGCAGAAGCTAAAAGTGTCTTGAACAGAAGACTGAGTCG